>NC_139783.1:3248494-3953134 GCF_965231275.1 Zosterops lateralis
CCTGATCTGCCCCCAGCTCTGCACACAGACATTGCTGCTGCAGCTGCAGAGAAGGGAACAAAAGGGGCACCTCTGCAGAAAACTTGGCTGGGAGATCCTTGAGTTACTTTAAAACCACCGAGAGTGCAGCCCCTCATTGACACAATCTGTGGTCACACGGGAAGGTGGACAGAATCAAAATGAGAAATGGCACAAACATTGGCTTTTCTTTGTCAACAAGTATAAAGGAGTAAAACAAAGAAAAAGAACATCCAAAATGAAACCAAGAAGTATCAAAGATTACTTTTATTCAAAGTGATGTGCAGAAATAGGCCAGCAGATTAATATTTCTGAAAACATCCAGTCATCAGTCTCCACACTGCAGCCTTGAGCTCCTGGTTCCTCAGGCTGTAGATGAGGGGGTTCAGGGCTGGAGGCACCACCGAGTACAGAACTGACACTGACAGATTGAGGGATGGGGAGGAGAGGGAGGGGGGCTTCAGGTAGGCAAACAGGGCAGTGCTCACAAACAGGGAGACCACAGCCAGGTGAGGGAGGCAGGTGGAAAAGGCTTTGTGTCGTCCCTGCTCAGAGGGGATCCTCAGCACAGCCATGAAGATCTGCACATAGGAAAAAACAATGAACACAAAACAGCCAAGTGCTAAAAAGGCACAAACTGCAAGAAGCCCAAGTTCCCTGAGGTTGGAGTGTGAGCAGGAGAGCTTGAGGATCGGAGGGATTTCACGGAAGAACTGGCCCAGGGCATTGCCCTTGCACAGGGGCAGTGAAAATGTATTGGCTGTGTGCAGCAGTGAATAGAGAAAGGCACTGGCCCAGGCAGCTGCTGCCATGTGGGCACAAGCTCTGCTGCCCAGGAGGGTCCCGTAGTGCAGGGGTTTGCAGATGGACACGTAGCAGTCGTAGCACATGATGGTCAGGAGATAAAACTCTGCTATGATAAAGAAGAGAGAGAAAAAGAGCTGTGCAGCACATCCTGCATAGGAGATGTTCCTGGTGTCCCAGAGGGAATTGTGCATGGCTTTGGGGACAGTGGTGCAGATGCAGCCCAGGTCACTGAGGGCCAGGTGGAGCAGGAAGAAGAACATGGGGCTGTGCAGGTGGTGGCCGCAGGCTGCGGCGCTGATGACGAGGCCGTTGGCCAGGAGGGCAGCCAGGGAGATGCCCAGGAAGAGGCAAAAGTGCAGGAGCTGCAGCTGCCTGGTGTATGCCAATGCCAGCAGGAGGAAGTGGCTGATGGAGCTGCTGTTGGACATTTGTGGTGTCTTGGCATGGGGATCTGTAAAAAGAGTAATCATGGAATAGTTCAGTTAGGAGAGGACTTTGAATATCCCAGCCCAGCTTGGTGGCACTTTCCCCCCACTGCCTGCCCAGGGCTCTGCTGCCTGGAGCTGTCCCTGCCTGCAGCTGCTTCCCTGTGCCCAGGGCTGGGCCCTGCCAGTGCTGCCAGAGCCCAGCCCAGCCCTGGGGGCTCAGCTCTGCCCTGCAGAGCCCTCCCAGCTCAGGCACTGCCCAGGGGCAGCTCTGGCTCTGCAGGCTTTGATAGCAACCTCAGAGCAACCCTGAGGAGGCTGGAAAAGTGATTCTGGTGCTGCCTGCAAGGAGTCCTGTGCTGATTTCTTTCACTGCCTGGTTTAGTAAGGTCTGAGAGAATTTTTTTTATTTTTCTAACCCTGAACTGAAAGATGAATATCTGTGTGCAATTTCCCATCCAGGCAACACAAAATAATAGATTAATAAAGCAAGATTTTTCTTCTTACTTAGCCATGGCCTCGCTGTGCTCCCTGGATAACCTGCTTGGAAAAGTTCTGCAGTTAAACGTCATGTTGGAAGCAGTCCTGAAAAACAGAGCATCCTCACCACACAAGGAAAACACTTCCAAGCCTTACCAGCTGTCTCCTTCCACCCAGATCTTGTCCCCCAGTGCTGGGAGCAGCTCCCAGGGCTGGCTGAGAGCTGTCCCTGGCAGGCAGCAGAGTCCCTGCCCCAGCACAGCGCCCTGGGCTGCAGGACCCTGCTCTGCAGGACAGCCCTGGGCACCCCTGGCTGCTCTACACAGGAGAGAAGCAGAGAATGTACTCACAGAGTCTGTAGGCATTGGCATGTTCCAGCTTTAGGAGAGGACTGCAGGAGCTGCAGCTGCATTGTCCTGCAGCCAGAGGTTCCTGTGCCAAGGGCTGGGAGTGATTCTCCCCCAGGCACTTCTGAGCCCCTTCCCAGCCCTGAGTGATTGAAGCTCCCTGTGCCTGTGTGCTGTGCCCGGGGTGGCTGCAGGCAGCGCCCCAGCCCTGCTGGGCTGGGAGAAGAGCTGCTCATCAAGAGAAATGTGGTTTTAAGCTTTTCTTGGTTGTCAGGAGCTGCCTCTGTGCCAGGAGCCCAGCCCAGCCCAGCAGCACAGACACAGCACAAGGACTTTAATGACCCTCTTGGGGCTTGGTGATGAGGCCCTGAATATCAGTCCCTGAGAGGGAGATGAAGAAATCTCTCCAGAACTCCAAGTCAGAATCCAACTCCAAAGTTTCTTGAAGTTTTAATGGGTCCCACTGAGGGACAGGAGAGAGAAAGTGTCCCCAGGCCCCAGGCAGAGCAGAGAACTGCAGGCAGTGATGACAGGTGAGGACAAAGAGAAGCCAAGTCCTGGTGTCCTGGGGCACAGCAGCCTCTGTGCCACCAAGGGCTGTGAGCAGACACCTTGTCCTGAGGCCCTGGGGCCTCCTGGCACAGCCCCAGCAAGGCTGGGCACTGTCAGCCCCTTGTCCTGCCCTCAGCATCCCCCTCCCATCCCAGTGGCCTCAAGGATCTGCTGGAAGGAGTCCCTGGGGAGCCTTGGTCAGGAATGGCCCTGGGGGGCTCCTTAATGCTCCCAGGGACTGCAGGTTCTTCAAAGGACTTTGGGTTTTGCTTTTGCCTTGGAATCTCTGGGAGGTTGTGCAATCCAATTATCTGCTGTAATTAGTCCCTTGAGAGGCTTTGTCAGTAATGACACTCAGTGGGGCTCATTAATGCTCCAAGATACTTTAGTTATTTTAAGGTACTTGGAGTTTCCCTTTTAAAACTGACTCTATGAGAGGTTTGTGCAATCATGGCCCCAATTATCTACTTAGACAAGTCCCTTGGGATTCTGAGTCAGTACAAACACTCAGTGGGGCTCATTAGCACTTCACAGTACTCAAAGTTTATTAAGGAACTACTTTTTGACACTGAGTGCTGTGTGTGATAATTGGCCTCCAATTATCTGATTTAATGAGTCCCTTGGGAGCTTTGCATTGACACTCAGTGGGGCTCATTCATGCTTTGAGAAACTGGAGGTTTTAAAGGTACTTTCGATTTTCCTTCCCACACTGAGTCTCTGAGAGGTTTTTGTGCAATCCTGGCTTCCAATTCTCTCCTCCAAAGACTCCATGAGGGGCCTGGTTGGGGATGGACCTCAGTGGGACCCATTAATGCTTCCAGACACTTTGGGTTTTTCTTCTGACTTTGACTCCTGGAAAGGTTTGTGCAATCTCCTCCCAAGCCCTGAGGTTCCAGGGCTCAGCACCAAATGCACCACGGGGCTCATTAGGATCAAACAAGGCCTGACAAACCATGGCTGTGCCTTGATTTCCCTCTGGTCTGGTGCAGTTCATTAGGAAGGTTTCCTACTGCAGTTATGGAGAAAAGTTTCCAAGAGCTTCTAAGAAATACACATTTCTATTTGAAAGGATGTATTTTATTACTGTTCTCTTTAGAGAAGAGATGATTGCAGCATTCAGTAACTGATATTGATCCAGGGACTCTCCTAGGGCGGTCTGTCCTGGCAAGAGCAGCTGTGCCTTGAGCTCTGAGGCAGTGTGGACAACCTCGTTCCACACATTCCTCAACACCATCCTGCCTTCCGTCACTCACCTGGGACATGCTTTGCTTGGAAAACTGAGAGTACACAGGCAAAAATCAGTTTATCATCTTTTATTTTAGCAGTCTAAAACTCCTCAGTTTCCCCACTGAAAACAACACACTCCTCAAGTGTGTGCCAAGCCCAAGGTGTCACCAAGGAGGTTCCCCTTCCCCAAGGCAGAACCATGCAAGAAATGTTTTAGACATACAGGAAGTTCTGCAATAAACACAAATCCAGAACTGGCTGAAGGCAGAATTAGACCAACTCCTGAAGGACAGACAAGCTTTGAACTCCTTGCAGCTCCAAGCTGCAGGTGGGTTGTTGGGAGGTGTGTGAGTGAGCCCAGAGTGAGGGCAAGGGAAATGCAGAGAGGCCTGGAAGTGCTTGTGTGCAGACAGGCAGTGGGGAAGGGCAGTGCAGGGCTGGCCTGGGCCAGGAGTGAGGGTGGATCATCATGCCAAGCTGGCCTGGGCCATGGCAAGGGGATGTGGCCACGGGCACTGCCCTGAGCCCACTGCCTGGGCCCCTTGCTCAGGGCTGGTGTCAGTGCCCAGAGGCAGAGGGGAGCCCTTGCTGGGGGCTGTGCCATGGCCACCTGCCCTGTGCCGCGCTGGCTGCTCAGGCGCCGCGGGACCAGCAGCAAACGCCACTGCCAGGGCCAAAGGCAGCTCAGGCAGACAGAAAGGGTCAGGGCTGGCCACTGTTTCCGTGGCAGCCCTCCCTGGGACACCACACCTGGGTCACCTGGCCTGGCCATTGCCATGGAAACCCCTTGTGGGGACCGATGCCACAGAGGCTGGCACTGGGACACTGCTGGGGCCGGGTGCTGAGCACAGGCTGATCACACAGAGATGGGTTTGTTCTTGCTGAGCTCACACAGAGCCAAGGCCTTCCCTGCCCCTTGTCCGGCCACGCTGGGGAGGGGCTGGGGCTGTGGGGGAGCTTGGGAGGGGACACAGCCAGGACAGGTGACACCAAGTGACCCCAGGGATACCCCAGACAATGGGACATCATGTGCAGTGTATAAAGTGGGGAGCACAAGGAGGAAGGGGTGACATTTGGAGTGAGGGTTTTTGTCTTTCCAGGTGACACTTAGGCAGGAAGGGGCCCTGTTTCACCAGTGGGCAGGGTCAGCACCAAAGACACAGACACCAACTTAAGGAATTGTGTCATTTATATAATGGAAAGCTGCAAAGAATTACAAAAGGATGAGCTCAGCAAAGCTCATAATCATTAGCAAAGAATTACAACAGGAGTTCAGCAACTCATCCAGTAGTTTCTACCAAAGATTGCTTATACTGATTTAGAAAGATCCATCACTAGTTACCCTCAGACCCTGGTCCACACAGCAGCTGGGGGAGCTGTCACAGCTGTCACTGCAGAGCCACTCCTGGACATGGCAGTTCCTGCAGGTTCCTCCAGCCCCAGGTGAGGCTCCAAGCTCAGTGTGAGAGGGCTCAGTTTTTACACTGTTAAACAAACAAGCTGACATCACTTCTAGTACAGGAATAACTGGCTACATTCTCCTGTTTGGCTTCTCCCAAAGCCTGGCCAGGGCTCAAGGAGGAACCAAGGGAGTTGACTGGGATCCTTCACCCCCAAACAAGGCCAGATGGGCCCTGTCTGGTTTTCAAACAGAGAAAGGTAAATCCACATTTCACCAACGAACAGATGCAGAGATAATTGCTAATAACGATTCATTAATGAGCAGATACAAATATAACATTTGGTTGGAATGTTCATCCAGAGGTCACCATTGGCTCAGGGCTGGTTGTTCAGGCCTTGCTATTTCAATTGATCCTTTTCTCTACTGATGAACAACAACCTCCATAACAATTCCTTCAATAACACAGTTTAGAATTAGCTGTTAGGCATAAAGGCATTGTCTCTTGTCCTTCAATTAAGGGCTGCTCAAGTTCTTACTCAAAGCTATAATTCACATTCCTTTAAAAACATGCCCAATGAGATGCTTTTCTCTGTTATTTATCAAAACCCCCCTTTTTTCTTCAGATTGTGTCTCTTTTTAGACAGTCTCAGCACTCCATTTCCCAGCACAAAGTGTCACAACAACTCTAACATGAAATCATAACACACCAAGTGCTCACAGTGCAATGATTACAGTCACTGCCATGAATACATTTCACAGCAGTCTCCAATTTCATAGCCACGAGGCCAATCCCACCAAGAATTGTCTTCATTCTGTCACTTTTCTACTGCTCTTTCTATCAGTTTAATTTCTCCTTGATAATCTGCATCAATTCCTCCTCCCATGACATGAACCCCTTGCAAGGCCAAGCTCCAGTGAGCAGTGACCAAACCAAAGTGTCCTGGAGGACTCTGAATTCCTGTTTTGGTATTGATAACTCTCATTTGCTTCTGATTTATCCTAATTAATTGCAATGTATGAAGGTCCAACCCTGCAACCTCTGGGGTGGCCTGTCAGGGGCCATCTCACCCAGAACAATTTCCCAGGAGGTCAAAGTCTCCCTGTCCATGGTTGTATTTGCAGACTGGGTGCAGCCCTGCACACCCAGGGGGTTTCCATTTCCCCAGTGGGGCCATGGTTAAGGGTATGGAGCACATCTGGGACATGGGTTTTCCATTGGGAAAGGTTCCCATCTCCCCATTTTTCCAACTGCTCTTTTAACAACCCCTTCATCCATTCAACCAGTCCTGCAGCTTGGGGATTGTCTGGGATATGAACAACCCAGCAGTCTTAATCACTGTATTTTTCACAGTAACAGAAAAAAACATTCTGCATCACAGTATCAGCAAACCCTGTAAAATTAGCCAATTTCATCCCTTTCTCCTTTTTTCATTGTATACAATCTCACAAAGTTGACCACTGACATTTGGGTCCTGGGCAATGCTTTTCTGTAGAATATTTAGTGTTACATCCTTGAGCAGCCAAAGCTACCAAATTAGTATTGCCAGCACTATTTCACATTATCATTGATTTAGATGTAGATATAGATATATAGATATTGATATGAATAGATATAGATATAGAAAATATATATGTCTAACTATAATATGAATATGTATACAGTTATTTATTACATTAATAATTTTTCACTTGCAGAAATGCATCTGAGCTCAAGATTGAAGCCTTCTTCTGTCACTCCATGTGGGAATGTTCCAACAATAATTGTTCCTTCTGTTAGTGCTGTTTCCAATGTGCCCTTAACAAAATTCAGCTTTGTCTTCCAAGCCCACAAGTTCTTTTCCTTTTTCCATATGCAAATTTTGGATGCATTTTAAGATATCCAGTGGTTCAGCTTCTTTTAGCTGACTCCCCCATGGCTTGCACAGTGCTCAGACCTCAGCCCACTCCAGAGCCAGCAAAGTCTAGAGAAGGTCTACCCATCCCAGAATTTCAGATGGGACTGATTCCTTACATTTACATTTACATTTACATTTACATTTACATTTACATTTACATTTACATTTACATCTACACTGTGACATTTTGTTGTGATCTGGCCAGACTATGCCAATGTTGTTTTACCAGTGGGCAGGGTCAGCACAAAGGCACAGACACCAGCTGAAGGAATTGACCAACTCAAGTGTAATTTACTGCAGCTCAAAGCAGCAAAGGAGCACAGGAGGAGCAGCTCAGCAATGCACCCAATCATCCCCACCAAGGATTGCCCGCAGGGAGTGAGAAAGATCCATCCCCAGCTCCCCTCAGCCTTTCCCAGCACCCACACCCACACATCAGCTGGGGGAAGCTGTCACAGCCAAGGGCTGCAGAGCCTCTCCCGGACACTGGGAATTCCTGCAGCTCCTCCAGCCACAGGGGAGGCTCCAGCCTGGCTGGGAGAGGGCCCAGCTCTGATGGTGCTGAATGAACAAACTGACAGCACTTCTAGGGTGGCAACATCTGGATTCATCCTCCTCCTTGGCTCCTCCCAAAGCCTGGCCAGGGCCCAAGGAGGAACCAGGGGAGGTGACTTTGCCCATCCAGCCCCAAACAAGGCCAGATGTCACATTTCATGGCCTTGTCTGTCTCCTAAACACAGGAAGGTCAATACACGTTTCACTAATGAGTGGATACATCTAACACAAGGCTAATGATCAGGGATATTTCATTAGGGAGCAGATACAAAGATAACCTTTGGCTGGAAGGTCCATCCAGAGGCACCTTTGGCTCAGGGCCGGTTGTTCAGGCCTCACTCAGGCCTCCTGTCCAGCCTTGGCACTTCAGGGACCTTTGGGACTTCAGGTTGAGGGCTGGGCTGGACACTGCTGGGGACTGCCTGGGCTGGGTGAGCTCAGAGGTCTTTCCCAACAGAAAGGACTCTGTGATTCCATGATTTTATCTGCTGAATTCAGCTGGATCCACGTTAGCAGCATTCATTTGCTCAGAAAGTCTCCTCTTGCTCAGCTCCTGTGGCCTGAGGCTTCAGCTCCTTCAGCTCCTGGTGCTGAGCTGCTCACACTGAAGGAGACAACACAGAGAGAAGAATACAGTTCATGCAATTCCTTCTGGGACACTGAGAGGGGAGGGTGTGGAAGCAGGAGCATTGTTTTGTGTCCCTCTCTCCCCTTCCTGCATTTGAGCCCTTGGAAGCAGCCAAGAGCTTTCTCCAAGAGTGCAATGAAGCAGCTGTTCCTGCTCCCAGCTCTGGCTCTCTCCAGGCTCTGCCCTTGCCTGGTTTTGTCCCTCTTGCTGTGCCCTCTGTTCCCCTGGGGCTCGGTGGCTGCTGCCCAGGACTGTGGGACTTGCACAGATCCAGTGTCCAGACCCTCCTTTCTCTGCCCCTGGAGCTGCCTGGTCACAGCAGACTTTTCCATCAGGAAGCTCCACATGGAGAGGGAGTCCCCACCTCTGTTCCTTGCACAACCCCCAGGAGCCCAGGGCTGCCATCTCAAGTCCCTGCTGGCCCTGAGGGCTCCCAGGTGCCTCAGGCTGCTGTGACACCCCTGCACACGGGAGGGAACAGTGGCAGAGGCTGTGCTGAAAGTCAGCTCCATGTGCTGCTGCTGCTGCGGGGGTCGTTTGTCCAGCCCTGCCCCAGGGTGAGGGATCAGATCCAGGCCCTGCTGCTGCTCCCTGGGGATCAGGCACAGTTTGGTGGTTGCTGTCAGGGCCAGCAGAAGCCGTGGCTGGAGCAGCGGGTGCTGACAGTGCCCCAAGGCCCGGGGCTGGAGGGGTCCCTGGGCTGGGGCTGGCAGGGAGCTGCCCCTTGTTCTCCCTCTGCCTCCCGCAGAGCTGGGCCGGGCACAAGTGGGGCAGCACAGCAAACAGGGAGCCTGCCAGGCTCTTCCAGCCCTGTCTGCTCACAGTTTGGGCCTTGGAGCTGCAGGTGGACAAAGGCAGCTGCTTCTGCTCCTTCTGTGTGTCCCCGTGTTGAGCAGTGCTGCTCCATCAGTCTGTGCCCAGCAATGGGGAAAAGCCTCAGCCCTGCAGGGCCAGGAGCTGCCGGGCTCTGCCTGAGCAGCTCAGCCAGCGGGAAGGGAGCTGCTCCACACGGGAACCAGCAGCAAAAGACATTTATAGGACATGTTATCTGTTTCATAAAAGAAAAAAAAAAGAAAAAGAAAAAATTGTACATAAAACGTACATAAAAGATATTCCAACTTTTTAGTGGAATATCTTCTGTAACTTTGCATTAAGAGGTAACTGATCTTTTGAAAAAGAGAACTCAGGTATTTAGTTTGTGAATGTGCTGATGACATGGACCCATGTTACTGACCTCAGCAGCCTCTTTTAAAGATTTTGGGGACTGTTTTCAACATTGTTTTTAAATTGTGATTGAAGCAATAGGGAATTGCTTGTACCCTTCCAGCTTCAAGCAGGACTGGGAATCTAAACTCCATCAAACCCCAAATCCATTAGAGGATGGCCTTCCTTCTCACCCTGTGAATGAGGTGCATATTCCTTTTGAAATGGTCAGGGCTTACTTAAGGATGGAAAATCCCACTTACAGCTTTTTGCTCTGGTGTACAAATGCAGAAGGGCAATTCTTCATCCACCAACTCCAGACCGCACTGCCTCAGGAACATGGGCCCCCTCGCCAGGTTTGGCCCACTCGTGGCACTTCTAGAGGAGGAAGAAAGTGCAATTGCACAATTCCAGCCAGAAAGGAGAGAGGAGTAGGGCAGATAAAACATCCTGTGGAGATCCGGGTGTTCAGTTGGGATCGTGTAGCATCTGGGTTCTTGCCAATTGGGTGTGCACCCCTAACTGCAATCTCTTGGCCTGCAGGAGAGTCTCACTCACCTGCAAAAGCAGAAAGCTCAGGCGCTGTGCTCGGAACGGGCTCAAATGATGCAAAGGTGTCAGAGCCATGTGAGGGCACAGCCAGCCCAGCCATGCCCAGGGCTGAGCCCAGCAGAGCCCTGGCAGAGCCCAGAGCACCCTCAGCACCTGCAGAGCCCGGCTGCAAGGAGAGAAACCAGAAACCACCCGTGAGCTGAAGGCTCCTGTGCCCTTGCCTCAACTGCCCGCAGTGCCCAGGCCGTGCTGGCCGTGCTCAGAGCGGGGCCCAAAGCTGCCCATCATTGCTGCCCTTGGCAGCAGAGCAGGAGGGCAGGACATGTGCCCAGCCTGCAGCCAGCCAGGGGAGATCCAGCCCTCAGCAGCTGCCCAGAGCAGGATGCTCCTGTGCTTGCTGCCATCCCCCAAAACCTCTTCTCTCACCCACGCCAAGAAGATGTGGACCCACCTCACGCCATGTGCTGCCTTAGGAAAAGCTGCTCCCAAACCATGTCCTCATCCTTCTCCAGGGGCACGGCCCATCCACGCCACAGCTGGTCCCAAGAATTTCCTGATCCAGACTGGACACCACCTAGAACGCTTCCTTTAGAAAAACAAACAACTAATTATTGAGAATAGATTACAGACAAAAAGGGGAAACAAGAAAAAAGGTAAAAGATCTTGTAGCTGTCAGGGGCTTGAGGAAGGCCCAACCCCTACATGCTGGGGAGAAACCCACCCACAGGTGAGGGAAGCCCAGGCTTTCTTCCATCCCCTCTTCACTGTCCCGCCCCCCCCTGCAAAGTTCTGGTGATCCCAGAGCAAACAAGGGGAGTGCAGCAGCCCAAGCCCTTCCTTGCCTGCAAAGCAAAGCAGCCCATGGACAGGCTCTGGAGTCCCACCTCTGCTCCCACCATGGGCCTTTGTTTGTGTCGGGCTGGCTGCCCCAGCCCCAGCCCAGGGCACGGTGGGTGGTGGGAGCTGTTGGCAGGGCCAGGAGCCAACTCCTATTTCGGAACCACCCCAACCCGTGGTCCCAGCCCTGACAAAAAGCAGCTTGGCAGCCCACTGAACAATCAGTTGCACCTGCCCCAGCAAAGGGAGAACCTTTGGTTCCTGGCCAGGCTGTGCAATGCCCAAATCTGGGAGCATCCCCCTGTGTGTGAACTCATCTGCAAATTGGCTGTGGAGCCTGGCTTTGAAGAAGGTGCCAGAATCCAAGTCCATCATCTTCAGCCTTGTGGTGGCCAGGACGAGGAAGAGCTTGTCCTCCTTGGTGTCGTTCTCACCATCTCCAGCAGCAGCAGCCCCACCTGGTCCAGCTTCTCCAGGGGCTCCTTCTCCTTCCCTGGGGGTGAGACCAGGCTGTCAGGGTTCTGCCCAGGGCTCCAGCTGTCAGTGAACCAGGACAAGCCAAACCAGCCTGGATGGCAGCCACCAGTGCTGGGCAGAGCAGCTCAGCTCCAGCACAAGGGCCCATCCAATGACCCCTGCACAGTGACACAGGCAGCACAAAAAAGTCTGGGTTTCTTTGCCTCTGATTGCCAAGGCGTGTGTGGAGCTGTAACTTACCAGGGCCCTGCATCAAAGTGTGCTTGTGGCTCTCTCCCTTCTTCTATGGCCGATGAATATTCTGCATCCAAGGGTGACACAAGAGGTCTTCTAATGAAGGCCTTTCCCAGTCAGGCACGGATAAACACCTCCTGACCAGATCTTGGCACTCTGGGGAGAGAAACCAGAAACCCCCGGTGAGCTGGAGAAGGCTCCTGTCAGCTTTGCCCCACTATTCCCATGCCCAGGCCATGCTGGATGTGCTCAGAGCTGGGCCTAAACTTTCCCATCAATTCCCTGTTTTGGAGAAGAGCAGGAGAGCAGGACATGTGCCACGTCCCCAGCTGCTGCCAGAGCAGGATGCTCACAAGCCCCGCTGCTGTCTCCCAGCACTGGTATTCCCCTGTGCCCAGAGATGAGGATCCACCTTGAGAGAGCCGTTGTGGCAGCGAGAGCTGATGGTCCCAGCTGATCTTCTGGCCCCTCCTGAAAGGGTGCTCCCCGCAGACCATCTGGTGCAGCAGGATGCCCAGGGACCAGATGGTAGCTGGCCTGCCATAGTACCAGCCAAAGTGGGTCCATTCCGGGGGGCTGTAGGATGGTGTTCCTATGGAATACAGATGGAGATCATCAGGGGGATGCTGCTGCTCCCAGAGCCTGGCCCCAGCATCCCTGGGCATGTCGGGGCTGCCCCAGTGGCACATGGTGTGACCCACTGCCCTCTTGCCAGCACCTGGGACTTGTGTACAAACTTGGGGTTGGAAGAGAAGCCACTGGTGTTGGAAGAGGGCAACGGAAACCCTGGAAAGTCCTGACTGTGACAAGAAAAAACCCACTCAAAGCTGGGGAAAAACCATACTTTCCTCCTCCCTGCCTGCATTGCCCCCAAAAACATTATGATCCCAAAGCAAACCAGGTGGGCAGAGCAGTCCAAGCCCTGTATTGTCTGCACACCAAACTGGCTGGTGCTCAGGTTCTGGCCACCTCTCTCTGCTACCTTCACCCATGGGCGTTTCTGTCGGGCTGGATGCCCCAGTCCCAGTCCCAGTCCTGGGCAGAGTGGCTGGCAAAGGCTGCCAGCTGGGCTGGAAGCTGCCCCCCACACACCCCTGCTCAAAAGCAACCCAGCTGAAGTCTCAGTGCCATGACTGGCAGCAAAAGGGAGAATCCCTGCTGCCACACCCAGGTGGGGCTCTGAGATATTGGGCCATGAGATGTCCAGAACTGGGAGCACACTCTTGCCTGGGCTCACCTGCAAATCGAGTGTAGGCTGTGTCTTGAAGGTAGGTGCCACAGCCAAAATCGATCAATTTGGCCTGCCCAGTGGCCAGGTCGACCAGGATGTTTGCTGGCTTTATGTCCCTGTGCAGGACCCCACAGCTGGTGCAGTGCTGCACAGCTTCCAGGACCTGCCGGAACAGCTCCCGCGCCACCTCCTCGGACAGGAACCTCCGGGCCCGAATGAAGTGCCGCAGGTCCTGACACCGCTCCGGGCGCTCCAGCACCATCACAATGTCGTTGGGGAACTCCCGCCACTCCAGCAGCTGGACGACCCCAGGGAAGCCAGTGGAGACCCTGTCGAGCAGCACAACCTCCAGGGGTGCCCTGGTGCCATTGGGCTGCGGGAGGACCACGATGCCGTCAGTGGGGCTGAGGCCGTGCCAGGGCTGGGGCAGCCCTTTACCCAGCCCGGGATGCTCTGCACCCTCTGCTGGCCCCACATCACCCCCCTCGAGGCGTCCTGGCAGCTTCTACCCTGCAGGGCATGGGCTCATCCCCGCCCGGCACAGCCCGGCTTCTCCCGCTGGCCCCGCTCACTCACCAGCTCGCCCCAGTGCTGGATGTGGTTCTGTGGCACCCTTTTGATGGCCACCTGCAAGCCAAGGGGAGCAGCGGGCTGAGCTCGCCGCCTGCCCTGCCTGGCCCCATCCTCCCCCTCCTCTTCCTCCTCCTCCTCCTGTGCCTGCCGCTGGCCCCACCGCTCACCGGGGCGCCGTCCGAGAGCCGCGTTGCCGCGAAGACGCTGCCGAAGCCGCCGCGCCCCAGCAGCGAACCCAGCCGGTACTGCTCCTTGCGGCCCGGCTGCGCCTTCCCTGCCGGCGAGACGCGGCTGTCAGCGCTCGGCCCGGGGCCAGCAACGGCCCCCGAGCGCCCCCCGAGCGCCCCGGGCTGGGCATCCCCAGGGGTTCCTTCCTTGGAACCCGACAGCGCCGGGTCGGGGCCGGCGGCCGCGCTGCCGAGCGGAGGAGCTCGGGCCGGGGAAGCCGCAGCGGAGGCGGCGGGAGCGGCCACTCCGCCTGTGCCCTCGGCGGGGTCCGGGAGGGGCCGGGGCCGGGGCCGGGCTCGGAGCAGGCGGAGCCAAAGGGCGGCGATGCTGCCCCAGCCCCGGGCACTGATCCCCGCCCAGCAGCGCCACCGCCAGTACAGCCAGAGCCGGGCGGAGGCCAGACCACGGCGGGACGCCCGGGGACGGGGACGGGGCAGCCCCACCCGGGGCCGGGGGCGGGCCCGGGGCATTGCCCGGCCCGACAAGGGAGAGGGAGACTGGGAGAGGAGGGGGACACCGGGAGGAGACTGGGAGAGGGCGTGGGACTGCAGGAGAGGGAGAAGAAAGGTAGGAGAAACTCAATAAATCGCTGCTTTCGTCACTGCTGCCGCTGCCGCCGCTGCTGCCACTGCTGCTGCCGCTGCTGCAACTGCTGCAACTGAAGCCCTGGAGCCGTTTGTCCCCATGTCCGTTTTTCCATTGCCCGCTCGGCCCAGCGCTGAGCCCCGCGCTCCTCGGGGGCAGCCCCTGAGCCTGTCCAAACATGGGAACTTTGCCCTGTTGAGCCAAGACCCAGAGTCTTGACTCCTGCACTGCGGCAGAGGAATCCCCTTGGTTGCTGCTGTGCATTGTCCCTGCTGAGGGTCAGACATTATCAGAGCACATTCCCTGAATGCAGAATTTGTACCTGACCCCAGCACTGCACTTGTGTCTCCAGCATTGCTTTCCAGGAAAAGCAGGGGAAGGCAAGCACGATGTAGCTCATGATATCTCACAGGATTTAAAACTTGCCAAGTCATGGATCTTAGAGGTGAGATCCATTTGGGATTAATGGCATGGAGAAGTGGTGCAAGATGGAAAAGGGGAGCATAAAAATAAATAGAGAAGACTATCATGGATTGTTCTTTCCTATTTTAATTTTATTTCTTAAAAGCTGTTACAGTTTTCCCACAATCTTCACAGTCCTGTCTGCTCGTTCCAAGAACCTTCCCTGAGAACAAGGTGCAGCTTCTGTCACAAGATGTGCCACCAGTTGCATCTTCTCTTGGCTTTCCACACCATAAGTGCAGCACAACTCTTGCAGCAAAGCAGGACAAATGTTTGAGAACTTTACAGCTTGTTCTTTTTCCTTGTGGAGTGGGGAGTTCTGCCATTTTTAATGTTTTCATTGTTACCGTTCTACCCTACAAAACATGACAAGGTACCAGGAGTTGTTAGAGAATAGAAGCCTGGCTGAATGCAGAGAAAGAATCTCCAGAGGCTGCAGCCAGGAGTGGAGAGTTGTGTGATAATAATTCCAACATCCCCATGGATACCTGGAAAGTGATCTAGAACATGGAAATTGGCTGACAGAGGGAGTTGTGTTTCTGTGTTCAGTTTAGATGATTCTACATCTCATGCATTGGTCTAAATCAAGAGCACAATCAATTCATGATAAGCACCAGAACAAGCTGAAAATCACCAAGTAGATGACTGAAAGGATCTGAAAAGGAGAAATGAAGGGAATGACTTGGTGAACTTTGGAAAAAGGGTCATTTTTTCTAATCATTGCTCAGCCATTCCCTCTGTATTTCTCCTTCTGAAAAAGGCCATTTTCATCCCAGATTCCTCATGAAATGAGAAGCCTGAGCTTGTGGAAGTGCCTGAAAGATGCCCTGTTCCTCTGCAGGGACACTCAGGCTGAAACAGGAGCCTGAGCCCTGTCTTGGGAAGGCTCCTGGGAGCTGGAATTGGTGGCGTGCTGGGAGAGGAGGAGCAGGGGGAGAAGGATGGGCGCTGCTGTGTGGCAGGAGCAGGAGGTTTGGGCCGCAGGACATTCCGCCTGCGGCGCTGCCCCGCAATGGGCGGCCGTGCCCGGGGCTCTGGGCCTGGCCCCGCCTGCGCTGAGCTCCCGACACTGCGGGAGCTGCCCGGGCTGGGCTCAGGTTCCCGCTGGCCCTGGGCAGCAGGCTGGGCTCCAGCTGGGATCAGCAGCAGCTGCAAATACCTCTGCCCATCTCCACTTGCTGCTGCTGCTGCTCGGATAAAGCAATGAAGGGAGTCGAGGAGTTCTGGTTTCTCTTTCTCCTGGTGGATTTTTTTCATTTTATTTGACATTGCAGAGACAATTTCTGTGATGGCCTCTGCCAGTTGATTCTATTTCAGCAGCAGCAGCAACAGCAACAGGGCTGTGTTTGAGTGCTGCAAATGTGGCCTGTGTGGCTTTAATTCTCCTCAACTTTGTGCGCAGGGACTTGTGAACATTTGGAGATCTGCTACTCATGATGCCAGAGTTTCCTATCATAAAAACACCTCTGGGTGTCACTGATCAAAAAAGGCAATTGCAGTTTTACTGATAAAATTCAAGTGGCCACCAGAAGAGAGGCAAGAGCAGCCATGATCTACAATTGCCAAGGCAAAGGCAGCAGCAGCTCCTGCTGTCACCTCAGGGGGAGTAAAACAGTGCTGGAAACAGCGCTGGAAGCCGATCCTTTCTTTCTCTGCAGGCTGGGTCAGGGCAGCACAGGCGGGCCCTGAGCAATCAGGGCTGTTGGTGGGTGATTGTTGCTCTAGTCCCGAATTGAGGTGGACAAAGGCCTTGGAAGGCGAGGCAGGAGCAGGTGGGAAGGGGCCGGCGCTGCTGCTGCTCCTGCCCGGGAGCCCCGGCTGGGCCGGGCCGGCGCCCGCTGCGCTGCGGCTCCTGCTGCTGCCAGAGCCGGACGGGACTCGGGGACAGGGAATGGACACGGGGGGACACCAAAGGCCTGCGGGGCTGCGGGGATGTTGGCGCTGGGGCCAGCGCCAGCACAGAGCTTCAGCCGCAATGAACCCAGAGGGAAAGGCTGGGGAAAGGCTCCATTGCAGCCTTTCTTTCCTCAGGGCTGTGAAGGGACCGAAATGAAAGGAGGACAAGCAGGGCCCGACCCCTCCTCTTTTGGGAGGAGCCCCATGCCTGGGGCCGTGAGGGGCCATGAGGGGCTGTGAGGGGCTGTGAGGGGCTGTGAGGGGCCATGGAAGGATGTGAAGGGCTGTGAGAAACCGTGACGGAGTGTAGGGGCTGTGAGGGGCCATGAGGAGCCTCAGCCCTGGCAGGAGGGGGGTCCCACCATGTCCCCAGGGCAGGGCAGCCCTGAGGGGCCGCCAGTGCAGACGTGGCAGCAGAGCGGGCTTGGGGCACCTCCGGGAGGGGATCAGACCCTTCCCCAGCTCCAAACCACACCAAACCCACCATTAACAGGATTTTCCATCTTTAGAATCCACTGGCTGCATGGAGTTGACTGTACAGTTTAATCCTGGTGGGAAAAGCAAGGGAATTTTCCCAGTGAGTCACATCCAGCCATTGTTAATAATGTCTAAGATTTAAAAGTCTTACCAATGAAAAGTAATACTAATAATAAGAACAAGAACAAGAAATAAGCCCCCGAATTCTGACACCCAGCACCACGCCAAAATGACAAACCTCATTTTTCTTTACCATCACAAGGTTCATGAAAACAAAACCTATTAAGTTTCTCCACCTCACAATTTCCCCACCAGATAAATGAGGTTATTTGCAGTGTTTAATACAAGTCACAATTGGGACCTGGAGGGAAGAATGGGGAGACACTACCAATTTCCATGTCAAACCCAGCAGGCCAACTCCAAAGTGGAGAGAATAAAATGGAATAGGGACAGGAGCTGGTCAGATGTTCCTCTAAAGGATCCCAAAAACATCTCCAAGTGAACAGGAGAGGAAAATAAATCCCTGTAAACCACTGTGTGTGTTCAGGGATTCAACTGTGAGGAGCTGGACATGGACAGAGGCATCTGGAACAGTTCTGTCCTCAGGCTGAGCTCTCCACCCCTGCCCTGAAGTCAATCAAGTGCTTTCCCAGAGGATTCCATGGTTGCCAACCACCCCTCCAGATGTGCCTCACAGGAGCACAGAACCTCTTTTTCGAGATCAGGAGAGCAGAAAAAAATGACAAGAGATGCCCAATTAAACTCTGTTTAAAAACCTGGAAAATAAAAATTTTCCAGAGCTAACAAATGACCATGTGGCATTTTGAGAAGCTTCCAATTTTCTACATTTTTCCTGTTGAACTTGACTTTATCTTTGCCTCCTCTTGCACCAAAGGAGCCTCATTGCACCAGCCAGGAAGGCAAAGCTCATTCCTGGCCCAGGCTGGTGCTGTCCCTGCAGCATTTCCATCCCTCCCGGGGCCTCTTCCCTCAGGGTCCTCAGCAGCAGCAGCTGCTGGAGCAGCACATGGAAGCTGCAGATGGAAGTGCTGCCCAGCCCAGGCTGAAGCTACAAAAGGATCCTGCTGACAGGAATGCCAAGATTCCCTCCCAGGGGCCCTGCAGACACTTCCCCATCTCTTCTGTCTGCTCCATGCAGACATTGCAGGGGTCATCCTGTCTCTCCTTTGGGGCAAGGCCAGGACTACAAATTCACACTCCAAATGCTGGATTCTGTCCCATTTCTGCACCTGCTGAGATGGGCTCCAACATTATCCAGAGAAACTCGCTGTACTTCATCCTCCAGCTTGAAAACCCAGCTCCTGGAAAGGGTTTTTATAAGGACTACAAGTAATAATCCAAATAAGATTAATTTTAAACTGTTACCCTTCATTCTCTGTGGTAGATTTGTCTATTCTATGCCATGAAATACATCTTCAATTCGACTGCAAAAAATGGGTCTGAAGCCTGCAGTATCAGAACAAAACAAAGCCAGCCAGAATTTCTTAGGAAAACTGGAAGTCATTAAAAAAGTAAATGTGTTTTTCTGTTCAAAACATTTTTCAAGTTAACATAACATGTACACGATAAAGCAAATTCACACCATGTGAGTGTTTTAAAAATGGGCAAGCAATGGTTATTTTTTGAGGAAGGGTTAATTCTGCTACAAATAAACTAGGTAAAGTTGAAGATAAATTGAACTTGGCATATTAAACCTGCACATGGTGCCTACACAGGGTGTTTTCCAACTCCCAGTGGCCTGCAAGGAGCAGTTGGAGAACAAGAGCTGGCCCAGAGGAGACAGGACACGTGGGTGCAGAGGAGATGCAGCACTTGAGAACAGCTTTCTGTTGGCTACTTAGGATTTTTTGAATAAAAACTATTGAATCTCAAATCCCTTGCAAGTTTCCCTTCTTTCCCAGTGTGATTCAGGTGCCTGGAGCAATGTGATGGGCAGCAGGCCCAGCGTGGCCGAGAGCTGAGCCCCAGCAGAGCCCTGGCAGAGCCCAGAGCAGCCTCAGCAGCCCCAGAGCCCGGCTGGAAGGAGGCACTTGGAGCAGGGAGTGGCAGCAGCTCCAGCCGTTCCCTGCAGTCCTGTCCCTGGGCCCCAGAGGGAAGAGGTTCCCACAGCCCCCAGCCAGGGACCCGCTCCCAAGGCTGTTGCCAGGGCAGCCAGGGCTGGCACCAGCTGTGATGCTCGGTTTCCCCAGGCCGGGCTTTAGGAATGGGATTCCCCAATTTCCTGCTCCCGCTAAAACCGTGCCACCCCTCGCTGCCCTCCAGCCTCCCACTGAAAGTACAAAAGGCAAAGACCCCAGGCTGGGATAAGAACAATTTGCTGGGAACTGCAACAAGATAAGCAACAAATAGGAACCGAAGCAATATAGGTAACAGAAGGGGTATGGCAAACTATATGCAGGGAAAACTACAACAAGATCTACGGGCTCTTCCTGGCCACATATTTCCTCATTCCTGCAAAGGACACCCTTCTTCTTGGGGGGGAGAGATAGTCCCTTTCCTGCCCCTGGCAATGACATGAGATGGCATCAAATACAATGACAGAGCCATGACAAGACCCTGACACTCTTCAATTCCACCTCACACCATTTCCAGGGGCAGGAAAAGAGACAGGTGTCCTCCCTGCATGGGTCATGGTAAATGTGGGTCACCAGGGCTCTTCCCAATGTGGGTCATCCAATGGGGGATGGAGTTGAAGACTCACATGAAGTTCTTCTCACAGTTGAGGCACTCGCAGGGGTTCCCTCACCGATGTCTCCGTTGGTGATTGGTCAAGGCAGAGCTCTGGGTGAAGCTCTTCCCACACTGGGGACACTCGTAGGGCCTCTCCCCAGTGTGGATGCGCCGGTGGGTGACGAGGGTGGAGTTTTGCTTGAAGCCCTTCCTGCAGTCAGGGCAGCGGAAGGGCCTCTCCTCTCTGTGAATTTGCTGGTGCTGGAGGAGATGGGAGCTAATCTTGAACCCCTTCCCACACTCAGAACACTCGTAGGGCCTCTCCCCAGTGTGGCTCATTTGGTGGATGATCAGCTGGCCCCTCTGGTTAAAGCCCTTCCCACATTCCCCACACTTGTATGGCCTTTCCTCAGCGTGGGTGTTCTGGTGGCGGATCAGGTGGGAGCGCTGGCTGAAGCTCTTCCCACACTGCACACACTCGTAGGGCCGTTCCCTGGTGTGGACCCTCTGGTGGCTGATCAGGTTGGATCTCTGGGTGAAGCTCATCCCACATTCCCCACACTCGTGGGGCCTCTCCCCAGTGTGGATGCGCCGGTGCCTGATGAGGACGGAGTTTCGCTTGAAGCCCTTCCTGCAGTCGGGGCAGCAGAAAGGTCTCTCCTCTGTGTGAATGCACTGGTGTGAGAGGAGATTGGAGCTGGTCTTAAACCTCTTCCCACACTCGGGACACTCATAGGGCCTTTCCCGAGTGTGCATCCTCTGGTGGGTGATCAGGTGAGACCTCCTGCTGAAGCTCTTCCCACACTCCAAGCACTTGTGGGGCTTCTCCCCATCATGAAGCTGCTCATGGACCAGCTCAGAGCCCCGGCTGAAGCTCTGACCACCTTCCTGGCACAGGGTAGATCTTTCCTCCTCAGAGCATCCTGAGAGGGGTCTGCAGACCCTCCCCCTTTGGGATCTCTGGGGCTTTTCCTCCCTGTTGGATTCCTGCACTGTGGAGCCACTCAAAACGGCCTCTTCCACGAAGTTCTCCCACAGGGATTTGTCCTCCCTGGTCTCCATCCTCAGCTTCTTGTCTGGGGGAGAAAGGACAAGGAGAGGATGGGATTTGCCTCCATCCCAGAGGGAAGGGGAAGGAGATCCCCTCAGTCCATCCACAGCAGGACAGTGTTGGCAGCAGGGCTGTCCTGAAGCAGGGGGCCGTGCTGGGCTGGGAGATGGAGCAGGAGAGAGGGGGAAAGGGGCACTGACTTCCTCCTCACCTGCCTGGATATCCTGGGCCATCTTCCTCTTCATCGCAGCCTAAAGTAAAATGTTAAACTAAAAATGCAGTCGAAAACAAAAAGAAAAAAACACTGACAGTCAGAATACAACCTGACACTCAGTTAGTCAGGGTGTTGGTGGCTGCAGTCGTCCTGGAGTGACAGATGTGCTTTTCTTGAAGCAGTGATCTTGTAAAAGGGTATAGTTTTCCTCGGAAAGTCCAGTGGTGGTGCAGATGGGTCTGGTCCTCCACTGGGAATCCAGTGAAACAGGCTGCTTCTTGTGTGGTGAATGTCAGATTATATCCAGGTAGGAATGCTTGGCTCCTCCCTGTGGGAGGAGCATCTCCCAATGGGATGATTTACTTTTATCAGTCATGCAGTCAGCATCAATGGCCCATTAGCAGAAGATAATCCCTGGAGGGAGGATGGGTTGTGGAAGAGATAAAGAACACTGCCCCACCTGGTTTTAACAGATGGGAATGGAATACAAAATTTTGGTTCCATCTTGCATTGCAACCCAAGACTATTGGTCAAATGCATATTCATGAAGACTATACACTTTTAAATATTCCTTTGTGTGCACATTTTCTGGCAATTCTTTAGCTTAGTTCGACCCCTGACCTCATCTTCCTAAATTATGTGCCATAATTCAGATTTGATTTTGAGACTTTTGTGTTTTATTTCCTCTCAAGGCCACCTGGTCTGTGGTTTGGCAGTTATTGATGGCCAAAGGGTTGGTTGTGGATTCCTCCTGGCTCTTTCTGTGTTACTTGCCTGGGTTTTTTTTCAATGTTATCTTATCATCCAGACACTTTAGTCGACGTTTTTCTTTGAATCAACATTAGCCATTTCACTATTGTCAGTCAGTTACAGAAATACAGGCATCAGTCATTATTTCCCAACCATAGTCACTTCTGCAAAGATAATTAGCACATTTTAATTTTTTAATAATAATATAGTCTATTAAATAGTATATCTATGTTGTTGTTTATATTTGTATTTGTATTTGTATTTGTATTTGTATTTATATTTATATTTATATTTATATTTATATTTATATTTATATTTATGATTATTGCGTTTATATTATATATTTATAGTTTTGTAATATACTCTATTTCAATATTTTGCACTACCATAAACTGTAATACATTTATCACACTGAAATATGCAATCTCCACAGGGATTAGGGTATTAACTGCTAAAGGGTGACAAATTAGACTATATCAAAAGCAGTTTAAAAGAGATTACAAACTGCAATGTGCCAAAAAAATTTGCAAAAGCCAAGATATAAATGTGAAAGCCAATAACTACACAGATATTTCTAACAGGTCTCCTGGTCTAACAGAACACCAGGACAGTGCTAAATGAGCAGATTGAAGGAATTACAAGGATGCATGCTAGGAGTACTGAGGACACATGAAAGGCTGTCTTTGTTTGAAAGACAGGGATCTGCTGGGGAGGGGCAGGGCCTCCCTAGAAATGGAGAATTCAAACCCCCTCCCTCCAAATGATTATAATTTAGAAAAGGAAAGGGGCTTTCAGGCAGAGGGATGAGGTTAAGAAGAACAGTTCTTTACTAGTATATATAACAAGGCAAACAAACAACAACAACTGCAGCATTAATAGCAAACACAACCAGGAACCTTGGGAGGCGTTGTTTCACAAAGCCCGGGGCAGTCCAATCTCTTGGGACCCTGAGAGCACCAAGCTGGAACAGTGGAAAAAATCCCGGGCTGGTGGATGGGATCAGAAGCTGTACAGTGGCAGCTGGAATGGCAGGGATGTCCCAGCAGGGCAGGGCAGTGTGGGGTCACAGAGCAGCAAAAAGCCTCAAGGCAGCGCCGAAGAAACGGCGGCAGCGGGATGGGGCTGGGCCAGCAGGGCAGGGGGAGACGAGCTCAGAATTCCTGGGCACATGAGCAGGGGTTGGCAGATTTCACAGGACTGCACTTTGGTGGTGGCAGCAAACTCCTCCCACAGCAAGCAGCAGCCTGGCTGTCCTCTCCCCGACACCAAGAGCAAGAGAGAGAAGCTGCCCCCAGCCCTGTCCTTTTTCCTGCCCCAAAACTCACGTTATCTCCCCCTCCTGACTTTTGGCCACCTCTGTATTTTGGTCAAGCACCCATAATCACTCAGTACTTAGTCTCCTAGCAACTTATGGAGAAAAAAAAATCAGTAAATAAAAAAGGGATCAAACCGAACTTCCAACACTCTCCTGCTCCAACTCCTACTTCAGGGAACTTGGGCTCTGTTTTGGTTTGAATAGACAGGGATCTGCCAAGGAAGACTGGAGTCTCCCTTGGAATGTAAGCCCCCTCTCCTCCGTTTCAAATTATTGTAAATTTGCAATTAAAGGGGTGTTAGGCAAAGATTTTGGGGATAGGTATAGCAGTTCTTTACTAGGGATATTAAAAATACAAATCTTTTAGTAGAAAAGAATAAGCAAGCAAACAAACAAACAAGGAATCTCAGAAAACAAACAAACAAAACCAAAACAAAACCCCTTAAAACTTGACAGAGTCAGAAATACAACCTGACACCCTGTTAGTCAGGGCGTTGGAAGCAGTCCAAAGTCAGCCCTCCTGGAGTGGCAGAGGTGTCCTGTTGGAAGCAGAGATGGTCCTGTGGAGCCAGGGGTCCTGAAGTGGGTCCAGACTTCCTTTGGGAGTCTCATGGGAACACCAGAGTGCCTGATGACACCTGCGGCTCTTTTTTATCTCGGCAGAAATGGTTTGCCTTCTGCTCTGTGGTAGAGCATCTCACAATAGGGTGATGAAATGTGTCATGCCATTGCTGAGCTTTAATGGTGCGTTAACAGAAGATATTCCCATGGGGGTAGTGAAAGACTGAGCAGAGATTAGAGATAATACCCCACCCGGTTTTTAACAGCTGGCTTGTTATCAGAGAAGGGAGTTACCTCCCCCCCCCCTCCCCCCCACCCCCTTCTGGAGTTACAACAGATAAGATAAAACCTCCCCAACCGAGCTTTGCGCCATCTCTTTGTTTTTGGTCAAGTACTTTTTAGGTATCCAACACTTCATCTCCTTGGTAACTTATGGGGAAAAATTCTTTAAAGTAAAAAAGGAGCAAACCTAACCCCCAACAAGCAGCCAGCCTGGCTCAGGGCACCAGCCTGCACTTCCTCACTTTGGAGTTCTGCAGTGGCTTTGACTTGTCTGATTGTCCTTGGGAGATATTCTTCTCTTTAATGCTTCATTGCCATGACTGTCTGTGCATGCACTGAAGAGAAATGAACTCACTTTCTGGGGAAATGAGCAGCTGCAAGTTGAGGGTGTGAATTTTAGATGGTTGATAACTGGGTCTTGCAGGACCTTGGGGCTGGCCATGGATTTTCCAGCAAAGGCTGCAAAGACACTGGAACAGACTTCTCTCTGGATTTCTCAGTCCCTGTGCATTGGTTTTCAAAACCTTTGGATGGATTGCTGAAAGTCTCTAGATGCTTGTTGAACTCCAGGAATTTTACCAGAGCAGACTTTCTTGATTGATTTTCCAACCTATACTCTGAATTTTGAATTTGAACCATTCAAGAGTGTAAAATTGAATGAAGTTGGTTTTTATTTCTTCCCATGTCAGTAAAGGTTTTTTAACTTTGAGAACTTTTTTTAGTTTTCTGCAAGGGCATATGCTTGTCTCTGATGATTTTGCAGTTTTCTTCCTCAGTACTGTTTTCATTACATGACTTTTATCAGTATGTTATAAATGCTTAATGTCTGAAAAGTGTAATTCAGATAAATTTATCACAGCCCATAATCAGCCTCAAAGATTTTCCAGATTATCTGAAAGGGGGTATAGGTAATTTAAAGGTGTCAAATACCACAGTCACTTAGAGCTTGATCTCTCAAAGTATTCATCAGCATTTTTTCAACAGTATTCTTTTCCATCTCCTTTCATATAAGAAAGCTCTTATTCCTGCCATCACGGTGTCCCACAATTAAAACCCCACAGCTCTGTTTAGTACCTGTAGGTAGTTGAATTGCACTGTTTCCTTTGAAACCAGGTATGTGTTTGGGCTGCAGCCCTTGAAAGTATTCCTGATTGCAACATAATTTTGTGTGTCACAGGAGATTACTGCTGCTGGGAGACTCTGTGTTGATTTTTTTGAAAAAAATATTGAAGAATAAATCAAATGGAAAGCTGGGACAACAGAATCATTGATAGTTTTACAGGTCTTAATTTTGTCAGTTTTACCTTCCTTTTATTTTTTTGAAAATAATTTTATTTTAAAGTGAAAATCTGTTTTTCAGCAAAAAAAATTTTGGAAGTTTAGTGGGCCATTCATTCACCCCAGATCTGGTACCTGTCCTTTTGACTCCATAATGACTCAGAAAATTTACAGTCATTCCTTTTGAACTTTTTCCTATTGCTTCTCTTATCTTTTTCTTATCAGTGGTAGTGCTTACGAAATTTGAAGGCCGATGCTTTGGGAAAAAACCCTTTTTAATACATCATCAGATTATTTTCATTGTGGGAAAGAGGTATTAGCTGGAAATAGATTCTCTTAGGAGCAGTAAGATTTTCTATTTTGAGGTGGTGATGTGTTGAAAGAGATTGATGGAAAGATTTGACCCATTTATCTCCATCTGGTTTTAGGGGGAAGATGTGCAGGCTCTGAAGAGCAGCATTTGATGGCCTCCAGTTGGGGAACTCCAAACCCAAGGTGTCTGTTTGGGCAACGTTGATTTCTGTAGAGCAGGTACTAAAGTTGGGGCCAGAGCTGGGAAGTGTGGCTCCCAGCCCAGAGCCATCATCTCCATAAAACCACTCCTCCAAAGTCCTGGCATATTTTGGGATAGCCTGCAGCTCAACAATGAAAACCAAAGTCTTGAATACAGAGCAAAGAGGGAAAAGGGAAAAAAAAAAGTCAACAGAAAGTAATTTGGATGTCTTGGGAGCAGAGAAATAATTTCAGTGAGCCGTCTCTGACAGAGAGTTTTGGAAAACGAACACAGAATATTAAATTCACTGCAGGGGAAAAGCCAACTCCATGCTCAGGCCATGATATTTATCAAAAGCAAGTCTGTGACTGCAGGAACTCTCCTGCACAGAGGAATCCTGCAGGGCCAGCTGCTCTCCGGAAGGAGCCTGTGAGCTCCATCAGCCTTTTTGTCAAGCAGGGGCCAAGTCCCAAGTGTAGCAAGTGATTGAAAGATCCTGCCCAACCCCTGCCCAGGTGACCCAAGGTGAAGGGGGGGGAGACCCCAGAGCCTTTTGGGGACACCTGGGACACACCTGGGG
Organism: Zosterops lateralis; assembly: GCF_965231275.1. Lineage (NCBI taxonomy): Eukaryota > Metazoa > Chordata > Aves > Passeriformes > Zosteropidae > Zosterops > Zosterops lateralis. The sequence goes on from NC_139783.1 coordinate 3,274,801, forward strand.
CCCCCTGGAATCCCTTTGAGAGACCCCAGATTCTTTAAGGAGGCTCCAGACCTTTATGGGGACACATGGGGACCCCCTGGTTACTCCTGGGATCCCCCCAGATCCATTTGGGACACCCCTGAGACCCCAGACCCATTGGGGGCACCTGGGACTCCCCCAGACCCATTTGGGGAGCCCTTTTTGACCCCCCACAACTCCTCTGGGACCCCCTTGGGACACCCCCAGACCCATTTGGGGGCCCCCAGAGACCCCAGACCCATTTGGGGATGCTCCAGGACCCTCCTGGGACACCCCCAGACATATTTTGAAACCTTGAGATCCCCCCATATCCCCTTGCGCCACCCCTAGTCCCATTTTTCCCCCTCCCCCTTCCTTTCCCCCTCTTCCCAGAACCCCCTGGGTAACTTAGGGGGTATTTTGAGGTTATTTTGGAGATATTTTATAGTAAATTTGAGGCATATTTTGGAGTAATTTTGGCAATATTTTGGGTCAAATTTGAGCTAATTTGGTCTAATTCTGAGGTATATTTGCTGAGATTTTGGGGATAATTTGGGGTAATTTTGTGGATATTTTGGGGTAATTTGGAGACAGGTGAGAGAAAATTCCCCGAGAAGGTTCCCAAAACTTTTCCAAAAATGTGCGGGGTTGGTGCCTAAAATGTCCCTGAAATATTCCAGAAAAAAATCCAAAAAATGTTTGGGGAATGTTTCTATAATCCCCTAACATGTTCCCAGAATATTGCAAAAAATGTGCAAGCATGTTTCTAAAATCCCCTGAAACACTCTCAAAAAATATTCCCAAATATGTGCATGGAGTCTTTCTAAAATCCCTTGAAATATTCCCAAAAAATTCCCAGAAGTGTTCATGGAGTGTATCTAAAATATCCTCAAAATGTTCCCCAGAAATTCCCAATAAAGTGAGTGGACTGCTTCTGAAATGTCTCTGAAATATTCCTGAAATATTCCCAGAATCTTCTCAAATCATCTCCAAAATATCCTCAAAATATCCCTGAAATATCCCAAAAATGTTCCCAAAATATTTCTGGGATATTCCCAAAACATTCCTGAAATGTCCCTGAAATATGCCCACAACTTCATCAAAATATCCCCCAAACATTCCTAATTCTCCCCAAAAAAATCACAGAACATTTCTAAAATGTCTGTGAAATGTTCCTAAAATAATTAAGGAATCTTCTCAAAATGTCCCCAAAATACTCCAAGAACAAACATTCCCAAACTATTCCCAAATATCCCTACACTGGTACCAAAATATCTGAAAAATATCCCACAAATATTTTTTAACTGTCATTGCTGAGCTGTGATGGCCCATTAACAGAAGAGATCCCCATGGAGGTAATGGGAGGGTGAACAGAGATAAGAATCAATGCCCCACCCGGTTTTAACAGCTGCCTTGTTATCAGAAAGGCACTTGCACCCTCCCTCCTGGAGATACAACAGATAAAGAAAAAACACCTCAACAAACAAGGTTTCAAAAGATGGAATAGAATAAACTTTTTTTCTTTCATGTTTGTTTTTTGTTTGTTTGTTTGTTTGTTTGTTTTGTTAGAAAGCCCAAGACACCCTTCATGGCTGACAGAAATTCGACTTTGTCCCCAGGCCCTGCCCACCATGTCCCTCATCCAAGCCCTGGCACTCCTATGGATCAGGAACAGTGTGGCCAGCAGGAGCAGGGCAGAGATTCTTCCCCTGTGCTGGGCACTGCTTGAGGCAGCACCTCGAGTGCTGTGTCCAGTTCTGGGCCCCCCAATTTAGGAACAACATGGAGGGGCTGGAGCGTGTCCAGAGAAGGGAACAAGGCTGGGGAGGGCTCTGGAACACAAGTCCTGTGAGGAGCAGCTGAGGGAGCTGGGCTTCTTTCTCCTGGACAAGAGGAGGCTCAGGGGAGACAAGGCAGTGTCAGGGCACAGCTTGGACTTGATGATGTCCAAGGTCATTTGCAGCCTTGCTGATTGTGTGATTCTCTGAAAGCAGCCTTGCAGCAGTGTCAGGATGAGGCCTGGGCCTCCTCTTCAGAAGGTGCAGCAGCCCAGGTCCCTCAGCTTCTCCTGAGAGCCCCAAAGCCCATCCTGTCAGTCCTGCAGAGCCTCTGCAGCTCCTCCTCATGGCCCACAACAGGAGCCCCACAGCCAGACACAGCAGCCCAGATGTGCCCCCCTGGCCTGGGGTGCCTCTGGCAAGGGAGCAGCCCCCGGCACTGCAGGAGCCTGCAGACAATTCCTGAAGCCCTTGGAGGATGATCCTGCTCCCCAAGGGACGTTCCCATGGTGCCAACTCAGAACTCAAATGGGGAGTGGGGCCAGAGAGGAAAGGGCAAACAGGGATGGGCTGTTTGCAGGGGAGGGAACAGGGGTGGGCAACAGGAAGAAATTCGTAGCAGGAAGAGTAAAGGAAGCCAAGGTGAAGCAAAGGAAATGTTCAGGGCAGTTTGGGGGTGGCTGCCAGGCAGCCCTGGCTCTGAGCAACAATGTCTGCAGTGGCACAGGAAACTCAGAGCTGATGGGAACAAACTCTCTGTGTGACTTGAGAGACCACGCCAAAGCTGAATGGTTTCCCTGCTGTGGCCCAGCCCTTCCTGGCCCCAGGGGCTGATGGCATTTGTGCTCCCTCAGGTTCATCTCCCCACACCAACAGCATGGGGGTGCTGAGGCCTGCTCTGGGCAGTGCAAACAGGGGCTCCTGAGGCAGTGCTGCCGTGTCTGTGCCTGCAAGGATGCGGCCCCTGTGTGAGCTGGGGGAGAGGCCAGGGCTGCCCAGGGGGGATGTTGTTGGCAGGTGCATGAGGACGCTCTGGGACGCTGCCCTGGGGTGTCCAGCGCAGTGGGGATGGATCAGGCCCTGCTCTGCTGCTCCTTCCCGTCTCCCCCAGGGCCCTTGCAGAGCCCCAGCCCTGCTGTTTGTCCCCAGCCTGCCCAGGGCCAGCCTGGGGCTGCTCACGGGGCTTTTCTGTGCTGAGTGTTGGCCTGGGCGTGTTCTGGAGAGAGCCTGGGCAAGGAGCCTGGAGCCCCCAGGCCCTGCCCTGAGGCGTCAGCGCTGCCCTAGCAGTGCCCATGGCCTGTCCCTGCTGCAGCCCCGGCACTGCCACCCCCAGCCCTGTGCCCGGCCGCGAGAGCCCTCAGGCCCTACAGCAACACCAGGGCCAGGAGGGCAGCGGGGCAGGGCCACGGCAGCAGCACTGGCAGCACCAAGGGCTGCTGCTCCTGGGCACAGCTGCTGTGCCAGCCCTGATCTGCCCCCAGCTCTGCACACAGACATTGCTGCTGCAGCTGCAAAGAAGGGAACAAAAGGGGATCTCTGCAGAAAACTTGGCTGGGATATCCTTGAGTTCTTTTAAAGACACCAAGAGAGCAGTCCCTCATTGACACAGTCTGTGGCTGCAAGGAAGATGGAGAGAATCAAAATTAGAACAGATACAAACAACGACATTTCTTTGTTGATAAGATTAAAAATACCAAATGCTGGAAGAAAACCCACAACCAAACAAACAAGAAGTATCAAAGATTACTTTTATTCAAAGTGATGTGCAGAAATAGGCCAGCAGATTAATATTTCTGAAAACATCCAGTCATCAGTCTCCACACTGCAGCCTGGAGCTCCTGGTTCCTCAGGCTGTAGATGAGGGGGTTCAGGGCTGGAGGCACCACCGAGTACAGAACTGACAGGGCCAGATCCAGGGATGGGGATGAGATGGAGGGGGGCTTCAGGTGAGCAAACACGATAGTGCTGAGGAACAGGGAGACCACGGCCAGGTGAGGGAGGCAGGTGGAAAAGGCTTTGTGCCGTCCATGCTCAGAGGAGATCCTCAGCACAGCCCTGAAGATCTGCACATAGGAGAAAACAATGAACACAAAACAGCCAAATAATAAACAGGCACTAACAGCAATGAGCGCAAGTTCCCTGAGATAAGATTTGGAGCAGGAGAGCTTGAGGATCGGGGGGATTTCACAGAAGAACTGGCCCAGGGCATTGCCATGGCACAGGGGCAGGGAAAATGTATTGGCTGTGTGCAGCAGAGCATTGAGAAAGGCACTGGCCCAGGCAGCTGCTGCCATGTGGGCACAAGCTCTGCTGCCCAGGAGGGTCCCGTAGTGCAGGGGTTTGCAGATGGACACGTAGCGGTCGTAGCACATGATGGTCAGGAGGGAAAACTCTGCTGACATGAAGAACAGAAAGAAAAAGAGCTGAGCAGCACATCCTGTGTAGGAGATGTCCCTGGTGTCCCAGAGGGAATTGTGCATGGCTTTGGGGACAGTGGTGCAGATGCAGCCCAGGTCACTGAGGGCCAGGTGGAGCAGGAAGAAGAACATGGGGCTGTGCAGGTGGTGGCCGCAGGCTGCGGCGCTGATGACGAGGCCGTTGGCCAGGAGGGCAGCCAGGGAGATGCCCAGGAAGAGGCAGAAGTGCAGGAGCTGCAGCTGCCTCGTGTCTGCCAATGCCAGCAGGAGGAAGTGGCTGATGGAGCTGCTGTTGGACATTTGTGGTGTCTTGGCATGGGGATCTGTAAAAAGAGTAATCATGGAATAGTTCAGTTAAGACAAGACTTTCAATATCCCAGCACAATTTCCCACCACTGCCTGCCCAGGGCTCTGCTGCCTGGAGCTGTCCCTGCCTGCAGCTGCTTCCCTGTGCCCAGGGCTGGGCCCTGCCAGTGCTGCCAGAGCCCAGCCCAGCCCTGGGGGCTCAGCTGTGCCCTGCAGAGCCCTCCCAGCTCAGGCACTGCCCAGGGGCAGCTCTGGCTCTGCAGGCTCTGATGGCAACATCAGAGCAACCCTGAGGAGGCTGGGAAATCAACACTGGTGCTGCCTGCAAGGAGTCCTGTGCTGATTTCTTTCACTGCCTGGTTTAGTAAGATCTGAGAGAAAAATGTGTTATTTTTCTCAACCTGGACAGAGAGATTAATATCTGTGTGCAATTTCCCATGCAGGCTACCCAGAGATGTAGATTAACATGCAAGAGTTCCCCATTTTTCCAGCCCCTGCCTCGCTTTGCTCCCTGTATAATCTGCTTGGAAATGTTCTGCAGTTAAATGTCATGGTGGGAGCAGTCCTGAACAATTCAGCATCTTCACCACACAAGAAGAACACTTCCACAACTCACCAGCTATGTCTCCTTCCACCCAGATCTTGTCCCCCAGTGCTGGCAGCAGCTCCCAGGGCTGGCTGAGAGCTGTCCCTGGCAGGCAGCAGAGTCCCTGCCCCAGCACAGCGCCCTGGGCTGCAGGACCCTGCTCTGCAGGACAGCCCTGGGCACCCCTGGCTGCTCTACACAGGAGAGAAGCAGAGAATGTACTCACAGAGTCTGTAGGCATTGGCATGTTCCAGCTTTAGGAGAGGACTGCAGGAGCTGCAGCTGCATTGTCCTGCAGCCAGAGGTTCCTGTGCCAAGGGCTGGGAGTGATTCTCCCCCAGGCACTTGTCAGCCCCTTCCCAGCCCTGAGTGATTGAAGCTCTCTGTGCCTGTGTGCTGTGCCCAGGGTGGCTGCAGGCAGTGCCCCAGCCCTGCTGGGCTGGGAGAAGAGCTGCTCATCAAGAGAAATGTGGTTTTAAGCTCTTCTTGGTTGCCAGGAGCTGCCTCTGTGCCAGGAGCCCGGCCCATCTCAGCAGCAGAGACACAGCAGAAGGACTTTAATGACCCTCTTGGGGCTTCTGCTGAGGCCCTGAACATCAGTCCCTGAGAGGGAGATGAAGAAACCTCTCCAGATCTACAGGTCAGAATCCAACTCCAAAGTTTCTGGAAGTTTTAATGGGTCCCACTGAGGGTCATGACAGAGAAAGTGTCCCCAGGCCCCAGGCAGAGCAGAGAACTGCAGGCAGTGGTGACATGGGGGGACAAAGAGAAGCCAAGTCCTGGTGCCCTGGGGCACAGCTGCCTCTGTGCCACCAAGGGCTGTGAGCAGACACCTTGTCCTGAGGCCCTGGGGCCTCCTGGCACAGCCCCAGCAAGGCTGGGCACTCTCAGCCCCTTGTCCTGCCCTCAGCATCCCCCTCCCATCCCAGTGGCCTCAAGGATCTGCTGGAAGGAGTCCCTGGGGAGCCTTGGTCAGGAATGGCCCTGGGGGGCTCCTTAATGCTCCCAGGGACTGCAGGTTCTTCAAAGGACTTTGGGTTTTGCTTTTGCCTTGGAGTCTCTGAGAGGTTTGTGCAATCCAATTACCTGCTGTAATTAGTCCCTTGAGAGGCTTTGTCAGTAACAACACTCAGTGGGGCTCATTAATTCATCCAGGTACTTCAGTTATTTTAAGGTACTTGGTATTTCCATTTTAAAGCTGAGTCTATGAGAGGTTTGTGCAATCATGGCCTCCAATTAGCTACTTGAACAAGTCCCTTGGGATTCTTAGTCAATAAGAACACTCAGTGGGGCTCATTAGTACTTCAGGGTACTCAAAGTTTATTAAGGAACTACTTTTTGACATTGAGTCTGAGGCCTGTCTGCAATAATTGGCCTCAAAATATCTGCTTTAACGAGTCCCTTGAGATTCTTAGCCAGGAACAACACTCCCTGGGGCTCACTAATGTTTCAAGGTACTCAGGGTAATTTAGGTACTTCTTTTTGCCACTGAGTCTTAGACAGGTTTGTGTAATCATGGCCACAATTATCTGCTTTAATGAGTCCCTTAGGAGCTTTCAATTGAACTTCAGTGGAGCTATTTATTGCTTTGAGATACTCCAGGCATTAAAGGTACTTTGGATTTTCCTTCCAACACTGAATCTCTGAGAGGATTTTGTGCAATTCTGGCCTCCAAGTCTCTCCTTTAAGGAGTCCATAAGAAGCCTGTGTTGGGGATGGACCTCAGTGGGACCCATTAATGCTTCCAGACACTTTGGGTTTTTCCTCTGACTTTGCCTTCTGGAAAGGTTTGTGCAATCTCCTCTCAGGCCTGAGGTTCCAGGGTACAGCACCAAATGCACCACGGGTCAGATCAGGGTAAGGCAAGTCCTGACAAGGCTGTGCTTTGATTTCCCCCAGGTCTGGTGCAGTTAATTGATGCTTACCTTCCTGTGGGATGAAACTTGGAATTGCCACCATAATTGTTGTATTGTCAGTTTATTAATGTTTGGGATTTGCTTGCATTTTCATCACAAGTGACTTGTGGGAAGAGCAAATATTCATTAAAGCATTTTATGTAGGGTTAAGTTTGATTCTCCCCCTCATGACTCAGCAAGAGTTTTCCCTATAAAGAAATGAAGCTTTTGCCTGAAGCTCCCCACTCTGCCCATGATGGAAAGCCCTGGGAGTGTCTGAGACATCCCGGCTCTTTGGCAGCCTGGGCACTCCTGGGGTGTCACCGTGGAGCCCCCGTGAGTGCCTGTGACAGATGGGTGCCTTTGCAGCCCAAGGTGCCCTGGGATGTGCCCATGGCATGGCTGGGACTGCCTCTGCCCACAGGGCTCTTGAGCATCCCAGCTCAGGCCTGGGGCCAGAGTCCCTTGCCATGGCAACCATTTGCAGTCCCATTGCCAGGCCAGGGGATGCCAGAAGGGATCCCAGAATGGGCTGAGTTGGGAGGGAGCCATCAGGATCCTGGAGTGCAACTGCTGGCCCTGCACAGGACAGCCCAACAATCCCAGCCTGGGCCTGGCAGCGCTGTCCAAAGGCTGCTGGAGCTCAGAGAGCCCTGGAGCTGTGACCCTTCCCTGGGAGCCTGTTCAGTGCCCCAGCAGCCTCTGGGGAAAAACCTTTTCCTGAGATCCAACCCAAAGCTGCCCCGAGTCAGCTCCAGCCGTTGCCTGCAGTCCTGTCCCTGGGCCCCAGAGGGAAGAGGTTCCCACAGCCCCCAGCCAGGGACCCGCTCCCAAGGCTGTTGCCAGGGCAGCCAGGGCTGGCACCAGCTGTGATGCTCGGTTTCCCCGGGCCGGGCTTGAGGAATGGGATTCCCCAATTTCCTGCTCCCGCTAAAACCGTGCCGCCCCTCGCTGCCCTCCAGCCCCCCACTGAGAGTACAAAAGGCAAAGACCCCAGGCTAGGATAAGAAGAATTTATTGGCAACAGCAACAATATAAGCAACAACTTGGAACAGAAACTATAGTTATAAGAGAAGGGATAAGACAAACTACATACAGGGAAAACTACAAGATCAGCTGGCTCTTCCTGGCCACATATTTCCTCCTTACCAGAAAGGACACCCTTGTCCTTAGGAGAGAGAGAGTCCCTTTCCTGCCCCTGGCAATGACCTGAGATGGGATCAAATACAATGATAGGGCCATGGCCAGACCCTCATGTTCTTCAATCTCACCTCACATCATTGCCAGGGGCAGGGAAAGGGACAGGTGTCCTCCCAGCGTGAATCACAGGGAATGTGGGTCACCAGGGCTCTGCCTAATGTGAATCATCTTTACACGGATGAGGCTGGAGACTCACTCCTCCTCTTCCCACAGTTGGGGCACTCACAGGGCTTCCCTCAGTGGTGCGTCCGTTGGTGTCTTGTCAAGTGAGAGCTCGTGGTGAAGCTCTTCCCACACTGGGGACACTCGTGGGGCCTCTCCCCAGTGTGGCTCATTTGGTGGATGATCAGTTTGGACCACTGGTTGAAGCCCTTCCCACATTCCCCACACTTGTATGGCCTTTCCTCAGCGTGGGTGTTCTGGTGGCAGGTTAAGTCGGAGCGCCGGCTGAAGCTCTTCCCGCATTTCTCAGACTCGTAGGGCCGTTCCCTGGTGTGGATCCTCTGGTGGCGGATCAGGTGGAAGTTTCTGCTGAAGCTCATCCCACATTCCCCACACTCGTAGGGCCTCTCCCCAGTGTGGATGCACCGGTGGGTGACGAGGGTGGAGTTGTGCTTGAAGCCCTTCCTGCAGTCGGGGCAGCGGAAGGGCCTCTCATCAGTGTGAATGCGCTGGTGTGAGAGGAGATGGGAGCTGGTCTGAAACCTCTTCTCACACTCAGGACACTCATAGGGCCTCTCCCCAGTGTGGATCCTCTGGTGGCTGATCAGTTGGGACCTCCAGTTGAAGCTCTTCCCACACTCCAAGCACTTGTGGGGCTTCTCCCCATCATGAAGCTGCTCATGGACCAGCTCAGAGCCCCGGCTGAAGCTCTGCCCACCTTCCCAGCTCAGGGTGGGTCTTTCCTTCTCAGAGCACCCTGGGATGATTTTAGAGTGTCTTCTCCTGCGGGATCTTCGGGGCTTTTCTTCCCCATTGGATTCTTGCACTGTGGAGCTGCTCAAAATGGCCTCATCCATGAGGTTCTGTTGTGGGGCTTTGTCCTCCCTGGTCTCCATCCTCAGCTCCTTGTCTGGGGGAGCAAGGTCAAGACAGGATGGGATTTGCCTCCGTGCCAGAGGGAAGGGGAAGGAGATCCCCTCAGTCCACCCCTGTCAGGACGGCTTTGGCAGTGGGGTTGTCCTGCAGCTGGGGGCCGTGCTGGGCTGGGAGATGAAGCAGGAGAGAGGGGGAAAAGGGCACTGACTTCCTCACTTTCCTGGCTGTCCCGGGGCAATTTCCTCTTTCTTGCAACCTTCTCAATCCAGTCAAGGTTTGTAGATGAGAAATCCTGGTTGGGGAAAAACTGAGGGATAAGCAAGTTGAGTTTGAAGGTCCCTCTGCCCAAGTCCATCTCTAGAAGTCACTGCCCATCTGGTGCCCATATAAAACCTCTGAAACATCAACATTCAGCCCTGAAAATGCCTCCCAGGAGTTCCCTGTCTCTGCTCTCTCCCCTTTGGTGTTCAGGGGTTCCCCCTGTCCCAGCTGCTGGGGGGTCACACTTGTATTGGGGGTCCCCGTCTACTCAGTCCCTGCCCTCCCCAGGCTGCTGGGAGTCCCAGGAATATGAGAAGATCTCCCCTTTTCCACTTCCCCACATTGGGATGCTGGGGGGTGTTGGTGTCCTGTGGAGTCCCTTTAGCCACTCAATGTAATACCCAGGGTCTGGCCTTGGCAAGACAAACCCCAGCTACCCTTCCTGCCTGAGGGGATAGTTCCAGTGTGCTCTGTACACAATGGTTTGGTCGGTTCTCCCCCCTCAACGACCTTGGCCTTGTGGTTCCTTCCCCCTCAGTGTGTCTCCACTGGCTTCAGGTCAATGCCCTTACCTGCCCTTTGCCCGCCCCCAGACCCTCTACTTGAGGGGAGACAGGAGTGGGGTTCCCTCTCACGCCCTCGATCTCTTCACCTTCTTCTCCCACCCTGCCTCGGGGTGGGGAAATAAAATGGACTCTCATGCTCAACAAAAGAGACTTGTCTCGTCTGTTTCCCTCCTGGCAGCTGTAACCTCCCTGGACACAATGATCACTGTTGCCACACGATGCAACTGGGACTCAGGGTCCCTTCTCCCCTTATTCTCTGCTTTGGGGTGCAGGGGGTCCAAGGAGTCCCCCCTGCCCCTCTCCAGCCTGTTGAGGGTCCCGCCAATCGCGGTGCTCCCCCTTCTCTGGGCTCCCCACTTTGGGCTCCTGGGGGACACAGGGCTCTGCTCCTCCAGGCTGCCTCTGCCAGCAGCTGCCACTGGGACCCCCCAATGTCCCCACAAGGGGCATTTTCCACTCACCTTTGGAGTTCTCCATTCTCCAAACATCCTCTCCCAAAAACCCAACCCAGGGACCTCCCAGGATATCTGGGCCCAGCTCCCCCTCCCTGGTCACCTGTGGGATGGGGGGTGATGATCCCATGGGTGGGGGGCTGTGAATTCAGGGAGTGCTCGACCTCGTGGTTCCTTCTCTGTTAAGGGTAGAAGGTTCTTAGCTCAGGAACTGGCTGACCTCATTGAGAGGGCTTTAAACTAGGTTTGAAGGGGGAAGGGGATGCAGCTGGGCTGCCTGGAAGCAGACCCAAGGGTGCTAAGCCTGAGTTAGGGCTGAAATCAGTAGCCCAGCTGAAGGGCATGTACACCAATGCACGTAGCATGGGTAACAAACAGGAGGAGCTGGAGGTCATGGGGCAACAGCAAAGCTGGGATGTAGTCACCATCACAGAAACGTGGTGGGATGACTCACACAGCTGGAGCACTGCACTCCATGGCTACAGGCCCTTCAAAGAGACAGGAAAGGGAGAAGAGGTGGACGGGTGGCCCTTTATATTAAGAAGGCTTTTGATGCAATAGGTATTGAAACAAATGAAGATTCAGTTGAATGGCTGTGGGTGAGAATTAAGGGGAAAGCCAACAAGGCTGACATCCTACTGGGAGTTTGTTATCATCCACCCAAGCAGGAGGAAGAGCTGGACAACTTATTCTATCAGCAGCTGGAGAATGTTTCAGGATCACCAACCCTTGTTCTGGTAGGTGACTTCAACCTGCCAGACATCTGCTGGGAACTTAATACAGCAGAAATGAGGCAGTCCAGGAAATTTTTAGAGTGCATGGATGATAACTTTTTGTTAGGTGAGCCCATCAGGAGAGGGACTGTGTTAGATTTGTTGTTCACAGACATGGGCTGGTGGGAGATGTGGTGGTTGGAGGACGACTGGGGCAGAGTGATCATGAAATTATAGAGTTCTTAATAACTGGTGAAATCAGGATGTACATCAATAAGACTTTTGCACTGGACTTCCAGAGGGCAGACTTTGGCCTATATAGGAGACTTATTCAGAGAGTTCCTTGGGAAGCAGCCCTTAAAAACAAAGGAGTTCAGCAAAGGTGAGTGTTCTTCAAAACAGAGGTTTTGAGGGCACAGGAACAGACTGTCCCTGTGTGCCAAAAGATGAGTCTATGAGGCAAACGTCCAGCCTGGATGGGCAATGAGGCTTTGGATGAACTCAGCTATAAAAACAGGATGTATCATCTTTGGAAGGAGGGTCAGGGGCCTCAGGAAGTATTTCAGGTACTGCTAGAGAATGTAGGAAAAAATTAGGGAGGCCAAAGGTCAGTTTGAAATCAAAATGGCAACTACTGTAAAGGACAATACAAAATGTTTCTACAAATACATTAATGGTAAAAGGAAAGGTAAGGCCAACCTTTGCTCTCTGTTGGAAAAGGGAGGGAACATAGTAGCTGCAGATGAGGGGAAGGCAGAAGTGCTTAAGGCCTTCTTTGCCTCAGTCGTCAGTGGGAAGATGACTTGTCCTCAGGACAACTGCCCTCCTGGGCTGGTAGATGGTGTCAGGGAGCAGAATGGTGCCCCTGTTATCCAGGAGGAGGCAGTCAGAGAACTGCTTAGATGCTTGGACACTATAAATCTCTGGGCCCAGATGGGATCCACCCCAGGGTGAGGAGGGAGCTGGCAGATGAGCTTGTGAAGCCACTCTCCATCATTTACCAACAGTCCTGGCTCACTGCTGAGGTTCCAGGTGACTGGAAGCTGCCAATGTGACACCCATTCACAAGAAGGGTGGGAAGGAGGATCCCAGTAATTATAGCCCAGTCAGCCTGACCTCAGTACCTGGTAAAGGTAATGGAGCAGTTTATATTGAGGGTCATCACACAGCACCTACAGGATGGCCAGGGTGTCAGAGCCAGCCAGCACGGGTTTAGGAGGGGTGGGTCGTGGTTGACCAACCTGGTCTCCTTTGATGACCAGGTGACCTGCCTGGTGGATGCAGGAAGGGCTCTGGATGTCTGTCTGGACTTCAGCAAGGCCTTTGGCACTGTCTCCCACAGCACACTCCTGGATAAGCTGGCAGCCCGGGGCTTGGACAGGAGCACTCTTTGCTGGGTTAGGAACTGGCTGCATGGCCAGGCCCAGAGAGTGGTGGGGAATGGTGCTGCATCCAGCTGGGGACAGTCACCAGGGGTGTTCCTCAGGGGTCTGTGCTGGGGCCAGCTCTGTTCAGTATTTGTATTGACGACATGGATGAGGGTATTGAGTCTTTCATTAGTAAATTTGCAGATGACACTAAGCTGGGAACATTTGTTGATCTGTTGGCAGGTGGGAGGGCTCTGCAGAGAGACCTGGAATGGTTGGATGGGTGGGCAGAGTGCAACAAGATGGAGTTTAATGAGTCCAAGTGCCAAGTCCTGCACTTTGGCCACAATAACCCCTGCAGTGCTCTAGGCTGGGGACGGTGTGGCTGGACAGTGCCCAGGCAGAAAGGGACCTGGGGGTTCTGGTCAGCAGCGGCTGAACATGAGCCTGCAGTGTGCCCAGGTGGCCAAGAGGGCCAATGGCACCTGGCCTGGATCAGGAATAGTGTGGCCAGCAGGAGCAGGGAGCTCATTCTTCCCCTGGACTCAGCACTGGTGAGGCCACACCTTGAGTGCTGTGTCGAGTTCTGGCCCCTCAGTTTAGGAAGGACCTTGAGACGCTTGAACGTGTCCAGAGGAGGCAACGAGGCTGGTGAGGGGCTTGGAAAACAAGCCAGATGAAGAACGACTGAGGGAGCTGGGGGTGTTTAGCCTGGAGAAAAGGAGACTCAGAGGTGACCTTATCACTCTCTCCAACTTCCTGAAGGGGGGTTGCAGACAGCTGGGGGTTGGTCTCTTTCTCCAGGCAGCAACTGACAGAAGGACAGGACACAGTCTTCAGCTGTGACAAGGGAAATACAGGTTGGATAGTAGGAAGAAGTTTTTCACAGAAAGAGTGATTAAATACTGGAATAGTCTGCCTGGGGAGGTGGTGGAGTCACCATCCCTGGATGTGTTTAAGAAGAGACTGGATGTGGCACTCGATGCCATGATCCAGTTGAGGTGTCGGGGCTGGGTTGGACTCGATGATCTTGAAGGTCTCTTCCAACCTACACATTCTGTGATTCTGTGATGGGACCCTGACTGGGGTTACTGGGAGCTACCAGAGCCACGCAGGAAACCAGCTGTGCACACACTGGGAGGAACTGGGGAAAACTGGGAATGACAGGATGCATACTGGTGACAACTGGGTGGTTCTGGCAGGGACTGGGATAAAACTGGGGGCAACTGAACCATGCTGAGGGAACTGGGAGTGCCTGGCAATGACTAAAAGAAGACTACAAAACCTCCTTCCTCCAAAAAAAACCCCAAAAAACAAAACAAAAAACAAAACAAAACAAAAATTCATCACAAACCAAAACCAAAACAAAACAAAACAACCTCCAAAAAACAACAACCACAAAAAAAAAAAAAAAAAAAAAAAAAAAAAAAAAAAAAAAAAACCACAGGGAACCAAAAATCCAAAAAAAACAAACAAAAAAACACCAGAAAAACAAACCAAAACACTTTAGACTGACACAAGTACTGCTATACAGCATTTACTTCTACTCTATGTTAACCTCATTCCTCAAAATCATTCCTTTCTTTTCCAAGAAATACCTGTGGGAACAGAAATCTCTCCTTCTCTGTAGGACATTCTGTATTAAGGATGAGTTAATGCGATTAAAGATTTATTGGCTTCTTTGTCTCTCAAACATACCAAAGGAGGGAGAAATATGAAAACAAAGCTCTAGTAATGTCATTTTTAATTCTGACACAATTAAGGATTTTTTTTTTTAAATTTACCCCATCCATTCTGAAAAGCACCATTCTCAGGCTAAGCCTAAGGGATCCATCTTTTTTAATTTGCTGCTAATGCTATTTGTACAGCTCCCAGCCCTTGTTATGGCCATGGGGGGCCCAGGGCTGATCCTGGGAGCCGCCACTGCCGGCCCCGGGACCCCCGAACCCCTTTCCCGGCCATCCCGCCCCTCCAGCCCCAGCGCCCCCCAACGGGGTCCCGGCAATCCCAGGGCTCCCCCCACTCTCGGGCTCCCCGCTTTGGGCTCCTGGGGCTCTCCTGTCTCTGGGCTCCCGCTCAGGGGCTCCCCAAACCCCGGCCCTCTCCCGGGCTCCCCAAACCCGGGGTCCCCCCGGCCCCGCCGGGGCTCTGCCCACACCGGGACCCCCCAAAAACACCTCCCGGGGACCCCCCCATGTCCCCCCGAGGGCCATCTGCGCCTCGCCTTTGGAGCCCTGCCAGCTCCAAACATCCCCCCAAAAACCCCAAGCCCAGGGAGCCCAAACCCGGGATATTTGGGGCGAGCTCCCCCTCCCCGGGCACCTGCGGGATGGGGCCGATGGTCCCGGGGCTGCTGCGGCTTCAGGGAGCGCTGGAGCCGCCCGCTCCCTCCTCTGCTCTTCTTCCTCCCGCTTCCCGCGGCCGCTCCGCCTCTTCCTCCCTCCCTCCTCCTCCTGCCCCGTTCCCGAACCCCTCGCAGCCCGCGGGACGAGCGGGGATGGAGCCGGGAAAGGTCGGAAGGCAGAGAGGGCCCAGGGGGATGCCAGGACTGGCAGTGACTGGGCTGTGCTGGGAGCACCTCATCACCCCCGTCAGGTGGCATTTTATAGGGGACCCCCATTCCAAGCCCCTCTGGGGGATGTTTTGCCCCCCCTCTCCCCCGGGGTGGATTTTTGGGATTCTCTCTGCCGTGGCCGCTTTAAGAGGCGCCTGTTTTGGGTTCCCAGGAAAACTCCCCTTCAAAGGGCAACACCACTCCCAGTGATTCCGGCAGCGGAGCCCTGGGGGGGGCTGGGGGTCCCAGGGGGGATTTGGGGGTCCCAGGGGGGATTTGGGGGTCCCGGCAAGGGTTTGGGGGTCCTGGGAGGGTTTGGGGGTCTTAGGGGGGATTTGGGGGTCCCGGGAGGGTTTGGGGGTCCCAGGGGGGATTTGGGGGTCCCGGGAGGTTTTGGGGGTCCCAGGGGGGGATTTGGGGGTCCCGGGAGGGTTTCGGGGTCCCTGGGCGGGGCCGGTGACAGAGCTGGGACCCCGAGCCGGGTCTGAACCTTCTCACTGTGCCCGGGCAGCGTCAGCGTGTTCAGGGAGATCCTGGGGCCCGGGGGGTCACCCCAAATCCCAGGGGAGCCCAAATGCCCAGGGAGCCCCTGCAGTGCCCCCAGCGCTGGATCTGCTGCAGGCAGGGGGGCACCAGCACTCGGCCCCCACCCCCCACCATCACAGGGGGGCAGAAACGGGGGAGGGGCACGGACAGGTCGGGGGGACCCCCGAAGTCCTGGGGGAGGGGACACGGGGGGACTCCCAGGAATCCCCGTGGGGGGATGAGGGGGGACCCAGGAGGAGTTTGGGGGGGCCGGGGGGGTCATGGGGGGACCCCCAGGAGTCTTGTGGGGGGTGGGGAGGGCAAAGAACAGGGCGACCCCCAGGATGGGTTTGGGGGGGATCTGGGCTGGAGCTTCCCTGGCAGTGGGATGGGGATGGGATCTGCCCGTGGAATTCCATGGGAGTGGGATGGCAGTGAGATCCAGCTACAGAATTCCCATGGGAATGGGACAGCAGTGGGGTCCATCCTTGGAGGCCCCACGGGAATTCCCATGTTCCCAAATTCTGCCCTCCCAAATCCCATATTTCCCAATCCCACATTCCCATGGGAATTCTGCCCTCCCCCCCTTTATGCTCCAGTGCCTCCCGCCCATATCTGACACATTTCCGGAGCCATTCCAGGCAGGTGTGCCCCAGGGCATTTGTCAATTCCTCAGCCTGGATCTCCTCCTGTTCCCGGCGCCTCTTGGTGACCTGGGCAGCGCCGTGGCCACCAGGAATCCCCCGGATCCCCGGGGGCTCGGGGGGAATGCCAGGAGTGGGAGTGACTGGGCTGTACTGGGATCCTACTGGGATCCTGCTGGGAGTGAGCAGGAGCAGCGGGATGGCTCCAGGGCTGGGGCTGGGGGCGCTCCTGGGGGGGCCAGGGGGAGTGGGACCCCCGGCCCCGGGACCCTGACACACCATTCCCGGCCCCGGGACCCCCCTGCTCCCCTTATCCTGCACAGGGATCCCCTGAATCCCCCATTTCTGAACACCAGCACCCCCTGCTCCCCTTTTCCCGGCCATCCCATGGCTCCCAGCCTCCAGACATCCCCTGTGCTTGACTTTGGGATGGTGTGGAATGCCTTGGACCCCCATTCCTGCCTTTCCCAGCCCCCAGCCCCACCTTTCTTCAAAACCAGAGACCCCGTGAACTCCCCCTTTCCCAAACACTCTAAGTGT
Organism: Zosterops lateralis; assembly: GCF_965231275.1. Taxonomy (NCBI): domain Eukaryota; kingdom Metazoa; phylum Chordata; class Aves; order Passeriformes; family Zosteropidae; genus Zosterops; species Zosterops lateralis. Next base: position 3,291,640 of record NC_139783.1, read on the forward strand.
CCCCACCCTGGTACCCCCTTTTTGGGAAACCCTGGACTTTCCTTTCTTGGGCTCAAGGACCCCCTGGAGCTCCCATCTACCTCTCCAAGTCCCTGCTCCCCATTTCCCTGACCCTGAGACCCCCCTGCACCCCCATTCCTGAGAACCCAGGTGCCCTTTTACCCCTTTGCCCTGCCCTGAGACCCCCCTGCACCCCCTGATCCGGCACCAACACAACCTTTTCCCGGCCACCCCGCCTCTCCCAGCCCCCAGAACCCCCTTTTCCTTCTCCCTGGGACCCCTGGGCCCCCATTCCTGCATTTCCCAGCACCTCCTTTCCTCACACTCAGGAGCCCTGGCACCCCCTTTGCTGGGCACAGGATTCCCTGGACACCCCATCCCACCTCTCCCAGTCCCTGCACCCCCTTTCCTTGACTCTGAGCCCCTGAACCTCCTTCAGCTGTCCCAGCTCTTCCAGTCCCCCCTTTCCTTGGCCTCTTGACGCCCCTGGATCCCCAAACTCCCACTTTCAGCCCCCCAGCTCCCCCAAATCTCCGTGTCCCCCCAGTTCCCCACTCCCTGCAGTCCCTGGAAGTGGCGCTGTCGGAGCCCGGCCCGGGGGTCCCCCAGTCCTGGATTGTGGGGACGGGGACGGGACCCCCTGCGAGCGCTGGGACAGCGAGCGGGGCCGGATGGAGCCGCAGACACCAGGGATGGCAGCGGGAGCTGGGCTGGGATATTGGGATAGCCAGGGCTGGATATGGGATAGCCAGAGCTGGGATATTGGGATAGCCAGAGCTGGGATACTGGGATAGCCAGAGCTGGATATTGGGATAACCAGGCCCAGGACATTGGGATAACTAGACCCAGGACATTGGGATAACCAGGGAATGGAGGGAATGGAGGACTCTGAGGGGCTGCAATGGGATCTCTGGGGATGGGGGGATTTGTGCGGCTGGAATGGGAATCCAGGGAGCTCCAAGGGGCTCTGTGGGGCTGGGACACGACTCCATGGGTCCCTTCTCTCCTCGTTCCCAGGTCTCCACACGGTGCAGGTGGTTTCCAGCTGTGACCTCCTGTCCAATGGAGAATCCATGGATCCCACCGGTACGGCTACGACAGGTGGGATTTCATCTCCTTCCAGCTGGGATCCAGGAGCTTTGCAGTGTCCCACGGTGCCACTGGATCACCCAGAGGTGCTGGGAATGCAAAGGGATCCTGGGGGAGCAGATGAAGCATTACCTGGGACACACCTGTGTGGAAGGGCCCCCAAAAGACATCAGATATGGTCGGGAGGCTCTGGAGCACAAATGTGGGTGTGGGAGGGGAAGGGGAATTCCGATGGGAATGTGGGATTCAGGAAGGGGGGAACTTGGGAATGCAGGAATTCCCATGGAATTTCCATGGCTGGATCTCACTGTCATCCCAGGCAGGTGAGAATTCCATGGCTGGATCTCCCCCCCAGCCCACTGCCATGGGAATTCCATGGGGAAATGATTTGAATGGATGACCAATGCAATGAGAGCAGTGAGGTGAGGAGCAATCCCTGCTGGGATTCCAGGGGCCATCAATGCCAATGCTGTCCCCAGGCCGGCTCTGCTGTGCCCGTGGCAGCGCCAGGGGAGTGCCCTGTCCCTGCCCTGAGCCCAGCACGAGCCTTTCCTTGGGTGTTCTCTGCCCTGCCCGGGGCAGGAGGGCACTGCCCCAGTGGCTTTGGTGGCCCCGGGCACCCGGCCGGGCTCCAGCCCCTGCAGGTGGCTCCTTGGGGATGTTCCAGAGCAAAGCTTAAAGCCAACAACAGTTTCTGGAGGGGATTGTCCCCCCTTGGCCTGTGCTGGGAGCCCAAGGGCAGCAGCCCGGGCACAGCAGCCCAAAGTGCTGGAGCTCAGTGTCCCTGGGCCAGGCCGTGCTGATGCCTTGGGAGGCTGACCTGAAACAGAGACTGGGCAGGGACAGAGAATAAAGTAGGTATTTATTGAATCCCGGATCCCCCCTGGGCAGGACAGGAGCCCCACCAAGGCTGCACCCCGGGTGGACCAAGAACAGGCACAAAAAAATGGCTGCCCAGGCACCAGATCTGACACTTTTATAAGTTTTGGGCCATTTGCATATTGGGGTTTAATTGTCCAGTTACAGCTTCAGGTTGTGAGGTCTCATCCTTCTTGTTCCTCCCTTCCCTGCACCCTTGTTTGTGCTTTTGGGCCTGAAAGGTGTCCTTGGTTCTCTGCAGAAAAAGGATTTGTTTTGTCTCCCTGCTCTGTGAAGAGCTGACTGGCACTGAATATGAGGCTCAGAACTACATCCCTGGGCAGCACAGAATCTGCAAATATGAAAACTAAAGCTTCAGGCATCATTTCCCCCCTTTAGAGGCTTGACAAGGCCTTTTCCTTGTTGAGTCTCTATCCTAAATATTTACTAATAATAGGTATTCAATCACAAATAAGTAACTAACAATAGTGAACAGCCAGCAGTAATGAACATTTAACCAGAGATAAATATCTAGGCATAAAAAAAAACCAACTAAACACCAGTAATAAACATCTAACAGTAGCATTGTCTTGTACAGTTAGGTATCATGCAAAGAAGAAGAATGATTATTGTGCACAGTTCTTTAAGTACAGAGGAGAAATCATTTAAAGCATGTTTTTGTCTGCATCAGTCTCAGTCTGTGTTTTTACAGTTGTTCCAGGAGCAGGAGCTCTCTTAGCTCTGGAATAGCCAATCCAGGTCCTTTGCCAGCAATGGTGACCGTGGTGAGAGTGGTCAGCAGGACTGGCTTGTAGAGGATCATTGTCCCACCACTGACACAGACCAGTCTCCAGGCTGGAATGGATGTACAGCTGTGTCCAGTCCTGGGGGTCTGGTCAGCACCAGGTAAGTCTGGAGCTGCTGCAAAGTGCAATCTAAAACCATTAAACATCTCTAGAAATGAAGTTTCCCCTTTCAAATGAATTTCACCAAAAATACGTGGGATCTGATCTGGTCTGCCATATAGTATGTCACAGGGACTGATGTTATCCCTCTTTGCATGGTAACTCCACAAAATCTATTTGCCAGTAATCTCCAGGAAGATCCCCTGCTTATGTTACTCCTAATACAACTCTTTTCCTGGTGTCAGGGTTGTTTTTCCAGCAGATTTCACATTTGCTCACTACTGATTGTATAATGTCAGTCATTCCCTTTCCTATTACTGCCTTTTTCAGCTGCCAGGCAAGGCAGGAATAGGGGCCCAGGGGGTCTGTGGGCCAAGGCCAAGGGGGCTCTGGGGGCAGGGAGAGGCGGGATGTCCGGGAAAGGGGCGCAGGGCTGTCGGTGCCAGGTCAGGGGGTGCAGGGGGAACCCATGGCTGGGAATGGGGGTCCGGGGCTCCCCGGGCTGACGGGAACAGGGGATGCCGGGGCCGGGAGAGGAGGATCCCCGGGCAAGGGGCTGCGGGGCGGGGTCGGGGCAGGATAAGGGGGCGCGGGGGGTCCCGGGGCCGGGAAAGGAGCTGTGGGGGGTCCCGGTGCCCGGGAATGGGGATTGCAGGGGCTCCCGGGGGGGCTCCCCAAAGCCCCTCCCAGGGGGGAGCAGGAGCCGGCTCAGGAGCTGTGGGGAGAGAAAAGGGGCCGAGCCCGGCACGGGGGGACACGGAGGAGTCCCGGGCGCTCCGAGGGGGGGACACGAGCCCCGGGGACCCCCCTCACCTTCTCCCGCAGGGGAGGCCGAGCCCCAGCCCCGGCAGACGGAGCCAAGACGGAGCCCCCGAGACCCGGCAGCATCTTGGGGGGGGCGTCCGGCGGCAACTCCGGGGGCGGGAGGGGCAGGACCCGGGAAAGGGGCTGGGACCGGCTGGGATGGGCTGGGACACCGGGACACACCGGGACACACCGGGATACACCGGGACACACTGGGACATACCGGGATACACCGGGCCCAGGACTGGCACCCATTGGGAGCAGGATCAGAGCACACTGGGACCCAGCAGGAGCAGAACTGGGGAACAGGGAACAGAGTGGGACCAACTGGGATGTACTGGGATTAGGCTGAGAGTGACTGGGATCATACTGGGGGAAACTGGAACCTTACTGGGACAAGTGGATGTGGCTGGGAATGACCATGAGTGTGCTGAGGGCAACTGGGATATACTGGGAGTGTCTGTGACCATACTGGGGGTGACTGGGAACACACTGAGAGAGACTGGGGGTAACTGGGTCTACACTGGGGGAACTGGGATCCATGGACGCTCCATTGGACAGGAGGTCACAGCTGGAAACCACCTGCACCGTGTGGAGACCTGGGAAGGAGGAGAGAAGGGACCCATGGAGTCGTGTCCCAGCCCTGTTGGAAAGCAGATAGAAATCTCCCAGGACCCCGGGCACACAGGCTTAGAGGCAGAAAAGAATGCAGGGGCTGCTTTGAAACCCTCGGGGAAACTGAGATCCATAAAGTCACACAGACATGAAGTGGGAATGTGAGTTTTAGTTTTAGGTGTGTAAAACTATGCCTTAAGTGCCTGAAGCAAATAGGAGACTGTATTAGTTGATAGAAAAGCCCTAAAGCCCAGTTTAAAGTTCAGCAGTATTACCCTGTACAAGTTAACTAAGTCCTAGATATAATATAAACATACCAGAGCATTGCTGACGTTGCCAGACAGAATAGACAGGCTGTAGGCACAGGCCTTGTGTAAGAAATGATTCCCATTGTCACACAACTGTGTTAGACCAGGAGAGGTGCAAAAAGACAGGAACAGCATCGTGTTTGTGGCTGGTTGGATGATTTAGGAATAGAATTCATTGTATCGGGGCTGCTGCTGCTGCTTCTGCTTGGGCCATGGGGACTCTGTGCTGGAAGGCATTTTGCATGATGGCCCGGACTGTAACAGCCTGACCTTGGTGAGGCTGATCCAGCCATGGCATAAACTACTTTTCCAAGCAGCAGCACCTCTCTTGTTCCTGGGCTGGCCGCTCCAACTTGCCAGCTGTCCATCAGCAATGTGCCCGCTGCTCCTGCCTGCTGCCAGTCCTTCCCTGGCAGTGACAGCAGGAGCTGCTCCTGCCGCCGGCAGCTCCTGTGCCTGGAGTCCCTTCCCGTGCTGGCAGCACCAGCTGCCTCTTGCCTTCAGCCCAATGCCTGCCTGCACCTCGGCCTGCCTTTGCCAGCTCTCTTTTCCCAAGCCTTTGACTCCCAGGCTTCTGCCCCAGCCCAGGGACATTTGTTATTCCCATCACCTGCTGCTTTGACACCATGAACCGTTCTGGTTTGACCTAAGAAGTGAATTATGAAGATTGTGGTGCTTTCTTGTCCACAATGTCCTGTTAAGACCCAGAACACGCTGTTCTTACAGCTGGGATTGTGGCTGTTCCTACACCATTTATTCCACAGTGCAGGGCTAAAGGAAATCTCTCCTTTTCCTTACTAAGTTGAAGCTACAGCTTGGTGCAAGTGTGTGATAAAAGAGAATGAATGCCATAATCCTCCTTTTCTTTTTTCAGTCACTGGTGGATAGCTCCCTGAAGGATACAGAACAACTCAACAATGTTGTGCATACAATAATGAAGACGAAAAGGTAAAGATGAGGTAAGAAAACCTGTATTAATCTGTGTCACTGTTTCTCACCACATCTACTTAAACTGACAAGAAATTAAGCTGGTTTTCTCCACGCTGAGGCAGTTCTGCAATGAAGCAGCAGCGTGTCATGATGCTAAATAAGAATCTGGCCTTACCTCTAATGGTCACTGCTACAAAGTGTATCAGTGCACAGCAAGGCAGACTGGGTTATCACAGTTATTCCTTCCCTCCCCTCCTGCACATCCCATTGTCTCCTCTGCAGAAGACACAGGCTATGAAAACAAGGCAAGGTTGCTGCATCTTTTTCTTCTCCCACAGGACTTGTTAGACACCATGTTTTTTCAAAGGACTGCATGTGCCTCTCCCCAGCTTGCTTATTTCTCATTCTCCAAAAGAAGAGAGCTGAAGGAGTTGGAGGCATGTGAGTGCCTGATCTCTCTTTCCCTCTACAGGCTCTGCCTCCCCAAGGCCTGGTTCCCTGCTGTGCTTTGGCATGAGAGCCATTCCAGCCCCAAACACAAGGGCAGTGGAGTTCAGCTGCAAAGGCTCTCTCTGCACTGGGATTGCTTTGAGCCTGCAGCCTCCATGGGCAAGGGCTTTGTGGGAGCAGGGCCAGCACAGCCTGTGCCCTGCACACAGAGCCAGGAAAAGGAGCAGATCCTGCTGCCTTCTGCTGCTGCTGATCCCAGCAGCAACTCCCCTGGCAGTTCCTCCAGGGAACTCCACCCCAAGGGCTTCCATCCCTGTCGTGGCTGGGAGAACTTGTTGCTTCCCAGTTGTCCCCCATCCCTGTGGATTGTGGAGCATGTCAGCACAAGTGTCCATGGCCCTTCCTCCCTGCCCAGCCTGCAGCAGTCCCAGTCCCTGTTGCCTCCCCTTTGCTGCAGCTCCTTGGCCAAAGTGCTGCCAAAGGCAGCGGAGCTGGCTCAGGATCCCTGTTGGCTCCTGGGCTCCAGGATGACCTTCAGAGGGACACTTGGAGCGCTTCCTGAAGAGCTGCCCGTGGCCTGGGGGGTGGATTTGTCCTCCCCGGGTGGCTCTGCTTGGAGTTGGACGCTGCGTGGAGTCCCGGAGTTTTCTCAGCAACCTTTGCAGCCAGTTCTTGGCCAAGGTGTGGCTCTGCTGCCATCCCAAATCTGTGCCTGCCTTGCCCAGCCTGAGTGCAAGTGGGGCATGTGCTGGGCATGGCTGGAGAGTTCCATGGACAAAATCCTCCCCCATCGTCACCTTTACATCTGCTCATTGCTCTGGGCAGCACAAATCTACACTTCTTTTAGTGGAAACATTGAATTGCTTGCAGATCATGACATCTGCAATACTAATGTACATATACAGAAAAATCAACTTTGGTTTAAAAATGAAATGAATTTTAAATTGCTACACCCACACTTCCGGTATGGAAACACACAAATATCAAAGTTTAGAAAACTAGTTTATTCTTACAATTGTGTTATATAAATAAATACAATTATAACTTTCAGTTAAAAAAAAATATTGCAACCCTTTACAACCACTCACTATATAGAAATATCCATTGAAATTTAACAGTTTAATGTATTTCATATTATCCCAACGGTACAGCCTATAAACAAATAAAGAAATATCAGTATCCCTCTCTAAAGGATCCCAGAGCCAGTACTAAAAAAACAGAATTCCATAACCATACAACTCAAGATACATTTAAATATTTGTACCCACATAACTATACAATATACAGATGTAAATCTATAATTTATATCTCATATGACATAAAGCAAGCCACATAGAAATACACACAGAAAAAACCTACCCATAAGTATACAAATACCAATGTACCAATATAAGAATCCTTACAACCCCATCAACAAAACTCTACAGCCATACATCTGAACAAGTTTGTCAGTGTAAATACAGATGTCAGCACATCAATATACATGCATCAAGAGAAAAATAGACATACATATATACCTGTACAAATACCAGTCTACATCAAGCTATATAAATAACCATCAACTTGTAACTCTCAGTGCCACTGTGACCATCTCTAACTCCAAGTCCACCAGCAGGAATTGCAGCTGCCCAAGTCCCCGGGCTCTCCCTGGGTCTCTTCCTCCCGTGCAGAGCAGCTCTCCTGGACAGGGACAGCAGATGGGACCCGTGGGGAGCAAAGGGAACACTGAGTCAGGATGGGGCCGTTTCCCTTGGCAGCAGCTGCTCTTCAGTCAGGGCAGGGCAAATGGCAGCGCCTCCCCAGGAGGGGGAGAAAGAACAAGTTTGTGCAAAGGCCAGGGCCAAAGGCCAGGCCCCCCTCAGCCCCAGGCTGCCTGAGCGGCCCTGCGGCCTCAGCCGGGCTCTGGGCTGGCAGCAGCAGCTCCCTGGGCACTGCTGGAGCTGGTGGCCTTCAGCTTCTCCCTGCTGCCTCCTGTCAGTGCCCGCCTGTGCTCAAGGTCTGCAGGGCAGCTGTGGCCAAAGTGGAGCCTGTGCAATTGGTTCCAAGGGCTGGCAGAGCTGCAGGCGTGGAGCCCTGTGTGCTCCCTGCTGGCCCCTCCATCCCCTGAGCCCCAGCGTGCCCTGGGCAAAGCCCCGGCCCCCTTCAGTTTCTTCAGCCCCTCACAGTCCTCTCAGCCCACTCCATCCCTTGGGAGCCATCCCAGGGCCTTGGAGCCGCCAGCGCCCTCAGCCTGTGCCACTTCCCTGTGCCCTGAGTGCCCCCGTGGCCCTCTGCTCCCCCAGAGCCCTCAGTGCCCCCAGCAGCTCAAGGGCACCGTCCCTGCAGCGTCAGCGCCTCCTCAGCCCCCTCAGCCCCCTGTGTCTCCCTGTCCTTCAGCAGCTCCTCAGGGGACAGTGCCTGGGGCCACCGGCAGCTCCCAGCGCTCCAGGGACACCCGGGGCTGGAACTGCTGCTCCGCCCGGCCCGGCCGCCAGCTGGGACCCAGCACAGACACAGGGGACACAGGGGGCACAGGGGGAAAAACAAGAGCTGAAAAAGGCAGCCCAGGGGGGACAGAGGGAAAAATGCAGCCTGGGCCTACACAAACATCACTCCATCCACCTGCACCAATTCACAGACCAGCACAGAGCCTTTGCTTTGTGATGTCAGGGCACGGTTGCCACGTGCTCGTGGTGACATCACAAGGTTGCCTTGGAGCACGGGAGGCCTCAGGGGTGTCAGAGCGGCTCTTGGGCTCGCTCTGTGTAGGAGTTTGCTCCTGCGCTCGAGGTTTCTGTCAGTGGCCAAGTGCTCACTGACAGTCGCCTTGCGTTTTTCTTGTTTTTCAGCAGTTTGAAAACTTGCACAGCAGTTCCCACAATGATTGGGCAACTCGCTGCTGCAGTTTTCACTGCTTATAAAATAGGTTATTCAACCTATTTTATGACACACCTGGCACGTAAGTAGAGGTTTTCCCTGGGTGTCACCTAACCTGGCTTTTGTGTCTTCCTGCTCTTTCGAAACAGAAAGACCATTTGGATGCCACTTGGGTAAAGCTCCTCCTGCCAACACGTTCAGCTCCAAAGGGGGTGTCTGTGGCCAGGGCTCTCCGGGCAGCATTTGCAAGGGAACCTGCAGGGGTTGTGTTCCCTCCATGGGACAGTCTGTGGCAGCAGAGTCTGTCATTTCCTCCCTTTGCTGGGTCAAGCAGCACAACTTGGAAAATGGGGGCTGGGAGACCTTCTAAAAATGCTCTGGTTGTTTCCAGTTTCCTCAAAGAATCTGGTTCATTTTCCCTTGCCCACTGCAGGTCACCTGAGCCAGGTATTCAGAGGGGCCGATCCGGAGGTGAGTGAGAAAGGAACATTTGATGTTCCTGGTGTTTAAGAATTGTGCAGCAAGCTGTGAGCTTGGCCTGGGGCAGTAGAGAGTAGAGGGCCAGCTGAGTAGGCTGCAAGAAAATCCATTTCCATGTCTGCAGCAGCAAGAGCAAAGGCATCATTGGCTATTTCCTAACTGTGCATTGCAGAGCTTTAAAAGAACTAAAAGCCCAGTTTTGCAGAGAGAATGTTGCCTGCCCAGAGTAGCCAGGGGGGATTATCTAATGCAGAGCAATTTGCAGTCCACTTGAATCAGCCCATTTGAATTTAGTCTGAGGGACTTAGAATCCCATTGCTCTAAAAGATGATGATTTGTGTTTAGTAGAGCTGGCTCTAGAGCTGAACAGAAAGAAGGTTATAAATGAGAGGTAATGGCCGGTGTCTCACACTCCTCTCTGTCCACAGAGCACAGAACCAAGAGAAGATTCTTCTCTGGCTCCCTGTGCTCCTGGAGAAGAGGCCAGAGAGGAGCCCAATGACCACCAGGCTCCAGCTGTGGTCACACCACGACCACAGCTTTCCCAGACAGTAAGTGCCAGTTCTGGAGGGTGCTGTCTTTAGTGCAAGGCAGAGCTGCAAGTTTCTGAGCAGCCAGCTCTTGCTGTTGGTGGCTGAGGATGCTGAGTGCTGGAGTCCTGCCAGGAGCCAGCCGTTCCCCTCAGCCAGTGACACCTGGAAAATGGGCTTTGAGCTGTCCTGTTTAGGCCCCAGCTTGCTGGGATTCTGACAGGGGCAGCATCTCACAGTCACTTGCTCTGCATTTGTGTCTACAGAACATGGAGGCAGAGGCACAAGCAGAGCTGTTTGTGTTCCCCAGTGACATCATGGGAGTGAAGACAAGGAACACAGAAGAGATCAGGAGACTTCAGTACCACTGGAACATCTATAGACTGAGGCACAATCTCCAAAACCAGGTGAGTGGAGGAGTGGCAGCCACTCCACTCATGGAAGTATCTCCTTGTTCTTGGCAGACCTTTGGTGAAGAGCTGCAGGCAGACCTGCCGAAAAGCCCGGCTAGGATCAGGATGATGGACATGAGGCTGGAGGAAGAAATGGATATTCCAAGAGGAAGAGAAGAGAGCATACATCTCCCTGAGGAGCAAGAGGCTCTAGAGGAACCAGTGAGTGAAAGAGCCATAGCCACTGCAGTCACCAACCTGGTGCTTTCTGCCCTTCTTGCCTTTCCCCAGCAGAGCAGCAGGAGAGTGGGCTGATGCCTCGGAGTGTCCTCCTGCTCTAGTGTCTGTCACAGCCACTCTGAAGGACACTCCCTGCTGGGCTGAATCTCAGCTGCTGCCCTGGACAGGGGACTAGTGCTTTGGCCTTTTGGCCAGCAGTCATGGGAAGGCATTCCTGCTGGCCTCTTCCTGCTCTCCTTGTTTCTTGAGGGGTTCTTGCAGGTGAACACGGTGACCCAGGTGGATCTTGAAAGAAGCTGTCTGTATCCCTTGTGAATCTGGTCTCTCCCTTTCCTCACAGTCCATGACTCTTGGCTGACAGGGACAAGCTGCACTCTCTGACTGCTTTGTTCTCTTTGACTCCAGGTGGGAGTGTTGACATCTGGCCTGGCAGCCTGCAGAGATTTCCATCAAGGGACTGGCAACGAGGAGCCCCGAGATTCCTGCGAGGACCAGAAACTGTCCCAGGCAGAAGCGCTGCCCCTTGGGCACGTTCTGAAGATGGGGGAGACAAAAAGGACTCCATGGGAGGAGGTAGAACATCTGAACAAGGAGCTGCAAGTGGGTCTGCAGCCCTTGGAGGGGGAAAAGAGTTCTTTCAAAGAAATGGAATGGTCATTTTGGCAGTCATCCTTCAGAAAATCCATACAAATGGATCATGGAGGAAATGGAAAATGAATCTGGCCATGAACTTGAGTAAAACCAGCCTTTGAGATTGTCCCATCCAGTTAGAGAAGTGAACATCAGAAAAACCCCATGGCAGAGCCCTGCATGTGGCTGAGAGCACCTCCCTAAGGGCTTGCATTTGAAATGGGATCTGGGGCTAATCTCTGCCAGCCACTTTTCTGACACAAACTCCTTTGTTGTCTCAGATCTCCACAGGCTCTTCTGTTGAACCTGCAGCAGCAGCAGCAGCAGCAGCAGTGTCACCTAAAGGAGCCTTTGCTGGCCCAGCTCAGAAGTGGAGCCCGGGCAGTTGGTTCCTCTCCAGCAGTGACACAGCTGCTGCTCAGCAACAGGAGGTGGAGGATGACTCCCTGGAGCTCCTGAGTACGTCTGGTGTCTTTCTTCTCTGAGGGACAGTGCACTGTGTGCACGTGTCAGCACAGCTGCACCAAATGATCCTCCTCCCTGTGGTGTCCCAGGGGCATTTAGGGCTCCCCACAGGAAATGCTGTGCTCCAAGGCAGCAAGAGAGTGCTCTGGGTGTTGCTGCTGCCTCTGAGGGCAGCTTGGACGTGCTGGGCTTTGCCTGAGCTTGCCTGTCTGCTGAAGGCAGAAGCAGGGCTTGTTCTTGCATCAGCAGAAGGCTGTGACCTAGGAAATGATCTGGGCAAGTCCTGTGTGCTGATGGGCAAACTGGATAGAATGGTTAGCTTCCTAAATTCTCCTTAGACTCCTGACTTCTCATCTGTCACCAGAACAAAAAACTTCACAGAATTTCTTTGGTTTAGGTGTTTTGTCTCTTGGTTGTGGTTTTGGTTTTAGTTTGGGGTTTTTCTGGATTTTTTTGGGTAGAGTTTTTAATTCATCCTGAAGGAGCTCTTCTGCCCCATGTGTCTTACTGGTGTCATTTTTATGACTGTTCTTATTACCGCTTCTACATCTACAGGTTTTTGTTTATTGTTTTTTTTTAAATAATATTATATTCTTGTCAGTGAGAACTCCTTTGAAAGAACGTCAGGTGACACACAAATAGAGAGCCAGATGTGTTCTTTTTGTGCCCCCGTTGAAAGGACAGATGATTTTATCACAATCTGTTTTAATATCCTAGTTTTGTTCTTAGAAAGATGTGTCCAAGAAACACATCCCTGAGGCTTGATCTGATCAAAGTGCACTGTAGGCATTTCTCAGGAGCAAGCCTCCAGCCCCTCTGCTGTATATTCCTCAGATCCATGGCACTTTTCCATCCCTGATTCCCAGCCATTCCCATGACTGTTAGAATGCTGCCCATTGACCCAAGCCCTGCTCAGATCAGTCTCGAGGAACACACATCAAGTCCTCTGTGATTTCTGCAGCACAAGTCATTGAATCTGCTGCTTGCCCAGAAGAGCTGCCAGTGCTGTGCTCTCAGATAAGACCTGGGGGGGCTGAGAACAGAGCCCAGGTGACTCTGTGTCTCCCATCCCCTGTTGGCACAAAAAGGGCCTTGATGTGCACCTGGGTGTGTCTGAGCTCAGAGCCAATCCTGCTGTGTCCTGAATGGGGTCCCCGGCTTGGAAGGGGCTGGGTGTGGCCGTGCCTTCTTGCCATGGCTTGTCAGGGCTGGTGCTGGGGCTTTGGCAGCTTTGTTGTGGTGGCTGCCCTGGCCCTGAGGGCCGGTGTGAGTGCAGAGGCTGGAGCCTTGCTGAGCTGGGAGAGTCCCGCTGCCGCCCGGCCGCTGCAGCGCGGAGCTGCCCCGAGGCAGCAGCCCCTGCTCTGGGCCGGCTCCTGCATGGCCTGGGCTGGGCTCAGCCAGGGGCAGCATCTCCTCTGGGCAGCTGTCCGTGTCCCGCCGGCCCCTGAGGAGGGAGCACTGCTGTCCTTGCTGCCCTTGCCCGCTGCGGGAAGATGGGCACGTGTGCGGGGCTGAGAGGGCCAGTGCAATGGCAGGGACTGATCCCTGCTCTCAGGGGGAGGAGGAGCACTGTGCTTCTCCACCTGGCCCACGGCCAAGGGCGTCTTCCAGCTCAGCCTGCTCATCACGGCTCAGGCTCCTGCTGCTGCTGCTGGAGGCCCCCTTGGCATTGCTTAGAGCATCAGCTGCTTTGCTTTACAAAGGGAAAGGCATTCTCTTGGCCAACTGCTGCAAGGTGGAGAAGGTGCCCTCCACTCCTGGGAATGCATCTCCCTCTGCTTTGTTTTCTCTCAAGAGATCTCTTCAAAGGCCTGTGGAAAATCAGGCTCTGTGCTGGCCTGCTTGTACTGCAGAGCTGCCTGTCTTGTTGTGCTTGTTGGCGTTACCCAGCTGAGCACAAAGGACTCAGAAGCCCAGAGTGTACAGCCCCAGTGGGGCTGCCTTTTGTATCTCTTGGATGGTGGGATCTCTGCTTTCAAGTGAGCATCTTGCATTTTGTTTCCTTCAGGGAAAATGGTGAACATGGAAAATCCCCGGAGGAAATACATTGAACTGGAAAATGTTGGCAGAGGGTGAGTCCAACCACAGTTTGTTCTCCACAGTCATGGGGCAGGTGATTTGCTGCTGGAATATCTACCAAGTGTGAAGTCAGGCATGCTGCAAACATATTCAGACACTGGGTTAGTCTGCCCCATGTCTCAGTACCAGCCAGAATTTGTAAGTGTGGTCAGGAGGCATTGTCAAAGACACTTGTATTTCATTGCCAGAAACAGCATCCTACCCCGAACCACAGCAGTGAGATAACAGTTCTCAGGAATATTTCTTCCCAAGTGTTTGCTGAAGGAAATACTCTGTGCTCAGGATAAAAACTGCCCAGTTTAGAAACTGAAACCCGAGATAAAAGAATCACCTGGCCTGTTGAGCTGAGGCACTAAAGCCCAATGCTTCAGGAACAGGCCCAGCGCCCATGCACTGGAGAGGAAAATGCATCATCTGCCTTCTGGCAGAGCCCTCCTGCATGCTGCAGGTTTGAGGCATTTCCAGCAGACATCTCCTGTCTGGGCTGGCTTTCACTCCAAGATCTAAATGGCTTCTCCTTTCTTTGCTGCTCTTTTGTTTCCAGGGGATTTGGAGATGTTTGCAGAGCGGTCGACACTGCCACAGGAGGAGAGGTAAATGTCAAGAGCCTCTGCAGATCCTGCTGCTCTCCAGGGCTTTCCTCTCTTGTGTCAGCTGGGGCTGGAGCTGTGGCTAGAGCTGTGCTGCAAAGGCACAAGAAGCACAGAGTGGTGCCAGCCTGCCAAGTGCATTTGGGACAGTCTTTGTCCTGCTCAGCTGCCAGGAGGAAGGCAAGGAGGGCAGCGGTTCCTTTCAGAGAAGGACGCTCTCCCTGGCTCTCAATTGCTCCAACAAAGGTGGTGCCTTAGAGCATCTCACTGCTCTCTGGGCTGACGGCTTCAGAGTGCTGAATTCTCATTTCTGGCTGCCAGCAAATACATCTGAATGTTCCTGGCAGTTCCTCAGCCACCTGCAGTGCTGCACGTGGGAACTGCACGTAGGGAGAGATCTGCAAGGCCTCCCTAAAAGCCCCAAGCCCTGCCTGTAGCCCAAGATGTATCCACAGAGTACCAAGGCACGCTTTACTTCTTCTGAAGTGCAGACAGAGAAACAGAGAGTGTGCTCAGAGCTTTGGGGGTGATAGTTGAGACATGATTGCTAACAAGTGGACAAGGCAAAATGTCAGTGGCCACGTGTCCTGTAAGTGGCCCCCAAAGGAGCACAGAAATGAGCTGTTGGAATGTCAGTTCCTAATGACTCCTTTGTCTAATCCCAAGGCACTTTGGCAAGGCTCACCTGTGTCATTGCAAAATCACTCATCCCATGTGTGCTGTGGTCTCGTGCCACCAACTTCTAAAGTTGCTGATTTTCAATGTCATTCTAGGTGGCCATCAAAAAAATTGATCTCCAAGGACTCATGATAGAAGACCTTTTAACTGAAATCAAGATCATGAAGATGAACACGAGTCCCCAAATTGTCAGTTATTTAGACAGGTGAGTGATCATGGTCTCATCCCATGAGGGTTTGTTTCCATACTAAAAGCATGCAAGGTTAAAAACCCACTTTGGACCCGGGCAGAAAAGAGAGCTGGTAATTATTGGGTAATTATTATTTCTCTACTCATCTCCAATGGATGGGAAGAGAGTGTATTTTGTCTGCATGAGTCTTCCCTGGCTTTCAAACACATAGCTGAAAAATTGTTCAAAAACCTGCATCAACCCTACCATACTAAGTCAATACCCTGTAAGCTCACTGGCTCCGTGTTGTCTCAGGATTGATTTTTAAGGTTTCTTTAATGCTGATGAAGCATCCTAGAGAGGATTTCCCTTGGATTGTTGCCCCTCATTTCCATGGCTTTCCATGCCAGGAACACTAGGTGCTTATTTCCAGAAATACCCCGTGGGACAGGTTTTTCATCTTGGCTGTTACTAAACTGCACTTTTTGCCTGCTGGCCATCTAAAACATCTCCTTTTCCACAGATGTGCTGTTCTCCTTGAGACTGCACAGACTGCAAACAATGCACAGCCTGGAGGGAATGTCTATTCCTTTCATTCTGTCCTTGTCACAAAGGGATCCAGAAACAAGAATCAAGCAAAGAAACCAACGTTTGCGTGTTCATCTGCATGGCCTTGTTCCCTTCTTTCAGCTACCTTGTACGCGAAGAACTCTGGCTGGTGATGGAGTTCATGGATGGAGGCACTCTGTTTGATGCTGTCAAGGAGACCTACATGACAGAAGACGAGATTTCCATCGTCAGTCGGGAGGTCAGTCAGGGATCCCAGCTGTGCTTTCCAGGGCTGGGGCAGGACTGTCTGGGAAAGGGGCTCAGAACAGGAGCCATTCCATGGGCCAGGCTTTGTTTCTGTGTCGCTGGAATGCTCTGGGCAAGCAAGAGCATCCCACGTGAACTGCCTGCCAGTGCGCCTGCACTCACTGCACTCTGTTCTTGTCCTCTTCTCTCCTGCTGTTGCATTCTCACTCTGGCTCTTGTATTTCCTCTTCTCCATCTTACCTCTCTAAACTTTGGCCTGCACTGCATTCCTTGCCTGTAAAAGCAAAGGTGGTGGTGGCAGCATTTGAAAGGAACAGCAAAGAAAAAAGAGAGACTCATTTCTCTCAGTGCTCAGCTGAAAAGGTTAGCAGTGCAGCCAAAATGCTCTTGACTTGTGAGCACATCCACTGCAGGAGCATCATCCTGGCTGGTTTGCAGGGCAGAGTCTGCACCAGCAGTTGCTGTTGCTCTTTGACAAGCTGACATGCCTTTCTTTAGAAGGGTGCTGCTCTGCCAGTGTTGGAGCAGCAAGCTCTTCCTCTCAATGGCACTGTGTTCTGCCATTCCTCCCCATTCCCCTGGAGAGGGAATCTTGGAGAGCTGTTTCCTTTCTTGTGTGATGAAATCCCATCCCTGATTTTTGCCCTCCTGTTTCTGGTTTCTCTCTCAGTGCCTCCAAGGACTGAATTACCTCCACTCCCACCACGTGATGCACCGAGACTTGAAGAGCCCCAACATCCTCCTCAGGACCGATGGCTCTGTCAAGCTGGGTCAGTATATTCTTGGTCAGGTGCAGCATTCCAGGGATATGGCGAGTGTGGGGCTGCTTTGGAGTGACTGCTAGCTCCCCAAAAATGGTGCTGGTGGCAGTGCAGGGAGCCCTGCTGTGAGGTGACCACACGGTTGCAAGGTGCACAGAGCTATGGCAGGGAACAAGCAGTCCAGAGTGGCATTGCTCTTTGTGTGTCCCTTCCAGGGAGAGGGAGCTACAAGTCTAAAGCTTCCGGGGAACAAAAGCCACTGCTGGAGGCAGTGTAAAAAATGTGGGGATTTTGGAAGTAGCCAATGCCACATTTCCTTGTCTAAAGTCCTGAGGAAACAGAGCAGGGACTGTTGCAGGAGATTCAACAGCACATTCTCCAACTTCTACTGGGCAATTCTTTTGCTTGCTTTCCTAATTGCACAGGATTCAAATCAAAACAGTCTTTTGCTTTCTCCCCAGCTGATTTTGGCTTGTCTGCTCTACTCACCCCTGAGCAGAGTAGACGCAGCTCAGAGGTCGGCACTTACTGGTGGAGAGCACCTGAGCTGGTGAAAGGTCACCCATATGGCCCCAAAATTGACATCTGGGCCTTTGGGATTGTGACCATTGAAATGGTGGAAGGAGAACCTCCTTATTATAATGAAACTCCTCGCTCGGTAAGGTGTAAATACTCTCTGATCCCGCTGTCTTTCTCCCCCAGCCCACCTTCTGTGTGCCATTGGACAAAATCCCATTGCCATCTGCTGGAACTACTTCCACCACGGTCCCTTTCTGAAAATGTCCCTGCAGCACATCAGCATCTGCTGGAGTTTTGGTTGCATCACTGGGGGAGCTCAAGCCTTACCCCACACAAACAATCTCCCTTCTCAAACAACATTTGGCTTTGGCTTAGAAGTCGTTCCAGCTCTTTTGGCCACATAGATGGCCCCACTAACAGGAAACAACCATCTTAGAGCTGCTGTTCTCTTTCCTGAAATGAAGGGAAGAAACCTAAACCCAACCAAGTTTCTAAAAGAGTGGTTTGGAGAGAAGAAACAAGCAAAAAGCTGGATGACTTTTGTTTGATGGCAGCTGTGCTTTAGGGACCAACAAGCACTGCAGAGATGCTTTGCATGTAATAATCTTTGGAAATAGTGGAGTGAGTTAGTAGAGCAAAGTCCCTCTTCCAAATAGCCTGCCAAGCTGGTCAGGTGCATCCTCAGAGAAGCAAAGGGGCTTTTGCTGATGGAGTTTCCACTAACAAGGTCAGTCAATGAAATCAGCTGCCAAGGCAAGATCTGCTGCATGTTGGAAAAGCTGTGGCTGCATCGGGCTTTGGGTTTTTGTTGGTCCAGGAAAGTCTTCTCTGCCTCTGTGCCACGGCAGAAACTGCCACTGCAGAGTGCAGCTTGAACAATGGGATCTGGGAGAGCAGTTCCAGAGGTGAAAGAAGCAGCTGAGAGACTGGTGTTTCCTTTTTCTCCAGGCTCAGGTCCTGATAGCCACCAAAGGGACCCCAGAGCTGCAGCAGCCCGAGCTCCTCTCCCCTTTGCTGCGGGACTTCCTGAGCTGCTGCCTGCAGACAGACGAGGCGCAGCGCTGGTCTGCCCAGGAGCTGCTGCAGGTAAAATGCCAAGGGGCTGCAGGGAAACAGTGTCCCAGGGATGGGCTCCTCCTCCACTCAAGTGCAAGGCATCAGATGAGCCCCCTCCTCCTCACCTCCACTCTTGGTGCTGTTCAAATGAAAACAGGCAGGAGTCCTAGACTGGGCTGGGCTGGCAGGGACCTGGAAAGCTCATCTGGTCCAAGGGCCCTGCAGTGAGCAGGGGCATCTTGAAAGAGATCAGGATGCTCAGACCTGAAATCTTTCCAGGGCTGGGGCACTTAGCAGCTCTTGCAGCAAGCTGTGCTATTCTTGCCCTGCTGTAGGTCCTTAGACCTACTCTGACTCAATTCTCTTTTCATTTAAAAAATATTCCCCTGCCTTTGAGGCTCTAATCTTGGAAAGTATTGGCTTATTATTGTTTTATTTTTCCTTTGTGCAGCATCCATTTGTAACTCTGGCCAAGCCGACCTCCAGCCTGGTGCATCTAATCATGACGGTGAAGGAGTGGAAGGCACAGAGAAGGATGAGACACCAACATTAGAACTGTTTGCTCCATCACCAGTCCAGAGAGGATTAGTGTAGACAGTAGTTAGTAATTTTAGTTAGGATTCAAGTGTTGGATTGTTGCATAGGAGAGTAATGTAGGATATTAGCATTGATTGTAAACAAATAAATTTTCTGAAATCTCAACTCTTTGCAAAGATTCCCCTCCTTTGGAGCCTCTTCAAAAGCTCAACATTTCCTTCCATACTTAGAGGTGGAAAATGACATTGAGGGCTTCCTTGGTGCGGTTGGAAAGTGGTGAAGACTCTTCTTCAGTTATCCTCTCCAGACCACAGGGCCTTTGGAATGTGGCCCACTGGCTGGGTTTTACCCAGCTGTGGCACTTGTGTTTGAGGCAGAAAGGGCAGTGGCATTTGCAGGCAGAACCAAAGGACGAGTGGGGCAGCCCAAACACCCTGTGCATCTGCAGGCCTTGAGCTCTGACTGGAGAGCATTTGAGTTGCTGCCCCTTGGATTTGTATCCCTAAGTGCAGTCTCTGTGTCTGGAGGAGAGTTTTGCCCCAGTGAGAAAGCAGCAAGGTCAGGGAGGCTGCTGGGAAAGGTGCAGAGCTGGTGCAGAGCTGTCAGCGGGCGCCAGGTGAGAGCAGGCCCCGCCTTGGCCAGGCTGGAGCCCCAGCAGAGCCCTGGCAGAGCCCGGAGCAGCCTGAGCCTGGGCAGGGGCAGGCTGGAAGGAGGCCCTTGGAGCTGCAAGAGGCAGCGGCCCGGCCCTGGGGGCCTCTTGGTGGCCCTGGGTGAATGCTGCGCTCTCAGAGCCCAGCTGGCAGCCAGCTGCTCCCGAGGGGAAGCGCAGCTGTGCCGGGCACAGCACAGACTGGTGGCATTGGCCGCCCGCAGTCTGCACAGGAGGAGAGAAAGGCACAGCACAGCCCAGGGCTGCAGGCCTGCCTGAGGATTCCTACTCTTGTGCCGGCTGCCCTGGCACTCCTGGCAAAGGTGAGCAGTGTGTGCAGCACTCTGGGCACAGGGAGGGAGCCGGGCTGCTCCGCAGGCTCCAGCACAGGGCAGCGTCCTTCAGGCACGGCGCTTCTGCCTCCCGGGGGAACCGAGGCCAGCGGGAGGCAGGGACAGCTTGGCAGGTCACATCTGCAGCACAAAAGGGCCTCACACAGCTCTGCCAGGAAGCGCCTGCACTCCTGGAGCTCTGCACTCAGCCACAGCAAAGGGGTGAAATGCAGAGTGCTCTGCAGAAATATTCAGGGGCACCAGCCCAGCCTGCTTTGTGCTCTCTGGCACACAGCAAGCGCTGTGCAACACAGCCCTGAGCTGCTGGAGAGAGGTGTTAGAAAGGAGCCAACTCTTGGATGAAATTAAATAGGGACAAAGTCATCAAAGCAAAAGAGAACTGTTTGTTAGTAAGGATTCACCTGAGCTGCCAGGGCTCCTCATTGTGAGGAAAGGAGGGGCTGGGAAATGCAGGAATGGGGGCCCAGGGGTCCCAGGGAGAAGGAAAAGGGGGGTCTTGGGGCTGGGAGAGGCGGGGTGGCCGGGAAAAGGTTGTGTTGGTGCCGGATCAGGGGGTGCAGGGGGGTCTCAGGGCAGGGCAAAGGGGTAAAAGGGCACCTGGGCTCTCAGGAATGGGGGTGCAGGGGGGTCTCAGGGTCAAGGAAAGGGGGAGCAGGGACTTGGAGAGGTAGAAGGGAGTTCCAGGGGGTCCTTGAGCCCAAGAAAGGAAAGTCCAGGGTTTCCCAAAAAGGGGGAACCAGGGTGGGGACACTCAGAGTGTTTGGGAAGGGGGAGTTCAGGGGGGTCTCTGGTTTTGAAGAAAGGTGGGGCTGGGGGCTGGGAAAGGCAGGAATGGGGGGCAAAGGCATTCCAGGCCATCCCAAAGTCAAGCACAGGGGAAGTCTGGAGGCTGGGAGCCATGGGGTGGCCGGGAAAAGGGGAGCAGGGGGTGCTGGTGTTCAGAAATGGGGGATTCAGGGGGTCCCTGTGCAGCATAAGGGGAGCAGGGGGTGCTGGTGTTCAGAAATGGGGGATTCAGCGGGTCCCTGTGCAGGATAAGGGGAGCAGGGGGGTCCCGGGGCCGGGAATGGCGGGTCAGGGTCCCGGGGCCGGGGGTCCCACTCCCCCTGGCCCCCCCAGGAGCGCCCCCAGCCCCAGCCCTGGAGCCATCCCGCTGCTCCTGCTCACTCCCAGCAGGATCCCAGTAGGATCCCAGTACAGCCCAGTCACTCCCACTCCTGGCATTCCCCCCGAGCCCCCGGGGATCCGGGGGATTCCTGGTGGCCACGGCGCTGCCCAGGTCACCAAGAGGCGCCGGGAACAGGAGGAGATCCAGGCTGAGGAATTGACAAATGCCCTGGGGCACTCCTGCCTGGAATGGCTCCGGAAATGTGTCAGATATGGGCGGGAGGCACTGGAGCATAAAGGGGGGGAGGGCAGAATTCCCATGGGAATGTGGGATTGGGAAATGTGGGATTTGGGAGGGCAAAGTTTGGGAACATGGGAATTCCCGTGGGGCCTCCAAGGATGGACCCCAGCGCTGTCCCATTGCCATGGGAATTCTGTAGCTGGATCTCACTGCCATCCCATTCCCATGGAATTCCAGGGGCAGATCCCATCCCCATCCCACTGCCAGGGAAGCTCCAGTCCAGATCCCCCCCAAACCCATCCTGGGGGTCGCCCTGTTCTTTGCCCTCCCCACCCCCCACAAGACTCCTGGGGGTCCCCCCATGACCCCCCCGGCCCCCCCAAACTCCTCCTGGGTCCCCCCTCATCCCCCCACGGGGATTCCTGGGAGTCCCCCCGTGTCCCCTCCCCCAGGACTTTGGGGGTCCCCCCGACCTGTCCGTGCCCCTCCCCCGTTTCTGCCCCCCTGTGATGGTGGGGGGTGGGGGCCGAGTGCTGGTGCCCCCCTGCCTGCAGCAGATCCAGCGCTGGGGGCACTGCAGGGGCTCCCTGGCCATTTGGGCTCCCCTGGGATTTGGGGTGACCCCCCGGGCCCCAGGATCTCCCTGAACACGCTGACGCTGCCCGGGCACAGTGAGAAGGTTCAGACCCGGCTCGGGGTCCCAGCTCTGTCACCGGCCCCGCCCAGGGACCCCCAAACCCTCCCGGGACCCCCAAATCCCCCCTGGGACCCCCAAACCCTCCCGGGACCCCCAAACCCTCCCGGGACCCCCAAATCCCCCCTGGGACCCCCAAATCCTCCCGGGACCCCCAAATCCCCCCTGGGACCCCCAAATCCCCCCTGGGACCCCCAAATCCTCCCGGGACCCCCAAATCCCCCCTGGGACCCCCAAACCCTCCCGGGACCCCCAAATCCCCCCTGGGACCCCCAAACCCTCCCTGGGACCCCCAAATCCCCCCTGGGACCCCCAGCCCCCCCCGGGGCTCCGCTGCCGGAATCACCGGGAGTGGTGTTGCCCTTTGAAGGGGAGTTTTCCTGGGAACCCAAAACAGGCGCCTCTTAAAGCGGCCATGGCAGAGAGAATCCCAAAAATCCACCCCGGGGGGGAGGGGGGGCAAAACATCCCCCAGAGGGGCTTGGAATGGGGGTCCCCTATAAAATGTCACCTGACGGGGGTGATGAGGTGCTCCCAGCACAGCCCAGTCACTGCCAGTCCTGGCATCCCCCTGGGCCCTCTCTGCCTTCCGACCTTTCCCGGCTCCATCCCCGCTCGTCCCGCGGGCTGCGAGGGGTTCGGGAACGGGGCAGGAGGAGGAGGGAGGGAGGAAGAGGCGGAGCGGCCGCGGGAAGCGGGAGGAAGAAGAGCAGAGGAGGGAGCGGGCGGCTCCAGCGCTCCCTGAAGCCGCAGCAGCCCCGGGACCATCGGCCCCATCCCGCAGGTGCCCGGGGAGGGGGAGCTCGCCCCAAATATCCCGGGTTTGGGCTCCCTGGGCTTGGGGTTTTTGGGGGGATGTTTGGAGCTGGCAGGGCTCCAAAGGCGAGGCGCAGATGGCCCTCGGGGGGACATGGGGGGGTCCCCGGGAGGTGGTTTTGGGGGGTCCCGGTGTGGGCAGAGCCCCGGCGGGGCCGGGGGGACCCCGGGTTTGGGGAGCCCGGGAGAGGGCCGGGGTTTGGGGAGCCCCTGAGCGGGAGCCCAGAGACAGGAGAGCCCCGGGAGCCCAAAGCGGGGAGCTCGAGAGGGGGGGAGCCCTGGGATTGCCGGGACCCCGTTGGGGGGCGCTGGGGCTGGAGGGGCGGGATGGCCGGGAAAGGGGTTCGGGGGTCCCGGGGCCGGCAGTGGCGGCTCCCAGGATCAGCCCTGGGCCCCCCATGGCCAGAACAAGGGCTGGGAGCTGTACAAATAGCATTAGCAGCAAATTAAAAAAGATGGATCCCTTAGGCTTAGCCTGAGAATGGTGCTTTTCAGAGTGGATGGGGTAAATTTAAAAAACAAAATAATCCTTAATTGTGTCAGAATTAAAAATGACATTAGTAGAGCTTTGTTTTCATATTTCTCTCTCCTTTGCTATGTTTGAGAGAAAAAGAAGCCAGTAAATCTTTAATCCCATTAACTCATCCTTAATACAGAATGTCCTACAGAGAAGGAGAGATTTCTGTTCCCACAGGTATTTCTTGGAAAAGAAAGGAATGATTTTGAGGAATGAGGTTAACATATAGTAGAAGTAAATGCTGTACAGCAGTACTTGTGTCAGTCTAAAGTGTTTTGGTTTGGTTTTTTGGTGGTTTTTGTTTGGTTTTTTGGGATTTTTGGTTCCCTGTGGTTGTTTGGTTTGTTGGGGGTTTTTTTGTGGTTGTTGTTTTTTGGAGTTTTTTTTTTTTTGTTTTGTTTTGTTTTTGGTTTGTGGTGGATTTTTTTGTTTTGTTTTGGTTTGGTTTTTTTGTTTTTTGTTTTGTTTTTTCGGGTTTTTTTGGGGGGAAGGAGGTTTTGTAGTCTTCTTTTAGTCATTGCCCGGCACTCCCAGTTCCCTCAGCATGGTTCAGTTGCCCCCAGTTTTATCCCAGTCCCTGCCAGAACCTCCCAGTTGTCACCAGTATGCATCCTGTCATTCCCAGTTGCTCCCAGTGTATTCCCAGTTGATTCTCATGATGGGTCTGGTAGCTCCCAGTAATCCCAGTCAGGGTCCCATCACACCCACTCTAATCCCAGTATGATGCCAGTTGCCCCCAGTGTGATCCCAGTCTCTCCCTGTCAATGCCAGCATGACCCCAGTAGCCTCCAGTAGGATCCCCATGACTTCCAGTCTCTCCCAGTATATTCCAGTCACCCCAGAATGTTCCCAGTCATTCCCAGTTCCTCCCTGTTTGTGTCAGTGTGATTCCAGTCGTTCACAGCCACTCCCAGTCAATCCCAGTATGAGTCCAGTCCCCCTGAGTGTGATCCCAGTCTCACCCAGAGTGGACCCAGCTGCTTCCACTGTGATCCCAGCATGACCCCATTTGCTGCCAGAATACTTCCAGTTGTTCCCAGTTCCTCCCAGTATGATTGAAATTGCCCCCATTTGCCCCTAGAATATTCCCAGTCTCTCTCAGCAGGGACCCAGTCATGCCCAGTAGCCCCCAGCATGGATCCATTAACTCCCAGTTGCCCCCAGTGTGGTCCCATTTGTCCCGTGGATGATCCCAGCTGTTCCCATGTGGTTCCAGTCACTCCAGTACAGTTACAGACACTCCCAGTATATCCCAGTTGCCCTCAGCATGCTTGTAGTCCTTCCCAGTCACTCCCAGTTGCCCCAGTAAGATTCTGGCTGCCTCACAATGATCCCAGTCTTTCCCAGTTTCTCCCAGTTTCCTCCTGTATGTTCCCAATTTCTGTCAATTGCCCCAAGTGTGTTCCCAGTTGCTCCCAGTATGATTCCAGTTGCCCCAGATGTGGTCTCAGTCCCCTCAGCATGGTTCCAGTACATCCAGTTGATCCCAGCTGCTCCCAGTGTATCCACATTTTCCTCCCAGCATGGGCCCAGCAGCTCCCAGTAAGCCCCAGTCAGGATCCATTCACACCTGCTGTAATCCCAGTGGCTCCCAGGATGATCCCAGTCGGACCCGTAGTCACTCCTGGTGTGGTTCCAGTCACTTCCAGGATGATCCCAGTCACTCCTACTGCAATCCCAGTCACTCCCAGGATGAGCTGTTGCACCCAGTCACTCCCAGTATGACCCCAGTGTGGATCCAGTGACCCCCAGTATGACCTCAGTCACTCCCAGATACTCCCATTATTATTGCAGCCATGCCCTGAGTGACTCCCTGTCCCTCCCACTGTGGGCCCAGTTGCTTCCAGTTGCCCCCAGTGCAGTCCCACTCACTCCCAGTCACCCCCAGCGTGGTTCCAGCTGTTCCCAGTGTGGTTTCAGTCCCCCCATTATGGTCACAGACACTCCCAGTATATCCCAGTTGCCCTCAGCATGCTTGTAGTCATTCCCAGTCACTCCCAGTTGCCCCTGTAATGTTCCAGTTACCCTAGTACAAACCAGACCCTCCCAGTGATGCCAGTCCTGGGATCCCCCACCCCTCTCTGCCTTCCCCCCATCCCAGATCTCCCGAGAGGAGCCCCAAGGGCTGGAAGTGCCCAGGCAGGGTCCCCAGCAAGGCCCAGTTTGGATGTGCAGCCCCCAGTTTTCCCAGTTTGGATGTGCAGCCCCCAGTTTTCCCAGTTTCCCTCTCCTTTTCCCCAGGCCGGGTTCCCCCTGGCCCCAGGGGGTGGGAGCAGCCGAGAGCCCCGCGCTGCCCATCCTGACCTGTCCCGGCTCCATCCCCGCTCCTCCCGTGGGCTGCCAGGGCTTGGGGAACGGGGCACCCGGGGTGTGCCTGCTCCTGGGGGAGGAGGAGGAGGGCTGGGACAGGAGGGATGGGGGAGAGAGAAGGGATGGAAGTAGGAGAAGGAGGTGGGGTTAGCCATGTGTAGGAGGAGGGATGGAAGAGGAGGGGCGGGCAGAAGAGGAAGAAGAAGAAGAGGGACAAAGGAGGATCAGGGAAAGGAGAAGGAACCATGAGGTTGAGCACTCCCTGAATTTGCAGCCCCCACCCATGGGATCATCACCCCCCATCCCACAGGTGACCAGGGAGGGGGAGCTGGGCCCAGATATCCTGGGGGGTCCCTGGGTTGGGTTTTTTTGGGGGGGATGTCCGGAGAATGGAGAACTCCAAATCTGAGTGGAAAATGCCCCTTGGGGGGACATTGGGGGGTCCCAGTGGCAGCTGCTGGCAGAGGCAGCCTGGAGGAGCAGAGCCCTGTGTCCCCCAGGAGCCCAAAGTGGGGAGCCCAGAGAGGGGGGAGCGCCGCAATTGGTGGGACCCTCAACAGCCTGGAGAGGGGCAGGGGGGACTCCTTGGACCCCCTGGACCCCAAAGCAGAGAATGAGGGGAGAAGGGACCCTGGGACCCCAACAACACCCAGCATCTCTAAGTAGAGAGATGGAAAAGGTGGGAACTTTTCTGATTCCTGGGTGGGGCAGGGGCGCAGTCAACATAGGACCCCCAATACAAGCGTGACCCTCAGCACCTGGGACAGGGACGAATACCTGAACACCAAAGGGGAGAGAGCAGAGACAGGGAACATCTGGGAGATATTTTCTGGGCTGAATCTTGGTGTTTGGAAGGTTTTTATGGACCCCAGATGCCCGATGACCTCTAGAGATGGACTTAAACAGAAAGACCTTTAAACTCAAAGTGCTCATCCCTTGTTTTCCGCCAAACCAGGATTTCCCATTCCCAATCCTTCGACAGATGGAAGAGAAGGCTGCAAGGAAGAGGAAGATGCCCCAGGACAGCCAGGCAGGTGAGGAGGAAGTCAGTGCCCCTTTCTCCCTCTCTCCTGCTCCATCTCCCAGCCCATCACGGCCCCCGGCTGCAGGACAACCCCACTGCTAACACTGTCCTGCTGGGGATGGACTGAGGGGATTGTCCTTCCCCTTCCCTCTGGCACAGAGGCAAATCCCATCCTCTCCTTGTCCTTCCTCCTCCAGACAAAAAGCTGAGGATGGAGACCAGGGAGGACAAATCCCCACAGCAGAACCTCCTGGAAGAGGCCGTTTTGAGCAGCTCCACAGTGCAGGAATCCATCGGGGAGGAAAAGCCCCAGAGATCCCTTAGGAGGAGGGGCTCCAAACCCATCCCAGGGGGCTCTGAGGAGGAAAGAGCCCCCCTGAGCCGGGAAGGTGGACAGAGCTTCAGCCGGGGCTCTGAGCTGGTCCATGAGCAGCTTCATGATGGGGAGAAGCCCCACAAGTGCTTGGAGTGTGGGAAGAGCTTCAGCCGGAGGTCCCAACTGGTCAGACATCAGCGAGTCCACACTGGGGAGAGGCCCTATGAGTGTCCCCAGTGTGGGAAGAGGTTTAAGACCAGCTCCAATCTCCTCATGCATGAGCGGATTCACACAGAGGAGAGGCCCTTCCGCTGCCCCGACTGCAGGAAGGGCTTCAAGCAAAATGCCACTCTCATCAGGCACCGGCGCATCCACACTGGGGAGAGGCCCCACGAGTGTGAGGAATGTGGGATGAGCTTCAGTGACAGAACCAGCCTGATCCACCACCAGAGGATCCACACAAGAGAACGGCCCTTCGAGTGTGAGCAGTGTGGGAAGAGCTTCAACCGTAGATCCAACTTGATCCACCATCAGAACATCCACGCTGAGGAAAGGCCATACAAGTGTGGGGAATGTGGGAAGGGCTTCAACCAGAGGTCCCTACTGATCATCCACCAAATGAGCCACACTGGGGAGAGGCCCTATGAGTGTTCTGAGTGTGGGAAGAGGTTTAAGACCAGCTCAGATCTCCTAAAGCACCAGCAGATTCACACTGATGAGAGGCCCTTCCGCTGCCCCGACTGTGGGAAGGGCTTCAAGCAAAACTCCACCCTCGTCACCCACCGGCACATCCACACTGGGGAGAGGCCCCACGAGTGTCCCCAGTGTGGGAAGAGCTTCACCCGGAGCTCTCACTTGACCCAACACCAACGGAGGCACCAGTAGGGGAAGCCCTGTGGGTGCCCCAACTGTGGGAAGAGCTTTTTGTGGATCTCCAACTCCATCAGAGGACCCACGTTTTGCAGAAAACTGGTGACCCAAATTCATTGTGATCCACACTGGGAAGAGACCTGTCCCCTTCCCTGCCCCTGGCAATGATGTTAGGTGGGATTGAAGAATGTCAGGGTCTGGCCATGGCCCTGTCATTGTATTCAGTCCTACCTTAGGTCATTTGCAGGGCAGGAAAGGGACTCTCTCTCTCTCCCAAGGTGAAGGGTGTCCTTTCCAAGCAGGAGGAAAGACGTGCCTGGGAAGAGCCAGTAGATCTTCTTGTAGTTTTTCCTATATATAGTTTGTCTTATCCCTTCTGTTAGCAATATTGTTTCTGTTCATATTTGTTGCTTATCCTGTTGCAGTTCCCAGTGAATTGTTCTTATCCCAGCCTGGGCTCTTTGCCTTTTCTACTTTCAGTGGGAGGCTGGAGGGCAGCAAAGGGCGGCACGGTTTTAGCGGGAGCAGGAAATTGGGGAATCCCATTCCTAAAGCCCGGCCCGGGGAAACAGAGCATCACAGCTGGTGCCAGCCCTGGCTGCCCTGGCAACAGCCTTGGGAGCGGGTCCCTGGCTGGGGGCTGTGGGAACCTCTTCCCTCTGGGGCCCAGGGACAGGACTGCAGGGAACGGCTGGAGCTGACTCGGGGCAGCTTTGGCTTGGATCTCAGGAATAGGTTTTTCCCCCAGAGGCTGCTGGGGCACTGAACAGGCTCCCAGGGAAGGCTCACAGCTCCAGGGCTCTCTGAGCTCCAGCAGCCTTTGGACAGCGCTGCCAGGCCCAGGCTGGGATTGTTGGGCTGTCCTGTGCAGGGCCAGCAGTTGCACTCCAGGATCCTGATGGCTCCCTCCCAACTCAGCCCATTCTGGGATCCCTTCTGGCATCCCCTGGCCCTGGCAATGGGACTGCAAATGGTTGCCATGGCAAGGGACTCTGGCCCCAGGCCTGAGCTGGGATGCTCAAGAGCCCTGTGGGCAGAGGCAGTCCCAGCCATGCCATGGGCACATCCCAGGGCACCTTGGGCTGCAAAGGCACCCATCTGTCACAGGCACTCACGGGGGCTCCACGGTGACACCCCAGGAGTGCCCAGGCTGCCAAAGAGCCGGGATGTCCCAGACACTCCCAGGGCTTCCTGTCCTGGGCACAGTGGGAGCTTCAGGCAAAAGCTTCATTTCTTCATTGGAGAATCTCCTGCTGCATCCTGAGGTGGAGAAATGACCCACTATGGATCCTCAAACCCCTCCAAGATTCCTAGACTTTTAAAATTCCACCTAAGAAAAAAAACTTAAAGTGGCTGGATCCAATCCTAGCCCCAGACTTTGTCAAAAGTTTATGTGTTAAAGATAGGGCAGGTGGAATTCAACCAAAATGAATTTTGTCCTACGGGAGAAACAATGGAATACTAGATACATTTTATAAATATAGCTATGACTGATTCAGATCTGGATTTGACAGAAAGATTCATTTACACCACAGAGTCAATAAAAAAAGAGCGTAATTTACTCCACATATAGGAGCTATAACAATTATTAGAACATACAGACCTAGGAAGCAATTTTTAAGAAAACAGGACCCTGTTGGGGCTTTTTGAGGCCATTGCAGGCAGAGCCTCCTGCTCCAGCAGGAACTGCCTTTCCTGTGCCAGGCCCAGGGCAGATCCCGCTGCAGGAAAAGCCCCAGACCAGCCCCAAGACAGGGAAGGGCTCGGGCACAAGTGCAGAGTGCCGTGCTGGGAGCTGTGCCATGGAGAGCCTGAGGCACCAAAGGCACCTTGGCAGCAGCAGCTGCTTCCAGGCCATGGCCACAAGCCTCCCTTGGCAACCCGGCCTGGTGGCCACCACTGCAGAGCTGCTGCTTCAGGGCTCATTTCTGCCTGGCCTCTGCCCCAGCCCACAGAGTGTCACCTCAGCCCTGACTCTGGCACAGCCGCTGGGCCTGAGCCCTGCAGAGCCTAAAGGTCACCTGTGCCCCCCTGGCTCTGGCAGCCCCTGGGGCAGGGGGGAAAGGCCAGAGCAGGGGCTGCCTTTGGCTGCTGGATGTGGGCTCCAGCAGAGACAAGGAGGAGTCAGGGGAGTGGATGGAGGGCAGTGAGCAGCCCCTTGTCCCCGTGCAGTCCTGGAATGGTTTGGATGGGAAGAGCTCTGCAGTGCTCATCTCATCCAAACCCCTGCCATGAGCAGGGACATCTTTCAGCAGATCAGGTTGTTTAGAGCCCTGTCCCAGCTGGACTGAAATGTTTCCAGGGATGGGACATTGTCCACCTCCCTGGGAACCTGTCCTGGTGGATCACCAACCTCACCATCAAAAAATTCCTCCTTATCTCTCCTTACCTGAACTTCCCTTCCTTTAGTTTAAAAACACCACACTTTGTCCTTTTGGGACAGGCCCTACTAAAACCTTTATCCCCTATTGCATTCCAAATGAGCTGAGTTTCCATGGCAATGGCCAGGCCAGGTGACCCAGGTGTGGTGTCCCAGGGAGGGCTGCCATGGAAACAGTGGCCAGCCCTGACCCTTTCTGTCTGCCTGAGCTGCCTTTGGCCCTGGCAGTGGCGTTTGCTGCTGGTCCCGCGGTGCCTGAGCAGCCAGCGCGGCACAGGGCAGGTGGCCATGGCACAGCCCCCAGCAAGGGATCCCCTCTGCCTCTGGGCACTGACACCAGCCCTGAGCAAGGGGCCCAGGCAGTGGGCTCAGGGCAGTGCCCGTGGCCACAGCCCCTTGCCATGGCCCAGGCCAGCTGGGCATGATGATCCACCCTCACTCCTGGCCCAGGCCAGCCCTGCACTGCCCTTCCCCACTGCCTGTCTGCACACAAGCACTTCCAGGCCTCTCTGCATTTCCCTTGCCCTCACTCTGGGCTCACTCACACACCTCCCAACAACCCACCTGCAGCTTGGAGCTGCAAGGAGTTCAAAGCTTGTCTGGCCTTCAGCAGTTGGTCTAATTCTGCCTTCAGCCAACTCTGGATTTGTGTTTCTTGCAGAACTTCCTGTGTGTCTAAATCATTCCTTGCATGGTTCTGCCTTGGGGAAGGGGAACCTCCTTGGTGACACCTTGGCCTTGGCACACACTTGAGGAGATTGTCTGTTTTCACTGGGGATACTCAGGAGTTTTAGACTGCTTCAAAAAATAACAGAAGAAAACCCCTATGTTGGCTGAGTACAGCCATTTCTGCAAGCAAAGCAGGTCCCAGGTGAGTGATGTGAGACAGAATGGGGTTGGGGAATGTGGAGTAAGGTTGTCCACACTGGGCCAGAGCTCAAGGCACAGCTTCTCTGAGCAGGGCAGACCTCCTTGGGAGAGACTGTGGATCAATATCAGTCACTGAATGCCTCAGTCACCGCTTCTCTAAAGAGAACAGTAATAAAATACCTCCTTTCAAATAGAAATATGTATTTCTTTGAAGCTCTTGGAAACTTTTCTCCATAACTGCAGGAGGAAAACTTCCTAATGAACTGCACCAGAACAGAGGGAAATCAAGGCACAGCCATGGTTTGTCAGCACTTGTTTGATCCTAATGAGTCCCGTGGTGCATTTGGAGTTGAGCCCTGGAACCTCAGGGCCTGAGAGGAGATTGCACAAACCTTTCCAGGAGTCAAAGTCAGGAGAAATACCCAAAGTGTCTGGAAGCATTAATGGGTCCCCCTGAAGTCCATCCCCAACACAGACTCCTTATGGAGTCCTTGGAGGTGAGACTTGGAGGCCAGGATTGCACAAAAGCTTCTCAGAGATTCAGTGTGGGAGGGAAAATCCAAAGTACCTTAAACACCTTGAGTATCTCAAAGCATTAATGAGCCCCACTGAGTGTCAATGCAAAGCTCCCAAGGGACTCATTAAAGCAGATAATTGGAGGCCAACTATCACACACAGCACTCAGACTCAGTGTCAAAAAGTAGTTCCTTAATAAAGTTTGAGTACTGTGAAGTGCTAATGAGCCCCACTGAGTGTTGTTACTGACTCAGAATCCCAAGGGACTTGTTAAAGTAGATAATTGGGGCCATGATTGCACAAACCTCTCACAGAGTCAGTTTTAAAAGGGAAACTCCAAGTACCTTAAAATAACTAAAGTATCTTGAAGCATTAATGAGCCCCACTGAGTGTCATTACTGACAAACCCTCTCAAGGGAGTAATTACAGCAGATAATTGGATTGCACAAACCTCTTAGAGATTCCAAGGCAAAAGCAAAACCCAAAGTCTTTTGAAAAACCTGTCACCACTGCCTGCAGTTCTCTGTTCTGCCTGGGGCCTGGGGACACTTTCTCTCTCCTGTCCCTCTGTGGGACCCATTGAAACTTCAGAAAACTTTGGAGCTGGATTCTGACTTGGAGCTCTTAAGTGGTTTCTTCATCTCCCTCTCAGGGACTGATGTTCAGGGCCTCAGCAGAAGCCCCGAGAGGGTCATTAAAGTCCTTGTGCTGTGTCTGTGCTGTTGAGCTGGGCTGGGCTCCTGGCACAGAGGCACCTCCTGGCAACCAAGAAGAGCTTCAAAACCACATTTCTCTTGATGAGCAGCTCTTCTCCCAGCCCAGCAGGGCTGGGGCACTGCCTGCAGCCACCCCGGGCACAGCACACAGGCACAGAGAGCTTCAATCACTCAGGGCTGGGAAGGGGCTCAGAAGTGCCTGGGGGAGAATCACTCCCAGCCCTTGGCACAGGAACCTCTGGCTGCAGGACAATGCAGCTGCAGCTCCTGCAGTCCTCTCCTAAAGCTGGAACATGCCAATGCCTACAGACTCTGTGAGTACATTCTCTGCTTGTCTCCTGTGTAGAGCAGCCAGGGGTGCCCAGGGCTGTCCTGCAGAGCAGGGTCCTGCAGCCCAGGGCGCTGTGCTGGGGCAGGGACTCTGCTGCCTGCCAGGGACAGCTCTCAGCCAGCCCTGGGAGCTGCTCCCAGCACTGGGGGACAAGATCTGGGTGGAAGGAGACAGCTGGTAAGGCTTGGAAGTGTTCTCCTTGTGTAGTGAGGATGCTGCAGTGTTCAGGACTGTACTCAGAATTATATATAACTCCAGAAAATTTCCAAGTACGTTATTCAAGGAGCACAGCAAGGCAGGGGCTGCTAAAACAGGGAAATCTTGCATTTTAATCTACTACTTTGGATAGCCTTGATTGGAAATTGCACATATATATTCATCACTCAGTTCAGGGTTAGAAAAATAAAACTATTTTCTCTCAGATCTTAATAAACCAGGCAGTGACAGAAATCAGCACAGGGCCCCTTGCAGGCAGCACCAGAATCACTTTTCCAGCCTCCTCAGGGTTGCTCTGATGTTGCCATCAGAGCCTGCAGAGCCAGAGCTGCCCCTGGGCAGTGCCTGAGCTGGGAGGGCTCTGCAGGGCAGAGCTGAGCCCCCAGGGCTGGGCTGGGCTCTGGCAGCACTGGCAGGGCCCAGCCCTGGGCACAGGGAAGCAGCTGCAGGCTGGGACAGCTCCAGGCAGCAGAGCCCTGGGCAGGCACTGGGGGGAAAGTGCCACCAAGCTGGGCTGGGATATTGAAAGTCCTCTCCAAACTGAACTATCCCATGATTACTCTTTTTACAGATCCCCATGCCAAGACACCACAAATGTCCAACAGCAGCTCCATCAGCCACTTCCTCCTGCTGGCATTGGCAGACACAAGGCAGCTGCAGCTCCTACACTCCTGCCTCTTCCTGGGCATCTCCCTGGCTGCCCTCCTGGCCAACGGCCTCGTCATCAGCGCCGCAGCCCGCGGCCACCACCTGCACAACCCCATGTTCTTCTTCCTGCTCCACCTGGCCCTCAGTGACCTGGGCTGCATCTGCACCACTGTCCCCAAAGCCATGCACAATTCCCTCTGGGACACCAGGGACATCTCCTACACAGGATGTGCTGCTCAGCTCTTTTTCTTTCTGTTCTTTATCACAGCAGAATTTTATCTCCTGACCATCATGTGCTACAACCGCTACGTGTCCATCTGCAAACCCCTGCACTACGGGACCCTCCTGGGCAGCAGAGCTTGTGCCCACATGGCAGCAGCTGCCTGGGCCAGTGCCTTTCTCAATGCTCTTTTGCAAACAGTCAATACATTTTCCCTGCCCCTGTGCCATGGCAATACCGTGGGCCAGTTCTTCTGTGAAATCCCCCAGATCCTCAAGCTCTCCTGTTCACGCTCCAACCTCAGGAAACTTGGGTTCATTGCAGTTAGTGCCTATTTAGCACTTGGGTGTTTTGTGTTCATTGTTTTCTCCTATGTGCAGATCTTCATGGCTGTGCTGAGGATCCCCTCTGAGCAGGGACGGCACAAAGCCTTTTCCACCTGCCTCCCTCACCTGGCCGTGGTCTCCCTGTTTGTGAGCACTGCCCTGTTTGCTCATCTGAAGTTGCCCTCCAACTCCTCCCCATCCCTGGATCTGGCCCTGTCAGTTCTGTACTCGGTGGTGTCTCCAGCCCTGAACCCCCTCATCTACAGCCTGAGGAACCAGGAGCTTAAGGCTGCAGTGTGGAAACTGATGACTGGATGTTTTCAGAAACATTAAACTGCTGGCCTATTTCTGCAATTAATTTGTAATAAAAGTATTCTTTGATAATTCTTGTTGATTTCATTTTGGAGTTCCTCTTTGTTTGTTTTACTTCATAATTCTTAACCAGAAAGAAATGTCACTGTTTGTGCCATTTCTCATTTTATTTCTCTCAACCATCCCTGTGGCCACAGACTGTGTCAATGAGGGGCTGTACTCTTGGTGGCTTTAAAGGAACTCAAGGATCTCCTGGGCAAGTTTTCAGCAGAGATGCCCCTTTTGTTCCCTTGTCTGCAGCTGCAGCAGCAATGTCTGTGTGCAGAGCTGGGGGCAGATCAGGGCTGGCACAGCAGCTGTGCCCAGGAGCAGCAGCCCTTGGTGCTGCCAGTGCTGCTGCCGTGGCCCTGCCCCGCTGCCCTCCTGGCCCTGGTGTTGCTGTAGGGCCTGAGGGCTCTCGGGGCCGGGCACAGGGCTGGGGGTGGCAGTGCCGGGGCTGCAGCAGGGACAGGCCATGGGCACTGCTGGGGCAGCGCTGACGCCTCAGGGCAGGGCCTGGGGGCTCCAGGCTCCTTGCCCAGGCTCTCTCCAGAACACGCCCAGGCCAATGCTCAGCACAGAAAAGCCCCGGGAGCAGCCCCAGGCTGGCCCTGGGCAGGCTGGGGGCAAACAGCAGGGCTGGGGCTCTGCAAGGACCCTGGGGGAGACAGGCAGGAGCAGCAGAGCAGGGGCTGATCCATCCCCACTGCGCTGGACACCCCAGGGCAGCGTCCTAGAGCGTCCTCATGCCCCTGCCAACAACATCCCCCCTGGGCAGCCCTGGCCTCTCCCCCAGCTCACACAGGGGCTGCATCCTTGCAGGCACAGACACGGCAGCACTGCCTCAGGAGCCCCTGTTTGCACTGCCCAGAGCAGGCCTCAGCACCCCCATGCTGTTGGTGTGGGGAGATGAACCTGAGGGAGCACAAATGCCATCAGCCCCTGGGGCCAGGAAGGGCTGGGCCACAGCAGGGAAGCCACTCAGCTTTGGTGTGGCCTCTCAAGTCAGCTGTTGGAGTCCAGGGCATCCCTCTGGGCACCCTGGATGGTCACATACCTCGGTGGAGAGGCCTGGGACGCCAAAAAGTGGGTCTGGGGTCTGTGCAGGGGGTTTTGCCTGGCACAGAGCCCAGGAAGACACAGTCTTTGATTTTGGTCCATGTGAAAAACATCAAACACAGAGAAGAATTGCAAGTCACAAATGTATGACAGACAGTAGTGTAGTTATCACCATGTAGAAGATTTTGTAGTTTAGCGTTTTTAGGATGTAGATGCAATGGGACAAGGTGGAGATTTTAGGGCGGTGCCCTGAGTTCTTCTTCTTCTCCCTTGGCATCCATCTTCTGGGGGCATGTTGGAATGATTATCACACAACTCTCCACTCCTGGCTGCAGCCTCTGGAGATTCATTCTCTGCATTCAGCCAGGCCTGCATTCCCTAACAACTCCAGATACCCTGTCATGTTTTCTTAGGGTAGAACACTAACAATGAAAACCTCACCAATGGCACAACTCCTCAGCCCATCAGGAAAAAAAAAGGACAAGTTCTAAGGTTCTCCAAATATTTGATCTGCTTTGCTGCAAGAGTTGTGCTGCACTTGTGGTGTGGAAAGCCAAGAGAAGCCGCAGTTGGTGCCACATCTTGTGACAGAAATTTGACCTCATTCTCCAGGGAAGGATCTTGAAAAGGGCAGACATGACTGTGAAGAAGATTGTGGGAAAATTGAAACAGATTTCCAGAAGTGAAATGAAAATTGAAAGAAACAATCCAAGATGTTTTCTGCCATGGATTTCTATGCTCCCCTTTTCCATGTTGTCCTACTTCTCCATCCCATTCATTCCAAATGGATCTCACCTCTAAGACCAATGACTTAGCCAGTTTTAGACACTGTAAAATACCATGAGCTACACACAGTTTGCCTTCCCCTGTTCTTGTTGGAAAGCAATGCTGGAGCCATAAGTGCAGGGCTTGGGACAGGCATGAATCCTCCAGGCAGGGAATGTGCCCTGACAGTGTGTGAGCCTGAGCAGGGCCAATGGCCAGCAGCGTTGCTGTGCTCGGCTTCCATGGAAGCATCCCAGGAGCAGCTGCTGAGGTCAGGAGCCATGGCAGGCACCAGGCTGCTCCAAAGGCCCTTGGCAGGGTGGGCTCCTGGGCTGGCTCTGTGTGCCAGGAGCCGGCAGCGCTGGGTGCAGGGAGCCCAGGGAGGGCACAGAAATGCTGGGCTGGGAAATGCTGGGGGGGACAGCGAGATGGGCGTGTGCAGCCGGCCAGGGCACAGCAGCAGCACGCACAGGGGGCACAGCCTGCAGGACACATGGCCAAGGGCTGGGCAGGGCTGGCAGGGCCACAGGCACCCAGGCCTTTGTCCCCTGGGCTCTGGCAGCGCCTCTGGAGGCCCCACAGGAGGAACTTTCCTTTCAGGGCCTGCACTTTGCTCCTCCCTGGCCCCTCCCTGAGGAGGCTGGCAGGGCTTGCAGTTTGATGACATTTGTCCTTGCTGCCCCTGCCATCCCACTGGCCCACAAAGAGCCCCGAGGCACCCGGGAGGGACAGGCCCTGCTGTGCCAGGCCTGGGCTCAGGGCTTGGCCTTTCTGCTCCCTCCAGCCAAGGCAGGCCTTGCTCAGCACTGCAGTTCCTGCTGCTGTGCCCCAAGCTGGCTCGGCCGCTGTTGGAAAGGGACTTGAGGTACCTCGATCCCCTCAGGGGGCACATGGGAGAAAACAACAAACTTCTCACCAGGGTGGAGAACAAACTTTTAACTTGCAAATTTCAGAGAATGAGCTACATGGGAAATCTTAAAGCAACACGGAACTCAAGTTAATCACTTCACAAAGCACTGACTGAGAAAACTCTGACCTGTCCAACTTACAGTTCTCCAGATTTCCAGAAGAGGAAGTCAGGAGAAGAGAGGGAGGGAGAGAGAGATCCACAGTCCCCCTTGGATCCAGCACCATCTCAGCTGCTGGGAGCTCTGGGGCTGTGGGACGTGTCAATGTCACACCCGTGTCACAGCCTCACCTGCTCTGGCCCCTCTCACAGGTGGGGTTTTTGGGGTGCCAGGGCCTTGGCAGCCACTTTGGGGCTGGAGCAGAGGCTGCACTGGCTGGGGCTGGGGCAGTGACTGCCCCACCTACACAGAACTTGCCCTGGCCCCCAAACACACCCTGGAGATGTCTGGGGCCATTCATCATTTCTCTGCTCTCCAGCACCGAGGCAACGGACTCTGGCTGCAGCTCTGAGCTGGTGCCCAAGGCAACCACCCCTGGCAATGGGGCTGCAGGGAGCTGCTCTCAGGAAAGCCCCCAAGAGCTGAGGAGTGCCCAAACGACCCTCAGAAATGTGAGATACCCCAAAATCTCTTCAGGAACATGTAATACCCAAAAACTGAGTCAGTAAAGGGCTCCCCCTCCCTTCATCTTCCCCAAACTTTGACTGTCTCATTCCAGACCCCACCCCACCTCCCCAATCCAAACCCCAACCCATCTCACTCCTGCTGGACATCGAGATCCCCTTCCCAAGCCTTATTTCCCCCATTTCACACCTCCTAAACCCCATCTCACCCATCCTGCCCCACCCAATGCCCGTCTCACCCCTCCTGATTTGCATCCCACGTTGTTCAATCCCCTTCCAACCCCATCCCACCCTGAGTGGCTGTGGAATCAAGTAATTTTGGGGTGGGATTAAGTAGTTGCCAGTGGCATTGAGAGGTTTTGAGGTGACTCAACAAATCTTCTCATTTCTTTGAGCACCAAGAAATGAAGACAACCACACCAAATACCCCCAAAATGCCCAAATGCTCCCAAGTATCTCCCTGAATCCCAGATTCCATCGAAGCACTAGTAAAAAGTGAGGCTTTAAGTGCCTTTGATGAATTTGTTGGGTTTTACCCCACTTTTGTCTATTTTAAAGGGATGAAGATGAATCAAAAGGATATTTATTAGGGACCAGTAAACAAAAGGACCACCAGCCTGCTGCAGTGCTGGAGTTTCCCTTCAGCCCGACCAGCTCCCAGGCACCAGCGCCAAGAGTGGCTGCCCCCAGTCAGAAATGACCTGGGGGGCAGCAGAGCAGGGCCTGCTCTCTACAGCACTGGGGGGCTGCAACGCTGTGGAATGCAGGCAAGGAAAAAGAGGGATGCTTTGTATGATTTCCAAGGTGGTTTATTCCTTGAAAGGGTCAGAGAGGAAAGACAAAGAACACGGCTGTGCATCCACTTACAAACAGGGGAGGAACTGAGGGAGGGAAAAGATATCCAAGCAATAGGGGATAACCTGGGGAGGGTCACAGGGAGGGACTTGCAGAACAACAACCAATGGAGGAACCAGGGGAGGACACAACTTAACTAAACCATTGGCACATCGAAGAACACAGAATCATCCATAACTGAGGGCAGGGACAGATGAGAATTGACCTCCTGGTAATTGAGGCAAAGGGCAGGTACAGGGAGTGACAAACAACTGGAGGGGGGGGGAGTTAACTTGGGTAAAACTAACAACATAGGGGGGAAACAATTCACTAAGAGTATACACCATAGCACCAGCCCAGTGTCCCGCAATGCAGATCACAGGGAATGCTGGTCACCAGGGCTCTGCCCAACGTGGTTCCTCCAGTGGGGGATGGAGTTGGAGCAAGGCAGGAAGCTGTTCCACAGTTGGGGCACTCGCAGGGCTTCCCTTACAGATGCCTCCGTTGGTGTTGGGTCAAGGCAGAGCTCTGGGTGAAGCTCTTCCCACACTGGGGACACTTGTAGGGCCTCTCCCCAGTGTGGATGCGCCGGTGGGTGACAAGGGCAGAGTTGTGCTTGAAGCCCTTCCTGCAGTTGGGGCAGCGGAAGGGCCTCTCCTCTCTGTGAATCTGCTGATGTGAGAGAAGAAGGGAGCTGGTCTTAAACCTCTTCCCACACTCAGAACACTCATAGGGCCTCTCCCCAGTGTGGCTCATTTGGTGGATGATCAGTTGGGACCTCTGGTTGAAGCCCTTCCCACATTCCCCACACCTGTATGGCCTTTCCTCAGCGTGGGTGTTCTGGTGGCGGATCAAGGTGGAGCGTTGGCTGAAGCTCTTCCCACACTGCTCACACGGGTAGGGCCGTTCCCTGGTGTGGATCCTCTGGTGGACGATCAGGCTGGATCTGTCACTGAAGCTCATCCCACATTCCCCACACTCGTGGGGCCTCTCCCCAGTGTGGATGCGCCGGTGGGTGATGAGGTGGGAGTTTCGCTTGAAGCCCTTCCTGCAGTCAGGGCAGCGGAAGGGCCTCTCCTCTGTGTGAATCCGCTGGTGCCTGAGGAGATGAGAGCTGGTGTGAAACCTCTTCCCACACTGGGGACACTCATAGGGCCTCTCCCCAGTGTGGATCTGTTGGTGTCTGATCAGGTATGACCTCCAGCTGAAGCTCTTCCCACACTCCAAGCACTTGTGGGGCTTCTCCCCATCATGGAGCTGCTCATGGACCAGCTTAGAGCCCCGGCTGAAGTTCTGTCCACCTTCCTGGAACTGGAGGGGTCTTTCCTTCTCAGAGCACCCTGGGATGGGTTTGGAGCCCCTCGTCCTGAGGGATCTCTGGGGCTTTTCCTCCTTGTTGGATTCCTGTGCTGTGGAGCCACTCAAAACAGCCTCTTCCATGAGGTTCTGCTGTGGGGATTTGTCCTCCCTGGTCTCCATCCTCAGCTGCTTGTCTGGGGGAGGAAGGACAAGGAGAGGATGGGATTTGCCTCCGTGCCAGAGGGAAGGGGAAGGAGATCCCCCCAGTCCATTCCCAGCAGGACAGTGTTGGCAGCAGGGTTGTCCTGCAGCCGGGGGCCGTGCTGGGCTGGGAAATGGAGCAGGAGAGAGGGGGAAAGGGGCACTGACTTTCTCCTCACCTGCCTGGTTGTCCCGGGACATCTTCCTCTTCCTTGCAGCCTCCTCCTCCACTTGGCCAATGTTTTGGAATGGGAGGTCCTGATTTGGGGTGAAAACAAGGGATGAGCACATTGAGTTTAAAGTTTTGCCCAAGTCCATCTCTAGAGGTCACTATCCATCTGGGGTCCAGAAAAACCTCCCAAACATCAACATTTAGCCCTGAAAATGCCTCCCAGCAGTTCCCCTGTCTCTGGTCTCTCCCCTTTGGTCTTTGGAGGTTCCCCCTGTCCCAGCTGCTGGAGATCACACTTGTGTTGGGGGTTGTTGGGGGTCCTCTGTCTAATTGGTCCTGGCCCTCTCCAGGCTGCTGGGAGTCCTAGGAATATGACAAGTCCCCCCCTTTTCCATCTCCTCACGGGGATGCTGCAGGTTTTTGGGATCCCAAGGTCCCTTCTCCCCTCATTCTCTGCTTTGGGGTCCAGGGGGTCCAAGGAGTCCCCCCTGCCCCTCTCCAGGCTGTTGAGGGTCCCGCCAATCGCGGCACTCCCCCCTCTCTGGGCTCCCCACTTTGGGCTCCTGGGGGACACAGGGCTCTGCTCCTCCAGGCTGCCTCTGCCAGCAGCTGCCACTGGGACCCCCCAATGTCCCCCCAAGGGGCATTTTCCACTCAGATTTGGAGTTCTCCATTCTCCAGATATCCCCCCACAAACAACCCAACCCAGGGACCCCCCAGGATATCTGGGCCCAGCTCCCCCTCCCTGGTCACCTGTGGGATGGGGGGTGATGATCCCACGGGTGGGGGGCTGTGAATTCAGGGAGTGCTCAAGCTCGTGGTTCCTTCTCTGTTAAGGGTAGAAGGTTCTTAGCTCAGGAACTGGCTGACCTCATTGAGAGGGCTTTAAACTAGGTTTGAAGGGGGAAGGGGATGCAGCTGGGCTGCCTGGAAGCAGACCCAAGGGTGCTAAGCCTGAGTTAGGGCTGAAATCAGTAGCCCAGCTGAAGGGCATGTACACCAATGCACGTAGCATGGGTAACAAACACAAAGAGCTGGAGGTCATGGGGCAACAGCAAAGCTGTGATGTAGTCACCATCACAGAAACGTGGTGGGATGACTCACACAGCTGGAGCACTGCACTCCATGGCTACAGGCTCTTCAGAAGAGACAGGGAGAAGAGGTGGAGGGGTGGCCCTTTATATTAAGAAGGCTTTTGACACCATAGGTGTTGAAACTAATGAAGATTCAGTTGAATGCCTATGGGTGAGAATTAAGGGGAAAGCCAACAAGGCTGACATCCTACTGGGAGTCTGTTATCATCCACCCAACCAGGAGGAAGAGGTGGACAACTTATTCTATCAGCAGCTGGAGAATGTTTCAGGATCACCAGCCCTTGTTCTTGTAGGTGACTTCAACCTGCCAGACATCTGCTGGGAATTTAATACAGCAGAAATGAGGCAGTCCAAGAAATTTTTAGAGTGCATGCATGATAACTTTTTGTCACAGTTGGTAGGTGAGCCCACCAGGGGAGAGACTATGTTGGATCTGTTGTTCACAAACAGAGATGGGCTGGTGGGAGATGTGGTGGTTGGAGGACGACTGGGGCAGAGTGATCATGAAATTACAGAGTTCTTGATATTTGGTGAAATCAGGAGGTACATCAATAGCACTCTTTCACTGGACTTCCAGAGGGCAGACTTTGGCCTGTTTAGGAGACTCTTTCAGAGAGTTCCTTGGGAAGCAGCCCTTAAAAACAAAGGAGTTCAGGAAAGGTGGGTGTTCTTTAAAACAGAGATTTTGAGGGCACAGGAACAGACTGTCCCTGTGTGCCGAAAGATGAGCGGACGAGGCAAATGCCCAGCCTGGATAGGCAAGGAGGTTTTTGATGAACTCAGGAATAAAAAGAGGATTTATCTTCTTCGGAAGGAGGGTCAGGTCTCTCCGGAAGGATTTCAGGGGATTGCTAGAGTATGAAGGAAAAATGTTACAGAGTCCAAAGGTCAGTTTGAACTTAATTTGGTAATTTTGTAAAGGATAATAAAAAATGTTTTTACAAATATAGTAATGGCAAAAGGAAGGGTAAGACCAACTTTTGTTCTCTAGTAGATGTGGGAGGGTACTTAATAACTGCAGATGAGGGGAAGGCAGAAGTGCTTAAGGCCTTCTTTGCCTCAGTCTTCAGTGGGAAGACAACTTGCCTTTGGGACAACTGCCCTCCTGGGTTCGTTAATGGTGTCAGGGAACAGAATGGTCCCCTGTTATCCAAGATAAGGCAGTCAGAGAACTGCTGAGATGCTTGGACACTATAAATCTCTGGGCCCAGATGGGATTCACCCCAGGGTGAGGAGGGAGCTGGCAGATAAGCTTGTGAAGCCACTCTCCATCATTTACCAACAGTCCTGGCTCACTGCTGAGGTTCCAGGTGACTGGAAGCTGCCAATGTGACACCCATTCACAAGAAGGGTGGGAAGGAGGATCCCAGTAATTATAGCCCAGTCAGCCTGACCTCAGTACCCAGTAAAGGTAATGGAGCAGTTTATATTGAGTGTCATCACACAGCACCTACAGGATGGCCAGGGTGTCAGAGCCAGCCAGCACGGGTTTAGGAGGGGTGGGTCGTGTTTGACCAACCTGGTCTCCTTTGATGACCAGGTGACCTGCCTGGTGGATGCAGGAAGGGTTCTGGATGTCTGTTTGGACTTCAGCAAGGCCTTTGGCACTGTCTCCCACAGCACACTCCTGGATAAGCTGGCAGCCCGGGGCTTGGACAGGAGCACTCTTTGCTGGGTTAGGAACTGGCTGCATGGCCAGGCCCAGAGAGTGGTGGGGAATGGTGCTGCATCCAGCTGGGGACGGTCACCAGTGGTGTTCCTCAGGAATCTGTGCTGGGGCGAGCTCTGTTCAGTATTTGTATTGACGACATGGATGAGGGTATTGAGTCTTTCATTAGTAAATTTGTAGATGACACTAAGCTGGGAACATTTGTTGATCTGTTGGCAGGTGGGAGGGCTCTGCAGAGAGACCTGGAATGGTTGGATGGGTGGGCAGAGTGCAACAAGATGGAGTTTAATGAGTCCAAGTGCCAAGTCCTGCACTTTGGCCACAATAACCCCTGCAGTGCTCTAGGCTGGGGATGGTGTGGCTGGACAGTGCCCAGGCAGAAAGGGACCTGGGGGTTCTGCTCAGCAGCGGCTGAACATGAGCCTGCAGTGTGCCCAGGTGGCCAAGAGGGCCAATGGCCCCTGGCCTGGATCAGGAATGGTGTGGCCAGCAGGAGCAGGGAGCTCATTCTTCCCCTGGACTCAGCACTGGTGAGGCCACACCTCGAGTGCTGTGTCCAGTTCTGGCCCCTCAGTTTAGGAAGGACCTTGAGACGCTTGAACGTGTCCAGAGGAGGCAACGAGGCTGGTGAGGGGCTTGGAAAACAAGCCAGATGAAGAACGACTGAGGGAGCTGGGGCTGTTTAGCCTGGAGAAAAAAGGAGACTCAGAGGTGACCTTATCACTCTCTACAACTTCCTGAAGGGGGGTTGGAGACAGCTGGGGGTTGGTCTCTTTGTCCAGGCAGCAACTGACAGAAGGACGGGACACAGTCTTCAGCTGTGACAAGGGAAATATAGGTTGGATAGTAGGAAGAAGTTTTTCACAGAAAGAGTGATTAAATACTGGAATAGTCTGCCTGGGGAGGTGGTGGAGTCACCATCCCTGGATGTGTTTAAGAAGAGACTGGATGTGGCACTCGATGCCATGATCCAGTTGAGGTGTCAGGGCTGGGTTGGACTCGATGATCTTGAAGGTCTCTTCCAACCTACACATTCTGTGATTCTGTGATGGGACCCTGACTGGGGTTACTGGGAGCTACCAGAGCCACGCAGGAAACCAGCCATGCACACACTGGGAGGAACTGGGAG
The DNA here is from genome assembly GCF_965231275.1 of Zosterops lateralis. Lineage (NCBI taxonomy): Eukaryota > Metazoa > Chordata > Aves > Passeriformes > Zosteropidae > Zosterops > Zosterops lateralis. The sequence continues at coordinate 3,335,621 of NC_139783.1, forward strand.
CAACTGGGAATGACAGGATGCATACTGGTGACAACTGGGAGGTTCTGGCAGGGACTGGGATAAAAGTGGGGGCAACTGAACCATGCTGAGGGAACTGGGAGTGCCGGGCAATGACTACAAGGGCAACTGGGATATACTGGGAGTGCCTGAGACCATGCAGGTGGTGACTGGGATCACGCTGGGAGCCACTGGGAATGTGCTGGTGGGAACTGGGACCAATTGTGAGTGACTGGGGCCCTGCTGGGAGAGACTGGCATCATACTGGGAGTGATGGGGGTTTTCTAGGGGTAACTGGGAGAACTGGGAACACAGCAGACAAAAGAAGGAGGAACTGGGAGCAATTGGGACCCTGCTGGGGGCAAATTGTACCATACTGGGGAATAATTGGGAATGAATTGGCTCATACTGGGAGTGCCAAGGAAACTGGAACCACGTGGAGGTGTGTGGTTACTAATAAACCTCCTTCCCCCCAAAAAAACAACAACCCAACCCAAACAAACAAACAAGAAACCCCAAACCCCAAAAGAAAACAAAACCAAAATCAAAACCAAAAACAACCAAACAAAACCACCTCCTGGGTCCCCCCATGTCCCCCCGAGGGCCATCTGCGCCTCGCCTTTGGAGCCCTGCCAGCTCCAAACATCCCCCCAAAAACCCCAAGCCCAGGGAGCCCAAACCCGGGATATTTGGGGCGAGCTCCCCCTCCCCGGGCACCTGCGGGATGAGGCCGATGGTCCCGGGGCTGCTGCGGCTTCAGGGAGCGCTGGAGCCGCCCGCTCCCTCCTCTGCTCTTCTTCCTCCCGCTTCCCGCGGCCGCTCCGCCTCTTCCTCCCTCCCTCCTCCTTCTGCCCCGTTCCCGAACCCCTCGCAGCCCGCGGGACGAGCGGGGATGGAGCCGGGAAAGGTCGGAAGGCAGAGAGGGCCCAGGGGGATGCCAGGACTGGCAGTGACTGGGCTGTGCTGGGAGCACCTCATCACCCCCGTCAGGTGACATTTTATAGGGGACCCCCATTCCAAGCCCCTCTGGGGGATGTTTTGCCCCCCACCCGGTGGGGGTGGATTTTTGGGATTCTCTCTGCCATGGCCGCTTTAAGAGGCGCCTGTTTTGGGTTCCCAGGAAAACTCCCCTTCAAAGGGCAACACCACTCCCGGTGATTCCGGCAGCGGAGCCCCGGGGGGGGAATTTGGGGGTCCCAGGGGGGATTTGGGGGTCCCGGGAGGGTTTGGGGGTCCCGGGGGGGATTTGGGGGTCCCGGGAGGGTTTGGGGGTCCCAGGGGGGATTTGTGGGTCCCGGGAGGGTTTGGGGGTCCCGGGGGGGATTTGGGGGTCCCGGGAGGGTTTGGGGGTCCTGGGAGGGTTTGGAGGTCCTGGGGGGGATTTGGGGGGTCCCGGGAGGGTTTGGGGGTCCCAGGGGGGATTTGGGGGTCCCGGGAGGGTTTGGGGGTCCCTGGGCGGGGCCGGTGACAGAGCTGGGACCCCGAGCCGGGTCTGAACCTTCTCACTGTGCCCGGGCAGCGTCAGCGTGTTCAGGGAGATCCTGGGGCCCGGGGGGTCACCCCAAATCCCAGGGGAGCCCAAATGGCCAGGGAGCCCCTGCAGTGCCCCCAGCGCTGGATCTGCTGCAGGCAGGGGGGCACCAGCACTCGGCCCCCACCCCCCACCATCACAGGGGGGCAGAAACGGGGGAGGGGCACGGACAGGTCGGGGGGACCCCCAAAGTCCTGGGGGAGGGGACACGGGGGGACTCCCAGGAATCCCCGTGGGGGGATGAGGGGGGACCCAGGAGGAGTTTGGGGGGGGCCGGGGGGGTCATGGGGGGACCCCCAGGAGTCTTGTGGGGGGTGGGGAGGGCAAAGAACAGGGTGACCCCCAGGATGGGTTTGGGGGGGATCTGGGCTGGAGCTTCCCTGGCAGTGGGATGGGGATGGGATCTGCCCTGGAATTCCATGGGAATGGGATGGCAGTGAGATCCAGCTACAGAATTCCCATGGGAATGGGACAGCGCTGGGGTCCATCCTTGGAGGCCCCACGGGAATTCCCATGTTCCCAAATTCTGCCCTCCCAAATCCCACATTTCCCGATCCCACATTCCCATGGGAATTCTGCCCTCCCCCCCCTTTATGCTCCAGTGCCTCCCGCCCATATCTGACACATTTCCGGAGCCATTCCAGGCAGGAGTGCCCCAGGGCATTTGTCAATTCCTCAGCCTGGATCTCCTCCTGTTCCCGGCGCCTCTTGGTGACCTGGGCAGCGCCGTGGCCACCAGGAATCCCCCGGATCCCCGGGGGCTCGGGGGGAATGCCAGGAGTGGGAGTGACTGGGCTGTACTGGGATCCTACTGGGATCCTGCTGGGAGTGAGCAGGAGCAGCGGGATGGCTCCAGGGCTGGGGCTGGGGGCGCTCCTGGGGGGGCCAGGGGGAGTGGGACCCCCGGCCCCGGGACCCTGACCCGCCATTCCCGGCCCCGGGACCCCCCTGCTCCCCTTATCCTGCACAGGGACCCGCTGAATCCCCCATTTCTGAACACCAGCACCCCCTGCTCCCCTTTTCCCGGCCATCCCATGGCTCCCAGCCTCCAGACATCCCCTGTGCTTGACTTTGGGATGGTGTGGAATGCCTTGGACCCCCATTCCTGCCTTTCCCAGCCCCCAGCCCCACCTTTCTTCAAACCCAGAGACCCCCTGAACTCCCCCTTCCCAAATACTCTGAGTGTCCCTACCCTGGTTCTCCCTTCTTGGGAAACCCTGAACTTTCCTTTCTGGGGCGCAAGGACACCCCTGGAACTGCCTTCTACCTCTCCAAGTCCCTGCTCCCCATTTCCCTGACCCTGAGACCCCCCTGCACCCCCATTCCTGAGAACCCAGGTGCCCTTTTACCCCTTTGCCCTGCCCTGAGACCCCCCTGCACCCCCTGATCCGGCACCAACACAACCTTTTCCCGGCCACCCCGCCTCTCCCAGCCCCAAGACCCCCCTTTTCCTTCTCCCTGGGACCCCTGGGCCCCCATTCCTGCATTTCCCAGCCCCTCCTTTCCTCACAATGAGGAGCCCTGGCAGCTCAGGTGAATCCTTACTAACAAACAGTTCTCTTTTGCTTTGATGACTTTGTCCCTATTTAATTTCATCCAAGAGTTGGCTCCTTTCTAACACCTCTCTCCAGCAGCTCAGGGCTGTGTTGCACAGCGCTTGCTGTGTGCCAGAGAGCACAAAGCAGGCTGGGCTGGTGCCCCTGAATATTTCTGCAGAGCACTCTGCATTTCACCCCTTTGCTGTGGCTGAGTGCAGAGCTCCAGGAGTGCAGGCGCTTCCTGGCAGAGCTGTGTGAGGCCCTTTTGTGCTGCAGATGTGACCTGCCAAGCTGTCCCTGCCTCCCGCTGGCCTCGGTTCCCCCGGGAGGCAGAAGCGCCGTGCCTGAAGGACGCTGCCCTGTGCTGGAGCCTGCGGAGCAGCCCGGCTCCCTCCCTGTGCCCAGAGTGCTGCACACACTGCTCACCTTTGCCAGGAGTGCCAGGGCAGCCGGCACAAGAGTAGGAATCCTCAGGCAGGCCTGCAGCCCTGGGCTGTGCTGTGCCTTTCTCTCCTCCTGTGCAGACTGCGGGCGGCCAATGCCACCAGTCTGTGCTGTGCCCGGCACGGCTGCGCTTCCCCTCGGGAGCAGCCGGCTGCCAGCTGGGCTCTGAGAGCGCAGCATTCGCCCGGGGCCACCAAGAGGCCCCCAGGGCCGGGCTGCTGCCTCTTGCAGCTCCAAGGGCCTCCTTCCAGCCTGCCCCTGCCCAGGCTCAGGCTGCTCCGGGCTCTGCCAGGGCTCTGCTGGGGCTCCAGCCTGGCCAAGGTAGGGCCTGCTCTCACCTGGCGCCCGCTGACAGCTCTGCACCAGCTCTGTGCCTTTCCCAGCAGCCTCCCTGACCTTGCTGCTTTCTTACTGGGGCAAAACTCTCCTCCAGACACAGAGACTGCACTTAGGGATACAAATCCAAGGGGCAGCAACTCAAATGCTCTCCAGTCAGAGCTCAAGGCCTGCAGATGCACAGGGTGTTTGGGCTGCCCCACTCGTCCTTTGGTTCTGCCTGCAAATGCCACTGCCCTTTCTGCCTCAAACACAAGTGCCACAGCTGGGTAAAACCCAGCCAGTGGGCCACATTCCAAAGGCCCTGTGGTCTGGAGAGGATGACTGAAGAAGAGCCTTCCCCACTTTCCAACCGTACCAAAGAAGCCCTCAATGTCATTTTCCACCTCTAAGTTCGGAAGGAAATGTTGAGCTTTCTGAGAGGCTCAGAAGGAGGGGAATCTTTGAAAGGAGTTGAGATTTCACAAAATTTATTTGTTTACAATAGATGCTAATATCCTACGTGAAATTCCTATGCTACTGTCCTACACTTGAATCTGAACTACAATTCCTAACTATAATCCTACTCTATAATTCTCTAAGCTGGTGATGGATGAAACTGTTCTATTGTCATTGTCTCAATCTTCTCTCCTCCTTCCACTCCTTCACCATCATGATCAATGGCACCAGGCTGGATGTTGGCTTGGCTAATGTTACAAATGGATGCTGCACAAAGGAAAAAGAAACAACAATGAACCATTACTGTCCAATATTTTTTAAATGAAAAGGGGATTGAGTCAGAGTAGGTCTAAGGAGCTACAGCGGGTCAAGAGTAGCACAGCTTGCTGCAAGAGCTGCTAAGTGTGCCAGCCCTGGAAAGATTTCAGGTCTGAGCATCCTGATCTCTTTCAAGATGCCCCTGCTCACTGCAGGGCACTTGGACCAGATGAGCTTTCCAGGTCCCTGCCAGCCCAGCCCAGTCTAGGACTCCTGGCTGTTTGCATTTGAACAGCACCAAGAGTGGAGGTGAGGAGGAGGGGGCTCATCTGATGCCTTGCACTTGAGTGGAGGAGGAGCCCATCCCTGGGACACCGTTTCCCTGCAGCCCCTTGGCATTTTACCTGCAGCAGCTCCTGGGCAGACCAGCGCCGCGCCTCGTCTGTCTGCAGGCAGCAGCTCAGGAAGTCCCGCAGCAAAGGGGAGAGGAGCTTGGGCTGCTGCAGCTCTGGGGTCCCTTTGGTGGCTATTAGGACCTGAGCCTGGAGAAGAAGGAAACACCAGTCTCTCAGCTGCTTCTTTCACCTCTGGAACTGCTCTCCCAGATCCCATTGTTCAAGCTGCACTCTGCAGTGGCAGTTTCTGCCGTGGCACAGAAGCAGAGATGACTTTCCTGGACCAACAAAAACCCAAAGCCCGAGGCAGCCACAGCTTTTCCAACATGCAGCAGATCTTGCCTTGGCAGCTGATTTCACTGACTAACCTTGTTAGTGGAAACTACATCAGCAAAAGCCCCTTTGCTTCTCTGAGGATTCACCTGACCAGCTTGGCAGGCTATTTGGAAGAGGGACTTTGCTCTATTAACTCACTCTACTATTTCCAAGGTTTATTACATGCAAAGCATCTCGGCAGTGCTTGTTGGTCCCTAAAGCACAGCTGCCATCAAACAAAAGCCATCAAGCTTTTTGCTTGGTTCTTTGTCTCCAAACCACTCTTTTAGAAATTTGGTTGGGTTTAGGTTTCTTCCCTTCATTTCAGGAAAGAGAACAGCAGCTCTAAGATGGTTGTTTACTGTTAGTGGGGCCATCTATGTGGCCAAAAGAGCTGGAACGACTTCTAAGCCAAAGCCAAATGTTGTTTGAGAAGGGAGATTGTTTGTGTGGGGTAAGGCTTGAGTTCCCCCAGTGATGCAACCAAAACTCCAGCAGATGCTGATGTGCTGCAGGGACATTTTCAGAAAGGGACCGTGGTGGAAGTAGTTCCAGCAGATGGCAATGGGATTTTGTCCAATGGCACACAGAAGGTGGGCTGGGGGAGAAAGACAGTGAGATCAGAGAGTATTTACACCTTACCGAGCGAGGAGTTTCATTAGAGTAGGGAGGTTCTCCTTCCACCATTTCAATGGCCACAATCCCAAAGGCCCAGATGTCAATTTTGGGGCCATATGGGTGACCTTTCACCAGCTCAGGTGCTCTCCACCAGTAAGTGCCGACCTCTGAGCTGCGTCTACTCTGCTCAGGGGTGAGTAGAGCAGACACGCCAAAATCAGCTGGGGAGAAAGCAAAAGACTGTTTTGCTTTGAATCCTGTGCAATTAGGAAAGCAAGCAAAAGAATTGCCCAGTAGAAGTTGGAGAATGTGCTGTTGAATCTCCTGCAACAGTCCCTGCTCTCTTTCCTCAGGACTTTAGCCAAGGAAATATGGCATTGGCTACTTCCAAAATCCCCACATTTTTTACACTGCCTCCAGCAGTGGCTTTTGTTGCCCATGAAGCTTTAGACTTGTAGCTCCCTCTCTCTGGAAGGGACACACACAGAGCAATGCCACTCTGGACTGCTTGTTCCCTGCCATAGCTCTGTGCACCTTGCAACCGTGTGGTCAGCTCACAGCAGGGCTCCCTGCACTGCCAGCAGCACCATTTTTGGGGAGCTGGCAGTCACTCCAAAGCAGCCCCACATCCCCCCCAATCCCTGGAATGCTGCACCTGACCAAGAATATACTGACCCAGCTTGACAGAGCCATCGGTTCTGAGGAGGATGTTGGGGCTCTTCAAGTCTCGGTGCATCACGTGGTGGGAGTGGAGGTAATTCAGTCCTTGGAGGCACTGAGAGAGGAACCAGAAACAGGAGGGCAAAAATCAGGGATGGGATTTCATCACACAAGAAAGGAAACAGCTCTCCAAGATTCCCTCTCCAGGGGAATGGGGAGGAATGGCAGAACACAGTGCCATTGAGAGGAAGAGCTTGCTGCTCCAACACTGGCAGAGCAGCACCCTTCTAAAGAAAGGCATGTCAGCTTGTCAAAGAGCAACAGCAACTGCTGGTGCAGACTCTGCCCTGCAAACCAGCCAGGATGATGCTGCTGCAGTGGATGTGCCCAGAAGTCAAGAGCATTTTGGCTGCACTGCCAACCTTTTCAGCTGAGCACTGAGAGAAATGAGTCTCTCTTTTTTCTTTGCTGTTCCTTTCAAATGCTGCCACCACCACCTTTGCTTTTACAGTCAAGGAATGCAGTGTAGGCCAAAGTTTAGAGAGGTAAGATGGAGAAGAGCAACTACAAGAGCCAGAGTGAGAATGCAAGAGCAGGAGAGAAGAGGACAAGAACAGAGTCCAGTGAGTGCAGGGGCACTGGCAGGCAGTTCACGTGGGATGCTCTTGCTTGCCCAGAGCATTCCAGCGACACAGAAGCAAAGCCTGGCCCATGGAATGGCTCCTGTTCTGAGCCCCTTTCCCAGACAGTCCTGCCCCAGCCCTGGGAAGCACAGCTGGGATCCCTGACTGACCTCCCGACTGATGATTCCGATCTCATCTTCTGTCATCTCAAACACCTTGACAGCGTCGTACAGAGTGCCTCCATCCATGAACTCCATCACCAGCCAGAGTTCCTTACGCACAAGGTAGCTGAAAGAAGGGAACAAGGCCATGCATGTGTTGGTTTCTTTGCTTGATTCTTGTTTCTGGATCCCTTTGTGACAAGGACAGAATGAAAGGAATAGACATTCCCTCCAGGCTGTGCATTGTTTGCAGTCTGTGCAGTCTCAAGGAGAACAGCACATCTGTGAAAAAGGAGATGTTTTAGATGGCCAGCAGGCAAAAAGTGCAGTTTTGTAACAGCCAAGATGAAAAACCTGTCACACGGCGTCATTTTGGAAATAAGCACCTAATGTTCCTATAACCCAATAATTACCAGCTCTCTTTTCTGCCCATGTCCAAAGTGGGTTTTTAACCTTGCATGCTTTTAGTATGTAAACAAACCCTCATGGGATGAGACCATGATCACTCACCTGTCTAAATAATTGACGATTTGGGGACTTGTATTCATTTTCAGGACCCTGATTTCAGTAACAATATCTTCTATCATGAGTCCTTGAAAATCAATTTTCTTGATGGCCACCTATAATGACATTGAAAATCAACAACTTTAGAAGTTGGTGGCACTAGACCACAGCACACATGGGATGAGTGATTTAGCAATGACACGAGTGAGCCTTGCCAAAGTGCCTTGGGATTAGACAAATTAGGAGTAATTAGGAACTGACATTCCAACAGCTCATTTCTCTGCTCCTTTGGGGGCCACTTACAGAACACGTGGCCACTGGCATTTTGCCTTGTCCACTTGTTAGCAATCATGTCTCAACTATCACCCCCAAAGCTCTGAGCACACTCTCTGTTTCTCTGTCTGCACTTCAGAAGAAGTAAAGCGTGCCTTGGTACTCTGTGGATACATCTTGGGCTACAGGCGGGGCTTGGGGCTTTTAGGGAGGCTTTGCAGATCTCTCCCTACGTGCAGTTCCCACGTGCAGCACTGCAGGTGGCTGAGGAACTGCCAGGAACATTCAGATGTATTTGCTGGCAGCCAGAAATGAGAATTCAGCACTCTGAAGCCGTCGGCCCAGAGAGCAGTGAGATGCTCTAAGGCACCACCTTTGTTGGAGCAATTGAGAGCCAGGGAGAGCGTCCTTCTCTGAAAGGAACCGCTGCCCTCCTTGCCTTCCTCCTGGCAGCTGAGCAGGACAAAGACTGTCCCAAATGCACTTGGCAGGCTGGCACCACTCTGTGCTTCTTGTGCCTTTGCAGCACAGCTCTAGGCACAGCTCCAGCCCCAGCTGACACAAGAGAGGAAAGCCCTGGAGAGCAGCAGGATCTGCAGAGGCTCTTGACATTTACCTCTCCTCCTGTGGCAGTGTCGACCGCTCTGCAAACATCTCCAAATCCCCTGGAAACAAAAGAGCAGCAAAGAAAGGAGAAGCCATTTAGATCTTGGAGTGAAAGCCAGCCCAGACAGGAGATGTCTGCTGGAAATGCCTCAAACCTGCAGCATGCAGGAGGGCTCTGCCAGAAGGCAGATGATGCATTTTCCTCTCCAGTGCATGGGCGCTGGGCCTGTTCCTGAAGCATTGGGCTTTAGTGCCTCAGCTCAAAATGCCAGGTGATTCTTTCATCTTGGGTTTCAGTTTCTAAACTGGGCAGATTTTATCCTGAGCACAGACTATTTCCTTCAGCAAACACTTGGGAAGGAATATTCCTGAGAACTGTTATCTCACTGCTGTGCTTGGGGGGTAGGTTGCTGTTTCTGGCAATGAAATACAAGTGTCTTTGACAATGCCTCCTGACCACACTTACAAATTCTGGCTGGTACTGAGACATGGGGCAGACTAACCCAGTGTCTGAATATGTTTGCAGCTGGCCTGACTTCACACTTGGTAGATATTCCAGCAGCAAATCACCTGCCCCATGACTGTGTAGAAGAAACTGTGGTTGGACTCACCCACTGCCGACATTTTCCAGTTCAATGTATTTCCTCCGGGGATTCTCCATGTTCACCATTTTCCCTGAGGGAAACCAAATGCAAGATGCTCACTTGAAAGCAGAGATCCCACCATCCAAGAGATACAAAAGGCAGCCCCACTGGGGCTGTACACTCTGGCCTTCTGAGTCCTTTGTGCTCAGCTGGGTAACACCAACAAGCACAACAAGACAGGCAGCTCTGCAGTACAAGCAGGCCAGCACAGAGCCTGATTTTCCACAGGCCTTTGAAGAGATCTCTTGACAGAAAACAAAGCAGAGGGAGATGCATTCCCAGGAGAGGAGGGCACCTTCTCCACCTTGCAGCAGTTGGCCAAGAGAATGCCTTTCCCTTTGTAAAGCAAAGCAGCTGATGCTGTAAGCAATGCCAAGGGGGCCTCCAGCAGCAGCAGGAGCCTGAGCCGTGATGAGCAGGCTGAGCTGGGAGACGCCCTTGGCCGTGGCCCAGGTGGAGAAGCACAGTGCTCCTCCTCCCCCTGAGAGCAGGGATCAGTCCCTGCCATTGCACTGGCCCTCTCAGCCCCACACACGTGCCCATCTTCCCGCAGCAAGCAAGGGCAGCAAGGACAGCAGTGCTCCCTCCTCAGGGGCCGGCGGGACACGGACAGCTGCCCAGAGGAGATGCTGCCCCTGGCTGAGCCCAGCCCAGGCCATGCAGGAGCCGGCCCAGAGCAGGGGCTGCTGCCTCGGGGCAGCTCCGCGCTGCAGCGGCCGGGCGGCAGCGGGACTCTCCCAGCTCAGCAAGGCTCCAGCCTCTGCACTCACACCGGCCCTCAGGGCCAGGGCAGCCGCCACAACAAAGCTGCCAAAGCCCCAGCACCAGCCCTGACAAGCCATGGCAAGAAGGCACGGCCACACCCAGCCCCTTCCAAGCCGGGGACCCCATTCAGGACACAGCAGGATTGGCTCTGAGCTCAGACACACCCAGGTGCACATCAAGGCCCTTTTTGTGCCAACAGGGGATGGGAGACACAGAGTCACCTGGGCTCTGTTCTCAGCCCCCCCAGGTCTTATCTGAGAGCACAGCACTGGCAGCTCTTCTGGGCAAGCAGCAGATTCAATGACTTGTGCTGCAGAATCACAGAGGACTTGATGTGTGTTCCTCGAGACTGATCTGAGCAGGGCTTGTGTCAATGGGCAGCATTCTAACAGTCATGGGAATGGCTGGGAATCAGGGATGGAAAAGTGCCATGGATCTGAGGAATATACAGCAGAGGGGCTGGAGGCTTGCTCCTGAGAAATGCCTACAGTGCACTTTGATCTGATCAAGCCCCAGGGATGTGTTTCTTGGACACATCTTTCTAAGAACAAAACTAGGATATTAAAACAGATTGTGATAAAATCATCTGTCCTTTCAACGGGGGCACAAAAAGAACACATCTGGCTCTCTATTTGTGTGTCACCTGACGTTCTTTCAAAGGAGTTCTCACTGACAAGAATATAATATTATTTAAAAAAAAAAATAAACAAAAACCTGTAGATGTAGAAGCGGTAATAAGAACAGTCATAAAAATGACACCAGTAAGACACATGGGGCAGAAGAGCTCCTTCAGGATGAATTAAAAACTCTACCCAAAAAAATCCAGAAAAACCCCAAACTAAAACCAAAACCACAACCAAGAGACAAAACACCTAAACCAAAGAAATTCTGTGAAGTTTTTTGTTCTGGTGACAGATGAGAAGTCAGGAGTCTAAGGAGAATTTAAGAAGCTAACCATTCTATCCAGTTTGCCCATCAGCACACAGGACTTGCCCAGATCATTTCCTAGGTCACAGCCTTCTGCTGATGCAAGAACAAGCCCTGCTTCTGCCTTCAGCAGACAGGGAAGCTCAGGCAAAGCCCAGCACGTCCAAGCTGCCCTCAGAGGCAGCAGGAACACCCAGAGCACTCTCTTGCTGCCTTGGAGCACAGCATTTCCTGTGGGGAGCCCTAAATGCCCCTGGGACACCACAGGGAGGAGGATCATTTGGTGCAGCTGTGCTGACACGTGCACACAGTGCACTGTCCCTCAGAGAAGAAAGACACCAGACGTACTCAGGAGCTCCAGGGAGTCATCCTCCACCTCCTGTTGCTGAGCAGCAGCTGTGTCACTGCTGGACATGAACCAACTGCCCGGGCTCCACTTCTGAGCTGGGGCAGCAAAGGCTCCTTTAGGTGACACTGCTGCTGCTGCTGCTGCTGCTGCAGGTTCAACAGAAGAGCCTGTGGAGATCTGAGACAACAAAAGAGTTTGTGTCAGAAAAGTGGCTGGCAGAGATTAGCCCCAGATCCCATTTCAAATGCAAGCCCTCAGGGAGGTGCTGTCAGCCACATGCAGGGCTCTGCCATGGGGTTTTTCTGATGTTCACTTCTCTAACTGGATGGGACAATCTCAAAGGCTGGTTTTACTCAAGTTCATGGCCAGATTCATTTTCCATTTCCTCCATGATCCATTTGTATGGATTTTCTGAAGGATGACTGCCAAAATGACCGTTCCATTTCTTTGAAAGAACTCTTTTCCCCCTCCAAGGGCTGCAGACACATTGCAGCTCCTTGTTCAGATGTTCTACCTCCTCCCATGGAGTCCTTTTTGTCTCCCCCATCTTCAGAACGTGCCCAAGGGGCAGCGCTTCTGCCTGGGACAGTTTCTGGTCCTCGCAGGAATCTCGGGGCTCCTCGTTGCCAGTCCCTTGATGGAAATCTCTGCAGGCTGCCAGGCCAGATGTCAACACTCCCACCTGGAGTCAAAGAGAACAAAGCAGTCAGAGAGTGCAGCTTGTCCCTGTCAGCCAAGAGTCATGGACTGTGAGGAAAGGGAGAGACCAGATTCACAAGGGATACAGACAGCTTCTTTCAAGATCCACCTGGGTCACCGCGTTCACCTGCAAGAACCCCTCAAGAAACAAGGAGAGCAGGAAGAGGCCAGCAGGAATGCCTTCCCATGACTGCTGGCCAAAAGGCCAAAGCACTAGTCCCCTGTCCAGGGCAGCAGCTGAGATTCAGCCCAGCAGGGAGTGTCCTTCAGAGTGGCTGTGACAGACACTGGAGCAGGAGGACACTCAGAGGCATCAGCCCACTCTCCTGCTGCTCTGCTGGGGAAAGGCAAGAAGGGCAGAAAGCACCAGGTTGGTGACTGCAGTGGCTATGGCTCTTTCACTCACTGGTTCTTCTAGAGCCTCTTGCTCCTCAGGGAGATGAATTCTCTCTTCCCTTCCTCTTGGAATATCCATTTCTTCCTCCAGCCTCTTGTCCATCATACTGATCCTCGCCTGGGTTTCCTGCAGCTCTGCCTGGGGCTCCTCTCCAACGTTCTGTGAAGAACAAGGAGACGCTTCCACAAGGAGTGGCTGCCACTCCTCCACTCACCTGGTTTCGTAGATGGCGCCTCAGCCTATAGATATTCCAATGGTAGTGAATTCTTCTCAAGTCTCTGGTGTTCCTCCCCTTCACTACCATGATATCCATGGGAAATACAGACAGCTCTGCTTGTGCCTCTGCCTCCATGTTCTGTAGACACAAATGCAGAGCAAGTGACTGTGAGATGCTGCCCCTATCAGAATCCCAGCAAGCTGGGGCCTAAACAGGACAGCTCAAAGCCCATTTTCCAGGGGTCACTGGCTGAGGGGAATGGCTGGCTCCTGGCAGGACTCCAGCACTCAGCATCCTCAGCCACCAACAGCAAGAGCTGGCTGCTCAGAAACTTGCAGCTCTGCCTTGCACTAAAGACAGCACCCTCCAGAACTGGCACTTACTGTCTGGGAAAGCTGTGGTCGTGGTGTGACCACAGCTGGAGCCTGGTGGTCACTTGGCTCCTCTCTGGCCTCTTCTCCAGGAGCACAGGGAGGCAGAGGAGAATCTTCCCTTGGTTCTGTGCTCTGTGGACAGACAGGAGTGTGAGACACAGGCGATTACCTCTCATTTATAACCTTCTTTCTGTTCAGCTCTAGAGCCAGCTCTACTAAGCACAAATCATCAACTCTAATAGCAATGGGATTCTAAGTCCCTCAGACTAAATTCAAATGGGCTGATTCAAGTGGACTGCAAATTGCTCTGAATTAGATAATCCCCCCTGGCTACTCTGGGCAGGCAACATTCTCTCTGCAAAACTGGGCTTTTAGTTCTTTTAAAGCTCTGCAATGCACAGTTAGGAAATAGCCAATGATGCCTTTGCTCTTGCTGCTGCAGACATGGAAATGGATTTTCTTGCAGCCTACTCAGCTGGCCCTCTACTCTCTACTGCCCCAGGCCCAGCTCACAGCTTGCTGCACAATTCTTAAACCAGGAACATCAAATGTTCCTTTCTCACTCACCTCCGGATCGGCCCCTCTGAATACCTGGCTCAGGTGACCTGCAGTGGGCAAGGGAAAATGAACCAGATTCTTTGAGGAAACTGCAAACAACCAGAGCATTTTCAGAAGGTCTCCCAGCCCCCATTTTCCAAGTTGTGCTGCTTGGCCCAGCAAAGGGAAGAAATGACAGACTCTGCTGCCACAGACCGTCCCATGGAGGGAACACAACCCCTGCAGGTTCCCTTGCAAATGCTGCCCGCAGAGCCCTGGCCACAGACACCCCCTTTGGAGCTGAACGTGTTGACAGGAGGAGCTTTACCCAAGTGGCATCCAAATGGTCTTTCTGTTTCCAAATTAACTCAGTCACTAAGAAAGAGCAGGAAGACACAAAAGCCAGGTCAGGTGACACCCAGGGAAAACCTCTACTTACCTGCCAGGTTACTCAGAAAATAGGTCGAATAACCTATTTTATAAGCAGCAAAAACTGCAGCAGCAAGTTGCCCAATCATTGTGGGAACTGCCGTGCAAGTTTTCAACTGCTTGAGAAAGAAGAAAAACCAAGTTTCTTGTCAGTGAACACTGACAAAAACCTCGAGAACAGGAGCGAACTCCTGCACTGAACGAGCTCACGAGCCGCTCTGACACCCCTGAGGCCTCCCGGTCTCCAAGGCAACCTTGTGATGTCACCACGAGCACGTGGCAACCGTGCCCTGACATCACAAAGCAAAGGCTCTGTGCTGGTCTGTGAATTGGTGCAGGTGGATGGAGTGATGTTTGTGTAGGCCCAGGCTGCATTTTTCCCTCTGTCCCCCCTGGGCTGCCTTTTTCAGCTCTTGTTTTTCCCCCTGTGCCCCCTGTGTCCCCTGTGTCTGTGCTGGGTCCCAGCTGGCGGCCGGGCCGGGCGGAGCAGCAGTTCCAGCCCCGGGTGTCCCTGGAGCGCTGGGAGCTGCCGGTGGCCCCAGGCACTGTCCCCTGAGGAGCTGCTGAAGGACAGGGAGACACAGGGGGCTGAGGGGGCTGAGGAGGCGCTGACGCTGCAGGGACGGTGCCCTTGAGCTGCTGGGGGCACTGAGGGCTCTGGGGGAGCAGAGGGCCACGGAGGCACTCAGGGCACAGGGAAGTGGCACAGGCTGAGGGCGCTGGCGGCTCCAAGGCCCCGGGATGGCTCCCAAGGGATGGAGTGGGCTGAGAGGACTGTGAGGGGCTGAAGAAACTGAAGGGGGCCGGGGCTTTGCCCAGGGCACGCTGGGGCTCAGGGGATGGAGGGGCCAGCAGGGAGCACACAGGGCTCCGGGCCTGCAGCTCTGCCAGCCCTTGGAACCAATTGCAGAGGCTCCACTTTGGCCACAGCTGCCCTGCAGACCTTGAGCACAGGCGGGCACTGACAGGAGGCAGCAGGGAGAAGCTGAAGGCCACCAGCTCCAGCAGTGCCCAGGGAGCTGCTGCTGCCAGCCCAGAGCCCGGGTGAGGCCGCAGGGCCGCTCAGGCAGCCTGGGGCTGAGGGTGGCCTGGCCTTTGGCCCTGGCCTTTGCACAAACTTGTTCTTTCTCCCCCTCCTGGGGAGGCGCTGCCATTTGCCCTGCCCTGACTGAAGGGCAGCTGCTGCCAAGGGAAACGGCCCCATCCTGACTCAGTGTTCCCTTTGCTCCCCACGGGTCCCATCTGCTGTCCCTGTCCAGGAGAGCTGCTCTGCACGGGAGGAAGAGACCCAGGGAGAGCCCGGGGACTTGGGCAGCTGCAATTCCTGCTGATGGACTTGGAGTTAGAGATGGGCACAGTGGGACTGAGAGTTACAAGTTGATGGTTATTTATATAGCCTGATGTAGACTGGTATTTGTACAGGTATATATGTATGTCTATTGTTCTCTTGATGCATGTATATTGATGTGCTGACATCTGTATTTATACTGACAGACTTGTTCAGATGTATGGCTGTATAGTTTTGTTGATGGGGTTGTAAGGATTCTTATATTGGTACATTGGTATTTGTACACTTATAGATAGGTTTTTTGTGTGTGTATTTCAAAATTCTTTGCTTTATGTAGTACGAAATATGAATTACAGATTTACATCTGTATATCGTATAGTTATGTGTATACAAATATTTAAATGTATCTTGAGTCGTATGGTTATAGAATTCTGTTTCTTTAGTACTGGGTCTAAGATCTTTTAGAGAGGGATACTGATATTTTTGTATTTGGATATGGGCTGTATAGTTGTAGTAATATGTAATGAATTGAATTGTTAAACCTCAATTGATATTTCTGTATAGTGAGTGGTTGTAGAGGGTTTCAATAAATTAATTTTTTTAACTGAAAGTTATAATTGCATTTATTTACATAGCACAACTGTAACAATAAACTAGTGTTCTAAACTTCGATATTTGTGGGTTTCTATACTGGCAGTGTGGGTGTATTAATTTAAAATAAATTTCATTTTAAAACCAAATTTGATTTTTCTGTATTTGTACATTTGTATTGCAGATGTCACAATCTTCAGGAAGCGCTCCAAGTGTCCCTCTGAAGGTCATCCTGGAGCCCAGGAGCCAACAGGGATCCTGAGCCAGCTCCGCTGCCTTTGGCAGCACTTTGGCCAAGGAGCTGCAGCAAGGGGGAGGCAACAGGGACTGGGACTGCTGCAGGCTGGGCAGGGAGGAAGGGCCAGGGACACTTGTGCTGACTTGCTCCACAATCCACAGGGATGGGGGACAACTGGGAAGCAACAAGTTCTCCCAGGCACGACAGGGATGGAAGCCCTTGGGGTGGAGTTCCCTGCAGGAACTGCCAGGGGAGTTGCTGCTGGGATCAGCAGCAGCAGAAGGCAGCAGGATCTGCTCCTTTTCCTGGCTCTGTGTGCAGGGCACAGGCTGTGCTGGCCCTGCTCCCACAAAGCCCTTGCCCATGGAGGCTGCAGGCTCAAAGCAATCCCAGTGCAGAGAGAGGCTTTGCAGCTGAACTCCACTGCCCTTGTGTTTGGGGCTGGAATGGCTCTCATGCCAAAGCACAGCAGGGAACCAGGCCTTGGGGAGGCAGAGCCTGTAGAGGGAAAGAGAGATCAGGCACTCACATGCCTCCAACTCCTTCAGCTCTGTTCTTTTGGAGAATGAGAAATGAGCAAGCTGGGGAGAGGCACATGCAGTCCTTTGAAAAAACATGGTGTCTGACAAGTCCTGTGGGAGAAGAAACAGAGGGAGCAACCTTGCCTTGTTTTCATAGCCTGTGTCTTCTGCAGAGGAGACAATGGGATGTGCAGGAGGGGACGGGAGGAATAACTGTGATAACCCAGTCTGCCTTGCTGTGCACTGATACACTTTGCAGCAGTGACCATTAGATGTAATGCCAGATTCTTATTTAGCATCATGACACGCTGCTGCTTCATTGCAAACCTGCCTCAGCGTGGAGAAAATCAGCTGAATTTCTTGTCAGTTTAAGTAGATGTGGTGAGAAACAGTAACACAGATTAAAACAGGTTTTCTTACCTCATCATCCAGAGGGAATTTTGTGTAGCTTTTTCTTTTTCATTGTATGCACAATATTGTTGAGTTGTTCTGTATCCTCCAGGGAGCTATCCACTAGTGACTGAAAAAAAAAGGGATTATGGCATTCATTCCCTTTTAATACATACTTGCACTAAGCTGTAGCTTCAACTTAGTAAGGAAAAGGAGAGATTTCCTTTAGTCCTGCACTGTGGAATAAATGGTGTAGGAACAGCCACAATCCCAGCTGTAAGAACAGAGTGTTCTGGGTCTTAACAGGACATTGTGGACAAGAAAGCACCACAATCTTCATAATTCACTTCTTAGGTCAAACCAGAATGGTTCATGGTGTCAAAGCAGCAGGTGATGGGAATAACCAATGTCCCTGGGCTGGGGCAGAAGCCTGGGAGTCAAAGGCTTGGGAAAAGAGAGCTGGCAAAGGCAGGCCGAGGTGCAGGCAGGCATTGGGCTGAAGGCAAGAGGCAGCTGGTGCTGCCAGCACGGGAAGGGACTCCAGGCACAGGAGCTGCCGGCGGCAGGAGCAGCTCCTGCTGTCACTGCCAGGGAAGGACTGGCAGCAGGCAGGAGCAGCGGGCACATTGCTGATGGACAGCTGGCAAGTTGGAGCGGCCAGCCCAGGAACAAGAGAGGTGCTGCTGCTTGGAAAAGTAGTTTATGGCACGGCTGGATCAGCCTCACCAAGGTCAGGCTGTTACAGTCCGGGCCATCATGCAAAATGCCTTCCAGCACAGAGTCCCCATGGCCCAAGCAGAAGCAGCAGCAGCAGCCCTGATACAATGAATTCTATTCCTAAATCATCCAACCAGCCACAAACACGATGCTGTTCCTGTCTTTTTGCACCTCTCCTGGTCTAACACAGTTGTGTGACAATGGGAATCATTTCTTACACAAGGCTGTGCCTACAGCCTGTCTATTCTGTCTGGCAATGTCAGCAATGCTCTGGTATGTTTATATTATATCTAGGACTTAGTTAACTTTGTAAAAGGCAATGCTCCTGAACCTGAAACTGGACTTTAGGGCTTTTCTATCAATTAATACAGTCTCTTCTTTGCTT
This sequence comes from Zosterops lateralis, assembly GCF_965231275.1. Lineage (NCBI taxonomy): Eukaryota > Metazoa > Chordata > Aves > Passeriformes > Zosteropidae > Zosterops > Zosterops lateralis. Next base: position 3,353,786 of record NC_139783.1, read on the forward strand.
AAGGCACGTAAGGCATTTTTTTACTCACCTAAAACTAAAACTCACATTCCCACTTCATGCGTGTGTGACTTTATGGATCTCAGTTTCCCCGAGGGTTTCAAACCAGCCCCTGCATTCTTTTCTGCCTCTAAGCCTGTGTGCACGGGGTCCTGGGAGATTTCTATCTGCTTTCCAACAGGGCTGGGACACGACTCCATGGGTCCCTTCTCTCCTCCTTCCCAGGTCTCCACTCGGTGCAGGTGGTTTCCAGCCCGGGGGTCCCGCGGGGCGTGGCCGAGGAGGGTCCCGGGGGATGCCCGGAGGGGATCCCGGGGAATTCCCGGGAATTCCGCCTCGCGCTCCCGCCGCGCTCCCTCGCGCCTTTCGGGATCTGCCCGGCGACCGGTGACGTCACGGCATCCTCGGCTGCCATTGGTGGGCGGCAGAGAGGGGCCCCCAACCGGCAAATCCCGGGCGCCGCCATCCCCCCGGACCCCCATTCCCGGCCATGGGTTCCCCCTGCACCCCCTGACCCGGCACCGACAGCCCTGCGCCCCTTTCCCGGACATCCCGCCTCTCCCTGCCCCCAGAGCCCCCTTGGCCTTGGCCCACAGACCCCCTGGGCCCCTACTCCTGCCTTGCCCGGGACCCCCTGGGCCCCTCCTTTCCTCAGCACCGGGGACACCCGGGACCCCCATTCCCAACCATCCCGGGTTTTCCCACCTTTGGATGGGAGTGGGGACACCGGGGACCCTTGGAGCTCCCTTTCCTAAGCACAGGAACCGCTTTAACCCCACCCGTCCCACATCCATCCTTTTTATGCCCAACTCCCCTGAGCCGCTGCTGGGGAGGGACTTGCTGCAGAAATTGGGAGCAGAAATTAAATTTAAAAAGGGGAAGGGTCCACAAGGAATTCCCGACTCTAAATTTCCCCAAGTTGCTGCACGTTTTATACAGGAAAAATTGGATGCAATCCCTGCCCAAGTGGAAAATGTGGCCAATCCAATAGTGGGGGCCAGGGGTGTCCCAGGAACATCCAAGGCAGCAGAACCAGTGAGGATTGCACTCAAACCAGGAGCCACAGCAAAGGGAAGGCAAAAACAATTCCCTTGGAAATCAGAGAACTGGAAGGGATTGGCTCCTGCAACTCAAACATTCCTGCAGCACGGTCTGTTAGTGCAATGGGAGCCCAAATCCAACAGCCCAATTTTGGCCATTTAGAAAGCAGATGGGGAGAGTTATCCATTAGTACAAGATTTAAGAGCAATTAACAAAACACCGAGGACATAAACCCAATAGTGGCCAATCCCTACACCCTTCTGACCACACTGACAGACGAATTAGGGGGGTTTGCTGTTGTAGGTGCCTTTTCCTGCATTCCTGGGCATGAAAACAGCCAGGAGCTCTTTGCTTTGGATTGGAAAAATCCTGAGACAGGGAGGAAAACTCAGCTCACATGGACAGTTTTATCACAAGATTACAAGAACAGCCCCACAATATTTGGAAATCAGCAAATAAAGGAATTAAAAGACTGGAAAAAACAAGAACCAGAGGGAATTATTCTTCAATATGCAGATGACATCCTGAGTGCAGCCAAAACTAGAGATGGTTGCACATGACTTATCCTGAGTTTATTACACTTTTTGGGAGGGAGTGAGTCCAAAGTTTCCAAAGACAAAGCACAGATGGCCAAAGAAGCAGGAGTTTACTGGGGCCTGGAGATCTCCCGTGGCCACGGGCAGCTGAGCAAAGAAGGGAAAGAAGCCCCCTGTGGACTCCCAGAGCCCCACACTGGGAGAGAGAGGCAGCTTTCCGGGGAATGGGGGGGTGGTGTCCTTTGTGGAGGGCTGATTATGGACTGCTGGAAAAACCCCAACATGGGGCATGAAAAGCAGCAGAGAAAAGAAGGTGCTGTGTGATGACACTCAATATAAACTGCTCCATTACCTTTACCAGGTACTGAGGTCAGGCTGACTGGGCTATAATTACTGGGATCCTCCTTCCCACCCTTCTTGTGAATGGCTGTCACATTGGCAGCTTCCAGTCACCTGGAACCTCAGCAGTGAGCCAGGACTGTTGGTAAATGATGGAGAGTGGTTTCACAAGCTCATCTGCCAGCTCCCTCCTCACCCTGGAGTGGATCCCATCTGGGCCCAGAGATTTATAGTGTCCAAGCATCTCAGCAGTTCTCTGACTGCCTCCTCCTGGATAACAGGGGGAACATTCTGTTCCCTGACACCATCTACCAGCCCAGGAGGGCAGTTGTCCCGAGGACAAGTTGTCTTCCCACTGAAAACTGAGGCAAAGAAGGCATTAAGCATTTCTGCCTTCCCCTCATCTGCAGTTATTAAGTACCCTCCCACATCTCCTAGAGAACAAAGGTTGGTCTTACCCTTCCTTTTGCCATTAGTATATTTGTAAAAACATTTTGTAACATCCTTTACAAAATTGCCAAAATGGGTTCAAACTGAGCTTTGGACTCCCTAACATTTTTCTTTCATACTCTAGCAATCCCCCGAAATCCTTCCTGAGAGACCTAACCCTCCTTCCAAAGATGATACATCCTCTTTTTATTCCTGAGTTCATCCAAAACCTCTTTGCCCATCCTGGGCATTTGCCTTGTCGACTCATCTTTTGGTACACAGGGACAGTCTGTTCCTGTGCCTTCAAAATCTCTGTTTTGAAGAACACCTACCTTCCCTGAACTCCTTTGTTCTTAAGGGCTGCTTCCCAAGGAACTCTCTGAATAAGTCTCCTAAATAGGCCAAAGTCTGCCCTCTGGAAGTCCAGTGAAAGAATCTTATTGATGTAGCTCCTGATTTCACCAAATATCGAGAACTCTGTAATTTCATGATCACTCTGCCCCAGTCGTCCTCCAACCACCACATCTCCCACCAGCCCATCTCTGTTTGTGAACAACAGATCCAACATAGTCCCTCCCCTGGTGGGCTCACCTACCAGCTGTGACAAAATGTTATCATCCATGCACTCTAAAAATTTCCTGGACTGCCTCATTTCTGCTGTATTAAGTTCCCAGCAGATGTCTGGCAGGTTGAAGTCACTTACAAGAACAAGGGCTGCTGATCCTGAAACATTCTCCAGCTGCTGATAGAATAAGTTGTCCACCTCTTCCTCCTGGTTGGGTGGATGATAACAGACTCCCAGTAGGATGTCAGCCTTGTTGGCTCTCCCCTTAATTCTCACTATAGGCATTCAACTCCATCTTCATTAGTTTCAATACCTATGGTGTCAAAAAGCCTTCTTAATATAAAGGGCCACCCCTGCACCTCTTCTCCCTTTCCTGTCTCTTCTGAAGAGCCTGTAGCCATGGAGTGCAGTGCTCCAGCTGTGTGAGTCATCCCACCACGTTTCTGTGATGGTGACTACATCACAGCTTTGCTGTTGCCCCATGACCTCCAGCTCTTCCTCTTGGGTCTGGTGGCTGCCAGTAACCCCCAGGCAGTGTCCATTCACACCCACTCTAATCCCAGTACGATGCCAGTTGCCCCCAGTGTGATCCCAGTCTCTCCCTGTCAATGCCAGCATGACCCCAGTAGCCTCCAGCAGGATCCCCATGACTTCCAGTCTCTCCCAGTATATTCCAGTCACCCCTAGAATGTTCCCAGTCATTCCCAGTTCCTCCTTGTTTGTGTCAGTGTGATTCCAGTCGCTCACAGCCACTCACAGCCACTCCCAGTCAATCCCAGTATGAGTCCAGTCCCCCTGAGTGTGATCCCAGTCTCACCCAGAGTGGACCCAGCTGCTTCCACTGTGATCCCAGTATGACCCCATTTTCTGCCAGAATACTTCCAGTTGTTCCCAGTTCGTCCCACTATTAACAAAATTGCCCCCATTTGCCCCTAGAATATTCCCAGTCTCTCTCAGCAGGGACCCAGTCATGCCCAGTAGTCCCAGCATGGATCCATTAACTCCCAGTTGCCCCCAGCATGGTCTCATTTGTCCCGTGCATGATCCCAGCTGTTCCCAGTGTGGTTCCAGTCACTCCAGTACAGTTACAGACACTCCCAGTATATCCCAGTTGCCCTCAGCATGCTTGTAGTCCTTCCCAGTCACTCCCAGTTGTCCCAGTAAGATTCTGGCTGCCTCAGAATGATCCCAGTCTTTCCCAGTTACTCCCAGTTGCCTCCAGCATGTTCCCAATTTCTGTCAATTGCCGCAAGTGTGTTCCCAGTTGCTCCCAGTATGATTCCAGTTATCCCAGTTGTGGTCTCATGGTTCTAGTACCTTCCATTTGATCCCAGCTGCTCCCAGTGTATCCACATTTTCCTCCCAGCATGGGCCCAGCAGCTCCCAGTAAGCCCCAGTCAGGATCCATTCACATCTGCTGTAATCCCAGTGGCTCCCAGGATGATCCCAGTAGGACCCGTAGTCACTTCCAGTGTGGTTCAAGTCACTTCCAGGATGATCTCAGTCATGCCTGCTACAATCCCAGTCACTCCCAGTATGAGCTGTTGCACCCAGTCACTCCCAGTATGACCTCAGTCACTCCCAGATATTCCCATTATTATTGCAGCCATGCCCTGGGGGACTCCCTGTCCCTCCCACTGTGGGCCCAGTTGTTTCCAGTTGCCCCTAGTGTAGTCCCAGTCACCCATAGATGATCCAAATCCCTCCCAGCATAGTCCCAGTCATGCCCAGTTGCCCCCAGTGCAGTCCCACTCACTCCCAGTCATGCCCAGTGTGGTTCCAGCTGTTCCCAGTGTGGTTTCAGTCCCCCCATTATGGTCACAGACACTCCCAGTATATCCCAGTTGCCCTCAGCATGCTTGTAGTCATTCCCAGTCACTCCCAGTTGCCCCTGTAATGTTCCAGTTACCCCAGTACAAACCAGACCCTCCCAGTGATGCCACTCCTGGGATCCCCCACCCCTCTCTGCCTTCCCCCCATCCCAGATCTCTCGAGAGGAGCCCCAAGGGCTGGCAGTGCCCAGCCAGGGTCCCCAGCAAGGCCCAGTTTGGATGTGCAGCCCCCAGTTTTCCCAGTTTCCCTCTCCTTTTCCCCGGGCCGGGTTCCCCCCGGCCCCAGCGGGTGGGAGCAGCCGAGAGCCCCGCGCTGCCCATCCCAACCTGTCCCGGCTCCATCCCCGCTCCTGCCGTCCTGCCAGGAATGGACTGAGGGGATCTCCTTCCCCTCTCCTCTGGCACAGAGGCAAATCCCATCCTCTCCTTATCCTTCTTCCCCCAGACAATGAGCTGAGGATGGAGACCAGGGAGGACAAATCCCCGCAGCACAACCTTATGGAAGAGCCTATTTTGATTGGCTCCACTGAACAGGAATCCAACAGGGAGGAAGAGCCCCAGAGATCCCTTAGGTGGAGGGGCTCCAAACCCATCCCAGGGTGCTCTGAGGAGGAAAGACCTGCCTTCTGCATGAAAGGTGGACAGAGCTTCAGCCAGGGCTCTGAGCTGGTCCATGAGCAGCTTCATGATGGGGAGAAGCCCCACAAGTGCTTGGAGTGTGGGAAGAGCTTCAGCCGGAGAGACCACCTGATCAGACACCAGCGGATTCACACAGAGGAGAGGCCCTTCCGCTGCCCTGACTGCAGGAAGGGCTTCAACCAAAACTCCAACCTCATCAGGCACCGGTGCATCCACACTGGGGAGAGGCCAAACAAGTGTGGGGAATGTGGGATGAGCTTCAGCAGAAACTCCCACCTGATCAACCACCAGAGGATCCACACCAGGGAACAGCCCTACAAGTGTGAGCAGTGTGGGATGAGCTTCAGTCAACCCTCCCACTTGATCCACCACCAGAACACCCACGCTGAGGAAAGGCCATACAAATGTGGGGAATGTGGGAAGGGCTTCAACCAGAGGTCCCTACTGATCATCCACCAAATGAGCCACACCGGGGAGAGGCCCTATGAGTGTTCTGAGTGTGGGAAGAGGTTTAAGACCAGCTCAGATCTCCTCAAGCACCAGCGGATTCACAGAGAGGAGAGGCCCTTCCGCTGCCCCGACTGCAGGAAGGCCTTCAAGGACAACTCCGACCTCATCAAGCATTGGTGCATCCACACTGGGGAGAGGCCCTACGAGTGTCCCCAGTGTGGGAAAAGCTTCTCAAACAGGTCTAACTTGACCCGACACCAACGGAGCCATCAGCAAAGGGGAGCCCTGTGAGTGCCCTGACTGTGGGAAGAGCTTTGTGCCCTGCTCCAACTCCATCCCCCATTGGAGGACACACCCTGGTCAGAGCCCTGGTGACAAACACTCACTGTAATCTCCTTTGGGAAGACACTGGGCTGGTGGTCCTTTTGTTTGGTTGTCCTTAATATTCTTTTGATTGATCTCCATCCCTTTAAAGCAGACACATTTGGATAAAAATCAATAAACTCATCAAGGGCATCTGTCGGCTCACTTTCTTCTAGTGTTTCAAGGGGATCTGGGATTCAGAGAGATACTTTGGAGCATTTGGGGGTGTGGGGGGTATTTGGTGTAATTTTCTCCATGTCTTGGTGCGCAAAGGGACAAGGGGGTTTTATTTGTCACCTCACAACCACTCGATGTCTCTGAAAACTACTCAATCCCACCCAAAATTACTTGATTCCACAGCCTCTCAGGGTGGGATGGGGTTGGGAGAGGATTGGGCAAAGTGGGATGCAAATAAGAGAGGGATGAGTGGGCATGGGGTGAGGCAGGATGGGTGGGATGGGGTTTAGGAGGTGTGAAATGGGGAAATAGGAGTTCGGAAGGGTGTCTTGATGTCCAGCAGGGGTTGGGATGGGTTTGGGTTAGGACTGGGGAGGTAGGGTGGGGTCTGGAATGAGACAGCCAAAGGCTGGGGATGATGAAAGGAAAAGGAACCGATTACTGAGGGAGATTTTGGATATTTCACATTCCATGGAGTATCCTATGTTTCTGATGCATTTGTAGAGCACTCCCCAGCTCTTGGGGGTTTCCTGAGAGCAGCTCCCTGCAGCCCCATTGCCAGGGGTGGTTGCCTTGGGCACCAGCTCAGAGCTGCAGCCACAGTCCCTTGCCTCGGTGCTGGAGAGCAGAGAAATGATGAATGGCCCCAGACATCTCCAGGGTGTGTTTGGGGCCAGGGTTAATTCTGTGTAGGTGGGGCGGTCACTGCCCCAGCCCCAGCCACTGCAGCCTCTGCTCCAGCCCCAAAGGGGCTGCCAAGCCCCTGGCACCCCAAAAACCCCACCTGTGAGAGGGGCCAGAGCAGGTGAGGCTGTGACACGAGTGTGACACTGACAATGTCTCATGGCCCCAGAGCTCCCAGCAGCTGAGATGGTGCTGGATCCAAGGGGGACTGTGGATCTCCCCTCTCTCTCTCTTCTCCTGACTTCCTGTTCTCAAAATCTGGAGAAATGTAAGTAGGACAGGTCAGAGTTTGCTCAGTCAGTGCTTTGTGAAATGATTTACTGGACTTCCATGGTGCTTTAAGATTTCCCATGTAGCTCATTCTCTGAAATATGCAGGTTAAAGTTTGTTCTCCACCCTGGTGAGAAGTCTGTTGTTTTCTCCCATGTGCCCCCTGAGGGGATCGAGGTACCTCAAGTCCCTTTCCAACAGCGGCCGAGCCAGCTTGGGGCACAGCAGCAGGAACTGCAGTGCTGAGCAAGGCCTGGCTTGGCTGGAGGGAGCAGAAAGGCCAAGCCCTGAGCCCAGGCCTGGCACAGCAGGGCCTGTCCCTCCCGGGTGCCTCGGGGCTCTTTGTGGGCCAGTGGGATGGCAGGGGCAGCAAGGACAAATGTCATCAAACTGCAAGCCCTGCCAGCCTCCTCAGGGAGGGGCCAGGGAGGAGCAAAGTGCAGGCCCTGAAAGGAAAGTTCCTCCTGTGGGGCCTCCAGAGGTGCTGCCAGAGCCCAGGGGACAAAGGCCTGGGTGCCTGTGGCCCTGCCAGCCCTGCCCAGCCCTTGGCCATGTGTCCTGCAGGCTGTGTCCCCTGTGCGTGCTGCTGCTGTGCCCTGGCCGGCTGCACACGCCCATCTCGCTGTTCCCCCCAGCATTTCCCAGCCCAGCATTTCTGTGCCCTCCCTGGGCTCCCTGCACCCAGCGCTGCCGGCTCCTGGCACACAGAGCCAGGCCAGGAGCCCACCCTGCCAAGGGCCTTTGGAGCAGCCTGGTGCCTGCCATGGCTCCTGACCTCAGCAGCTGCTCCTGGGATGCTTCCATGGAACCCGAGCACAGCAACGCTGCTGGGCATTGGCCCTGCTCAGGCTCACACACTGTCAGGGCACATTCCCTGCCTGGAGGATTCATGCCTGTCCCAAGCCCTGCACTTGTGGCTCCAGCATTGCTTTCCAACAAGAACAGGGGAAGGCAAACTGTGTGTAGCTCATGGTATTTTACAGTGTCTAAAACTGGCTAAGTCATTGGTCTTAGAGGTGAGATCCATTTGGAATGAATGGGATGGAGAAGTAGGACAACATGGAAAAGGGGAGCATAGAAATCCATGGCAGAAAACATCTTGGATTGTTTCTTTCCATTTTCATTTCACTTCTGGAAATCTGTTTCAATTTTCCCACAATCTACTTCACAGTCATGTCTGCCCTTTTCAAGATCCTTCCCTGGAGAATGAGGTCAAATTTCTGTCACAAGATGTGGCACCAACTGCGGCTTCTCTTGGCTTTCCACACCACAAGTGCAGCACAACTCTTGCAGCAAAGCAGATCAAATATTTGGAGAACCTTAGAACTTGTCCTTTTTTTTCCTGATGGGCTGAGGAGTTGTGCCATTGGTGAGGTTTTCATTGTTACTGTTCTACCCTAAGAAAACATGACAGGGTATCTGGAGTTGTTAGGGAATGCAGGCCTGGCTGAATGCAGAGAATGAATCTCCAGAGGCTGCAGCCAGGAGTGGAGAATTGTGTGATAATCATTCCAACATGCCCCCAGAAGATGGATGCCAAGGGAGAAGAAGAAGAACTCAGGGCACCGCCCTAAAATCTCCACCTTGTCCCATTGCATCTACATCCTAAAAACGCTAAACTACAAAATCTTCTACATGGTGATAACTACACTACTGTCTGTCATACATTTGTGACTTGCAATTCTTCTCTGTGTTTGATGTTTTTCACATGGACCAAAATCAAAGACTGTGTCTTCCTGGGCTCTGTGCCAGGCAAAACCCCACTGCACAGACCCCAGACTCTCTTTCTCGAGTCCCAGGCCTCTCTACTGAGGTCTGTGACCATCCAGAGTGCCCAGAGGGATGCCCTGGACTCCAACAGCTGACTCCAACAGAGGCCACACCAAAGCTGAGTGGTTTCCCTGCTGTGGCCCAGCCCTTCCTGGCCCCAGGGGCTGATGGCATTTGTGCTCCCTCAGGTTCATCTCCCCACACCAACAGCATGGGGGTGCTGAGGCCTGCTCTGGGCAGTGCAAACAGGGGCTCCTGAGGCAGTGCTGCCGTGTCTGTGCCTGCAAGGATGCGGCCCCTGTGTGAGCTGGGGGAGAGGCCAGGGCTGCCCAGGGGGGATGTTGTTGGCAGGGGCATGAGGACGCTCTGGGACGCTGCCCTGGGATGTCCAGCGCAGTGGGGATGGATCAGCCCCTGCTCTGCTGCTCCTGCCTGTCTCCCCCAGGGCCCTTGCAGAGCCCCAGCCCTGCTGTTTGCCCCTAGCCTGCCCAGGGCCAGCCTGGGGCTGCTCCCGGGGCTTTTCTGTGCTGAGCGTTGGCCTGGGCGTCTTCTGGAGAGAGCCTGGGCAAGGAGCCTGGAGCCCCCAGGCCCTGCCCCGAGGCGTCAGCGCTGCCCCAGCAGTGCCCATGGCCTGTCCCTGCTGCAGCCCCGGCACTGCCACCCCCAGCCCTGTGCCCGGCCCCGAGAGCCCTCAGGCCCTACAGCAACACCAGGGCCAGGAGGGCAGCGGGGCAGGGCCACGGCAGCAGCACTGGCAGCACCAAGGGCTGCTGCTCCTGGGCACAGCTGCTGTGCCAGCCCTGATCTGCCCCCAGCTCTGCACACAGACATTGCTGCTGCAGCTGCAGAGAAGGGAACAAAAGGGGCATCTCTGCTGAAAACTTGGCTGGGATATCCTTGAGTTCCTTTAAAGCCACCAAGAGTACAGCCCCTCGTTGACACAGTCTGTGGCCACAGGGATGGTCGAGAGAAATAAAATGAGAAATGGCACAAACAGTGACATTTCTTTCTGGTTAAGAATTATGAAGTAAAACAAACAAAGAGGAACTCCAAAATGAAATCAACAAGAATTATCAAAGAATACTTTTATTACAAATTAATTGCAGAAATAGGCCAGCAGTTTAATGTTTCTGAAACCATCCAGTCATCAGTTTCCACACTGCATCCTTAAGCTCCTGGTTCCTCAGGCTGTAGATGAGGGGGTTCAGGGCTGGAGACACCACCGAGTACAGAACTGACAGGGCCAGATCCAGGGATGGGAAGGAGTTGGAGGGCAACTTCAGATGAGCAAACAGGGCAGTGCTCACAAACAGGGAGACCACAGCCAGGTGAGGGAGGCAGGTGGAAAAGGCTTTGTGCCGTCCCTGCTCAGAGGGGATCCTCAGCACAGCCCTGAAGATCTGCACATAGGAGAAAACAATGAACACAAAACACCCAAGTGCTAAATAGGCACTAACTGCAATGAACCCAAGTTTCCTGAGGTTGGAGCGTGAACAGGAGAGCTTGAGGATCTGGGGGATTTCACAGAAGAACTGGCCCAGGGTATTGCCATGGCACAGGGGCAGGGAAAATGTATTGACTGTTTGCAAAAGAGCATTGAGAAAGGCACTGGCCCAGGCAGCTGCTGCCATGTGGGCACAAGCTCTGCTGCCCAGGAGGGTCCCGTAGTGCAGGGGTTTGCAGATGGACACGTAGCGGTTGTAGCACATGATGGTCAGGAGATAAAATTCTGCTGTGATAAAGAACAGAAAGAAAAAGAGCTGAGCAGCACATCCTGTGTAGGAGATGTCCCTGGTGTCCCAGAGGGAATTGTGCATGGCTTTGGGGACAGTGGTGCAGATGCAGCCCAGGTCACTGAGGGCCAGGTGGAGCAGGAAGAAGAACATGGGGCTGTGCAGGTGGTGGCCGCAGGCTGAGGCGCTGATGACGAGGCCGTTGGCCAGGAGGGCAGCCAGGGAGATGCCCAGGAAGAGGCAGAAGTGCAGGAGCTGCAGCTGCCTTGTGTCTGCCAATGGCAGCAGGAGGAAGTGGCTGATGGAGCTGCTGTTGGACATTTGTGGTGTCTTGGTATGGGGATCTGTAAAAAGAGTAATCATGGGATAGTTCAGTTTGGAGAGGACTTTCAATATCCCAGCACAGCTTGGTGGAACTTTCCCCCCACTGCCTGCCCAGGGCTCTGCTGCCTGGAGCTGTCCCAGCCTGCAGCTGCTTCCCTGTGCCCAGGGCTGGGCCCTGCCAGTGCTGCCAGAGCCCAGCCCAGCCCTGGGGGCTCAGCTCTGCCCTGCAGAGCCCTCCCAGCTCAGGCACTGCCCAGGGGCAGCTCTGGATCTGCAGGCTCTGATGGCAACCTCAGAGCAACCCTGAGGAGGCTGGAAAAGTGATTCTGGTGCTGCCTGCAAGGGGCCCTGTGCTGATGTCTGTCACTGCCTGGTTTAGTAGGATCTGAGAGAAAATAGTTTTATTTTTCTAACCCTGAACTGAGTGATGAATATATATGTGCAATTTCCAATCAAGGCTATCCAAAGTAGTAGATTAAAATGCAGGATTTCCCTGTTTTAGCAGCCCCTGCCTTGCTGTGCTCCTTGAATAACGTACTTGGAAATTTTCTGGAGTTATATATAATTCTGAGTACAGTCCTGAACACTGCAACATCCTCACTACACAAGGAGAACACTTCCAAGCCTTACCAGCTGTCTCCTTCCACCCAGATCTTGTCCCCCAGTGCTGGGAGCAGCTCCCAGGGCTGGCTGAGAGCTGTCCCTGGCAGGCAGCAGAGTCCCTGCCCCAGCACAGCGCCCTGGGCTGCAGGACCCTGCTCTGCAGGACAGCCCTGGGCACCCCTGGCTGCTCTACACAGGAGACAAGCAGAGAATGTACTCACAGAGTCTGTAGGCATTGGCATGTTCCAGCTTTAGGAGAGGACTGCAGGAGCTGCAGCTGCATTGTCCTGCAGCCAGAGGTTCCTGTGCCAAGGGCTGGGAGTGATTCTCCCCCAGGCACTTCTGAGCCCCTTCCCAGCCCTGAGTGATTGAAGCTCTCTGTGCCTGTGTGCTGTGCCCAGGGTGGCTGCAGGCAGTGCCCCAGCCCTGCTGGGCTGGGAGAAGAGCTGCTCATCAAGAGAAATGTGGTTTTAAGCTCTTCTTGGTTGCCAGGAGCTGCCTCTGTGCCAGGAGCCCAGCCCAGCTCAACAGCACAGACACAGCACAAGGACTTTAATGACCCTCTCGGGGCTTGTGCTGAGGCCCTGAACATCAGTCCCTGAGAGGGAGATAAAGAAACCACTTAAGAGCTCCAAGTCAGAATCCAGCTCCAAAGTTTTCTGAAGTTTCAATGGGTCCCACTGAGGGACAGGAGAGAGAAAGTGTCCCCAGGCCCCAGGCAGAACAGAGAACTGCAGGCAGTGGTGACAGGTTTTTCAAAAGACTTTGGGTTTTGCTTTTGCCTTGGAATCTCTAAGAGGTTTGTGCTATCCAGTTATCTGCTGTAATTAGTCCCTTGAGAGGGTTTGTCAGTAATGACACTCAGTGGGGCTCGTTAATGCTTCAAGATACTTTAGTTATTTTAAGGTACTTGGAGTTTCCCTTTTAAAACTGACTCTGTGAGAGGTTTGTGCAATCATGGCCCCAATTATCTACTTTAACAAGTCCCTTGGGATTCTGAGTCAGTAACAACACTCAGTGAGGCTCATTAGCACTTCACACTACTCAAAGTTTATTAAGGAACTACTTTTTGACACTGAGTCTGAGTGCTGTGTGTGATAGTTGGCCTCCAATTATCTGCTTTAATGAGTCCCTTGGGAGCTTTGCATTGACACTCAGTGGGGCTCATTAATGCTTTGAGATACTCAAGGTGTTTAAGGTACTTTGGATTTTCCCTCCCACACTGAATCTCTGAGAAGCTTTTGTGCAATCCTGGCCTCCAAGTCTCACCTCCAAGGACTCCATAAGGAGTCTGTGTTGGGGATGGACTTCAAGGGGAACCATTAATGCTTCCAGACACTTTGGGTATTTCTCCTGACTTTGACTCCTGGAAAGGTTTGTGCAATCTCCTCTCAGGCCCTGAGGTTCCAGGGCTCAACTCCAAATGCACCACGGGACTCATTAGGATCAAACAAGTGCTGACAAACCATGGCTGTGCCTTGATTTCCCTCTGTTCTGGTGCAGTTCATTAGGAAGTTTTCCTCCTGCAGTTATGGAGAAAAGTTTCCAAGAGCTTCAAAGAAATACATATTTCTATTTGAAAGGAGGTATTTTATTACTGTTCTCTTTAGAGAAGCGGTGACTGACGCATTCAGTGACTGATATTGATCCACAGTCTCTCCCAAGGAGGTCTGCCCTGCTCAGAGAAGCTGTGCCTTGAGCTCTGGCCCAGTGTGGACAACCTTGCTGTACATTTCCAAACCCCATCCTGTCTCTCCTCACTCACCTGGGACCTGCTTTGCTTGAAAAACTGGCGGCACTCAGCCAACATAGGGTTTTTCTTTTTTTATTTTTTTAAGCAATCTAAAACTCCTGAGTATCCCCAGTGAAAACAGACAATCTCCTCAAGTGTGTGCCAAGGCCAAGGTGTCACCAAGGAGGTTCCCCTTCCCCAAGGCAGAACCATGCAAGGAATGATTTAGACACACAGGAAGTTCTGCAAGAAACACAAATCCAGAGTTGGCTGAAGGCAGAATTAGACCAACTGCTGAAGGCCAGACAAGCTTTGAACTCCTTGCAGCTCCAAGCTGCAGGTGGGTTGTTGGGAGGTGTGTGAGTGAGCCCAGAGTGAGGGAAGGGAAATGCAGAGAGGCCTGGAAGTGCTTGTGTGCAGACAGGCAGTGGGGAAGGGCAGTGCAAGGCTGGCCTGGGCCAGGAGTGAGGGTGGATCATCATGCCCAGCTGGCCTGGGCCATGGCAAGGGGCTGTGGCCACGGGCACTGCCCTGAGCCCACTGCCTGGGCCCCTTGCTCAGGGCTGGTGTCAGTGCCCAGAGGCAGAGGGGATCCCTTGCTGGGGGCTGTGCCATGGCCACCTGCCCTGTGCCGCGCTGGCTGCTCAGGCGCCGCGGGACCAGCAGCAAACGCCACTGCCAGGGCCAAAGGCAGCTCAGGCAGACAGAAAGGGTCAGGGCTGGCCACTGTTTCCATGGCAGCCCTCCCTGGGACACCACACCTGGGTCACCTGGCCTGGCCATTGCCATGGAAACTCAGCTCATTTGGAATGCAATAGGGGATAAAGGTTTTAGTAGGGCCTGTCCCAAAAGGACAAAGTGTGGTGTTTTTAAACTAAAGGAAGGGAAGTTCAGATAAGGAGAGATAAGGAGGAATTTTTTGATGGTGAGGTTGGTGATCCACCAGGACAGGTTCCCAGGGAGGTGGACAATGTCCCATCCCTGGAAACATTCCAGTCCAGCTGGGACAGGGCTCTAAACAACCTGATCTGCTGAAAGATGTCCCTGCTCATGGCAGGGGTTTGGATGAGATGAGCACTGCAGAGCTCTTCCCATCCAAACCATTCCAGGACTGCACGGGGACAAGGGGCTGCTCACTGCCCTCCATCCACTCCCCTGACTCCTCCTTGTCTCTGCTGGAGCCCACATCCAGCAGCCAAAGGCAGCCCCTGCTCTGGCCTTTCCCCCCTGCCCCAGGGGCTGCCAGAGCCAGGGGGGCACAGGTGACCTTTAGGCTCTGCAGGGCTCAGGCCCAGCAGCTGTGCCAGAGTCAGGGCTGAGGTGACACTCTGTGGGCTGGGGCAGAGGCCAGGCAGAAATGAGCCCTGAAGCAGCAGCTCTGCAGTGGTGGCCACCAGGCCGGGTTGCCAAGGGAGGCTTCTGGCCATGGCCTGGAAGCAGCTGCTGCTGCCAAGGTGCCTTTGGTGCCTCAGGCTCTCCCTGGCACAGCTCCCAGCACGGCACTCTGCACTTGTGCCCGAGCCCTTCCCTGTCTTGGGGCTGGCCTGGGGCTTTTCCTGCAGCGGGATCTGCCCTGGGCCTGGCACAGGAAAGGCAGTTCCTGCTGGAGCAGGAGGCTCTGCCTGCAATGGCCTCAAAAAGCCCCAACAGGGTCCTGTTTTCTTAAAAATTGCTTCCTAGGTCTGTATGTTCTAATAATTGTTATAGCTCCTATATGTGGAGTAAATTACGCTCTTTTTTTATTGACTCTGTGGTGTAAATGAATCTTTCTGTCAAATCCAGATCTGAATCAGTCATAGCTATATTTATAAAATGTATCTAGTATTCCATTGTTTCTCCCGTAGGACAAAATTCATTTTGGTTGAATTCCACCTGCCCTATCTTTAACACATAAACTTTTGACAAAGTCTGGGGCTAGGATTGGATCCAGCCACTTTAAGTTTTTTTTCTTAGGTGGAATTTTAAAAGTCTAGGAATCTTGGAGGGGTTTGAGGATCCATAGTGGGTCATTTCTCCACCTCAGGATGCAGCAGGAGATTCTCCAATGAAGAAATGAAGCTTTTGCCTGAAGCTCCCACTGTGCCCAGGACAGGAAGCCCTGGGAGTGTCTGGGACATCGCGGCTCTTTGGCAGCCTGGGCACTCCTGGGGTGTCACCGTGGAGCCCCCGTGAGTGCCTGTGACAGATGGGTGCCTTTGCAGCCCAAGGTGCCCTGGGATGTGCCCATGGCATGGCTGGGACTGCCTCTGCCCACAGGGCTCTTGAGCATCCCAGCTCAGGCCTGGGGCCAGACTCCCTTGCCATGGCAACCATTTGCAGTCCCATGGCCAGGGCCAGGGGATGCCAGAAGGGATCCCAGAATGGGCTGAGTTGGGAGGGAGCCATCAGGATCCTGGAGTGCAACTGCTGGCCCTGCACAGGACAGCCCAACAATCCCAGCCTGGGCCTGGCAGCGCTGTCCAAAGGCTGCTGGAGCTCAGAGAGCCCTGGAGCTGTGAGCCTTCCCTGGGAGCCTGTTGAGCGGCCCAGCAGCCTCTGGGGGAAAAATCTTTTCCTGAGATCCAAGCCAAAGCTGCCCCGAGTCAGCTCCAGCCGTTCCCTGCAGTCCTGTCCCTGGGCCCCAGAGGGAAGAGGTTCCCACAGCCCCAGCCAGGGACCCGCTCCCAAGGCTGTTGCCAGGGCAGCCAGGGCTGGCACCAGCTGTGATGCTCGGTTTCCCCGGGCCGGGCTTTAGGAATGGGATTCCCCAATTTCCTGCTCCTGCTAAAACCGTGCCGCCCCTGGCTGCCCTCCAGCCTCCCACTGAAAGTAGAAAAGGCAAAGACCTCAGGCTGGGAGAAGAGGAATTTACTGGCAACAACAACAAGATAAGGAACAAACAGGAATAGAAACAATAGTGATAACAGAAGGGATAACACAAACTATACAGAGGGAAAACTACAAAAACACCTATTGGCTCTTCCCAGCTACGTGTTTTCTCCTGCCTTGAAAGGACACCCTTCTCCTTGGGGGAGAGAGAGGGAGTCCCTTTCCTGGCTGTGGCAATGACCTCATATGGGATCAAATAGAGTGAAGGGGCCATGGCCAGTCCCTGACATTCTTCAGTCTCACCTCTCAACATTGCCAGGGGCAGGGAAAGGGACAGGTGTCTTCCCAATGTGGCTCACAGTGAATGTGGGTCTCCAGGGTTCTGCCCAATGTGGGTCAATTATTGGAGGATGAGGTTGGAGACTCACTCCTCCTCTTCCCACAGTCGGGACACTCTCAGGGCTTCCCTTACCGGTGCTTCCGTTGGTGTCTTGTCAAGTTACAGCACTGGGTGAAGCTCTTCCCACACTGGGGACACTCGTAGGGCCTCTCCCCAGTGTGGATTCGCCGGTGGTTGACGAGGGTGGAGTTGTGCTTGAAGCCCTTCCTGCAGTCGGGGCAGTGGAAGGGCCTCTCATCAGTGTGAATGCGCTGGTGTGAGAGGAGATTGGAGCTCCTCTGAAACCTCTTCCCACACTGGGGACACTCGTAGGGCCTCTCCCCAGTGTGGATCCGCTGGTGTCTGATCAGGTGGGTCCTCCAGTTGAAGCTCTTCCCACACTCCAAGCACTTGTGGGGCTTCTCCCCATCATGAAGCTGCTCATGGACCAGCTCAGAGCCCCAGCTGAAGCTCTGTCCACCTTCTTGGAATTGGGTGGGTCTTTCCTCCTCAGAGCCCCCTGTGATGGGTTTGGAGCCCCTCCTCCTGCAGGATCTCTGGGGCTTTTCCTCCCCATTAGATTCCTGTGCTGTGGAGACACTCAAAACAGCCTCTTCCACAAGGTTTGGCTGTGGGGGTTTGTCCTTCCTGGTCTCCATCCTCAGCTTCTTGTCTGCGGGAGGAAGGACAAGTAAAAAATGGCATTTGCCTCCGTGCCACAGGGAAGGGGAAGGAAATCCCCTCAGTCCATCCCCAGCAGGACAGTGTTGGCAGTGGGGTTGTCCTGCAGCCGGGGGCCGTGTTGGGCTGGGAGATGGAGCAGGAGAGAGGGGGAAAGGGGCACTGACTTCCTCATCACCTGCCTGGCTGTCCCGGGGCATCTTCCTCTTCATTGCAGCCTAAACTAAAAAACTAAAAATTAAACTAAAAATGCAGTAGTAAAAAAACCCAAAACAACAGACAGAGTCAGAATACAACCTGACACCCAGTTAGTCAGGGTGTTCGTGGCTGCAGTCCTCCTGGAATGACAGATGTGGTTGTCTTGAAGCAATGATCCTTCGCAAGGGTGTAGTTTTCCTCTGAAGGTCCAGTGGTGGTGTAGATGGGTCTGGTCCTTCTCTGGGAATCCAGTGGAAACAGGCTGTTTCTGATGGGGGGGAATGTCTATTTATATCCAGGTAGAAATGCTTGGCTCCTCCCTGTGGGAGGAGCATCTCCCAATGGGATGATTTACTTTTATCAGTCATGCAGTGAGCATCAATGGCCCATTAGCAGAAGATAAGGCCCTGGACGGAGGATGGGTTGTGGAAGAGATAAAGAACACTGCCCCACCTGGTTTTAACAGCTGGGCCATTAACAGAAGATAATCCCTGGAGTTATGAGGGATGGGCCATGGAAGAGATAAAGAACACTGCCCCACCTGGTTTGAACAGATGGGAATGGAATACAAACTTTTGGTTCCATCTTGCATTGTAACCCAAGACTATTGGTCAAATGCATATTCATGAAGACTATACACATTTAAACATTCCTTTGTGTGCACATTTTCTGGCAATTCTCTAGCTTAGTTCGACCCCTGACCTCATCTTCCTAAATTATGTGCCATAATGCAGATGTGATTTTGAGACTTTTGTGTTTTATTTCCTCTCGAGGTCACCTGGTCTGTGGTTTGGCAGTTATTGATGGCCAAAGGGTCGGTGGTGGATTCCTCCTGGCTCTTTCTGTGTTACTTGCCTGGGTTTTTTTTCAATGTTATCTTATCATCCAGACATTTTAGCCAACGTTTTTCTTTCAATCAGCATTCGCCATTTCACTATTGTCAGTCAGTTACAGAAATACAGGCATCAGTCATTATTTCCCAACCATAGTCACTTCTGCAAAGATAGTTAGCAGATTTTAATTTTTTAATATTTAAATAATCTATTAAATTGTATATTTCTATTGTTGTTTATATTTGTATTTATATTTGTTTATGAATATTGTCTTTATACTATATATTTATAGTTTTATAATATACTCTATTTCAATATTTTGCAATACCATAAACTATAATACATTTATCACACTGGAATATGCAATCTCCACAGGGATTAGGGTATTAACTGCTAAAGGGTGACAAATTAGACTATATCAAAAGCTGTTTAAAAGAGATTACAAACTGCAGTCTGTCAAAATAATTTGCAAAAGCCAGGGTATAAGTGTGAAAGCCAAGAACTACACAGTTGTTTCTAACAGGTCTCCTGGCCTAACAGAACACCAGGACTGTGCTAAATGAACAGATGGAAGGAATTACAAGGATGCATGCTAGGAGTACTGGGGACACATGAAAGGCTATCTTCGTTTGAAAGACAGGGATCTGCTGGGGAGGGGCAGGGCCTCCCTAGAAATGGAGAATTCAAACCCCCTCCCTCCAAATTATTATAATTTAGAAGAGGAAAGGGGCTTTCAGGCAGAGGGATGAGGTTAGGAAGAACAGTTCTTTACTAGTATATATAACAAGGCAAACAAACAACAACAAGTGCAGCATTAATAGCAAACACAACCAGGAACCTTGGGAGGCATTGTTTCACAAAGCCCGGGGC
Source organism: Zosterops lateralis (assembly GCF_965231275.1). NCBI lineage: Eukaryota > Metazoa > Chordata > Aves > Passeriformes > Zosteropidae > Zosterops > Zosterops lateralis. Next base: position 3,373,039 of record NC_139783.1, read on the forward strand.
AGTCCAATCTCTTGGGACCCTGAGAGCACGAAGCTGGAACAGTGGAAAAAATCCCAGGCTGGTGGATGGGATCAGAAGCTGTGCAGTGGCAGCTGGAATGGCAGGGATGTCCCAGCAGGGCAGGGCAGTGTGGGGTCACAGAGCAGCAAAAAGCCTCAAGGCAGCGCCGAAGAAACGGCGGCAGCGGGATGGGGCTGGGCCAGCAGGGCAGGGGGAGACGAGCTCAGAATTCCTGGGCACATGAGCAGGGGTTGGCAGATTTCACAGGACTGCACTTTGGTGCTGGCAGCAAACTCCTCCCACAGCAAGCAGCAGCCTGGCTGTCCTCTCCCCGACACCGAGAGCAAGAGAGAGAAGCTGCCCCCAGCCCTGTCCTTTTTCCTGCCCCAAAACTCACGTTATCTCCCCCTCCTGACTTTTGGCCACCTCTGTATTTTGGTCAAGCATCCATAATCACTCAGTGCTTAGTCTCCCACCAACTTACGGAGAAAAAATCAGTAAAAAAAAAGGATCAAACGGAACCTCCAATACTCTCCTTCTCCAACTCCTACTTCAGGGAACTTGGGCTCTGTTTTGGTTTGAATAGACAGGGATCTGCCAAGGAAGACCGGAGTCTCCCTTGGAATGTAACCCCCTCTCCCCTTTTACAAATTATTGTAAATTTGCAATTAAAGGGCTTTTAGGCAAAGATTTTGGGGATAGGTATAGCAGTTCTTTACTAGGGATATTAAAAATACAAATGTTGTAGTGTTGGAATTTTGTAGTGGTTTTTACTTGTCTGACGGTCCTTGGGAGATATTCTTCTCTTTTATGCTTCATTGCCATGGCTATCTGTGCATGCACTGAAGAGAAATGAACTCAGTTTCTGGGGAAATGAGCAGCTGCAAGTTGAGGGTGTGAAGTTTAGATGGTTGATAACTGGGTCTTGCAGGGCCTTGGGGCTGGCCATGGATTTCACAGCAAAGGCTGCAAAGACCCTGGAACAGACTTGTCTCTGGATTTCTCAGTCCCTGTGGATTGGTTTTCAAAACCTGTGGATGGATTGCTGAAAGTCTCTAGGTGCTTGTTGAACTCCAGGAGTTTTACCAGAGCAGACTTTCTTGGTGGATTTTCCAACCTATGCTCTGAATTTTGAATTTGAACCATTCAAGAGTGTAAAATTGAATTAGGTTTTTTTTTTTCTTCCCATGTCAGTAAAGTTTTTCACCTTTGAGAACTTTGCCAGTCTTCTGCAGGGGCATATGCTTGTCTCTGATGATTTTGCAGTTTTCTTCTTCGATACTGTTTACATTACATGACTTTTATCAGTATTTTATAAATGCTTAATGTCTGAAAAGTGTAATTCAAATAAATTTATCACAGCCCATAATCAGCCTCAAAGATTTTCCAGATTATCTGAAAGGGGGTATAGGTAATTTAAAGGTGTCAAATACCACAGTCACTTAGCACTTGATCTCTCAAAGTACTCATCAGCATTTTTTAAACAGTATCCTCTTTTCCATCTCCTTTCATGTAAGAAAAGTCTTATTCCTGCCGTCAAGGTGTCCCACAATTAAAACCCCACAGCTCTGTTTAGTGCCTGTAGGTAGTTGAATTGCACTGTTTCCTTTGAAACCACGTACGTGCTTGGGCTGCAGCCCTTGAAAGAATTCCTGATTGCAACATAATTTTGTGTGTCACAGGAGGTTACTGCTGCTGGCAGGCTCTGTGCTGATCCTTTGGGAAAATAACTTAAAGGATAGATCAAATGGAGAGCTCAGTCAGCAGAGTCATTGATAGTTTTGCAGGTCTTAATTTTGTCAATTTTCCCTTCCTTTAGTTTTGTTGTTGTTGTTGTTGTTGTTGTTGTTTTGGGTTTGTTTTTTTTAAATAATTGTATTTTAAGGTGAAAGTCTGTTTTTCAGCAAAAATTTATTTGGAAGTTTAATGCCCCATTCGTTCACCCCAAATCTGGTTCCAGTTCTTTTGACTCCATGATGACTCAGCAAATTTACAGTCATTCCTTTTGAACTTTTTCTTATCTCTTATCTTATCTTTTTCTTATCAGTGGTAGTGCTGATAAAATTTAAAGGGCAATACTTTGGACAAAAAACTGCTTTTTATAGATCATCAGATTATTTTCATTGTGGGAAAGAGGTATTAGTTGGAAATAGATTCTCTTAGGGAAAGTAAGGCTTTCTATTTTGAGGTGCTGTGTTCAAAGAGATTCTTGGAAAGATTTGACCCATTTATCTCCATCTGATTTTAGGGGGAAGATGTGCAGGCTCTGAAGAGCAGCATTTGATGGCCTCAAGTTGGGCAACTCCAAACCCAAGGTGTCTGTTTGGGAAACGTTGATTTCTGTAGAGCAGGTACTAAAGTTGGGGCCAGAGCTGGGAAGTGTGGCTCCCAGCCCAGAGCCATCATCTCCATAAAACCACTCCTCCAAAGTCCTGGCGTATTTTGGGATAGCCTGCAGCTCAACAGTGAAAACCAAAGTCTTGTATAAACAACAAAGAGGGAAAAGGGTAAAAAAATGTCAAAAGAAAGTAATTTGCATGTCTTGGGAGCAGAGAAATCATTTCAGTGAGCCCTCTCTGACAGAGAGTTTTGGAAAACGAACCCAGAATATTAAATTCACTGCAGGGAAAAAGCCAACTCCATGCTCAGGCCATGATATTTATCAAAAGCAAGTCTGTGACTGCAGGAACTCTCCTGCCCAGAGGAATCCTGCAGGGCCAGCTGCTCTCCGGAAGGAGCCTGTGAGCTCCATCAGCCTTTTTGTCAAGCAGGGGCCAAGTCCCAAGTGTAGCAAGTGATTGAAAGATCCTGCCCAAGCCTCTGCCCAGGGGACCCAAGGTAAAGGGGGGGAGACCCCAGAGCCTTTTGGGGACACCTGGGACACACCTGGGAGCCCCTGAAATCTCTTTGGGAGACCCCAGACTCTTTTGGGGACACTTGGGAACCCCCAGACCCATTTGGGGAGTCCCAAAACCTCACTGGGATCCCCCCCAAAACCCTCTTGGGACCCCCCCAAACTTTTCTAGGCCCTCCTTGGGACACCTCCAGACCCATTTGGGGTACCTCGTGGGGACCCCAGATTCTTTTGGAGACACTTGAGACCCCCAAGACTCCCCTGGGATTCCCCCAGACGCATTTGGGGCACTCCTGACACCCCAGACCCTTTGGGGGTACCTGGGACCCCCCCACACCCATTTGGGGAGCCCTTTGGGACACCCCCAATTTCCTTAGAGACCCCCTTGGGACACCCCCACATCCATTTGAGGACCCTCTGAGACCCCTGGCCCATTTGGGGACTCCCAAAACCTCTCTGGAACCCCTTGGGACTCTGTCCCAGACCCATGTGAGGACACTTGGGTGGGACACACTTGGGAATCCCCAGACCCATTTGGGGACACCCAGAGACCCAAGGCCCATTTGGGGATGCTCCAGGACCCCCCTGGGACACCCCCAGACCCATTTTGGAACCTTCAGAACCCCCCAAAATCCCCCTGTGACACCCCAGACCTATTTTTGCCCCTCCTCCTCTCTTTCCCCCCACCTCCCAGACCCCCTTGGGTAACTTAGGAGATGTTTGGGGGTTATTTTCAAAAAATTTTGGAGTAAATTTGAGGAATATTTTGGGGTAATTTTGGCAATATTTTGGGACTATTTTGAGCTAATTTTGGTCTGAGATAATTTTGCTGAGATTTTTTGGGTTAATTTGGGGTAATTTTGGGGATGTTTTGAGGTAATTTGAGGTTCGTGGTGTAATTTTTTGGATATTTTGGGGTATTTTGTGGATGTTTGGGGTAATTCTAGGGATATTTTCAAGATATTTTAGGCTAATTTTGGTGTAATTTTGGGAGAAGTTTGGAGGATGTTTTGTGGTAAATTTGGCATTTTGTGAGTACATATTTTGGGGAATTTTGTGGTAATTTTTGTGTAATTTTGTGGATATTTTGGGGTAATTTGGAGACAGGTGAGAGAAAATTCCCCAGAAATGTTTCCCAAAAAATTCCCAAAGTTCTGCAGCGAGGGTGCCTAAAATGTCCCCGAAATATTCCAGAAAAATTCCAAAAAATGTGTGGGGAATGATACTCTAATTCCCCAAGCTGTCCCCAGAATATTCCCAAAAATGTGCATGGCATGTTTCTAAAATCCCTTGAAATATTCCCAAAAAATTCCCACAAGTGTTCATGGAGTGTATCTAAAATGTCCTTGAAATGTTTCCCAAAAAATCCCAATAATGTGCGTGAACTGGTTCATAAATGCCCCTGAAATATTCCCAAAATATTCCCAGAATCTTCTCAAAACATCCCCAAAATATCCTCAAAATATCCCTGGAATATGTCTCAAATGTTCCCGAAATATTGCTGGGGTGTTCCCAAAACATTCCCAAAATGTCCCTGAAATATGCCAACAACTTCATCAAAATATCCCCAAAATATTCCTAATTGCCCCCAAAATATTCACAGAATGTTTCTAAAATGTCTCCAAAATGTTCCTAAAATATTTCCAGAATCTTCTCAAAATGTCCCCAAAATACTCCCAAGAACATTCCCAAATAATTCCTAAATATCCCTACACTGTTACCAAAACAATTCAAAAATACCCCAAAAAATTTTTTTAACTGTCATTGCTGAGCTGTAATGGCCCATTAACAGAAGAGATCCCCATGGAGGGAATGGGAGGGTGAACAGGGATAAGAATCAATGCCCCACCCGGTTTTAACAGCTGGCTTGTTATCAGAAAGGCACTTGCACCCTCCCTCCTGGAGATACAACAGATAAAGAAAAAACACCTCCCCAACCAGGTTCCAAAAGATGGAATAGAATAAACTTTTTCATTTATTTTTATTAGAAATCCCAAGACACCCTTCATGGCTGACAGAAATTAGACTTTGTCCCCAGGCCCTGCCCACCATGTCCCTCATCCAAGCCCTGGCACTCCTATGGATCAGGAACAGTGTGGCCAGCAGGAGCAGGGCAGAGATTCTTCCCCTGTGCTGGGCACTGCTTGAGGCAGCACCTCGAGTGCTGTGTCCAGTTCTGGGCCCCCCAATTTAGGAACAACATGGAGGGGCTGGAGCGTGTCCAGAGAAGGGAACAAGGCTGGGGAGGGCTCTGGAACACAGGTCCTGTGAGGAGCAGCTGAGGGAGCTGGGCTTCTTTCTCCTGGACAAGAGGAGGCTCAGGGGAGACAAGGCAGTGTCAGGGCACAGCTTGGACTTGATGATGTCCAAGGTCATTTCCAGCCTTGCTGATTGTGTGATTCTCTGAAAGCAGCCTTGCAGCAGTGTCAGGATGAGGCCTGGGCCTCCTCTTCAGACGGTGCAGCAGCCCAGGTCCCTCAGCTTCTCCTGAGAGCCCCAAAGCCCATCCTGTCAGTCCTGCAGAGCCTCTGCAGCTCCTCCTCATGGCCCACAACAGGAGCCCCACAGCCAGACACAGCAGCCCAGATGTGCCCCCCTGGCCTGGGGTGCCTCTGGCAAGGGAGCAGCCCCAGGCACTGCAGGAGCCTGCAGACAATTCCTGAAGCCCTTGGAGGATGATCCTGCTCCCCAAGGGACGTTCCCATGGTGCCAACTCAGGAACTGCAATGGGGAGTGGGGCCAGAGAGGAAAGGACAACCAGGGATGGGCTGTTTGCAGGGGAGGGAACAAGGGAAGGTCACAGGAAGAAATATTTTCCAGGGAAAGGTAAAGAAAGCCAAGGTGAAGCAAAGGAAATGTTGAGGGCAGTTTGGGGGTGGCTGCCAGGCAGCCCTGGCTCTGAGCGACAACGTCTGCAGAGGCACAGGAAACTCAGAGCTGATGGGAACAAACTCTCTGTGTGACTTGAGAGGCCACGCCAAAGCTGAGTGGTTTCCCTGCTGTGGCCCAGCCCTTCCTGGCCCCAGGGGCTGATGGCATTTGTGCTCCCTCAGGTTCATCTCCGCACACCAACAGTATGGGGGTGCTGAGGCCTGCTCTGGGCAGTGCAAACAGGGGCTCCTGAGGCAGTGCTGCCGTGTCTGTGCCTGCAAGGATGCGGCCCCTGTGTGAGCTGGGGGAGAGGCCAGGGCTGCCCAGGGGGGATGTTGTTGGCAGGTGCATGAGGACGCTCTGGGACGCTGCCCTGGGGTGTCCAGCGCAGTGGGGATGGATCAGCCCCTGCTCTGCTGCTCCTTCCCGTCTCCCCCAGGGCCCTTGCAGAGCCCCAGCCCTGCTGTTTGCCCCCAGCCTGCCCAGGGCCAGCCTGGGGCTGCTCCCGGGGCTTTTCTGTGCTGAGCGTTGGCCTGGGCGTCTTCTGGAGAGAGCCTGGGCAAGGAGCCTGGAGCCCATTCTGAGAATGCAATCCAAGATGGAACCAAAACAATGTATTCTATTGCCATCTGTGAGAACCAGGTGGGGCAGTATTCTTTATCTCTTCCATGGCCCATACCTCATATTTCCAGGGATTATTTTCTGTTAATAGGCCAGTTGTTAAAACCAGGTGGGGCAGTGTTCTTTATCTCTTCCACAACCCATCCTCCCTCCAGGGGCTTATCTTCTGTTAATGGGCCATTGATGTTCACTGCATGACTGATAAAATAACATCATCCCATTGGGAGATGCTTCACCCACAGGGAGGAGCCAAGCATTCCTACCTGGATATAATCTGATATTTACCACACCAGAAGCAGCCTGTTTCCACTGGATTCCCAGAGGAGCACTGGACCCATCTGCACCATCACTGGATTTTCAGAGGAAAACTACACCCTTCTACAAGATCTTTGCTTCAAGAAAACCACAAGTGTAACTCCAGGAGGACTGCCGCACCAGTTTGATTGGACTGCTACCAACACCCCTAACTGGGTGTCAGGTTGTATTCTGACTCTGTCTGTTGTTTTGGGGGTTTTTTTTACTACTGCATTTTTAGTTTTAATTCTTAATTTTTAAGTTTAGGCTGCAAGGAACTGGAAGATGCCCCGGGAGAGCCAGGCAGGTGAGAAGGAAGTCAGTGCCCCTTTCCCCCTCTCTCCTGCTCCATCTCCCAGCCCATCATGGCCCCTGGCTGCAGGACAACCCTGCTGCCAACGCCTTCATGCCGGGGATAGACTGGGGGGAAACTCCTTCCCCTTCCCTCTGGCACGGAGGCAAATCTCATCCTCTCCTTGTCCTTCCTCCTCCAGACAAGAAGCTGAGGATGGAGACCAGGGAGGACAAATCCACACAGCAGAACCTCGTGGAAGAGGCTGTTTTGAGCGGATCCACAGCACAAGAATCCAACAGGGAGGAAAAGCCGCAGAGATCCCACAGGAGGAGGAGCTCTAAAGCCATCTCAGGGGGCTCTGAGGAGGAAAGACCCACCCAATTCCAGGAAGGTGGACAGAGCTTCAGCCAGGGCTCTGAGCTGGTCCATGAGCAGCTTCATGATGGGGAGAAGCCCCACAAGTGCTTGGAGTGTGGGAAGAGCTTCAGCTGCAGGTCCCAACTGATCAGACACCAGAGGATCCACACTGGGGAGAGGCCCTACGAGTGTCCCCAGTGTGGGAAGAGGTTTCACACCAGCTCCAATCTCCTGAGGCACCAGCAAATTCACACTGATGAGAGGCCCTTCCGCTGCCCCGACTGCAGGAAGGGCTTCAAGCACAACTCCAGCCTCGTCACCCACCGGCGCATCCACACTGGGGAGAGGCCCCACAAGTGTGGGGAATGTGGGATGAGCTTCAGCACAAGCTCCCACCTGATCAGCCACCAGAGGATCCACACCAGGGAACAGCCCTACAAGTGTGTGCAGTGTGGGAAGAGCTTCAGCCAGCGCTCCAATCTGATCTGCCACCAGAACACCCACGCTGAAGAAAGGCCACACAAGTGTGGGGAATGTGGGAAGGGCTTCAACCAGAGGTCCCAGCTGATCATCCACCAAATGAGCCACACTGGGGAGAGGCCCTATGAGTGTTCTGAGTGTGGGAAGAAGTTTAAGACCAGCTCAGATCTCCTCAAGCACCAGCGGATTCACACAGAGGAGAGGCCCTTCCGCTGCCCCGACTGTGGGAAGGGTTTCAAGCAAAACTCCAACCTCGTCACCCACCGGCGCATCCACACTGGGGAGAGGCCCCACGAGTGTCCTCAGTGTGAGAAGAGCTTCACTCAGAGCTCTCACTTGACCAAGCATCAACGGAGTCACCTGTAAGGGAAGCCCTGTGAGTGTCCTGACTGTGGGAAGAGCATAATTTGAGTCTCCAACCTCATCCCCTATCAGAGGACTCACATTGGGAAGAACCCTGGTGACCCACATTCCCTGTGATCCATGCTGGGAGGAAACCTGTCCCTTTCCCTGCCCCTGGCAATGATGTGAGGTGGGATTGAAGAACGTCATGGTCTGGCCATGGCCCTGTCATTGTATTTGATCCCATATCAGGTCATTGCTGGGGTCAGGGAAGGGACTCTCTCTCTCCCCCAAGGAGAAGGGTGTCCTTCCCATGCAGGATAAAGTACGTTGCTGGGTGAGCCAGTTGGTAATTGGTTGTAATTTCCCTGTATATAGTTTGTGTTATCCCCTTCTCTTATCACTGTTGTTTCTGTTCCTGTTTGTTCCTTTTCTTGTTGCGGTGCCCAGTAAATTGTTCTTATCCAAGCCTGGAGTCTTTGCCTTTTTTACTTTCAGTGGGAGGCTGGAGGGCAGTGAGGGGCGGCACGGTTTTAGCGGGATCAGGAAATTGGGGAATCCCATTCCTAAAGCCCGGCCCGGGGAAACCGAGCATCACAGCTGGTGCCAGCCCTGGCTGCCCTGGCAACAGCCTTGGCAGCGGGTCCCTGGCTGGGGGCTGTGGGAACCTCTTCCCTCTGGGGCCCAGGGACAGGACTGCAGGGAACGGCTGGAGCTGACTCGGGGCAGCTTTGGGTTGAATCTCAGGAAAAGGCTTTTCCCCCAGAGGCTGCTGGGCCACTGAGCAGGCTGCACTGTTGCCCCTCAGTGTGAAATCCTCTTCACTGATCAACAGAACCATTATCAGGGAGCTCAGTAAAAGACAGCACAATAATCTAGTACAGGAGCCTCGTAGAGCTCCTTGAAAAATCCCTTAAATTCACAATAGATATTTAATGCAGACTGGCTCCAGGAGCCCCAAACTCTGTATTAAACACACAAAATCTGAAAAAAAACACCCAGATATGGTAGCAAACCTAAGGAGATTCTTGGAATTTCTGGGGGAAAACTTGGGAAAAATGGCTGGGAATGACTAGTCAAAAAAAAAATCTGTGGAAAATCTGGCTGTAAAATGGCCAAAATCTGCTCTAAAATTGCATGGGAAGTGGCCCAAGAGCCCCAAAATCTGCACCTAAACATCCAAAATCTGCACTAAAATACCCAAAATCTGCACTTCAACACCCAAAAATGTCCCCAAGCTCTGGGAGATTCCTGGGATTTCTGGGGAAAAGCTAGAAAAAGGGTTGGGATACACAGAGAAAGAAATCCGAGGAAAATTGGAGCTACAATGGCCAAAATCTGCTCTAATCCATGTCACAGAGCCACAGAGCAGCTGTGATGTCACAAAGGGGCTGTGTGACAGCAGAGAGTGGGTTGTGTGAGGTCACAGATTGGGCTATGACATCACAGAGTTTGTTGTGTGAGGTCATTGAGCAGCTACAGCATCACAGGGGAGTGTGTGACATTGCAGAGCAGGATGTGACATTTTGCTGTGGCTATATGACATCATAGGGCTGTGAAGTCATAGATTGGGCTGTGACATTCCAGGGTGGCTGCATGACATCACTGAGTGAGTAGTGTGACATCATTGAATGGGTTGTGACATCACAGAGCTAGCTGTGACTTCATAGAAGGTGAGTCTGTGACATCAGAAAATGGGATGTGATATCACAAAGTAGTAACACGAGAAAAAGAAACAGGAAAGGTCCCAATGAAAAAATATACAAATAGGAAAAAATGTCTGAGACTGTGAAGAGTTGTATTCTGAAGCCTCTGGAGCAGGAAAGAGGGAGTTTATTGCTTCTGAAAAGATCCAGGCATCATTTTCCTCAGGGCATCCTTGAGCTCCTGGTTCCTCAGGCTGTAGATGAGGGGGTTCAGGGCTGGAGGCATCACTGAGTACAGAACTGACAGGGCCAGATTGAGGGATGGGGAGGAGATGGAGAGGGGCTTCAGACGGGCAAATAGGGCAGTGCTCACAAACAGGGAGACCACGGTCAGGTGAGGGAGGCAGGTGGAAAAGGCTTTGTGCCGTCCCTGCTCAGAGGGGATCCTCAGCACAACCCTGAAGATCTGCACATAGGAGAAAACAATGAACAGAAAACAGCCAAAAAATGGACAGGCACTAACAGCAATGAGCCCAAGTTCCCTGAGGTCGGAGTGTGAGCAGGAGAGCTTGAGGATCTGGGGGATTTCACAGAAGAACTGGCCCAGGGCATTGCCATGGCACAGGGGCAGGGAAAATGTATTGGCTGTGTGCAGCAGTGAATAGAGAAAGGCACTGGCCCAGGCAGCTGCTGCCATGTGGGCACAAGCTCTGCTGCCCAGGAGGGTCCCATAGTGCAGGGGTTTGCAGATGGACACGTAGCGATCGTAGCACATGATGGTCAAGAGGGAAAATTCTGCTGTGATGAAAAACATAAAGAAAAAGAGCTGAGCAGCACATGCTGTGTAGGAGATGTTCCTGGTGTCCCAGAGGGAATTGTGCATGGCTTTGGGGACAGTGGTGCAGATGCAGCCCAGGTCACTGAGGGCCAGGTGGAGCAGGAAGAAGAACATGGGGCTGTGCAGGTGGTGGCCGCAGGCTGAGGTGCTGATGACGAGGCCGTTGGCCAGGAGGGCAGCCAGGGAGATGCCCAGGAAGAGGCAAAAGTGCAGGAGCTGCAGCTGCCTCGTGTCTGCCAATGCCAGCAGGAGGAAGTGGCTGATGGAGCTGCTGTTGGACATTTGCTGTGTGTGGCCCTGGGGACTTGTTCATGGGTAAAGGACAGTGACAAGTTAGGACAGGCTGCTTTAAGCCAAACCTGTGCCATTCCCTGTAGACTGTCCTGCTGGTGTTGGTGTTTTTGGTGCTGACCTTGACTGCTGACAAAACAGCAACACATTCACTTCAGAGCTGGACTGGGTTGATGCACAAGATGGCAGATGGGGCTGAGGCAGCCACACACAAGATGGCGGATGGGGCTGAGGCAGACACACACACACAAGATGGCGGATGGGGCTGAGGCAGACACACACAAGATGGCGGATGGGGCTGAGGGAGACACACACACGATGGCGGATGGGGCTGATGCGGGGCCTCCCAGCATGGTCTGCGGCCCCTGCCAGCCCAGCTCCAGCCCCGGAGCCGCGCGGGGCAGCAAGAGTCCTTCCCTTCAGCCCTTTGTTGAACAGGACATTAACAGACACCCGGGAAATGGGCACGATGTGGCACATTTGTTCTGTGCACACAAACATAGACCAGCCAGTTTGGAATGTCAGCTGGCAGTATTTTGATGTCAAGGCAATTCAAATTGGTGAAAATAGGAAAAAATCTCTGGAGACTGAACATTTTAAAATAAAGGCTTTTATTGTTTCTTCAAAAGAGGGCCAAAAGCATTTCCTGTGCAGATGGACTTTGTTTAGCATCAAGAAGCATCACAAGTGGTTTGGTCCAGGCAGGAGTCACAGTGACTGTGAGGGGATGAAAACGGAGATGGATCTGCTTGAGGCGGATGGTGCAGTGGCTGCTCACCCGCAATGTGTATCCCTCAGGGGACCTATTTCTTTAGAACACCATGAAGACTACAGAGAACTGAAATACAAACCAAAACTGCAGCAGGAAGCCCAGTGCACTTTAGGTTGTTCTCCATGAGACTCTTCAAGCTGAGCACGGCCATTCTGTTCAGCAGACGCACAGGCAGGGGCTCCTTGGAGCGCTGCTCTGGCACCCGTTCTTTGGAGTAGGGGATTGCAGGGAAAAACAAGAGAAGCCCATCCACTACTGAAGAGGAGCAGTCACTGACAGGAACCAGTGGGTTAAGAAATGTGAGGGGAAAAAGGCAGAAATTGTGAGGTGACAAGTGTGAGAAATGGGAGTGGAAAAAGGAGAGAAGTGTGAGGGAAGAAAAGGGTAGGAAACCTGTGTGGGAAAGGGTGAGAAAACTGAGGGGAAAATGGTGAGAAATGTGAGTGAAAATAGGAGAAGAAGGTGAGACGAGGAAAAGGCAGGAAATACAATGGGAAAATTCTAAGAAATATGAGTGGGAAAGGGTGAAAAATATAGGGGGAAATGGAGAGAAATGTGAAGAGAAGAGAGTGAGAAACTTTACTGGCAGAGAGAGAGAAACAGGCAGCAAATGTGAGGGGAACATTGTGAGAATCCTGAGGGGAAAAGAGTGAGAAACCAGAGGGCAGAGAAAGGCAGAAAACAAGAAGGGGGAAAAAAAGGGTGGGAAGTCTGACAGGAAAAGTGTCAGAAAACAGGAGTGAAAAAAGGCCACAAAATGTGAGAGAAAATTATAAGGAACATGAGGGGGAAAGAATGATAAATGTGAGGGGAAAAGTATGAGAAATGTCAGAGGAAAAGTTTAGAATCATGAGGGCAAAAGTGAGAATCCTGAGGAGAAAACTTGGAGAAAAATGACTGAGGAAAGGAGAGAAACATGAGGGGAGAAAAGGGCAGGATATGTCAGGGAAAAATTGTGAGAAACATGAGGAAAAAAAGAGCAGGAAACAGTGGGAAGGTGGGGAAGTGTGAGAGGTCAAGTGTGAGGAAAAGGAGCTGAAAAGGGTGGGGAAAATGAGTAAAACTTGGCAGGCAAACATGAGAGGAAAACTGTGAGACTCAAGAGGGGGAAGGAGTGGAAATGTGAGAGGGAAAAGAGCAGGAAATGCGAAGAGAGAAAAGGAGAGAAGGCAGTATTGGCATAAGAGCTGAAATAATTCCTAAGACATTCCCCCATGCATTTGCCCATTGATTGCACAAGCCCAGGGCTTCTCTGTATGTCCGTCTCCACCTGTGCCTTGATTCCTGTTTGGGAGCAGTAGAAGTGGCAGGATGTGCCCAGCAGCAGGAGCTGCTCCAAGCTGGGAAGGCACCAGGTGGTGCTGATTTCCAGAGGCTTCTGTGTGCCAGGGGAGGCCAAGGCAGGAGTGGGTTGAAAGGTGCTGGTGCTGCTGCTCCTCTGTGCCAGAGAGTCCCGGCTGGGCAGGGCACGGCGCCCACTGCACTGCGGGCTCTTTCTCCTGCCACAGCTGGGCACAGCTGGCAACAAATCCCCATGACTTGTGGGGAAACCAAGGGCTTTGTGGAGGCTGCACTGCTCTGCACACACCCAGGCCAGCTGCAGCACAGAGCTTTGGCTCCCTGGTGCCAGCTCAGTGGGAGAAAGGAGGCATGACTTTATTTCAGTGCTGGGTGCATGGGGAATCACTTTTCTAACACAGGTGCTCACTCAGAAATCTCACCTATTAATTTGTAACCATGGAAAGAAGACCTACTCATTACTTTGCTGAAACTCACAGGGTAACATTCCCTCCAATTAGTTGACATATTTAAATCACTTCTCAGAAGTTCCTGACAGGAGAGTAGGGCTCTCTTGAGGTCTTTGGTGGTCATTTGGGGAACATCCCATTCCTCCAATTCTCCCCCGATGCTCAAGAGCCTCCTACAACCACTTTCTTCCCCTACCAGTAGTTTTCCAGCTTCCTTCTTAGGAGGACTACTCTATTCTCAAGGCTAAGGCAGCCACTTGCACACATCAGTCACTGTGCTGGGGGAATAGAGGGCTCAACACTGTCTGTTAATGCAAAGGCAATTCATGATTTGTTACAGTTCAACATTTTCTCAACACCTTCCTTCTCTGAGAATTGTTCACGAGCATTTCCTCAATTTACTGTGAAAGTGTTTTTGCTTTCTGAAGCCACATTGTGTCTTTCCTCCAGCAATTTAGAAAGAAAACCCAAATTGCCTCCTGAAACTCTTCTGCTCCCTTCCAAAACAGTTCACTGCTCAAGCACAAGGCATAGGCTCATCCCTGATTCCCTCAGTGAGATAGGAGGTAATATTTTGCTGCAGCCAAAAGATTACTAGAAAAAAGAATGAAAGTTGTTGGTCCTAGGTGTTGTTATTTAGGGTTTGTATTTGTTTTAGTTAATTTGTTGGGTGTTGCTGTGAGCTGGGAGAGGGGCCAGGTTGAAGACCAGACCAAAAGGGAAGTAGGATAAGAGGGAAGGGGTCAGAAAAGGAGACAGTGGGGAGAGAATATAAGTTCCCTAGTACCCAGCCAAAGGGAAAGGGGGCACGGTTCACCCTGGGCTGGGCAAGGCAATAAAAAGCAGCATTCTGTGTGAGTGTGTGTTGTGTGTGTGTTTGGCTCTTGGGAGAGCAAGATACACACCCAGCTCAGGTGAATCCTTACAAAGAAACAGTTCTCTTTGGCTTTGATGACTTTGTCCCTGGTTAATTTTAGCCAAGAGTTGGCTCCTTTCTAACGCCTCTCTCCCAGCAGCTCAGGGCTGTATGGCACAGTGCTTGCTGTGTGCCAGAGAGCACAAAGCAGGCCAACCTGGTGCCCCTGAATATTTCTGCAGACCACTGTGCATTTCACCCCTTGCTCTGGCTCAGTGCAGAACTCCAGGACTGCAGGTGCTTCCTCCCAGAGCTGTGTGAGGCCCTGGCTAGTGCAGATGTCAAGGGACAAGCTGTCCCTGCCTCCTGCTGGCCTCGGTTCCCCCGGCAGAAGCGCCATGCCTGAAGGACGCTGCCCTGTGCTGGAGCCTGCAGAGCAGCCCAGCTCCCTCCCCTGTGCCCAGAGTGCTGCACACACTGCTCACCTTTGCCAGGAGTCTCAGGGCAGCCAGCACAAGAGTAGGAATCCTCAGCCAGGCCTGCAGCCCTGGGCTGTGCTTTGCCTTTCTCTCCTCCTGAGCACACTCCAGACGGCCAATGCCACCAGTCTGTGCTGTGCCCAGCACGGCTACGCTTCCCCTTGGGAGTAGCCAGCTGCCAGCTGGGCTCTGAGAGCTCAGGATTGACCTGGTGCCACCAAGAGGCACCCAGGGCCGGGCTGCTGCCTCCTGCAGCTCCAAGGGCCTCCTTCCAGCCTGCCTCTGCCCAGGCTCAGGCTGCTCCGGGCTCTGCCAGGGCTCTGCTGGGGCTCCAGCCTGGCCAAGGCAAAGCCTGCTCTCACCTGGTGCCCGCTGACAGCTCTGCACCATCTCTGCACCTTTCCCAGCAGCCTCCCTGATCTTTCTGCTTTCTCACTTGAGAAAAACTCTCCTCCAGCCAAAGAAATTGCATTTAGGGATACAAATCCAAGTGGCAGGAACACAAATGCTCTCGAGTCAGAGCTCAAGGCCTGCACATCTGCACAGGGTGTTTGGGCTGACGCACTCCTCCTTTGCTTCTGCCTGCAAATGCCAGTGCCAGTGCCCTTTCTGCCTCAAACACAAGTGCCACAGCTGGATAAAACCCAGCCAGTGGGCCATATTCCAAAGACACTGTGCTCTGCAGAGGATGAATGAAGAAGAGCTTTCTCCCCTTTCAAGCCGTGCCAAAGAAACCATTAATGTCACTTCCACCTCTAAGGAAAAACAGACAGTTCACAAGGAAATGCTGAGCTTTCTCACAGGCTCAGAAGGAGGGCAATCTTCAAAATGACTTGAGGTTTCAGAAGTTTTATTTACAATCTTAGGCAACAACACTGCCTTACAATCTTAGCAACAATCCTACACTACAATTTTTGCTGCAATCATAGCCTAAAATCTTCCTCTCGGCTGGTCATGGAGAGAACTTCTTTAAAGGGCCTCTCCCCTTCTTCTCAACTCCTGCCATCTCTTCATTGTGACGATGAGCGGCACGAGGCTGGACGCAGGCTGGGCAGATGTTACAAATGGATGCTGCAGAAAGGAAAAAAACCTACAATGAGCCATTACTTTCCAAGCTAAGAGCCTCAAAGGCAGGGGAATATTTTTGAAATGAAAAGAGGATTGAGTCAGAGTAGGTCTAAGGAGCAACAGTGGGGCAACAGTGGCACAGCTTGCTGCAAGAGCTGGTAAGTGTCCCAGCCCTGGAAATATTTCAAGTCTGAGCACCCTGGTTTCTTTAAAGATGTCCCTGCTCATTGCAGGGCACTTGGAGCAGATGACCTTTAGAGGTCCCTGCCAGCCCAGCCCAGTCTAGGCTTCCTGACTGTTTTCATTACAACAGCACCAAGTGTGGAGGTGAGGAGGAGGGGGGCTCATCTGATGCCTTGCACTTCCATGGAGGAGGAGCCCATCCCTGGGACACTGTTTCCCCTGCAGCCCCTGCTGGCATTTTACCTGCAGGAGCTCCTGGGCTGACCAGCGCCGTGCCTCATCTGCCTGCAGGCAGCAGCTCAGGAAATCCCGCAGCAAAGGGGAGAGGAGCTTGGGCTGCCGCAGCTCTGGGATCCCTTTGGTGGCTATCAGGAGTTGAGCCTGGAGAAAAAGGAAACACGAGTCTTTCACCTGCTTCTTTCACATCTGGAACTGCTCTCCCACATCCCATTGTTCAAGCTGCACTCTGCAGTGGCGGTTTCTGCTGTGGCACAGAGGCAGAGATGACTTTCCTGGACCAACAAAAAATTTAAAACTCGAGGCAGCCACAGCTTGTCCAACATCCAGCAGATCTTGCCTTGGCAGCTGGTTTCATTGACTGACCTCATTAGTGGAAGTTAGATCAGCAAAAGCACCTTTGCTGCTCTGAGGATTCACCTGACCAGCTTGACAGGCTGTTTGGAAGAGGCACTTTGCTCTACTAACTCACTCTACTATTTCCAAGGATTATTACATGAAAAGCATCTCTGCAGTGCTTGTTGGTCCCTTAAGCACAGCTGCCATCAAACAAAAGATATCAAGCTTTTGGCTTGGTTCTTGTAAAAAATGGTAATTGCAAGTAAAGAAAGGAAATCCATCAGTTATTCCTCAGATAAGGAAACAAACATTTGGAATCTCATCTTCAACACAGACACATGGAGATGCATGCACAGATGTCTTGGGATGAAAATGCCTGTTTGGGCACACAGGCATTTTCATGGTCAAATCAGAAGAAGGAGAAATGCCATCCTGATGGTCGGCATCCCTCTGCTCATTTGGATCCTCAAGTCAATGCATTAATGGTATGCCCGTCCCAGAAAGTGCCAGGAAACCAAGGGGTGGTTTTGGCAGGCTCTCTCCATGCCCAGGCTTCAGCTTGGTGCCATGGAGAAAGTGGCTTGGCTTAGGAAAGAAAGATGGTCACTAAGTGTTTCAGCACCACTGCACAAGACGCACAAGAGACTCTTTGGCCTCCACACCCTGAAGGTGTCCAGGTTTCAGGCCAGTTTCCCTCTGAGAAGAATGGGGGTGCACGTCTCTCCAAATGACGGTTCTAGAAATTTTGTTGGGCTTGAGTTTCTTTCCTTCATTTCAGGGAAGAGAACACCAGCTCTAAGATGCTTCTTTCCTGTTCTTAGGGCCATCTACAAAGCCAAAAGAGCTGGAACCACTTCTAAGCAAAGCAAAACGTTGCCCAAGAATGGAGATAGTTTGCGTGGGGTAAGGCTTGAGTTCCCCCACTGATACAACCAAAACTCCACCAGATGCAGGGATGTGCTGCAGGGACATTTTTGGAAAGGGACCGTGGTGGAAGTAGTTCCAGCAGATGGCAATGGGATTTTTCCAGTGGCACACAGAACGTGGGGATGGTGAGAAAGACAGTGGGATCAGAGAGCATTTACACCTTACCAAGAGCGGGCTTTTATCCTCATAAGGAACTTCTTGCTCCACCATTTCCATGCCCACGATTCCAAACGACCAGATGTCGACTTTTGGGCCATAGGTGTGAGCCTTTGCAAGTTCCGGAGCCATCCACCAAGCAGTCCCTGTCACCGAGTTCCGTCTGCTCTGCTCAGGGGTGAGTTGAGCAGAGAGGCCAAAATCAGCTGGGGAGAAAGCAGAAGATTGTTTTTATCTGAATACTGTGCAATTAGAAAAGCAAGCAAAAGAATTGGCCAGTAGAAGTTTGAGAATGTGCTGTTGAATCTCCTGGACAAGTGTCCCTGCTCTGTTTCCTCAGGACTTTAGCCAAGGAAATATGGCATTGGCTACTTCAAAAAACCCCACATTTTTTACACTGCCTCTTGCAGTGCCATCTGTTTCCCCGAAGCTTTAGACTCGTAGCTCCCTCCCTCTGGAAGGGACACACACAGAACAATGCCACTCTGGACTGCTTGTTCCTTGCCATAGGTCTGTGCACCTTGCAACCGTGCGGTCAGCTGACAGCAGGGGTCCCTGCACTGCCAGCAGCACCATTGTTGGGGGACTGGCAGTCACTCAAGAGCTGCTCCAAACCCCACATATCCCTGGAATGCTGCACCTGACCAAGAATATACTGACCCAGCTTGACAGAGCCATCAGTTTTAAGCAGGATGTTAAGGCTCTTCACATCTCGGTGAATCACATGGTTCGAATGGAGGAATTCCAGTCCTTGGAGGCACTGAGAGAGAAACCAGAAACAGGAGGGCAAAAATCGGTGATGTGATTTCATCAGACAAGGAAGGCAACAGCTCTCAAAGATTCCATCTCCCGGGGAACTGGGAGTAATGGCAGAACACAGTGGCATTGAGAGGAAGAGCTGGCTGCTCCAACACTAGCAGAGCAGCACCTTTCTAAAGAAAGGCATGTCAGCTTGTGAAAGAGCAACAGCAACTGCTGGTGTAGACGCTGCCCTGCAAAGCAGCCAGGATGACTGCTGCTGCAGTGGATGTGCTCAGAAGTAAAAAAGCATTTTGGCTGCACTGCTAAGCTTTTCAGCTGAGCACTGAGAGAAAGGAGTCTCTTTTTTCTTTGCTGTTTGTTTCAAAGGCTGCCACCACCACCTTTGCCTTTACGGGCAAGGAATGCAGTGCAGACAGGCAAAGAGGGAGAAGAGGAAATACAAGAGACAGAGTGAGAATGCATCAGCAGGAGAGAAGAGGACAAGCACAGAGTCCAGTGAGTGCAGGCACACTGGCGGGCAGTTCACTTGAGATGCTCTTGTCTGCACATAGCATTCCAGCAACACAGAATCAAAGCCTGGCACATGGAATGGCTCCTGTTCTGAGCCCCTTTCCCAGACAATCCTGCCCAAGCCCTGGGAAGCACAGCTGGGATCCCTGACCTCTCGACTGATGGTCGCCACGTGCTCTTCCGATATGCGAACCTCAGTGATGATATCGTTGAGAGTGCCTCCATCCATGTACTCCATGACCAGCCAGACTTCCTCACGCACAAGGTAGCTGAAATGAGGAAACAAGGCCATGCAGGTCATGCAGATGAACAGGCATGGCTACCTTGGTTTTTTGCTTGATTCCTGTTGCCGCGTCCCTTTGTGACAAGGACAGAATTCAAGGAATAGACATTCCCCCTGGGCTCTGCATTAGTTGCAGTCTGTGCAGTCTCAAGGAGAACAGCACATGTGTGAAGAGGAGATGTCTTAGACGGCCAGCCAGCACAACTGCAGTTCAGTAACAGCCAAGATGAAAGACCTGTCCTGCATGGTAGTTCTGGAAAGAAGCACCTCATGTTCCTGGCATGGCCAGCCATGGAAAAGAGGGGCAACAATCCCAGGGAAATCCTCTCCAGGATGCTTCATCAGCATTGAAGAAATTTTTTTAATCAATCCTGAGACAAGATGGAGACGGTGAACTCAACAGGGTATTGACTTAGGATGCTAGGGTTGATCCAGGTTTTTGGACAGTTTTCCAACTGTGTGATTGAAAGCCAGGGAAGAGCCATGCAGACAAAATGCACTCTCTTCCCATCCATTGGAGACGAATAGGGAAATAAAAAATATCCAATAATTAAAAATTTTCTGCCAGTGTCCAAAGTGGGTTTTTAACCTGGCATGTAAAAATTCATGGGATAAGACCATGACCACTCACCTGTCTAAATAATTCACAATATAGGGACTCTTATTCCTCTTCATGATGGTGATTTCATTCAGGGTTAATTCAGTCCTATTTGGTCCCTGAAGATTTATTTTCTTGATGGCCACCTAGAATGACACAGAAAATCAGGAACTTTACAAGTTGGTGGCACGAGACCACAACACACACGGAGCGAGTGATTTTGCCATGACAGAGTCGAGCCGTGCCAAAGTGCCTTGTGATGAGACAAAGGAGTCATTAGGAACTGACATTCCAACAGCCCATTTCTCTGCTCCTTTGGGGGCCACTTACAGGACACGTGGCCACTGACGTTTTGCCTTGTCCACTTGTTAACAATGGTGTCTCGACTATCACCCCCAAAGCTCTGAGCACACTCTCTGTTTCTCTGTCTGTACTTCAGAAGAAGTGATCCATGCCTTGCTACTCTGTGGATACATCTTGGGCTATAGGCGGGGCTTAGGGCTTTTAGGGACACCTTGCAGATCTCTCCCTATGTGCAGTTCCCAAGTGCAGCACTGCAGGTGGCTGAGGAACTGCCAGGAACATTCAGATGTATTTGCTGGCAGCCAGAAATGAGAGTTCAGCACTCTGAAGCCATAGCCCCCAAGAGCAGTGAGATGCTCTAAGGCACCACCACCTTTGTTTGAGCAATTGGGAGCCAGGGAGAGCGTCCTTCTCTGAAAGGGACTGCTGCCCTCCTTGCCTTCCTTCTGGCAGCTGAGAAGGACAAAGACTGTCTCAAATGCGGTTGGCAGGCTGGCACCAGTGTGTGCTACTTGTGCAGCACAGCTGGACCCAAAGCTCCAGCCACAGCTGACACAAGAAAGGAAAGCCCTGGAGAGCAGCAGAATCTGCAGGGGCTGTTGACATTTACCTCTCCTCCTGTGGCAGTGTCGACCGCTCTGCAAATAACTCCAAAACCCCTAGAAGGAAAACAGCAGCAAAGAAAGGAGAAGCCATTTAGATCTTGGAGTGAAAGGCAGCCCAGACAGGAGATCTCTGCTGGAAATGCCTCAAACCTGCGGCATGCAGGAGGGCTCTGCCAGAAGGCAGATGATGCATTTTCTTCTCCAGTGCATGGGCACTGGGCCTGTTCCTGAAGCATTGGGGTTGACTGCCTCAGCTCAAAAGGCCAGATGATTCTTTCATCTTGATTTCAGTTGCTAAACTGGGCAGTTTTTATCCTGGTCACAGACTATTTCCTTCAGCAAACTCTTGGCAAGAATTGTTCCTGAGAACTGTTATCTCACTGCTATGAGAGGGGCTAGGTTGCTGTTTCTGGTAATGAAATAAAAACGACTTTGACGGTGCCCTCTTAAAACACTTGCAAATGCTGTCTGGAACTGAGAGATGGGGCAGACTAACCCAGGTGTCTGAATATGCTTGCAGCTTCAAAGTGCCTGACTTCAAACTTGACAGATATTCCAGCAGCAAATCACCTGCCCCATGACTGTGAAGAAGGAACTGTGGTTGGACTCACCCACTGCCAAGATTTTCCAGTTCCGTGTATTTCATGAGGGGATTTTCCGTGCTCGCCATTTGCCCTGAGGGAAACAAAATGCAAGATGCTCACTTGAGAGCAGAGATCCCAGCATCCAAGAGATACAAGCCCACTGTCTGGGGCTCTGGGTCCTTTGTGGTCAGCTGGGTAACAACAACAACAACAAAAACAGCAACAAGACAGGCAGCTCTGCAGTACAAATGGTCAGCACAGAGACTGATTTTCTACAGTCCTTTGAAGAGATCTCTTGACAGAAAACAAAGCAGAGGGAGATGCATTCCCAGGAGAGGAGGGCATCTACTCCACCTTGCAGCCGTTGGCCAAAAGAATGCCTTTCTGATAGTAGAGCAAAGCAGCTCCTGCTATAACCAATCCCAAGGGGGCCTTCAGCAGCAGGATCCTCGGCCTTGATGAGCAGGCTGAGCTGGAAGACGCCCTTGCCTGTGCCCCAGGTGAAGAAGCACAGTGCTCCTCCTCCCCCTGCCAGCAGGGATCAGTCCCTGCCATTGCACTGGCCCTCTCAGCCCCGCACACGTGCCCATCTTCCCGCAGCGGGCAAGGGCAGCAAGGACAGCAGTGCTCCCTCCTCAGGTACCGGCGGGACATGGACAGCTGCCCAGAGGAGATGCTGCCCCTGGCTGAGCCCAGCCCAGGCCATGCAGGAGCTGGCCCAGAGCAGGGGCTGCTGCCTCGGGGCAGCTCCGCGCTGCAGCGGCCGGGCGGCAGCGGGACTCTCCCAGCTAAGGAAGGCTCCAGCCTCTGCACTCACACCAGCCCTCAGGGCCAGGGCAGCCACCACAACAAAGCTGCCAAAGCCCAAGCACCAGCACTGACAAGTAACGGGAAGAAGGCACGGCCAGACCCAGCCCCTTCCAAGCTGGTGCCCCCATTCAGGACACAACAGGATTGGCTCTGAGATCAGACACGCCCAGGTGCACATCAAGGTCCTTTTTGTGCCAACACGTGATGGTAGACAGAGAGTCAACTGGGCTCTGTTCTCAGCCCCACCAGGTCTTGTCTGAGAGCACAGTACTGGCAGCTGTTCTGGGCAAGAAGCAGATTCAGTGACTTGTGCTGCAGAATCACAGAGGGCTTGATGTGTGTTCCTAGAGACTGATCTGAGCAGGGCTTGGGCCAATGGGTAGCATTCAAACAGTCTGGGAATGGCTGGGAATCAGGTACGAGAAAGTGCCACGGATCTGAGAAATATACAGCAGAGGGGTAAAAAGCTCACTCCAGAGAAATGCCTACAGTGCACTTTTATCTGATCAAGCCCCAGGGATGTGTCTCTTGGACACACCTTTCTAAAAACAAAACTAGGATAATAAATACAGATTCTGATAAAAGGATCTTTTGTTTTTTTCATATGGGACACAAGAAAAACACCTCTTGCTCCCTGTTTCTGCTGTCACCTGATGTTCTTTCTGAGGAGTTCTCACTGACAAAACTAGAATGTTGTCTTTAAAAAACCTGTAGATGTAGTAGTGGTAAATGAGAACAGGCATAAAAATGACACCAGTAAGAGACATGGGACAGAAGAGCTCCTTTAGGATGGAGAATAAAATTCCACCCAAAAAAATCCAGAAAAAACCCCAAACTAAAGCCAAAACCAAAAGATAAAATGCTAAAACCAATCAATTCTGTGAAGTTGTTTTTTTTTTTTTTCTCTGATGATGGATGAGAAGTCAGGAGTCTTAAGGAGAATTTTGGAAGCTAACTATTCTATGCAGTTTGGCCACCAGCACACAGCACTTGCCCATTTGCTAGGTCCCAGCATTCTGCTGATGCAGAAACAATCCCTGCTTTTGCCTTTAGCAGACAGCGAAGCTCAGGCATGCCCCAGTATGTCCAAGCTGCCCTCAGAGGCAGCAGGACCACCCAGAGCACTCTCTTGCTGCCTTGGAGCACAGCATTTCCTGTGGGGAGTCCTAAATGTCCCTGGGACACCAAAGTGAGGAGAATCATTTGGTCCAGCTATGCTGACATGTGCACACAATACACTGTCCCTCAGAGAAGAAAGGCACCAGACGTACTCAGGAGCTCCAGGGAGTCATCCTCCATCTCCTGTTGCTGAGCAGCAGCTGCGTCAGTGCTAGAGATGCCCGGGCTCCACTTCTTAGCTTGGACAGCAAAGCCTCCTTTAGATGACACTGCTGCTGCTGCTCCTGCTGCTCCTGCTCCTGCTGCTGGTGATGCTGCTGCTGCAGGTTGAACAGAAGAGCCTGCGGAGATCTGAGACAACCAAGAAGTTTGTGTCAGAAAAGTGGCTGGCAGAGATTAGCCCGAGATCCCATTTCAAATGCAAGCCCTTAGGAAGATGCTGTCAGCCACATGCAGGGCTCTGCCATGGGTTTTTTCTGATGTCCACTTCTGAAATTGGATGGCTCAAAGCCAAAGGCTGGTTTCACCTGACTTCATGGCCAGATTCAATTTCCATTTTCTCCAAAATCCATTTGCATGGATTTTCTGAAGGGTGACTGCCAAAATGACCATTCCACTTTCTCCCAAGGACTCTTTTCCCCCTCCAAGGGCTGCAGACACACTTGCAGCTCCTTGTTCAAATGTTCTACCTCCTCCTGTGGAGTCCTCTTTTCCTCCACCATCTTCGGAACGAGCTCAACTGGCAGCCCTTCTGCTCTGGACGCTTTCTGTGCCTCACAGGAATCCTGGGGCTCCTCGTTGCCAGCCACGTGCTGGAAATCCTTGCAGGCTGCCAGGCGAGATGTCAAGACGTCCACCTCAAAGAGTCAAAGAGAACAAAGCAGTCAGAGAGTCCAGCTTGTCCCTGTCAGACAAGAGTCATGGACTGTGAGGAAAGGGAGAGACCAGATTCACAACGGAGACAGTCAACTTTTTCAAGATCCATCTGGGTCACCGTGTTCACCTGCAAGAACACCTCAAGAAAGAAGGAGAGCGGGAACAGGCCAGCAGGAATGCATTCAGATGACTGCTGGCCAAAAGGCCAAAGCACTAGTGCCACTGTCCAGGGCAGCAGCTGAGATTCAGCAGATCAGGAAGCGTCCTTCAGAGTGGCTGTGACAGACACTAGAGCAGGATGGCGCTCAGAGGCATCACCCCACCCCCCTGCTGCTCTGCAGGGGAAAGGCAAGAAGGGCAGAAAGCACCTGGTTGGTGACTGCAGTGGCTATCGCTCTTTCACTCACTTGTTTTTGTAGAGTCTCGTGCTCATCCTTGAGGAGGCGAATGTTCACTTCTTTTCTTCTTTGAATTTGCAGTTCTTCCTTCAGCCTCTTCTCCGTTGACTTGATCCTAGCCTGAGTTTTCTTCAGCTCTGCCAGCAGCTTCTCACCGAGGTTCTTCTCCTTTGCCTTGGTCCTGGGCTGAGTTTTCTGCAGTTCTGCCCGCTGCTCCTCTCCAAAGCTCTGTGAAGAACGAGACAGAGAAACTTTCATCAGGGGAGTGGCAGCCACTCTTCCACTCACCTGGTTTTGTTGTTTGCTCCTCGGCTGATGGAGTTGCCTGTGATCTTGTCTCCCGTCTTCATTCTTCTTCGTCCTCACTGCCATCATGTCGCTTGGAGCTTTGGGCAGCTCTGCTTGTGCCTCTGCCTCGACGTTCTGTGCACACAAATGCAGAGCAAGTGACTGGCAGCTGCCATCAGGCTCAGCTTTTCCTCTTTCAGCCTCCAAACTACATTCATTCAGCCACTTCTTCCTGCTGCCCTGCCCACCTCTGCTTCCATTGTAACCCTGCTGTCCCAGTACTGATCTCTGCAGATTCCAAGGCTCTGTGCCTTCAGTGCCTGTGGGACTCCTGGCCTCCTCAGTCCCAAGAGCTCCGTTTTATGCCCCTCTTCCTGCCCTTCACTCTGTCACCTGGCCAGCCAGGCTTACCTGGCCATTGTCCTGTGGCTCTTCCAGCTGCCGCCCAACCTGTTCTTCCCGTTCTTCACCTGGAAAGAGCTCTCCCTGAATCTGGAATGGTTGGCATGGCAACTCTGATGAAGCAAGCTGCTCATGCTCTTCCTCTTCAGGGCCCTGCACAGGAAGCAAGAGAAGATGCCTTTCAACTTGCCATACAATTTTGTGGGGCAAGATTCCAAGCCTGCTGGGTTCACACATTCACACAGCACTGTGCTGCTGCTCTCCTGGGTCATTCTCTGCCCGTGGGGAGGCACGGATTCCAAATGGGACACTGGCAATACAATCAGGCTCCATCTGGGGCTGAAGCTCCAACAGCCACTTAGGAAGCTGACAGGGAACGTGTCTTTTGCCCCTCGAGAGAAGAGTGGCCCCCCACGCGTTTATGGACTACACAATCATCTCTTAGCAGCTTATTAAAAGCCAAAAGACAGGTGGACTCCAAGTGCCTGTCAGCTCTGCTACTGACTGCTCTGCCAGAAGAGGCAAAAGAACAACCTGGCAACAAAGGCAGCAAAATCCCTGACTTCAAGCAGCAACTCCACGTCCCCAGTGTGACCCTGAAATGCTCCCAGGTAAGCACAGCCGAGAACTGACAGGGACAAACCACCCCAAAGAGCTTGTGTTGTCAGATGAATAGTTTTTGTGCCTGTAGCTACTTGGCAAGTCGGTGGGGAGGGACAGGTGTCCCCAGACCACAGTGTCCCCTACATACCTGACAAGGCCAAGCAAAGTGTCTTTGACGTGCTCCCTCTGCAGACAGGGAGCCTTCCTGCTTCAGGCTGGCCCCTGTCAGAATCCCAGCAAGCTGGGGCCCAAACAGGACAGATCAAAGCCCATTTTCCAGGGGTCACTGGCTGAGGGGAATGGCTGGGTCCTGGCAGCACTCCAGCACTCAGCATCCTCAGCCACCAACAACACAAGAGCTGGCTGCTCAGAAACTTGCAGCTCTGCCTTGCACTAAAGACAGCAGCCTCCTGTCCCTGGCACTCACTGTCTGGGAAGGTTGAGGCTGTGGTGTGACCACAGCTGGAGCCTGGTGGTCATTTGGCTCCTCGTTGGCTTCTCCAGGAGCACAGGGAGCCAGAGGAGAATCTTCTCTTGCTTCTGTGCTCTGTGGACAGCCAGGAGCGTGAGACACGGGCCATTTTAGACCTCTGACTTATAACCTTGTTTCTCTTCAGCTCGAGAACCAGCTCTACTATGCACAAATCATCAACTTTGATAGCAATGGGATTCTAAGTCACTCAGACTAAATTCTAAGGGGCTGATTCAAGTGTACTGCAATTTGCTCTGAATTAGATATTGCCCCCTGGCTACTATCAGCAAGCAACGTTCCCTCTGCAAAACTGAGCTTTTAGTTCTTTTATAGCTTGGAAATGGAAAATTAGGAAATGGAGAATTAGGAAATATCCAGTGATGCCTTTGCTCTTGCTGCTGCAGACATGGAAATGGATTTTCTTGCAGCCTACTCGGCTGGTCCTCTACACTCTACTGCCACAGGCCAAGCTCACAGCTTGCTGCACAATTCTTAAACACCAGGAACACCAAATGTTCCTTTCTCACTCACCTCAGGATCAGCACCGCTGAATACCCGGCTCAGGTGACCTGCAGTGGGCAAGGGAAAATGAACCAGATGCTTTGAGAAAACCGGAAACAACCATGGCATTTTTAGAAAGCTTTCCAAGAAGGTCCACGTTTTCAAAGTTGTCCCGCTTGACCCAGCAAAGGGAGGAAATGACAGACTCTGCTGCCACAGACTCTGCCATGGAGGGAACGCAAGCCCTGCAGGTTCTCTTGCAAATGCTGCCCGCAGAGCCCTGGCTCCAGACACCCCCTTGTGAGCTGAACGTGTTGACAGGAGCTTTACCCAAGTGGCATCCAAATGGCCTTTCTGTTTGCAAATCAACTCAGTCACTAAGAAAGAGCAGGAAGACATACAAAAAACCAGGGTAGGTGACACACAGGGAAAATCTCTACTTACATGCCAGGTGATTCAGGAAATAGCAGGAATAAGTTGCTATGAAAATAGGGCAAACTGCAGCAGCGAGTTGCCCAATCATTTTGGCAACTGCTGTGCAAGTTTGCAGACTATATACTTAATATATAGTATATATGCTATATATATAAAAAAAAATATATAAGCTTATATATAAATATAAATATACATATATATATAATATATATTATATTTTACTATCTTTATTTTATATAAATATATGAATATATATAAATATATACTATATATATAAAGTCTGCATATACTAAAACCAAGAAAAAACGCAAGGCTCCTCTCTGTGTGCTGTTGCACACCAACAAATGCCTGAATCACAGGAGAAAACTCCTGCTCAGAGCAAGCTCCAGAGCTGCTCTGACACCCCTGAGGCCTTCCGCGCACCAAGGCAACCGTGTGATGTCACCACGACCACGTGGCGACCGTGCCCTGACATCACAAAGCAAACGCTCTGTGATGGTCTGTGACATGATGCGGATGGATGGACTGATGTTTGTGTCGGCCTTGGCTGCATTTCTTTCCCCCCCCGGGCTGCCTTTTTCACCTCTTGTTTTCCCCCTGTGCCCCCTGTGTCCCCTGTTGCTGTGCTGGGGGCGAGCTCGCGGCCGGGCCGGGCGGAGCAGCAGTTCCAGCCCCGGGTGTCCCTGGAGCGCTGGGAGCTGCCGGTGGCCCCAGGCACTGTCCCCTGAGGAGCTGCTGAAGGACAGTGAGACACAGGGGGCTCAGGGGGCTGAGGAGGCACTGAGGCTGCAGGGACAGCGACCTTGAGGTGCTGCAGGGACTGAGGGCTGTGGGGGAGCAGAGGGCCATGGTGGCACTGAGCTGACAGGGAAGTGGCACAGGCTGAGGGGGGTGGCGGCTTGAAGGGGACGGGATGGGTCAGAAGGGATTGAGTGGGGTGAGAGGACTGTGAGGGGCTGAAGAAACCAAAGGGGGCCGGGGCTCTGCCGGGGGGCCAGTGGGGCTGAGGGCATGGAGGGAGCCAGCAGGGAGCACACAGGGCTCCGGGCCTGCAGCTCTGCCAGGCCCTGGAACCAATTGCACAGGCTCCGCTTTTGCCACAGCTGCCCTGCAGACCTTGAGGACAGGGGGAGACTGACAGGAGCCAGCAGCGAGAAGCTGAAGGCCACCAGCCCCAGCAGTGAGCAGGGAGCTGCTGCTGTCAGCCCAGAGCCCGGGTGAGGCCGCAGGGCCGGTGAGGCAGGCTGGGGGTGAGGGTGGCCTGGGCTTTGGCCGTGGGCTTTGGCCAGAATTTTTCTTTCTCACCCTCCTGGGGAGGCGCTGCCAAGGGAAACGGCCCAATCCTGACTCAGTGTTCCCTTTGCTTCTCAGATGTCCCATCTGCTCTCCGTGTCCAGGTGAGCTGCTCTGCAAGGGAGGAAGAGAGCCAGGGAAAGCCTGGCAACTTGGGCAGCTGCAATCCCTGCAGATGGAGTTGGAGATGGAGATGGTTAAAGTTGGACTGAGAGAGTTCGAAGTTGATGGTTATTTACCTGTGTAGACTGGTGTTTCTACAGGTATATACGTATGTATATTGTTCTATTGATGCACGTATATTGATGTGTTTCCATCTGCATTTCTAGTTACATACTTGTTCAGATGTATGGCTCTATAGTTGTTTCTATGGGATTGTAAAAATCCTTCTACGGGTAAACTGATATCTGTATATTTATAGATAGGTTTGTTATGGTTTTATTTCTATATGTCTTCCTTTATGCCCTATGATATATGAATTATTTATTTACATCTGTATATTGTAAGGCTCTATGTGTGCAAATACTTCGATATGTACTGTGTTGTATGGTTCTAGAATTCTATTTCTTTAGTATGGGGTCTGGGATTCTTTAGAGAGGGATACTGATATTTTGTATTTGTATATGGACTGTAGAGTTGTAGTAATGTGTAATGAATTAAAGTGTTATGCATCAATTCAGAATTGTGTAGAGTGAGTGGTTCTAGAGGGTTGGAAGAAATTAATTTTTTTAATTTAAGTTTTTATTTGTATCTATCTACATAGCACAATTGTAACAAAAAATAGTTTTATAAGCTTGAATTGATATTTTTATGTTTCTATACCGGCAGTGCTACTGTAGCAATTTAAAATAAATTGCATTTTTAGACCTAAGTTGATTCTTGTGTATTTGTACATTAGTATTGCAGCTGTCATGATCTGCAAGCAATGCAATGTTTCCACTAAAAGAAGTGTAGATTTGTGCTATGCAGAGCAATCAGCAGATGTAAATGGGATGATGGGGGAGGATTTTGGCCATGGAATTCTCCAGCCGTGCCCAGCACATGCCCCACTTGCACTCAGGCTGGGCAAGGAAAGTGCAGCTCTGGGATGGCAGCGGAGCCACACGTTGGCCAAGAACTCTCTGCAAAGGCTGCTGAGAAAACTCCAGGACTCCACGGAGCGTCCAGCTCCAACCAGAGCCACCCAGGGAGGACAAATCCACCCCCCGTGCCACGGGCAGCTCTTGGGGAAGCGCTCCAAGTGTCCCTTGGAAGGTCATCCTGGAGCCCAGGAGCCAAGAGGGGCCTCTTGGAACCCTGGGCACAGAGAATTTCAGACTTGCTGTGCTGACAGGCACTGACTCCCAAGCAAACACTGCAGTTGACCTGTGGCCGTGGAGAAGGCTTCCAAAGTTGAGTGAGAGCACTGGGATTATGGGTGTGTAGTTTGAATAGAAGTGTGTGATATCACATGGTGAAAATTTAGACTGTAAGGTTTCAGAATCTTGTAATACATATCTAAAGAAAGGTGGAGGATTAAGGGTGGAGGCTGAGTCCTTCTTTTTCACCTTCTTCTTCATGGGTTTGGGAGATCTTCTGTAATTGGGTAGAAAAATTTGCATTGTGGGCCACGGGTGGTTGGTTATTGGGTTAAAATGAAAACTAAATTAGGTGTCCTTTCACCATTGGACAGTATGTTCTTAAAAGACCTTGGAAAGAGATAGAGAATGAGCCATTTTCCACTTTGTGAGTTAGAACTTAAAACTTGTGAGACTGTAACATAGATAAGAATTAATAAACATCTGAGGCCGAACACGAAACAACGTCTCTTGAGCATTAAATCCCGGCTCTAAGAGGAAAAGAAGATAAAAAGCCAACAGGGATCCTGAGCCAGCTCCACTGCCTTTGGCAGCACTTTGGCAAAGGAGCTGCAGCAAGCGGGAGGCAACAGGGACTGTGACTGCTGCAGGCTGGAAATGAAGGGCGGGCCATGGACACTTGTGCTGACATGCTCCAGAATCCACAAGGATGGTAGAGAACTGGGAAGCAACAAGTTCTCCCAGCCATGACAGTGATGGAAGCCCTCGGTGTGAAGTTGCCTGGAGGAAGTCCCAAGGGAGTTGTTGCTGGGATCAGCAGCAGCAGAAGGCATCAGGATCTGCTCCTTTTCCTGGCTCTGTGTGCAGGGCACGGGCTGTGATGGCCCCTGTTCCACAAAGCCCTTGTCCACGCGGCCTGCAGGGTCAAAGCAATCCCATTGCAAAGAGAGGCTTTGCATCTCAGGGCCACTGCCCTTGTCTTTTGGCCTGGAATGGCTCTCATGCCAAAGCACAGCAGGTAACCAGGCCTTGGCGAGGCAGAGCCTTTAGAGGGACAGAGAGAGATCAGGCACCCACATGCCTGAAACTCCTTCAGCTCTCTTCTTTTGCAGAATGAGAAATAAGGAAGCTGGGGAGAGGCACATGCTGTCCTTTGAAAAAACATGGTGTCTGACAACTCCTGTGAGAGAAGAAAAATAGCTAGCAACTTTGCATTGTTTTCAAAGCCTGTGTCTTCTGCAGAGGAGACAATGGGATGTCCAGGAGGGGAGGAATAACTGTGACAACCCAGTCTGCCTTGCTGTGGACGGATATAGTTTGTAGCAGTAACCATTCTAGGTAATGCCAGAGTCGTATTTAGCATCATGACACTCTGCTGCTTCATTGCAAAACTGCCTCAGCATGGAGAAAATCAGCTTAATTTCTTGTCAGTTACAGTAGATGCAGTGAGAAACAGTGACATGGATTAAAACAGGTTTTACAGCCTTGTAATCCAGAGGGAGTTTTGGGTTGCTTTTTCTTCTTTGTGTGACTTTATGGATCCCAGTTTCTCGCAGGGTTTCAAACCAACCCCTGCCTTCTCTTCTGCCTCTAAGCCTGTGTGCACATGGTCCTGGGAGATTTCTATCTGCCTTCCAAAAGGGCTGGGACATGACTCCATGGGTCCCTTCTCCCCTCGTTCCGAGATCTCCACAGGTGCAGGTGGCTTCCAGCCGTGACCTCCTGTCCAAGGGAGAATCCATGGATCCCACCCGTACGGCTACTAGGGGTGGGATTTCATCTCCTTCCAGCTGGGATCCAGGAGCTTTGCAGCATCCCACGGTGCCACCTGGATAACCCAGAGGTTCTGGGGATCCAAAGGGATCATGGTGGAGCAGATGAAGCATTCCCTGGGACACACCTGTGTGGAAGGGCCCCCAAAATCTATGGTTGGGAGGTTCTGGAGCACGAAAGGGATTGTGGGAGGGGAAGGGGAATTCCTATGGGAATGTGGGATTCAGAAATCAGGGACTTGGGAATGCAGGAATTCCCAGGGAATTTCCATGGCTGGATCTCACTCTCATCTCAGTGAGGTGAGAATTCCATGGATAGATCTCCCTCCCAACCCACTGCCATGTGAATTGCATAGGGAAATGCTTTGAATCAATGACCAACCCAATGAAAGCGGTGAGATGAGAAGGAATCCCTGCTGGGATTCCATAGGCCATAAATGCCAACCCTTTCTCCAGTCCGGCTCTGTTGTGGCCGTGGCAGCGCCAGGGGAGTGCCCTGTCCCTGCCCTGAGGCCAGCACAAGCCTTTCCTTGGGTGTTCTCTGCCCTGCCCAGGGCAGGAGGGCACTGCCCGAGTGGCTTTGGTGGCCCCGGGCACCCGGCTGGGCTGCGGCCACTGCAGGTGGCCCCTTGGGAATGTTCCAGAGCAAAGTTTAAAGCAAACAACAGTTTTTCTGGAAGGGATTCTACCACCTTGGGCTGTGCTGCTTTTTTGGCTCTTGGGGGCATTTGTGGTCTGGGAGTGGGTTTGGGGACCTTCTGGGGTGTTTATCAGGGTGTTTGGGGATCGTGGCAGGGCTGTATATCTTGGAGTAAATTAGGGTGGGTCTTGGGGAAGATGTGAAGGAGGATTTGTGGACTTTGGGACCATTTTTGTTGCAAGGACTGGTTTGGGATATCCCTGGCAGGAGCTGTGAGGTGGTTTGAGGTGTCTGGGAATGGCTGTGATGCTGGAAGGGGGTTTTGGGCCAGCTGTGACTCCCCCAAACCACAAACCTGCTACTAGACCCTGCCCCAAAGATGCTGCTGCAGTTTAGGGACTCCATGTTGGGGATCATCCTCCTGGTTCTGCAGGAGAAGGTGAGGGGGGGGGGGGGGGCGGTCCCCAGGGGCTGTGTGTTCCCCCCATGGCGTGTGTGATCCCCCCATGCCAGTGTCAGCCTCTTTTCCCTCCCCACAGGGCTCCTGCCCCAGCTCCTGCTGCCCCCGGGAGGGAACTGGGGGAGGGGGCAGAAGGGCTGCACAGCCCCCACCAGGGGATGACCCCGGCCCAGCCCCTTTGTTTAGCACCAAGCTGGGCTTGGGGCTGCAGGAGCAAGAGGCCCAGGGGAAGCAGATCCTGCAGGTGGGACGGGGCTTGTGCTCAGGGCAAGCTCCTGGCCTGCACACCTGGCTCAGGTGTGACCATGCCCTGGGAAGGGAGTGGGACATTCCCATCCCCAAGGATCAGGGCTGGGAGCAGCACTTGGAGCAGGGACATGGAAAGACTGGGAGGGACTGCAACCACACTCAGGGCTACTGGGAGCAACTGGAAATGACTGGTGCGTGCTGGGGGGAACTGGGATGAACTGAGAATGAGTGAGATCGTGCTGGGGACAAGTGGAACCATACTGGGGACTCTGGGGTAACTGGGAATGAGCATGCTGGGGTAAACTGGGATATATTGGGAGTGTCTGGAAGGATTGTGGAGGGGACAACACTGGGAACAACTGATACCATGTTGCCAGTGACTGGGAGCGACTGGGAGTGACTGTGTCTGTACTGGGGGTCACTGGGATCATACTGGCAGTGACTGGGTCTGTACTAGGGGTAACTGGGTGCAAGTGGGTTCCTACTGGATGGAACAGGGACAAGACTAAAGGGGGACTGGGATCCTAGTGGGAGGGACCAGGAGCAGGCTGAGGGCAGTTAGCACCATGGTGGGCAACTGGGATATACTGGAAGCAACTGGAACTGTCCTGAGGGTGACTGGGAGTGGCTGTGGGCAACTGGAATTACGCTGGTGGCAGGTGAGAAGAAGTGGGAGCGACTGGGAGCATGCTGGGGGCAACTGGAATGTACTGAGAGAGACTGGGAGTCCCTGGGTCTGTGGTGTGAGTGACTGGAAGCATGGCAATGGCCTTGGCTGGGTGTGGGGGGCCTCAGGGTGTGCTGGGAGTACTGTGACACTGTGGGACCTGCTGGACCCAAGGGGACATTGTGACACTCTGGGCCAGCCCTGCCCGTGGGGTGTTCCAGGAGCCCCAGGGTGCCCAGTGCAGCAGAGCAGAGCTCCTGGCTCAGGGCCTCTGTTTCCTCAGAGCTGTAGCCAAGGAAAGATGGAAGTGGCCCCTTAAAGAATCCCTTGAGTTTCATGCAATGGCTTTCATTTAATCACTGGAAGTTTTCCACTGGAACTCCGTCCCTCTGGAAGGGACACACACAAACCAAAGGCCCTCCTGCCACCCCTCTCTGGCCCTCTGGGCACAGGGCAGCTGCTCTCAGCTGGCAGCAGGGCTCCCTGCACTCCCACAAGCTCCACTCCTGGGGAACTAGCACCAGGCAGAAGCAGCCCCAGAGCCCACAGCCTGGGAATGCTGCCCCTGACCAAAAACACCCACCCAACCTGACAGATCCATCCACGCTGTCAGGGTCCGCAAACATATGCGGAGAACCTGATGGTTCATTTTGGAGATCTCAAAGCACAAAAGATACAACAGGGGACAACTCAGTTTGCTTAAACAAAAAATGCACATTTATTTAGTGCCCACAATGTGATAGTAGGGAAAGAAAATACAGAATAGTGAGAAAGACAAAGAGGGTAAGGGGGTTATAGCTACCAACTTGGAGGGACGAGTCCTCAATGCGTAGAGATGCCCATAGGCAGGATCTTCTCCAGTGGGGTGCACACAAAGGTTTTCGGAATTTTTGGAGTTCTTATAGGTTGGTTACCAGAGCGAGTGGCACAAAGCCAAGGAGAACCAAGCAACTGACACAGGGCCAAGGCAGGCACCTGTGTTAAGGTTGGGTGCTCAGGAACAAGCTGCAAGCTGTACCCTTTTAGCACGGTCAGTATAGTCAGCTCAGTCCAATGTAACAAGCTACTATTGTTCTTGCATTCCGTTCTCGTGGAGATGTATATCAGTCCTCGGCAAGCGCCCCACCTCAGCCAGGCCAGGGGCTCTCTCCAGTCTCTTTGGGGGTCTTGGTCTTCAACCATCGGAGACAGTTGTGAGGCATAAAACATCCACAGACAGACTCTGACACACGCCCAGGAGGATGCTGGAGTCTTTGACCTCCCAGAAGATGACCTGGCGGGAATGAAAGACATGCAGGGCCTGCAGGCTCTGATAGAGGAAAAAGAAAGAGGAGGGTCAAAATAAAAGACCTGAATTCATCCCACAAAGGAAGGCAATGACTCCAAGATATTTCCTCTCTTGGGAAATGGTGAGTAGAACAGAACATGGCGTGGCCATGAGGAAGAGCTGCTGCCCCAACACCTTTAGAGTAGCATCTTTCTAAGTGAAGGCAGATGTCAGAGTCCAGGGCATGCCTCTGGGTGCCCTGGAAGGTCACAGAGCTCAGCAGAGAGGCCTGGGACCCCTCAGGCAAGAAGAAGGGTCTGGGGCTGATGCAGGGGGGTTTGAGACCCTGGCACAGAGCCCAGGAAGACACAGGCTTTGATTTTAGTCCATGTGAAAAACCTCCAACACAGAGAGGAATGACAAGTCACAAATGTGACTTGGAACAGACAGTAGTGTAGTTAATCAGCGAGTGGAAAAGTTGGTAGTTTTGGGGTCTGAGAACTGGGGAACAAGATGGAGGGTTTAGGGTGGAACCCTGGGTTCTTCTTGTTCTCCCTTGGTGTCCATTTTCTGCAGTGACATGGGCACAATGTAGTGTGAGTAGATTGGGTCAAAGTAGAAATGACCCTTCTGGTATAGGCACTAGGCATTGGTCTGAAATTGTAAATAATAGACACGTAGTTATCTGTAGAAAAGCAAAGCAATGCCGCATCATGTCGTCTCTGAATTTCTTGGTTTCAAGTGTTTGAGTCTTTGCAGCAGCTTTCTCACGCTGCCTCATGTAAACAATATGTATTCTTAGAAATTATCTGTATTTTTTGCATTCTTGTTCTCTGAGAGAGAACTTGACTGATGGTCATATTGACCAATGGAGTCAGGAGGTTGT
The DNA here is from genome assembly GCF_965231275.1 of Zosterops lateralis. NCBI lineage: Eukaryota > Metazoa > Chordata > Aves > Passeriformes > Zosteropidae > Zosterops > Zosterops lateralis. The sequence continues at coordinate 3,408,774 of NC_139783.1, forward strand.
AACCTCCTTGGGCCAATCTTGGCCCTCTGTACAAAATGTATATAAGCCTATTGGAGTCAGATAATAAAGAGCTTTCCATGATTCACCAAGCTGCTGCCTGCTGTCCTCTGTGAGGCTCCACTCCCACGTCACAACGTGTTGCCCCTCTAAAGACACGGGGTAACAGTTCCCCAATTCTAAGAACCCAAAACTACCAACTTTTCCACTCGCTGATTAACTACACTACTGTCTGTTCCACATTTGTGACTTGTCATTCCTCTCTGTGTTGGAGGTTTTTCACATGGACTAAAATCAAAGCCTGTGTCTTCCTGGGCTCTGTGCCAGGGTCTCAAACCCCCCTGCACCAGCCCCAGACCCTCTTTCTTGCCTGAGGGGTCCCAGGCCTCTCTGCTGAGCTCTGTGACCTTCCAGGGCACCCAGAGGCATGCCCTGGACTCTGACATCTGCCTTCACTTAGAAAGATGCTACTCTAAAGGTGTTGGAGCAGCAGCTCTTCCTCTTGGCCACGCCATGTTCTGTTCTACTCACCATTTCCCAAGAGAGGAAATATCTTGGAGTCGTTGCCTTCCTTTGTGGGATAAATTCAGGTCTTTCGTTTTGACCCTCCTCTTTCTTTTTCCTCTATCAGAGCCTGCAGGCCCTGCATTTCCTTCATTCCAGCCAGGTCATCTTCTGGGAGGTCAAAGACTCCAGCATCCTCCTGGGCGTGTGTCAGAGTCTGTCTGTGGATGTTTTATGCCTCACAACTGTCTCCGATGGTTGAAGACCAAGACCCCCAAAGAGACTGGAGAGAGCCCCTGGCCTGGCTGAGGTGGGGCGCTTGCCGAGGACTGATATACATCTCCACGAGAACGGAATGCAAGAACAATAGTAGCTCGTTACATTGGACTGAGCTGACTATACTGACTGTGCTAAAAGGGTACAGCTTGCAGCTTGTTCCTGAGCACCCAACCTTAACACAGGTGCCTGCCTTGGCCCTGTGTCAGTTGCCTGGTTCTCCTTGGCTTTGTGCCACTCGCTCTGGTAACCAACCTATAAGAACTCCAAAAATTCCGAAAACCTTTGTGTGCACCCCACTGGAGAAGATCCTGCCTATGGGCATCTCTACGCATTGAGGACTCGTCCCTCCAAGTTGGTAGCTATAACCCCCTTACCCTCTTTGTCTTTCTCACTATTCTGTATTTTCTTTCCCTACTATCACATTGTGGGCACTAAATAAATGTGCATTTTTTGTTTAAGCAAACTGAGTTGTCCCCTGTTGTATCTTTTGTGCTTTGAGATCTCCAAAATGAACCATCAGGTTCTCCGCATATGTTTGCGGACCCTGACAGCGTGGATGGATCTGTCAGGTTGGGTGGGTGTTTTTGGTCAGGGGCAGCATTCCCAGGCTGTGGGCTCTGGGGCTGCTTCTGCCTGGTGCCAGTTCCCCAGGAGTGGAGCTTGTGGGAGTGCAGGGAGCCCTGCTGCCAGCTGAGAGCAGCTGCCCTGTGCCCAGAGGGCCAGAGAGGGGTGGCAGGAGGGCCTTTGGTTTGTGTGTGTCCCTTCCAGAGGGACAGAGTACCAATGGAAAACTTCCAGTGATTAAATGAAAGCCATTGCATGAAACTCAGGGGATTCTTTAAGGGGCCACTTCCATCTTTCCTTGGCTACAGCTCTGAGGAAACAGAGGCCCTGAGCCAGGAGCTCTGCTCTGCTGCACTGGGCACCCTGGGGCTCCTGGAACACCCCACGGGCAGGGCTGGCCCAGAGTGTCACAATGTCCTCTTGGGTCCAGCAGGCCCCAAAGTGTCTAAGTACTCCCAGCACACCCTGAGGCCCCCCACACCCAGCCAAGGCCATTGCCATGCTTCCAGTCACTCACACCACAGACCCAGGGACTCCCAGTCTCTCTCAGTACATTCCAGTTGCCCCCAGCATGCTCCCAGTCGCTCCCACTTCTTCTCACCTGCCGCCAGCGTAATTCCAGTTGCCCACAGCCACTCCCAGTCACCCTCAGGACAGTTCCAGTTGCTTCCAGTATATCCCAGTTGCCCACCATGGTGCTAACTGCCCTCAGCCTGCTCCTGGTCCCTCCCACTAGGATCCCAGTCCCCCTTTAGTCTTGTCCCTGTTCCATCCGGTAGGAACCCACTTGCACCCAGTTACCCCTAGTACAGACCCAGTCACTGCCAGTATGATCCCAGTGACCCCCAGTACAGACACAGTCACTCCCAGTCGCTCCCAGTCACTGGCAACATGGTATCAGTTGTTCCCAGTGTAGTCCCCTCCACAATCCTTCCAGACACTCCCAATATATTCCAGTTTTTCCCAGCATGCTCATTCCCAGTTACCCCAGAGCCCCCAGTATGGTTCCACTTGTCTCCAGCACGATCTCACTCATTCTCAGTTCATCCCAGTTCCCCCCAGCACGCACCAGTCATTTCCAGTTGCTCCCAGTAGCCCTGAGTGTGGTCGCAGTCCCTCCCAGTCTTTCCATGTCCCTGCTCCAAGTGCTGCTCCCAGCCCTGATCCTTGGGGATGGGAATGTCCCACTCCCTTCCCGGGGCATGGTCACACCTGAGCCAGGTGTGCAGGCCAGGAGCTTGCCCTGAGCCCAAGTCCCGTCCCACCTGCAGGATCTGCTTCCCCTGGGCCTCTTGCTCCTGCTGCCCCAAGCCCAGCTTGGTGCTAAACAAAGGGGCCAGGCCGGGGTCATCCCCTGGTGGGGGCTGTGCACCCCCTCTGCCCCCTCCCTCAGTTCCCTCCCGGGGGCAGCAGGAGCTGGGGCAGGAGCCCTGTGGGGAGGGAAAAGAGGCTGACACTGGCATGGGAGGTCACACACGCCATGGGGGGAACACACAGCCCCTGGGGACCCCCCCCTCACCTTCTCCTGCAGAACCAGGAGGATGATCCCCAACATGGAGTCCCTAAACTGCAGCAGCATCTTTGGGGCAGGGTCTAGTAGCAGGTTTGTGGGTCTGGGGGAGTCACAGCTGGCCCAAAACCCCCTTCCAGCATCACAGCCATTCCCAGACACTTCAAACCACCTCACAGCTCCTGCCAGGGATATCCCAAACCAGTCCTTGCAACAAAAATGGTCCCAAAGTCCACAAATCCTCCTTCACATCTTCCCCAAGACCCACTCTAATTTACTCCAAGATATACAGCCCTGCCACGATCCCCAAACACCCTGATAAACACCCCAGAAGGTCCCCAAACCCACTCCCAGACCACAAATGCCCCCAAGAGCCACAAAAGCAGCACAGCCCAAGGTGGTAGAATCCCTTCCAGAAAAGCTGTTGTTTGCTTAAACTTTGCTCTGAAACATTCCCAAGGAGCCACCTGCAGTGGCTGCAGCCCAGCTGGGTGACCGGGGCCACCAAAGCCGCTGGGGCAGTGCCCTCCTGCCCCGGGCAGGGCAGAGAACACCCAAGGAAAGGCTCGTGCTGGCCTCAGGGCAGGGACAGGGCACTCCCCTGGTGCTGCCACGGCCACAACAGAGCCGGCCTGGAGAAAGGATTGGCATTTATGGCCTATGGAATCCCAGCAGGGATTCCTTCTCATCTCACTGCTTTCATTGGGTTGGTCGTTGATTCAAAGCATTTCCTTTTGAAGTCTCAAGGCAGTGGGTTGGGAGGGAGATCAATCCGTGGAATTCTCACAAGTGTGTCCCAGCAAATGCTTCATCTGCTGCACCACGATCCCTTTGGATCTCCAGAACCTCTGGGTTATCCAGGTGGCACTGTGGGACATTGGAAAGCTCCCGGATCCCAGCTGGAAGGAGATGAAATCCCACCCCTAGTAGCCATACGGGTGGGATCCATGGATTCTCCCTTGGACAGGAGGTCACGGCTGGAAGCCACCTGCACCTGTGGAGATCTGGGAACAAGGAGAGAAGGGACCCATGGAGTCGTGTCCCAGCCCTTTTGGACGGCAGATAGAAAACTCCCAGGACCACGTGCACACAGGCTTAGAGGCAGAAGAGAAGGCAGGGGTTGGTTTGAAACCCTGCGAGAAACTGGGATCCATAAAGTCACACAATGAAGAAAAAGCAACCCAAAACTCCCTCTGGATTACAAGGCTGTAAAACCTGTTTTAATCCATGTCACTGTTTCTCACTGCATCTACTGTAACTGACAAGAAATTAAGCTGATTTTCTCCATGCTGAGGCAGTTTTGCAATGAAGCAGCAGAGTGTCATGATGCTAAATAAGACTCTGGCATTACCTAGAATGGTTACTGCTACAAACTATATCCGTCCACAGCAAGGCAGACTGGGTTGTCACAGTTATTCCTCCCCTCCTGGACATCCCATTGTCTCCTCTGCAGAAGACACAGGCTTTGAAAACAATGCAAAGTTGCTAGCTATTTTTCTTCTCTCACAGGAGTTGTCAGACACCATGTTTTTTCAAAGGACTGCATGTGCCTCTCCCCAGCTTTCTTGTTTCTCATTCTGCAAAAGAAGAGAGCTGAAGGAGTTTCAGGCATGTGGGTGCCTGATCTCTCTCTGTCCCTCTAAAGGCTCTGCCTCGCCAAGGCCTGGTTACCTGCTGTGCTTTGGCATGAGAGCCATTCCAGGCCAAAAGACAAGGGCAGTGGCCCTGAGATGCAAAGCCTCTCTTTGCAATGGGATTGCTTTGACCCTGCAGGCCGCGTGGACAAGGGCTTTGTGGAACAGGGGCCATCACAGCCCGTGCCCTGCACACAGAGCCAGGAAAAGGAGCAGATCCTGATGCCTTCTGCTGCTGCTGATCCCAGCAACAACTCCCTTGGGACTTCCTCCAGGCAACTTCACACCGAGGGCTTCCATCACTGTCATGGCTGGGAGAACTTGTTGCTTCCCAGTTCTCTACCATCCTTGTGGATTCTGGAGCATGTCAGCACAAGTGTCCATGGCCCGCCCTTCATTTCCAGCCTGCAGCAGTCACAGTCCCTGTTGCCTCCCGCTTGCTGCAGCTCCTTTGCCAAAGTGCTGCCAAAGGCAGTGGAGCTGGCTCAGGATCCCTGTTGGCTTTTTATCTTCTTTTCCTCTTAGAGCCGGGATTAAATGCTCAAGAGACGTTGTTTCGTGTTCGGCCTCAGATGTTTATTAATTCTTATCTATGTTACAGTCTCACAAGTTTTAAGTTCTAACTCACAAAGTGGAAAATGGCTCATTCTCTATCTCTTTCCAAGGTCTTTTAAGAACATACTGTCCAATGGTGAAAGGACACCTAATTTAGTTTTCATTTTAACCCAATAACCAACCACCCGTGGCCCACAATGCAAATTTTTCTACCCAATTACAGAAGATCTCCCAAACCCATGAAGAAGAAGGTGAAAAAGAAGGACTCAGCCTCCACCCTTAATCCTCCACCTTTCTTTAGATATGTATTACTAGATTCTGAAACCTTACAGTCTAAATTTTCACCATGTGATATCACACACTTCTATTCAAACTACACACCCATAATCCCAGTGTTCTCACTCAACTTTGGAAGCCTTCTCCACGGCCACAGGTCAACTGCAGTGTTTGCTTGGGAGTCAGTGCCTGTCAGCACAGCAAGTCTGAAATTCTCTGTGCCCAGGGTTCCAAGAGGCCCCTCTTGGCTCCTGGGCTCCAGGATGACCTTCCAAGGGACACTTGGAGCGCTTCCCCAAGAGCTGCCCGTGGCACGGGGGGTGGATTTGTCCTCCCTGAGTGGCTCTGGTTGGAGCTGGACGCTCCGTGGAGTCCTGGAGTTTTCTCAGCAGCCTTTGCAGAGAGTTCTTGGCCAACGTGTGGCTCCGCTGCCATCCCAGAGCTGCACTTTCCTTGCCCAGCCTGAGTGCAAGTGGGGCATGTGCTGGGCACGGCTGGAGAATTCCATGGACAAAATCCTCCCCCATCATCCCATTTACATCTGCTGATTGCTCTGCATAGCACAAATCTACACTTCTTTTAGTGGAAACATTGCATTGCTTGCAGATCATGACAGCTGCAATACCAATGTACAAATACACAAGAATCAACTTAGGTCTAAAAATGCAATTTATTTTAAATTGCTACAGTAGCACTGCCGGTATAAAAATATCAATTCAAGCTTATAAAACTATTTTTTGTTACAATTGTGCTATGTAGATAGATACAAATAAAAACTTAAATTAAAAAAATTAATTTCTTCCAACCCTCTAGAACCACTCACTCTACACAATTCTGAATTGATGCATAACACTTTAATTCATTACACATTACTACAACTCTACAGTCCATATACAAATACAAAATATCAGTATCCCTCTCTAAAGAATCCCAGACCCCATACTAAAGAAATAGAATTCTAGAACCATACAACACAGTACATATCGAAGTATTTGCACACATAGAGCCTTACAATATACAGATGTAAATAAATAATTCATATATCATAGGGCATAAAGGAAGACATATAGAAATAAAACCATAACAAACCTATCTATAAATATACAGATATCAGTTTACCCGTAGAAGGATTTTTACAATCCCATAGAAACAACTATAGAGCCATACATCTGAACAAGTATGTAACTAGAAATGCAGATGGAAACACATCAATATACGTGCATCAATAGAACAATATACATACGTATATACCTGTAGAAACACCAGTCTACACAGGTAAATAACCATCAACTTCGAACTCTCTCAGTCCCACTTTAACCATCTCCATCTCCAACTCCATCTGCAGGGATTGCAGCTGCCCAAGTCGCCAGGCTTTCCCTGGCTCTCTTCCTCCCTTGCAGAGCAGCTCACCTGGACACGGAGAGCAGATGGGACATCTGAGAAGCAAAGGGAACACTGAGTCAGGATTGGGCCGTTTCCCTTGGCAGCGCCTCCCCAGGAGGGTGAGAAAGAAAAATTCTGGCCAAAGCCCACGGCCAAAGCCCAGGCCACCCTCACCCCCAGCCTGCCTCACCGGCCCTGCGGCCTCACCCGGGCTCAGGGCTGACAGCAGCAGCTCCCTGCTCACTGCTGGGGCTGGTGGCCTTCAGCTTCTCGCTGCTGGCTCCTGTCAGTCTCCCCCTGTCCTCAAGGTCTGCAGGACAGCTGTGGCAAAAGCGGAGCCTGTGCATTTGGTTCCAGGGCCTGGCAGAGCTGCAGGCCTGGAGCCCTCTGTGCTCCCTGCTGGCCCCCTCCATGCCCTCAGCCCCACTGGCCCTCCAGCAGAGCCCCGGCCCCCTTTGGTTTCTTCAGCCCCTCACAGTCCTCTCACCCCACTCAATCCCTTCTGACCCATCCCGTCCCCTTCAAGCCGCCACCCCCCTCAGCCTGTGCCACTTCCCTGTCAGCTCAGTGCCACCATGGCCCTCTGCTCCCCCACAGCCCTCAGTCCCTGCAGCACCTCAAGGTCGCTGTCCCTGCAGCCTCAGCGCCTCCTCAGCCCCCTCAGCCCCCTGTGTCTCCCTGTCCTTCAGCAGCTCCTCAGGGGACAGTGCCTGGGGCCACCGGCAGCTCCCAGCGCTCCAGGGACACCCGGGGCTGGAACTGCTGCTCCGCCCGGCCCGGCCGCCAGCTGGGACCCAGCACAGACACAGGGGACACAGGGGGCACAGGGGGAAAACAAGAGGTGAAAAAGGCAGCCCAAGGGGGGGGAAAGAAATGCAGCCTGGGCCGACACAAACATCAGTCCATCCATCCGCATCATGTCACAGACCATCACAGAACGTTTGCTTTGTGATGTCAGGGCACGGTCGCCACGTGGTCGTGGTGACATCACACGGTTGCCTTGGTGCGCGGAAGGCCTCAGGGGTGTCAGAGCAGCTCTGGAGCTTGCTCTGAGCAGGAGCCTCTTCCTGTTCTTAAGGCGTTTGTTGGTGTGCAACAGCACACAGAGAGGAGCCTTGCGTTTTTTCTTGGTTTTAGTATATGCAGACTTTATATATATAGTATATATTTATATATATTCATATATTTATATAAATTAAAGATAGTAAAATATAATATATATTATATATATATGTATATTTATATTTATATATAAGCTTATATATTTTTTTATATATATATAGCATATATACTATATATTAAGTATATAGTCTGCAAACTTGCACAGCAGTTGCCAAAATGATTGGGCAACTCGCTGCTGCAGTTTGCCCTATTTTCATAGCAACTTATTCCTGCTATTTCCTGAATCACCTGGCATGTAAGTAGAGATTTTCCCTGTGTGTCACCTACCCTGGTTTTTTGTATGTCTTCCTGCTCTTTCTTAGTGACTGAGTTGATTTGCAAACAGAAAGGCCATTTGGATGCCACTTGGGTAAAGCTCCTGTCAACACGTTCAGCTCACAAGGGGGTGTCTGGAGCCAGGGCTCTGCGGGCAGCATTTGCAAGGGAACCTGCAGGGCTTGCGTTCCCTCCATGGCAGAGTCTGTGGCAGCAGAGTCTGTCATTTCCTCCCTTTGCTGGGTCAAGCGGGATAACTTTGAAAACGTGGACCTTCTTGGAAAGCTTTCTAAAAATGCCATGGTTGTTTCCGGTTTTCTCAAAGCATCTGGTTCATTTTCCCTTGCCCACTGCAGGTCACCTGAGCCGGGTATTCAGCGGTGCTGATCCTGAGGTGAGTGAGAAAGGAACATTTGGTGTTCCTGGTGTTTAAGAATTGTGCAGCAAGCTGTGAGCTTGGCCTGTGGCAGTAGAGTGTAGAGGACCAGCCGAGTAGGCTGCAAGAAAATCCATTTCCATGTCTGCAGCAGCAAGAGCAAAGGCATCTCTGGCTGTTTTTTAATTCTCCATTTCCTAGTTTTCCATTTCCAAGCTTTAAAAGAACTAAAAGCTCAGTTTTGCAGAGGGAACGTTGCTTGCTGATAGTAGCCAGGGGGCAATATCTAATTCAGAGCAAATTGCAGTACACTTGAATCAGCCCCTTAGAATTTAGTCAGAGTGACTCAGAATCCCATTGCTATCAAAGTTGATGATTTGTGCATAGTAGAGCTGGTTCTCGAGCTGAAGAGAAACAAGGTTATAAGTCAGAGGTCTAAAATGGCCCGTGTCTCACGCTCCTGGCTGTCCACAGAGCACAGAAGCAAGAGAAGATTCTCCTCTGGCTCCCTGTGCTCCTGGAGAAGCCAACGAGGAGCCAAATGACCACCAGGCTCCAGCTGTGGTCACACCACAGCCTCAACCTTCCCAGACAGTGAGTGCCAGGGACAGGAGGCTGCTGTCTTTAGTGCAAGGCAGAGCTGCAAGTTTCTGAGCAGCCAGCTCTTGTGTTGTTGGTGGCTGAGGATGCTGAGTGCTGGAGTGCTGCCAGGACCCAGCCATTCCCCTCAGCCAGTGACCCCTGGAAAATGGGCTTTGATCTGTCCTGTTTGGGCCCCAGCTTGCTGGGATTCTGACAGGGGCCAGCCTGAAGCAGGAAGGCTCCCTGTCTGCAGAGGGAGCACGTCAAAGACACTTTGCTTGGCCTTGTCAGGTATGTAGGGGACACTGTGGTCTGGGGACACCTGTCCCTCCCCACCGACTTGCCAAGTAGCTACAGGCACAAAAACTATTGATCTGACAACACAAGCTCTTTGGGGTGGTTTGTCCCTGTCAGTTCTCGGCTGTGCTTACCTGGGAGCATTTCAGGGTCACACTGGGGACGTGGAGTTGCTGCTTGAAGTCAGGGATTTTGCTGCCTTTGTTGCCAGGTTGTTCTTTTGCCTCTTCTGGCAGAGCAGTCAGTAGCAGAGCTGACAGGCACTTGGAGTCCACCTGTCTTTTGGCTTTTAATAAGCTGCTAAGAGATGATTGTGTAGTCCATAAACGCGTGGGGGGCCACTCTTCTCTCGAGGGGCAAAAGACACGTTCCCTGTCAGCTTCCTAAGTGGCTGTTGGAGCTTCAGCCCCAGATGGAGCCTGATTGTATTGCCAGTGTCCCTTTGGAATCCGTGCCTCCCCACGGGCAGAGAATGACCCAGGAGAGCAGCAGCACAGTGCTGTGTGAATGTGTGAGCCCAGCAGGCTTGGAATCTTGCCCCACAAAATTGTATGGCAAGTTGAAAGGCATCTTCTCTTGCTTCCTGTGCAGGGCCCTGAAGAGGAAGAGCATGAGCAGCTTGCTTCATCAGAGTTGCCATGCCAACCATTCCAGATTCAGGGAGAGCTCTTTCCAGGTGAAGAACGGGAAGAACAGGTTGGGCGGCAGCTGGAAGAGCCACAGGACAATGGCAAGGTAAGCCTGGCTGGCCAGGTGACAGAGTGAAGGGCAGGAAGAGGGGCATAAAACGGAGCTCTTGGGACTGAGGAGGCCAGGAGTCCCACAGGCACTGAAGGCACAGAGCCTTGGAATCTGCAGAGATCAGTACTGGGACAGCAGGGTTACAATGGAAGCAGAGGTGGGCAGGGCAGCAGGAAGAAGTGGCTGAATGAATGTAGTTTGGAGGCTGAAAGAGGAAAAGCTGAGCCTGATGGCAGCTGCCAGTCACTTGCTCTGCATTTGTGTGCACAGAACGTCGAGGCAGAGGCACAAGCAGAGCTGCCCAAAGCTCCAAGCGACATGATGGCAGTGAGGACGAAGAAGAATTAAGACGGGAGACAAGATCACAGGCAACTCCATCAGCCGAGGAGCAAACAACAAAACCAGGTGAGTGGAAGAGTGGCTGCCACTCCCCTGATGAAAGTTTCTCTGTCTCGTTCTTCACAGAGCTTTGGAGAGGAGCAGCGGGCAGAACTGCAGAAAACTCAGCCCAGGACCAAGGCAAAGGAGAAGAACCTTGGTGAGAAGCTGTTGGCAGAGCTGAAGAAAACTCAGGCTAGGATCAAGTCAACGGAGAAGAGGCTGGAGGAAGAACTGCAAATTCAAAGAAGAAAAGAAGTGAACATTCGCCTCCTCAAGGATGAGCACGAGACTCTACAAAAACAAGTGAGTGAAAGAGCGATAGCCACTGCAGTCACCAACCAGGTGCTTTCTGCCCTTCTTGCCTTTCCCCTGCAGAGCAGCAGGGGGGTGGGGTGATGCCTCTGAGCGCCATCCTGCTCTAGTGTCTGTCACAGCCACTCTGAAGGACGCTTCCTGATCTGCTGAATCTCAGCTGCTGCCCTGGACAGTGGCACTAGTGCTTTGGCCTTTTGGCCAGCAGTCATCTGAATGCATTCCTGCTGGCCTGTTCCCGCTCTCCTTCTTTCTTGAGGTGTTCTTGCAGGTGAACACGGTGACCCAGATGGATCTTGAAAAAGTTGACTGTCTCCGTTGTGAATCTGGTCTCTCCCTTTCCTCACAGTCCATGACTCTTGTCTGACAGGGACAAGCTGGACTCTCTGACTGCTTTGTTCTCTTTGACTCTTTGAGGTGGACGTCTTGACATCTCGCCTGGCAGCCTGCAAGGATTTCCAGCACGTGGCTGGCAACGAGGAGCCCCAGGATTCCTGTGAGGCACAGAAAGCGTCCAGAGCAGAAGGGCTGCCAGTTGAGCTCGTTCCGAAGATGGTGGAGGAAAAGAGGATTCCGCGGGAGGAGGTAGAACATCTGAACAAGGAGCTGCAAGTGTGTCTGCAGCCCTTGGAGGGGGAAAAGAGTCCTTGGGAGAAAGTGGAATGGTCATTTTGGCAGTCACCCTTCAGAAAATCCATGCAAATGGATTTTGGAGAAAATGGAAATTGAATCTGGCCATGAAGTCAGGTGAAACCAGCCTTTGGCTTTGAGCCATCCAATTTCAGGAGTGGACATCAGAAAAAACCCATGGCAGAGCCCTGCATGTGGCTGACAGCATCTTCCTAAGGGCTTGCATTTGAAATGGGATCTCGGGCTAATCTCTGCCAGCCACTTTTCTGACACAAACTTCTTGGTTGTCTCAGATCTCCGCAGGCTCTTCTGTTCAACCTGCAGCAGCAGCATCACCAGCAGCAGGAGCAGGAGCAGCAGGAGCAGCAGCAGCAGTGTCATCTAAAGGAGGCTTTGCTGTCCAAGCTAAGAAGTGGAGCCCGGGCATCTCTAGCACTGACGCAGCTGCTGCTCAGCAACAGGAGATGGAGGATGACTCCCTGGAGCTCCTGAGTACGTCTGGTGCCTTTCTTCTCTGAGGGACAGTGTATTGTGTGCACATGTCAGCATAGCTGGACCAAATGATTCTCCTCACTTTGGTGTCCCAGGGACATTTAGGACTCCCCACAGGAAATGCTGTGCTCCAAGGCAGCAAGAGAGTGCTCTGGGTGGTCCTGCTGCCTCTGAGGGCAGCTTGGACATACTGGGGCATGCCTGAGCTTCGCTGTCTGCTAAAGGCAGAAGCAGGGATTGTTTCTGCATCAGCAGAATGCTGGGACCTAGCAAATGGGCAAGTGCTGTGTGCTGGTGGCCAAACTGCATAGAATAGTTAGCTTCCAAAATTCTCCTTAAGACTCCTGACTTCTCATCCATCATCAGAGAAAAAAAAAAAACAACTTCACAGAATTGATTGGTTTTAGCATTTTATCTTTTGGTTTTGGCTTTAGTTTGGGGTTTTTTCTGGATTTTTTTGGGTGGAATTTTATTCTCCATCCTAAAGGAGCTCTTCTGTCCCATGTCTCTTACTGGTGTCATTTTTATGCCTGTTCTCATTTACCACTACTACATCTACAGGTTTTTTAAAGACAACATTCTAGTTTTGTCAGTGAGAACTCCTCAGAAAGAACATCAGGTGACAGCAGAAACAGGGAGCAAGAGGTGTTTTTCTTGTGTCCCATATGAAAAAAACAAAAGATCCTTTTATCAGAATCTGTATTTATTATCCTAGTTTTGTTTTTAGAAAGGTGTGTCCAAGAGACACATCCCTGGGGCTTGATCAGATAAAAGTGCACTGTAGGCATTTCTCTGGAGTGAGCTTTTTACCCCTCTGCTGTATATTTCTCAGATCCGTGGCACTTTCTCGTACCTGATTCCCAGCCATTCCCAGACTGTTTGAATGCTACCCATTGGCCCAAGCCCTGCTCAGATCAGTCTCTAGGAACACACATCAAGCCCTCTGTGATTCTGCAGCACAAGTCACTGAATCTGCTTCTTGCCCAGAACAGCTGCCAGTACTGTGCTCTCAGACAAGACCTGGTGGGGCTGAGAACAGAGCCCAGTTGACTCTCTGTCTACCATCACGTGTTGGCACAAAAAGGACCTTGATGTGCACCTGGGCGTGTCTGATCTCAGAGCCAATCCTGTTGTGTCCTGAATGGGGGCACCAGCTTGGAAGGGGCTGGGTCTGGCCGTGCCTTCTTCCCGTTACTTGTCAGTGCTGGTGCTTGGGCTTTGGCAGCTTTGTTGTGGTGGCTGCCCTGGCCCTGAGGGCTGGTGTGAGTGCAGAGGCTGGAGCCTTCCTTAGCTGGGAGAGTCCCGCTGCCGCCCGGCCGCTGCAGCGCGGAGCTGCCCCGAGGCAGCAGCCCCTGCTCTGGGCCGGCTCCTGCATGGCCTGGGCTGGGCTCAGCCAGGGGCAGCATCTCCTCTGGGCAGCTGTCCATGTCCCGCCGGTACCTGAGGAGGGAGCACTGCTGTCCTTGCTGCCCTTGCCCGCTGCGGGAAGATGGGCACGTGTGCGGGGCTGAGAGGGCCAGTGCAATGGCAGGGACTGATCCCTGCTGGCAGGGGGAGGAGGAGCACTGTGCTTCTTCACCTGGGGCACAGGCAAGGGCGTCTTCCAGCTCAGCCTGCTCATCAAGGCCGAGGATCCTGCTGCTGAAGGCCCCCTTGGGATTGGTTATAGCAGGAGCTGCTTTGCTCTACTATCAGAAAGGCATTCTTTTGGCCAACGGCTGCAAGGTGGAGTAGATGCCCTCCTCTCCTGGGAATGCATCTCCCTCTGCTTTGTTTTCTGTCAAGAGATCTCTTCAAAGGACTGTAGAAAATCAGTCTCTGTGCTGACCATTTGTACTGCAGAGCTGCCTGTCTTGTTGCTGTTTTTGTTGTTGTTGTTGTTACCCAGCTGACCACAAAGGACCCAGAGCCCCAGACAGTGGGCTTGTATCTCTTGGATGCTGGGATCTCTGCTCTCAAGTGAGCATCTTGCATTTTCTTTCCCTCAGGGCAAATGGCGAGCACGGAAAATCCCCTCATGAAATACACGGAACTGGAAAATCTTGGCAGTGGGTGAGTCCAACCACAGTTCCTTCTTCACAGTCATGGGGCAGGTGATTTGCTGCTGGAATATCTGTCAAGTTTGAAGTCAGGCACTTTGAAGCTGCAAGCATATTCAGACACCTGGGTTAGTCTGCCCCATCTCTCAGTTCCAGACAGCATTTGCAAGTGTTTTAAGAGGGCACCGTCAAAGTCGTTTTTATTTCATTACCAGAAACAGCAACCTAGCCCCTCTCATAGCAGTGAGATAACAGTTCTCAGGAACAATTCTTGCCAAGAGTTTGCTGAAGGAAATAGTCTGTGACCAGGATAAAAACTGCCCAGTTTAGCAACTGAAATCAAGATGAAAGAATCATCTGGCCTTTTGAGCTGAGGCAGTCAACCCCAATGCTTCAGGAACAGGCCCAGTGCCCATGCACTGGAGAAGAAAATGCATCATCTGCCTTCTGGCAGAGCCCTCCTGCATGCCGCAGGTTTGAGGCATTTCCAGCAGAGATCTCCTGTCTGGGCTGCCTTTCACTCCAAGATCTAAATGGCTTCTCCTTTCTTTGCTGCTGTTTTCCTTCTAGGGGTTTTGGAGTTATTTGCAGAGCGGTCGACACTGCCACAGGAGGAGAGGTAAATGTCAACAGCCCCTGCAGATTCTGCTGCTCTCCAGGGCTTTCCTTTCTTGTGTCAGCTGTGGCTGGAGCTTTGGGTCCAGCTGTGCTGCACAAGTAGCACACACTGGTGCCAGCCTGCCAACCGCATTTGAGACAGTCTTTGTCCTTCTCAGCTGCCAGAAGGAAGGCAAGGAGGGCAGCAGTCCCTTTCAGAGAAGGACGCTCTCCCAGGCTCCCAATTGCTCAAACAAAGGTGGTGGTGCCTTAGAGCATCTCACTGCTCTTGGGGGCTATGGCTTCAGAGTGCTGAGCTCTCATTTCTGGCTGCCAGCAAATACATCTGAATGTTCCTGGCAGTTCCTCAGCCACCTGCAGTGCTGCACTTGGGAACTGCACATAGGGAGAGATCTGCAAGGTGTCCCTAAAAGCCCTAAGCCCCGCCTATAGCCCAAGATGTATCCACAGAGTAGCAAGGCATGGATCACTTCTTCTGAAGTACAGACAGAGAAACAGAGAGTGTGCTCAGAGCTTTGGGGGTGATAGTCGAGACACCATTGTTAACAAGTGGACAAGGCAAAACGTCAGTGGCCACGTGTCCTGTAAGTGGCCCCCAAAGGAGCAGAGAAATGGGCTGTTGGAATGTCAGTTCCTAATGACTCCTTTGTCTCATCACAAGGCACTTTGGCACGGCTCGACTCTGTCATGGCAAAATCACTCGCTCCGTGTGTGTTGTGGTCTCGTGCCACCAACTTGTAAAGTTCCTGATTTTCTGTGTCATTCTAGGTGGCCATCAAGAAAATAAATCTTCAGGGACCAAATAGGACTGAATTAACCCTGAATGAAATCACCATCATGAAGAGGAATAAGAGTCCCTATATTGTGAATTATTTAGACAGGTGAGTGGTCATGGTCTTATCCCATGAATTTTTACATGCCAGGTTAAAAACCCACTTTGGACACTGGCAGAAAATTTTTAATTATTGGATATTTTTTATTTCCCTATTCGTCTCCAATGGATGGGAAGAGAGTGCATTTTGTCTGCATGGCTCTTCCCTGGCTTTCAATCACACAGTTGGAAAACTGTCCAAAAACCTGGATCAACCCTAGCATCCTAAGTCAATACCCTGTTGAGTTCACCGTCTCCATCTTGTCTCAGGATTGATTAAAAAAATTTCTTCAATGCTGATGAAGCATCCTGGAGAGGATTTCCCTGGGATTGTTGCCCCTCTTTTCCATGGCTGGCCATGCCAGGAATATGAGGTGCTTCTTTCCAGAACTACCATGCAGGACAGGTCTTTCATCTTGGCTGTTACTGAACTGCCGTTGTGCTGGCTGGCCGTCTAAGACATCTCCTCTTCACACATGTGCTGTTCTCCTTGAGACTGCACAGACTGCAACTAATGCAGAGCCCAGAGGGAATGTCTATTCCTTGAATTCTGTCCTTGTCACAAAGGGACGCGGCAACAGGAATCAAGCAAAAAACCAAGGTAGCCATGCCTGTTCATCTGCATGACCTGCATGGCCTTGTTTCCTCATTTCAGCTACCTTGTGCGTGAGGAAGTCTGGCTGGTCATGGAGTACATGGATGGAGGCACTCTCAACGATATCATCACTGAGGTTCGCATATCGGAAGAGCACGTGGCGACCATCAGTCGAGAGGTCAGGGATCCCAGCTGTGCTTCCCAGGGCTTGGGCAGGATTGTCTGGGAAAGGGGCTCAGAACAGGAGCCATTCCATGTGCCAGGCTTTGATTCTGTGTTGCTGGAATGCTATGTGCAGGCAAGAGCATCTCAAGTGAACTGCCCGCCAGTGTGCCTGCACTCACTGGACTCTGTGCTTGTCCTCTTCTCTCCTGCTGATGCATTCTCACTCTGTCTCTTGTATTTCCTCTTCTCCCTCTTTGCCTGTCTGCACTGCATTCCTTGCCCGTAAAGGCAAAGGTGGTGGTGGCAGCCTTTGAAACAAACAGCAAAGAAAAAAGAGACTCCTTTCTCTCAGTGCTCAGCTGAAAAGCTTAGCAGTGCAGCCAAAATGCTTTTTTACTTCTGAGCACATCCACTGCAGCAGCAGTCATCCTGGCTGCTTTGCAGGGCAGCGTCTACACCAGCAGTTGCTGTTGCTCTTTCACAAGCTGACATGCCTTTCTTTAGAAAGGTGCTGCTCTGCTAGTGTTGGAGCAGCCAGCTCTTCCTCTCAATGCCACTGTGTTCTGCCATTACTCCCAGTTCCCCGGGAGATGGAATCTTTGAGAGCTGTTGCCTTCCTTGTCTGATGAAATCACATCACCGATTTTTGCCCTCCTGTTTCTGGTTTCTCTCTCAGTGCCTCCAAGGACTGGAATTCCTCCATTCGAACCATGTGATTCACCGAGATGTGAAGAGCCTTAACATCCTGCTTAAAACTGATGGCTCTGTCAAGCTGGGTCAGTATATTCTTGGTCAGGTGCAGCATTCCAGGGATATGTGGGGTTTGGAGCAGCTCTTGAGTGACTGCCAGCCCCCCAACAATGGTGCTGCTGGCAGTGCAGGGACCCCTGCTGTCAGCTGACCGCACGGTTGCAAGGTGCACAGACCTATGGCAAGGAACAAGCAGTCCAGAGTGGCATTGTTCTGTGTGTGTCCCTTCCAGAGGGAGGGAGCTACGAGTCTAAAGCTTCGGGGAAACAGATGGCACTGCAAGAGGCAGTGTAAAAAATGTGGGGTTTTTTGAAGTAGCCAATGCCATATTTCCTTGGCTAAAGTCCTGAGGAAACAGAGCAGGGACACTTGTCCAGGAGATTCAACAGCACATTCTCAAACTTCTACTGGCCAATTCTTTTGCTTGCTTTTCTAATTGCACAGTATTCAGATAAAAACAATCTTCTGCTTTCTCCCCAGCTGATTTTGGCCTCTCTGCTCAACTCACCCCTGAGCAGAGCAGACGGAACTCGGTGACAGGGACTGCTTGGTGGATGGCTCCGGAACTTGCAAAGGCTCACACCTATGGCCCAAAAGTCGACATCTGGTCGTTTGGAATCGTGGGCATGGAAATGGTGGAGCAAGAAGTTCCTTATGAGGATAAAAGCCCGCTCTTGGTAAGGTGTAAATGCTCTCTGATCCCACTGTCTTTCTCACCATCCCCACGTTCTGTGTGCCACTGGAAAAATCCCATTGCCATCTGCTGGAACTACTTCCACCACGGTCCCTTTCCAAAAATGTCCCTGCAGCACATCCCTGCATCTGGTGGAGTTTTGGTTGTATCAGTGGGGGAACTCAAGCCTTACCCCACGCAAACTATCTCCATTCTTGGGCAACGTTTTGCTTTGCTTAGAAGTGGTTCCAGCTCTTTTGGCTTTGTAGATGGCCCTAAGAACAGGAAAGAAGCATCTTAGAGCTGGTGTTCTCTTCCCTGAAATGAAGGAAAGAAACCCAAGCCCAACAAAATTTCTAGAACCGTCATTTGGAGAGACGTGCACCCCCATTCTTCTCAGAGGGAAACTGGCCTGAAACCTGGACACCTTCAGGGTGTGGAGGCCAAAGAGTCTCTTGTGCGTCTTGTGCAGTGGTGCTGAAACACTTAGTGACCATCTTTCTTTCCTAAGCCAAGCCACATTCTCCATGGCACCAAGCTGAAGCCTGGGCATGGAGAGAGCCTGCCAAAACCACCCCTTGGTTTCCTGGCACTTTCTGGGACGGGCATACCATTAATGCATTGACTTGAGGATCCAAATGAGCAGAGGGATGCCGACCATCAGGATGGCATTTCTCCTTCTTCTGATTTGACCATGAAAATGCCTGTGTGCCCAAACAGGCATTTTCATCCCAAGACATCTGTGCATGCATCTCCATGTGTCTGTGTTGAAGATGAGATTCCAAATGTTTGTTTCCTTATCTGAGGAATAACTGATGGATTTCCTTTCTTTACTTGCAATTACCATTTTTTACAAGAACCAAGCCAAAAGCTTGATATCTTTTGTTTGATGGCAGCTGTGCTTAAGGGACCAACAAGCACTGCAGAGATGCTTTTCATGTAATAATCCTTGGAAATAGTAGAGTGAGTTAGTAGAGCAAAGTGCCTCTTCCAAACAGCCTGTCAAGCTGGTCAGGTGAATCCTCAGAGCAGCAAAGGTGCTTTTGCTGATCTAACTTCCACTAATGAGGTCAGTCAATGAAACCAGCTGCCAAGGCAAGATCTGCTGGATGTTGGACAAGCTGTGGCTGCCTCGAGTTTTAAATTTTTTGTTGGTCCAGGAAAGTCATCTCTGCCTCTGTGCCACAGCAGAAACCGCCACTGCAGAGTGCAGCTTGAACAATGGGATGTGGGAGAGCAGTTCCAGATGTGAAAGAAGCAGGTGAAAGACTCGTGTTTCCTTTTTCTCCAGGCTCAACTCCTGATAGCCACCAAAGGGATCCCAGAGCTGCGGCAGCCCAAGCTCCTCTCCCCTTTGCTGCGGGATTTCCTGAGCTGCTGCCTGCAGGCAGATGAGGCACGGCGCTGGTCAGCCCAGGAGCTCCTGCAGGTAAAATGCCAGCAGGGGCTGCAGGGGAAACAGTGTCCCAGGGATGGGCTCCTCCTCCATGGAAGTGCAAGGCATCAGATGAGCCCCCCTCCTCCTCACCTCCACACTTGGTGCTGTTGTAATGAAAACAGTCAGGAAGCCTAGACTGGGCTGGGCTGGCAGGGACCTCTAAAGGTCATCTGCTCCAAGTGCCCTGCAATGAGCAGGGACATCTTTAAAGAAACCAGGGTGCTCAGACTTGAAATATTTCCAGGGCTGGGACACTTACCAGCTCTTGCAGCAAGCTGTGCCACTGTTGCCCCACTGTTGCTCCTTAGACCTACTCTGACTCAATCCTCTTTTCATTTCAAAAATATTCCCCTGCCTTTGAGGCTCTTAGCTTGGAAAGTAATGGCTCATTGTAGGTTTTTTTCCTTTCTGCAGCATCCATTTGTAACATCTGCCCAGCCTGCGTCCAGCCTCGTGCCGCTCATCGTCACAATGAAGAGATGGCAGGAGTTGAGAAGAAGGGGAGAGGCCCTTTAAAGCAGTTCTCTCCATGACCAGCCGAGAGGAAGATTTTAGGCTATGATTGCAGCAAAAATTGTAGTGTAGGATTGTTGCTAAGATTGTAAGGCAGTGTTGTTGCCTAAGATTGTAAATAAAACTTCTGAAACCTCAAGTCATTTTGAAGATTGCCCTCCTTCTGAGCCTGTGAGAAAGCTCAGCATTTCCTTGTGAACTGTCTGTTTTTCCTTAGAGGTGGGAAGTGACATTAATGGTTTCTTTGGCACGGCTTGAAAGGGGAGAAAGCTCTTCTTCATTCATCCTCTGCAGAGCACAGTGTCTTTGGAATATGGCCCACTGGCTGGGTTTTATCCAGCTGTGGCACTTGTGTTTGAGGCAGAAAGGGCACTGGCACTGGCATTTGCAGGCAGAAGCAAAGGAGGAGTGCGTCAGCCCAAACACCCTGTGCAGATGTGCAGGCCTTGAGCTCTGACTGGAGAGCATTTGTGTTCCTGCCACTTGGATTTGTATCCCTAAATGCAATTTCTTTGGCTGGAGGAGAGTTTTTCTCAAGTGAGAAAGCAGAAAGATCAGGGAGGCTGCTGGGAAAGGTGCAGAGATGGTGCAGAGCTGTCAGCGGGCACCAGGTGAGAGCAGGCTTTGCCTTGGCCAGGCTGGAGCCCCAGCAGAGCCCTGGCAGAGCCCGGAGCAGCCTGAGCCTGGGCAGAGGCAGGCTGGAAGGAGGCCCTTGGAGCTGCAGGAGGCAGCAGCCCGGCCCTGGGTGCCTCTTGGTGGCACCAGGTCAATCCTGAGCTCTCAGAGCCCAGCTGGCAGCTGGCTACTCCCAAGGGGAAGCGTAGCCGTGCTGGGCACAGCACAGACTGGTGGCATTGGCCGTCTGGAGTGTGCACAGGAGGAGAGAAAGGCAAAGCACAGCCCAGGGCTGCAGGCCTGGCTGAGGATTCCTACTCTTGTGCTGGCTGCCCTGAGACTCCTGGCAAAGGTGAGCAGTGTGTGCAGCACTCTGGGCACAGGGGAGGGAGCTGGGCTGCTCTGCAGGCTCCAGCACAGGGCAGCGTCCTTCAGGCATGGCGCTTCTGCCGGGGGAACCGAGGCCAGCAGGAGGCAGGGACAGCTTGTCCCTTGACATCTGCACTAGCCAGGGCCTCACACAGCTCTGGGAGGAAGCACCTGCAGTCCTGGAGTTCTGCACTGAGCCAGAGCAAGGGGTGAAATGCACAGTGGTCTGCAGAAATATTCAGGGGCACCAGGTTGGCCTGCTTTGTGCTCTCTGGCACACAGCAAGCACTGTGCCATACAGCCCTGAGCTGCTGGGAGAGAGGCGTTAGAAAGGAGCCAACTCTTGGCTAAAATTAACCAGGGACAAAGTCATCAAAGCCAAAGAGAACTGTTTCTTTGTAAGGATTCACCTGAGCTGGGTGTGTATCTTGCTCTCCCAAGAGCCAAACACACACACAACACACACTCACACAGAATGCTGCTTTTTATTGCCTTGCCCAGCCCAGGGTGAACCGTGCCCCCTTTCCCTTTGGCTGGGTACTAGGGAACTTATATTCTCTCCCCACTGTCTCCTTTTCTGACCCCTTCCCTCTTATCCTACTTCCCTTTTGGTCTGGTCTTCAACCTGGCCCCTCTCCCAGCTCACAGCAACACCCAACAAATTAACTAAAACAAATACAAACCCTAAATAACAACACCTAGGACCAACAACTTTCATTCTTTTTTCTAGTAATCTTTTGGCTGCAGCAAAATATTACCTCCTATCTCACTGAGGGAATCAGGGATGAGCCTATGCCTTGTGCTTGAGCAGTGAACTGTTTTGGAAGGGAGCAGAAGAGTTTCAGGAGGCAATTTGGGTTTTCTTTCTAAATTGCTGGAGGAAAGACACAATGTGGCTTCAGAAAGCAAAAACACTTTCACAGTAAATTGAGGAAATGCTCGTGAACAATTCTCAGAGAAGGAAGGTGTTGAGAAAATGTTGAACTGTAACAAATCATGAATTGCCTTTGCATTAACAGACAGTGTTGAGCCCTCTATTCCCCCAGCACAGTGACTGATGTGTGCAAGTGGCTGCCTTAGCCTTGAGAATAGAGTAGTCCTCCTAAGAAGGAAGCTGGAAAACTACTGGTAGGGGAAGAAAGTGGTTGTAGGAGGCTCTTGAGCATCGGGGGAGAATTGGAGGAATGGGATGTTCCCCAAATGACCACCAAAGACCTCAAGAGAGCCCTACTCTCCTGTCAGGAACTTCTGAGAAGTGATTTAAATATGTCAACTAATTGGAGGGAATGTTACCCTGTGAGTTTCAGCAAAGTAATGAGTAGGTCTTCTTTCCATGGTTACAAATTAATAGGTGAGATTTCTGAGTGAGCACCTGTGTTAGAAAAGTGATTCCCCATGCACCCAGCACTGAAATAAAGTCATGCCTCCTTTCTCCCACTGAGCTGGCACCAGGGAGCCAAAGCTCTGTGCTGCAGCTGGCCTGGGTGTGTGCAGAGCAGTGCAGCCTCCACAAAGCCCTTGGTTTCCCCACAAGTCATGGGGATTTGTTGCCAGCTGTGCCCAGCTGTGGCAGGAGAAAGAGCCCGCAGTGCAGTGGGCGCCGTGCCCTGCCCAGCCGGGACTCTCTGGCACAGAGGAGCAGCAGCACCAGCACCTTTCAACCCACTCCTGCCTTGGCCTCCCCTGGCACACAGAAGCCTCTGGAAATCAGCACCACCTGGTGCCTTCCCAGCTTGGAGCAGCTCCTGCTGCTGGGCACATCCTGCCACTTCTACTGCTCCCAAACAGGAATCAAGGCACAGGTGGAGACGGACATACAGAGAAGCCCTGGGCTTGTGCAATCAATGGGCAAATGCATGGGGGAATGTCTTAGGAATTATTTCAGCTCTTATGCCAATACTGCCTTCTCTCCTTTTCTCTCTTCGCATTTCCTGCTCTTTTCCCTCTCACATTTCCACTCCTTCCCCCTCTTGAGTCTCACAGTTTTCCTCTCATGTTTGCCTGCCAAGTTTTACTCATTTTCCCCACCCTTTTCAGCTCCTTTTCCTCACACTTGACCTCTCACACTTCCCCACCTTCCCACTGTTTCCTGCTCTTTTTTTCCTCATGTTTCTCACAATTTTTCCCTGACATATCCTGCCCTTTTCTCCCCTCATGTTTCTCTCCTTTCCTCAGTCATTTTTCTCCAAGTTTTCTCCTCAGGATTCTCACTTTTGCCCTCATGATTCTAAACTTTTCCTCTGACATTTCTCATACTTTTCCCCTCACATTTATCATTCTTTCCCCCTCATGTTCCTTATAATTTTCTCTCACATTTTGTGGCCTTTTTTCACTCCTGTTTTCTGACACTTTTCCTGTCAGACTTCCCACCCTTTTTTTCCCCCCTCTTGTTTTCTGCCTTTCTCTGCCCTCTGGTTTCTCACTCTTTTCCCCTCAGGATTCTCACAATGTTCCCCTCACATTTGCTGCCTGTTTCTCTCTCTCTGCCAGTAAAGTTTCTCACTCTCTTCTCTTCACATTTCTCTCCATTTCCCCCTATATTTTTCACCCTTTCCCACTCATATTTCTTAGAATTTTCCCATTGTATTTCCTGCCTTTTCCTCGTCTCACCTTCTTCTCCTATTTTCACTCACATTTCTCACCATTTTCCCCTCAGTTTTCTCACCCTTTCCCACACAGGTTTCCTACCCTTTTCTTCCCTCACACTTCTCTCCTTTTTCCACTCCCATTTCTCACACTTGTCACCTCACAATTTCTGCCTTTTTCCCCCTCACATTTCTTAACCCACTGGTTCCTGTCAGTGACTGCTCCTCTTCAGTAGTGGATGGGCTTCTCTTGTTTTTCCCTGCAATCCCCTACTCCAAAGAACGGGTGCCAGAGCAGCGCTCCAAGGAGCCCCTGCCTGTGCGTCTGCTGAACAGAATGGCCGTGCTCAGCTTGAAGAGTCTCATGGAGAACAACCTAAAGTGCACTGGGCTTCCTGCTGCAGTTTTGGTTTGTATTTCAGTTCTCTGTAGTCTTCATGGTGTTCTAAAGAAATAGGTCCCCTGAGGGATACACATTGCGGGTGAGCAGCCACTGCACCATCCGCCTCAAGCAGATCCATCTCCGTTTTCATCCCCTCACAGTCACTGTGACTCCTGCCTGGACCAAACCACTTGTGATGCTTCTTGATGCTAAACAAAGTCCATCTGCACAGGAAATGCTTTTGGCCCTCTTTTGAAGAAACAATAAAAGCCTTTATTTTAAAATGTTCAGTCTCCAGAGATTTTTTCCTATTTTCACCAATTTGAATTGCCTTGACATCAAAATACTGCCAGCTGACATTCCAAACTGGCTGGTCTATGTTTGTGTGCACAGAACAAATGTGCCACATCGTGCCCATTTCCCGGGTGTCTGTTAATGTCCTGTTCAACAAAGGGCTGAAGGGAAGGACTCTTGCTGCCCCGCGCGGCTCCGGGGCTGGAGCTGGGCTGGCAGGGGCCGCAGACCATGCTGGGAGGCCCCGCATCAGCCCCATCCGCCATCGTGTGTGTGTCTGCCTCAGCCCCATCCGCCATCTTGTGTGTGTCTCCCTCAGCTCCATCCGCCATCTTGTGTGTGTTTGGCTTAAAGCAGCCTGTCCTAACTTGTCACTGTCCTTTACCCATGAACAAGTCCCCAGGGCCACACACAGCAAATGTCCAACAGCAGCTCCATCAGCCACTTCCTCCTGCTGCCATTGGCAGACACGAGGCAGCTGCAGCTCCTGCACTTTTGCCTCTTCCTGGCCATCTCCCTGGCTGCCCTCCTGGCCAACGGCCTCGTCATCAGCGCCACAGCCTGCGGCCACCACCTGCACAGCCCCATGTTCTTCTTCCTGCTCCACCTGGCCCTCAGTGACCTGGGCTGCATCTGCACCACTGTCCCCAAAGCCATGCACAATTCCCTCTGGGACACCAGGAACATCTCCTACACAGCATGTGCTGCTCAGCTCTTTTTCTTTATGTTTTTCATCACAGCAGAATTTTCCCTCTTGACCATCATGTGCTACGATCGCTACGTGTCCATCTGCAAACCCCTGCACTAGGGGACCCTCCTGGGCAGCAGAGCTTGTGCCCACATGGCAGCAGCTGCCTGGGCCAGTGCCTTTCTCTATTCACTGCTGCACACAGCCAATACATTTTCCCTGCCCCTGTGCCATGGCAATGCCCTGGGCCAGTTCTTCTGTGAAATCCCCCAGATCCTCAAGCTCTCCTGCTCACACTCCGACCTCAGGGAACTTGGGCTCATTGCTGTTAGTGCCTGTCCATTTTTTGGCTGTTTTCTGTTCATTGTTTTCTCCTATGTGCAGATCTTCAGGGTTGTGCTGAGGATCCCCTCTGAGCAGGGACGGCACAAAGCCTTTTCCACCTGCCTCCCTCACCTGGCCGTGGTCTCCCTGTTTGTGAGCACTGCCCTATTTGCCCATCTGAAGCCCCTCTCCATCTCCTCCCCATCCCTCAATCTGGCCCTGTCAGTTCTGTACTCAGTGATGCCTCCAGCCCTGAACCCCCTCATCTACAGCCTGAGGAACCAGGAGCTCAAGGATGCCCTGAGGAAAATGATGCCTGGATCTTTTCAGAAGCAATAAACTCCCTCTTTCCTGCTCCAGAGGCTTCAGAATACAACTCTTCACAGTCTCAGACATTTTTTCCTATTTGTATATTTTTTCATTGGGACCTTTCCTGTTTCTTTTTCTCGTGTTACTACTTTGTGATGTCACATCCCATTTTCTGATGTCACAGACTCACCTTCTATGAAGTCACAGCTAGCTCTGTGATGTCACAACCCATTCAATGATGTCACACTACTCACTCAGTGATGTCATGCAGCCACCCTGGAATGTCACAGCCCAATCTATGACTTCACAGCCCTATGATGTCATATAGCCACAGCAAAATGTCACATCCTGCTCTGCAATGTCACACACTCCCCTGTGATGCTGTAGCTGCTCAATGACCTCACACAACAAACTCTGTGATGTCATAGCCCAATCTGTGACCTCACACAACCCACTCTCTGCTGTCACACAGCCCCTTTGTGACATCACAGCTGCTCTGTGGCTCTGTGACATGGATTAGAGCAGATTTTGGCCATTGTAGCTCCAATTTTCCTCGGATTTCTTTCTCTGTGTATCCCAACCCTTTTTCTAGCTTTTCCCCAGAAATCCCAGGAATCTCCCAGAGCTTGGGGACATTTTTGGGTGTTGAAGTGCAGATTTTGGGTATTTTAGTGCAGATTTTGTATGTTTAGGTGCAGATTTTGGGGCTCTTGGGCCACTTCCCATGCAATTTTAGAGCAGATTTTGGCCATTTTACAGCCAGATTTTCCACAGATTTTTTTTTTACTAGTCATTCCCAGCCATTTTTCCCAACTTTTCCCCCAGAAATTCCAAGAATCTCCTTAGGTTTGCTACCATATCTGGGTGTTTTTTCGCAGATTTTGTGTGTTTAATACAGAGTTTGGGGCTCCTGGAGCCAGTCTGCATGAAATATCTATTGTGAATTTAAGGGATTTTTCAAGGAGCTCTACGAGGCTCCTGTACTAGATTATTGTGCTGTCTTTTACTGAGCTCCCTGATAATGGTTCTGTTGATCAGTGAAGAGGATTTCACACTGAGGGGCAACAGTGCAGCCTGTTGAGTGGCCCAGCAGCCTCTGGGGGAAAAACCTTTTCCTGAGATCCAACCCAAAACTGCCCCGAGTCAGCTCCAGCCATTCCCTGCAGTCCTGTCCCTGGGCCCCAGAGGGAAGAGGTTCCCACAGTCCCCAGCCAGGGACCCGCTCCCAAGGCTGTTGCCAGGGCAGCCAGGGCTGGCACCAGCTGTGATGCTCGGTTTCCCCGGGCCGGGCTTTAGGAATGGGATTCCCCAATTTCCTGATCCCGCTAAAACCGTGCCGCCCCTCACTGCCCTCCAGCCTCCCACTGAAAGTAAAAAAGGCAAAGACTCCAGGCTTGGATAAGAACAATTTACTGGGCACCGCAACAAGAAAAGGAACAAACAGGAACAGAAACAACAGTGATAAGAGAAGGGGATAACACAAACTATATACAGGGAAATTACAACCAATTACCAACTGGCTCACCCAGCAACGTACTTTATCCTGCATGGGAAGGACACCCTTCTCCTTGGGGGAGAGAGAGAGTCCCTTCCCTGACCCCAGCAATGACCTGATATGGGATCAAATACAATGACAGGGCCATGGCCAGACCATGACGTTCTTCAATCCCACCTCACATCATTGCCAGGGGCAGGGAAAGGGACAGGTTTCCTCCCAGCATGGATCACAGGGAATGTGGGTCACCAGGGTTCTTCCCAATGTGAGTCCTCTGATAGGGGATGAGGTTGGAGACTCAAATTATGCTCTTCCCACAGTCAGGACACTCACAGGGCTTCCCTTACAGGTGACTCCGTTGATGCTTGGTCAAGTGAGAGCTCTGAGTGAAGCTCTTCTCACACTGAGGACACTCGTGGGGCCTCTCCCCAGTGTGGATGCGCCGGTGCCTGATGAGGTGGGAGTTTTGCTTGAAACCCTTCCCACAGTCGGGGCAGCGGAAGGGCCTCTCCTCTGTGTGAATCCGCTGGTGCTTGAGGAGATCTGAGCTGGTCTTAAACCCCTTCCCACACTCAGAACACTCATAGGGCCTCTCCCCAGTGTGGCTCATTTGGTGGATGATCAGCTGGGACCTCTGGTTGAAGCCCTTCCCACATTCCCCACACTTGTGTGGCCTTTCCTCAGCGTGGGTGTTCTGGTGGCAGATCAGATTGGAGCGCTGGCTGAAGCTCTTCCCACACTGCACACACTTGTAGGGCTGTTCCCTGGTGTGGATCCTCTGGTGGCTGATCAGGTGGGACCTTGTGCTGAAGCTCATCCCACATTCCCCACACTCATGGGGCCTCTCCCCAGTGTGGATGCGCCGGTGCCTGATGAGGTGGGAGTTGTGCTTGAAGCCCTTCCTGCAGTCGGGGCAGCGGAAGGGCCTCTCATCAGTGTGAATGTGCTGGTGTGAGAGGAGATTGGAGCTGGTCTTAAACCTCTTCCCACACTGGGGACACTCGTAGGGCCTCTCCCCAGTGTGGATCCGCTGGTGTCTGATCAGGTGGGACCTGCAGCTGAAGCTCTTCCCACACTCCAAGCACTTGTGGGGCTTCTCCCCATCATGAAGCTGCTCATGGACCAGCTCAGAGCCCTGGCTGAAGCTCTGTCCACCTTCCTGGAATTGGGTGGGTCTTTCCTCCTCAGAGCCCCCTGGGATGGGTTTGGAGGCCCTCCTCCTGCGGGATCTCTGCGGCTTTTCCTCCCCATTGGATTCTTGTGCTGTGGATCCGCTCAAAACAGCCTCTTCCACGAGGTTCTGCTGTGTGGATTTGTCCTCCCTGGTCTCCATCCTCAGCTTCTTGTCTGGAGGAGGAAGGACAAGGAGAGGATGAGATTTGCCTCCGTGCCAGAGGGAAGGGGAAGGAGTTTCCCCCCAGTCTATCCCCGGCATGAAGGCGTTGGCAGCAGGGTTGTCCTGCAGCCAGGGGCCGTGCTGGGCTGGGATATGGAGCAGGAGAGAGGGGGAAAGGGGCACTGACTTCCTTCTCACCTGCCTGGCTGTCCCGGGGCATCTTCCAGTTCCTTGCAGCCTAAACTTAAAAATTAAGAATTAAAACTAAAAATGCAGTAGTAAAAAAAATCCCCAAAACAACAGACAGAGTCAGAATACAACCTGACACCCAGTTAGGGGTGTTGGTAGCAGTCCAATCAAACTGGTGCGGCAGTCCTCCTGGAGTTACACTTCTGGTTTTCTTGAAGCAAAGATCTTGTAGAAGGGTGTAGTTTTCCTCTGAAAATCCAGTGATGGTGCAGATGGGTCCAGTGCTCCTCTGGGAATCCAGTGGAAACAGGCTGCTTCTGGTGTGGTAAATATCAGATTATATCCAGGTAGGAATGCTTGGCTCCTCCCTCTGGATGAAGCATCTCCCAATGGGATGATGTTATTTTATCAGTCATGCAGTGAACATCAATGACCCATTAACAGAAGATAAGCCCCTGGAGGGAGGATGGATTGTGGAAGAGATAAAGAACACTGCAACACCTGGTTTTAACAACTGGCCTATTAACAGAAAATAATCCCTGGAAATACGAGGTATGGGCCATGGAAGAGATAAAGAATACTGCCCCACCTGGTTCTCACAGATGGCAATAGAATACATTGTTTTGGTTCCATCTTGGATTGCATTCTCAGAATGGGCTCCAGGCTCCTTGCCCAGGCTCTCTCCAGAACACGCCCAGGCCAATGCTCAGCACAGAAAAGCCCTGGGAGCAGCCCCAGGCTGGCCCTGGGCAGGCTAGGGGCAAACAGCAGGGCTGGGGCTCTGCAAGGGCCCTGGGGGAGACGGGAAGGAGCAGCAGAGCAGGGGCTGATCCATCCCCACTGTGCTGGACACCCCAGGGCAGCATCCCAGGGCGTCCTCATGCACCTGCCAACAACATCCCCCCTGGGCAGCCCTGGCCTCTCCCCCAGCTCACACAGGGGCCGCATCCTTGCAGGCACAGACACGGCAGCACTGCCTCAGGAGCCCCTGTTTGCACTGCCCAGAGCAGGCCTCAGCACCCCCATGCTGTTGGGGTGGGGAGATGAACCTGAGGGAGCACAAATGCCATCAGCCCCTGGGGCCAGGAAGGGCTGGGCCACAGCAGGGAAACCACTCAGCTTTGGCGTGGCCTCTCAAGTCACACAGAGAGTTTGTTCCCATCAGCTCTGAGTTTCCTGTGCCACTGCAGACGTTGTTGCTCAGAGCCAGGGCTGCCTGGCAGCCACCCCCAAACTGCTCTGAGTATTTCCTTTTCTTCACCTTGGCTTTCTTTACTCTTCCCGCTACAAATTTCTTCCTCTTGCCCACCCCTGTTCCCTCCCCTGCAAACAGCCCATCCCTGGTTGCCCTTTCCTCTCTGGCCCCACTCCCCATTGCAGTTCCTGACTTGGCACCATGGGAACGTCCCTTGGGGAGCAGGATCATCCTCCAAGGGCTTCAGGAATTGTCTGCAGGCTCCTGCAGTGCCTGGGGCTGCTCCCTTGCCAGAGGCACCCCAGGCCAGGGGGGCACATCTGGGCTGCTGTGTCTGGCTGTGGGGCTCCTGTTGTGGGCCATGAGGAGGAGCTGCAGAGGCTCTGCAGGACTGACAGGATGGGCTTTGGGGCTCTCAGGAGAAGCTGAGGGACCTGGGCTGCTGCACCTTCTGAAGAGGAGGCCCAGGCCTCATCCTGACACTGCTGCTAGGCTGCTTTCAGAGAATCACACAATCAGCAAGGCTGCAAATGACCTTGGACATCATCAAGTCCAAGCTGTGCCCTGACACTGCCTTGTCTCCCCTGAGCCTCCTCTTGTCCAGGAGAAACAAGCCCAGCTCCCTCAGCTGCTCCTCACAGGACTTGTGTTCCAGAGCCCTCCCCAGCCTTATTCCCTTCTCTGGACACGCTCCAGCCCCTCCATGTTGTTCCTAAATTGGGGGGCCCAGAACTGGACACAGCACTCGAGGTGCTGCCTCAAGCAGTGCCCAGCACAGGGGAAGAATCTCTGCCCTGCTCCTGCTGGCCACACTGTTCCTGATCCATAGGAGTGCCAGGGCTTGGATGAGGGACATGGTGGGCAGGGCCTGGGGACAAAGTCGAATTTCTGTCAGCCATGAAGGGTGTCTTGGGATTTCTAATAAAAATAAATGAAAAAGTTTATTCTATTCCATCTTTTGGAACCTGGTTGGGGAGGTGTTTTTTCTTTATCTGTTCTATCTCCAGGAGGGAGGGTTCAAGTGCCTTTCTGATAACAAGCCAGCTGTTAAAACCGGGCGGGGCATTGATTCTTATCCCTGTTCACCCTCCCATTCCCTCCATGGGGATCTCTTCTGTTAATGGGCCATTACAGCTCAGCAATGACAGTTAAAAAAATTTTTTTGGGTATTTTTGAATTGTTTTGGTAACAGTGTAGGGATATTTAGGAATAATTTGGGAATGTTCTTGGGAGTATTTTGGGGACATTTTGAGAAGATTCTGGAAATATTTTAGGAACATTTTGGAGACATTTTAGAAACATTCTGTGAATATTTTGGGGGCAATTAGGAATATTTTGGGGATATTTTGATGAAGTTGTTGGCATATTTCAGGGACATTTTGGGAATGTTTTGGGAACATCCCAGCAATATTTCGGGAACATTTGAGACATATTCCAGGGATATTTTGAGGATATTTTGGGGATGTTTTGAGAAGATTCTGGGAATATTTTGGGAATATTTCAGGGGCATTTATGAACCAGTTCACGCACATTATTGGGATTTTTTGGGAAACATTTCAAGGACATTTTAGATACACTCCATGAACACTTGTGGGAATTTTTTGGGAATATTTCAAGGGATTTTAGAAACATGCCATGCACATTTTTGGGAATATTCTGGGGACAGCTTGGGGAATTAGAGTATCATTCCCCACACATTTTTTGGAATTTTTCTGGAATATTTCGGGGACATTTTAGGCACCCTCGCTGCAGAACTTTGGGAATTTTTTGGGAACATTTCTGGGGAATTTTCTCTCACCTGTCTCCAAATTACCCCAAAATATCCACAAAATTACACAAAAATTACCACAAAATTCCCCAAAATATGTACTCACAAAATGCCAAATTTACCACAAAACATCCTCCAAACTTCTCCCAAAATTACACCAAAATTAGCCCAAAATATCTTGAAAATATCCCTAGAATTACCCCAAACATCCACAAAATACCCCAAAATATCCAAAAAATTACACCATGAACCTCAAATTACCTCAAAACATCCCCAAAATTACCCCAAATTAACCCAAAAAATCTCAGCAAAATTATCTCAGACCAAAATTAGCTCAAAATAGTCCCAAAATATTGCCAAAATTACCCCAAAATATTCCTCAAATTTACTCCAAAATTTTTTGAAAATAACCCCCAAACATCTCCTAAGTTACCCAAGGGGGTCTGGGAGGTGGGGGGAAAGAGAGGAGGAGGGGCAAAAATAGGTCTGGGGTGTCACAGGGGGATTTTGGGGGGTTCTGAAGGTTCCAAAATGGGTCTGGGGGTGTCCCAGGGGGGTCCTGGAGCATCCCCAAATGGGCCTTGGGTCTCTGGGTGTCCCCAAATGGGTCTGGGGATTCCCAAGTGTGTCCCACCCAAGTGTCCTCACATGGGTCTGGGACAGAGTCCCAAGGGGTTCCAGAGAGGTTTTGGGAGTCCCCAAATGGGCCAGGGGTCTCAGAGGGTCCTCAAATGGATGTGGGGGTGTCCCAAGGGGGTCTTTAAGGAAATTGGGGGTGTCCCAAAGGGCTCCTCAAATGGGTGTGGGGGGGTCCCAGGTACCCCCAAAGGGTCTGGGGTGTCAGGAGTGCCCCAAATGCGTCTGGGGGAATCCCAGGGGAGTCTTGGGGGTCTCAAGTGTCTCCAAAAGAATCTGGGGTCCCCACGAGATACCCCAAATGGGTCTGGAGGTGTCCCAAGGAGGGCCTAGAAAAGTTTGGGGGGGTCCCAAGAGGGTTTTGGGGGGGATCCCAGTGAGGTTTTGGGACTCCCCAAATGGGTCTGGGGGTTCCCAAGTGTCCCCAAAAGAGTCTGGGGTCTCCCAAAGAGATTTCAGGGGCTCCCAGGTGTGTCCCAGGTGTCCCCAAAAGGCTCTGGGGTCTCCCCCCCTTCACCTTGGGTCACCTGGGCAGGGGCTTGGGCAGGATCTTTCCATCACTTGCTACACTTGGGACTTGGCCCCTGCTTGACAAAAAGGCTGATGGAGCTCACAGGCTCCTTCTGGAGAGCAGCTGGCCCTGCAGGATTCCTCTGTGCAGGAGAGTTCCTGCAGTCACAGACTTGCTTTTGATAAATATCATGGCCTGAGCATGGAGTTGGCTTTTTCCCTGCAGTGAATTTAATATTCTGGGTTCGTTTTCCAAAACTCTCTGTCAGAGAGGGCTCACTGAAATGATTTCTCTGCTCCCAAGACATGCAAATTACTTTCTTTTGACATTTTTTTACCCTTTTCCCTCTTTGTTGTTTATACAAGAGTTTGGTTTTCACTGTTGAGGAGCAGGCTATCCCAAAATATGCCAGGACTTTGGAGGAGTGGTTTTATGGAGATGATGGCTCTGGGCTGGGAGCCACACTTCCCAGCTCTGGCCCCAACTTTAGTACCTGCTCTACAGAAATCAACGTTTTCCCAGACACCTTGGGTTTGGAGTTCCCCAACTGGAGGCCATCAAATGCTGCTCTTCAGAGCCTGCACATCTTCCCCCTAAAATCAGATGGAGATAAATGGGTCAAATCTTTCCAAGAATCTCTTTGAACACAGCACCTCAAAATAGAAAGCCTTACTTTCCCTAAGAGAATCTATTTCCAACTAATACCTCTTTCCCACAATGAAAATAATCTGATGATCTATAAAAAGCAGTTTTTTGTCCAAAGTATTGCCCTTTAAATTTTATCAGCACTACCACTGATAAGAAAAAGATAAGATAAGAGATAAGAAAAAGTTCAAAAGGAATTACTGTAAATTTTCTGAGTCATCATGGAGTCAAAAGAACTGGAACCAGATTTGGGGTGAACGAATGGGGCATTAAACTTCCAAATAAATTTTTGCTGAAAAACAGACTTTCACCTTAAAATACAATTATTAAAAAAAAACAAACCCAAAACAACAACAACAACAACAACAACAACAACAAAAACTAAAGGAAGGGAAAATTGACAAAATTAAGACCTGCAAAACTATCAATGACTCTGCTGACTGAGCTCTCCATTTGATCTATCCTTTAAGTTATTTTCCCAAAGGATCAGCACAGAGCCTGCCAGCAGCAGTAACCTCCTGTGACACACAAAATTATGTTGCAATCAGGAATTCTTTCAAGGGCTGCAGCCCAAGCACGTCCGTGGTTTCAAAGGAAACAGTGCAATTCAACTACCTACAGGTACTAAACAGAGGGGTGGGGTTTTAATTGTGGGACACCGTGATGGCAGGAATAAGACCTTTCTTATATGAAAGGAGATGGAAAAGAATACTGTTTAAAAAATGCTGATGAGGACTTTGAGAGATCAAGCTCTAAGTGACTGTGGTGTTTGACACCTTGATCAGAGCTATATCCCCTTCAGATAATCTGGAAAATCTTTGAGGCTGATTATGGGCTGTGATAAATTCATCTGAAATACACTGTTCCGACATTTAATACTGATAAAGTACTGATAAAAGTCATGTAATGAAAACAGTATTGAAAAAGAAAACTGCAAAATCATCAGAGACAAGCATATGCCCCTGCAGAAAACTGAGAAAGTTCTCAAAGTTAAAAAACCTTTACTGACATGGGAAGAAATAAAAAACAACTTAATTCAATTTTACGCTCTTGAATGGTTCAAATTCAAAATTCAGAGTATAGGTTGGAAAATCAATCAAGAAAGTCTGTTCTGGTCAAACTCCTGGAGTTCAGCAAGCACCTAGAGACTTTCAGCAATCCATCCACAGGTTTTGAAAACCAATGCACAGGGACTGAGAAATCCAGAGACAAGTCTGTTCCAGTGTCTTTGCAGCCTTCGCTGGGAAATCCATGGCCAGCCCCAAGGCCCTGCAAGACCCAGTTATCAACAATCTAAAATTCACACCCTCAACTTGCAGCTGCTCATTTCCCCAGAAACTGAGTTCATTTCTCTTCAGTGCATGCACAGATAGTCATGGCAATGAAGCATTAAAGAGAAGAATATCTCCCAAGGACAATCAGGCAAGTCAAAACCATTGCAGAACTCCAAAGTGAGGAAGTGCAGAGTGGTGCCCTGAGCCAGGCTGGCTGCTGCAGGGCTCTGGGACACAATCACAGAACAACTTGGGGCAGGAGGGGCCTCAGGAGGTGCCGCAGCCCAACCTCCAGAGCACGGCAGGGGCAGCTGAGGGATCAGACCAGGCTGCTCAGGGCTTTATCCAGCAGGGCTCTGAGCAACCCCAGTCATGGAGACGGCACCACCTCTGTGGGGAGCTGCTGCAGTGCTGAGCTTTCCTTGTGCTCAGCTTCAGGAGCAGCCTGGACTGCTCTGATTTCTATTTATGCCACTTCAGTTACGGCCCCCAAGCCTCCATCTTAAATCTATGGTTCTAAAGAATTCATCTCTTGTATGTAAACCACAAAGTTTACATTTGCATTTTAAAATACAGTACTCGACACAGAGTACAAACCTGTACACTGGAGCAGAAAATGCCCTGAGTACAGAATAATTTCCTCTTCATACTGCTCCTGGGTCTTGTGGCTGAGCTGACAGACTGCACTGCTGCCAGACTTCTAGTCTAGTTGCTGCTCGGGCCACCTCTTTTCTCAAGAAACAGCTGGATGCAAATGGCAAGAGATGAGGCACATTCAAAGTGCTGCAAAGACAAGTGAAGTCATTTAGTAACTTTCAGGTTAAAGAAACAAGAGTCCAGTCCTGTGAAATCTGCCAACAGCTGCTCATGTGCCCAGGAATTCTGAGCTCGTCTCCCCCTGCCCTGCTGGGCCAGCCCCATCCCGCTGCCGCTGTTTCTTTGGCGCTGCCTTGAGGCTTTTTGCTGCTCTGTGACCCCACACTGCCCTGCCCTGCTGGGACATCCCTGCCATTCCAGCTGCCACTGCACAGCTTCTGATCCCATCCACCAGCCCGGGATTTTTTCCACTGTTCCAGCTTGGTGCTCTCAGGGTCCCAAGAGATTGGACTGCCCCGGGCTTTGTGAAACAATGCCTCCCAAGGTTCCTGGTTGTGTTTGCTATTAATGCTGCAGTTGTTGTTGTTTGTTTGCCTTGTTATATAGACTAGTAAAGAACTGTTCTTCTGAACCTCATCCCTCTGCCTGAAAGCCCCTTTCCTTTTCTAAATTATAATCATTTGGAGGGAGGGGGTTTGAATTCTCCATTTCTAGGGAGGCCCTGCCCCTCCCCAGCAGATCCCTGTCTTTCAAACAAAGACAGCCTTTCATGTGTCCTCAGTACTCCTAGCATGCATCCTTGTAATTCCTTCAATCTGCTCATTTAGCACAGTCCTGGTGTTCTGTTAGGCCAGGAGACCTGTTAGAAATAACTGTGTAGTTCTTGGCTTTCACACTTATATCTTGGCTTTTGCAAATTATTTTGACACAGTGCAGTTTGTAATCTCTTTTAAACAGCTTTTGATAGAGTCTAATTTGTCAGCCTTTAGCAGTTAATACCCTAATCCCTGTGGAGATTGCATATTTCAGTGTGATAAATGTATTACAGTTTATGGTATTGCAAAATATTGAAATAGAGTATATTATAAAACTATAAATATATAGTATAAAGACAATATTCATAAACAGAAATAAATACAAATATAAACAACAATATAAATATACAATTTAATAGATTATATAAATACTAAAAAATTAAAATCTGCTAACTATCTTTGCAGAAGTGACTATAGTTAGGAAATAACGACTGATGCCTGTATTTCTGTAACTGACTGACAATAGTGAAATGGCGAATGTTGATTGAAAGAAAAACGTTGGCTAAAATGTCTGGATGATAAGATAAGATAACATTGAAAAAAAAACCCTGGCAAATAACACAGAAAGAGCCAGGAGGAATCCACCACTGACCCTTTGGCCATCAATAACTGCCAAACCACAGACCAGGTGACCTCGAGAGGAAATAAAACACAAAAGTCTCAAAATCACATCTGAATCATGGCACATCCTTTAGAAAGATGACGTCAAGGGTCGAACTAAGCTAAAGAATTGCCAGAAAATGTGCACACAAAGGAATGTTTAAATGTGTATAGTCTTCATGAATATGCATTTGACCAATAGCCTTGGGTTGCAATGCAAGATGGAACCAAAATTATTTTATTCAATTCCCATCTGTTAAAACCAGGTGGGGCAGTGTTCTTTATCTCTTCCATGACCCATCCGTCATAAATCCAGGGATTATCTTCTGTTAATGGCCCAGCTGTTAAAACCAGGTGGGGCAGTGTTCTTTATCTCTTCCACAACCCAACCTCCCTCCAGGGGCTTATCTTCTGTTAATGGGCCATTGATGCTCACTGCATGACTGATAAAAGTAAATCATCCCATTGTGAGATGCTTCTCCCACAGGGAGGAGCCAAGCATTCCTACCTGGATATAAACCACACCAGAAGCAGCCTGTTTCCACTGGATTCCCAGAGGAGCACCAGACCCATCTAGATCACCCCTGAACAGGAAAATTACACCCTTCTACAAGGTCGTTGCTTCAAGAAAAGCACATCTGTCACTGCCGGAGGACTGCAGCCACAAACACCCTGACTAACTGGGTGTCAGGTTGTATTCTGACTCTGTCAGTGTTGTGTTTTGGTTTTTTTTTTTTTTGTTTGCTACTGCATTTATAGTTTAACATTTTACTTTAGGCTGCGATGAAGAGGAAGATGACCCAGGATATCCAGGCAGGTGAGGAGGAAGTCAGTGCCCCTTTCCCCCTCTCTCCTGCTCCATCTCCCAGCCCAGCACGGCCCCTGGCTGCAAGAGAACCCTGCTGCCAACACCGTCCTGCTGGGGATGGACCGAGGGGATCTCCTTCCCCTTCCCTCTGGCACGGAGGCAAATCCCATCCTCTCCTTGTCCTTACTCCTCCAGACAGGGAGCTGAGGATGGAGACCAGGGAGGATAAATCCCTGCAGCAGAACCTCATGCAAGGGGCCGTTTTGAGCCGCCCCACAGTGCAAGAATCCAATGGGGAGGAAAAGCCCCAGAGATCCCGCAGGGGGAGGGGCTCCAAACCCATCCCAGGGTGCTCTAAAGAGGAAAGACCCACCCAGTGCCAGGAAGGTGGACAGAGCTTCAGCCGGGGCTCTGAGCTGGTTCATGAGCAGCTTCATGATGGGGAGAAGCCCCACAAGTGCTTGGAGTGTGGGAAGAGCTTCAGCCGGAGAGACCACCTGATCAGACACCAGAGGATCCACACTGGGGAGAGGCCCTATGAGTGTCCCCAGTGTGGGAAGAGGTTTCACACCAGCTCCAATCTCCTCTCACACCAGCGCATTCACACAGAGGAGAGGCCCTTCCGCTGCCCCGACTGCAGGAAGGGCTTCAAGCAAAACTCTCACCTCGTCACCCACCGGCGCATCCACACTGGGGAGAGGCCCCACGAGTGTGGGGAATGTGGGATGAGCTTCAGTGACAGATCCAACCTGATCCGCCACCAGAGGATCCACACCAGGGAACGGCCCTACCAGTGTGAGCAGTGTGGGAAGAGCTTCAGCCACAGATCCGCCTTGATCCGCCACCAGAACACCCACGCTGAGGAAAGGCCATACAAGTGTGGGGAATGTGGGAAGGGCTTCAACCAGAGGGGCCACCTGATCATCCACCAAATGAGCCACACTGGGGAGAGGCCCTACAAGTGTTCTGAGTGTGGGAAGAGGTTTCAGACCAGCTCCAATCTCCTCAGGCACCAGCGGATTCACACTGATGAGAAGCCATTTTTCTGCCCCGACTGCAGGAAGGGCTTCAAGCACAACTTCACCCTAGTCAGGCACCGGCACATCCACACTGGGGAGAGGCCCCACGAGTGTCCCCAGTGTGGGAAGACCTTCACTAGGAGCTTTACCCTGACCCAACACCAACAGAGGCATCGGTGAGGGAACCCCTGCGAGTGCCCTGACTGTGTGCACTTCATGTAGGTCCCCAACTCCCTCCCCCATCAGAGGACCCACATTTTTCAGAGCCATGGTGACGCACATTTACCATGACCCATGCAGGGAGTACACCTGTCTCTTTCCCTGTCCCTGGAATTGATGGGAGTTGGAATTGAAGAATGTGAAGGTCTGGTCATGGCCTTGTCATTGTATTTGATGCCATCTCATGTCATTGCCAGCATCAGGAAAGAGACTGTCTCTCTCTCTCAAGGAGAAGGGTTGTCCGTTCCAGGCAGGAGGAAATACGTGGCCGGGAAGTGCCAGTCGATGTTTTTGTAATTTTCACTGAATATGGTTTATCTTATTCTTTTTGTTTCCACTATTGTTTCTGTTCCTCTTTGTTCTTATCTTGTTGCTGTTCCCAGTAAATTGTTCTTATCCCAGCCTGGGGTCTTTGCCTTTTGTACTTTCAGTGGGAGGCTGGAAGGCAGCGAGGGGCGGCACAGTTTTAGCGGGAGCAGGAAATTGGGGAATCCCATTCCTAAAGCCCAGCCCGGGGAAACTGAGCATCACAGCTGGTGCCAGCCCTGGCTGCCCTGGCAACAGCCTTGGGAGCGGGTCCCTGGCTGGGGACTGTGGGAACCTCTTCCCTCTGGGGCCCAGGGACAGGACTGCAGGGAATGGCTGGAGCTGCTGCCACTCCCTGCTCCAAGTGCCTCCTTCCAGCCGGGCTCTGGGGCTGCTGGGGCTGCTCTGGGCTCTGCCAGGGCTCTGCTGGGTCTCAGCAGATCCTTTAGAGGAACATCTGACCAGCCCCTGACCCCATTCCATTTTATTCTCTCCACTTTGGAGTTGGCCTGCTGGGTTTGACATGGAAATTGGCAGTGTCTCCCCATTCTTCACTCCACCCCTCATTTGTACCACATATTAACACCTGCAAATAGCCTCATTTATCTGGTGGGGAAAATGTGAGGTGGAGAATGTTAATAGGATTTTGTTTTCACAAACCCTGCGATGGTAAAGAAAAGTGAGGTTTGTCATTTTGGTGTGGTACTAGGTGTTGGGATTTGAGGGTTTATTTCTTGTTCTAATTATTCATTAGTATTACTTTTCATTGGTAAGACTTTTAAATCTTAGACATTCTTAAGAGTGGCTGGATATCACTCATTGGGAAAATTCTTGTGCTTTTCCCACCAAGATTAAACTGCACAAGCAACTCCATGTAGCCAGTGGATTCTAAAGATGGAAAATCCTGTTAATGGTGGGTTTGGTGTGGTTTGGAGCTGGGGAAGGGTCTCATCCCCTCCCGGAGG
Organism: Zosterops lateralis; assembly: GCF_965231275.1. NCBI lineage: Eukaryota > Metazoa > Chordata > Aves > Passeriformes > Zosteropidae > Zosterops > Zosterops lateralis. The sequence continues at coordinate 3,448,330 of NC_139783.1, forward strand.
TGCCCCAAGGCCGCTCTGCTGCCACGTCTGCACTGGCGGCCCCTCAGGGCTGCCCTGCCCTGGGGACATGGTGGGACCCCCCTCCTGCCAGGGCTGAGGCTCCTCATGGCCCCTCACAGCCCTTCATGGCCCCACAGAACCTCTCCTGGCTACTCATGGCATCTCACAGCCCTTCATGGCTCCTCATTTTCCCTCACAGCCTCTACACTCCCTCAGTTTCTCACAGTCCTTCACATCTTTTCATGGCCCCTCACAGCCCCTCACGGCCCCTCACAGCCCCAGGCATGGGGCTCCTCCCAAAGGAGGAGGGGTCGGGCCCTGCTTGTTCTCCTTTCATTTCGGTCCCTTCACAGCCCTGAGGAAAGAAAGGCTGCAATGGAGCCTTTCCCCAGCCTTTCCCTCTGGGTTCATTGCGGCTGAAGCTCTGTGCTGGCGCTGGCCCCAGCGCCAACATCCCCGCAGCCCCGCAGGCCTTTGGTGTCCCCCCGTGTCCATTCCCTGTCCCCGAGTCCCGCCCGGCTCTGGCAGCAGCAGGAGCCGCAGCGCAGCGGGCGCCGGCCCGGCCCAGCCGGGGCTCCCGGGCAGGAGCAGCAGCAGCGCCGGCCCCTTCCCACCTGCTCCTGCCTCGCCTTCCAAGGCCTTTGTCCACCTCAATTCGGCACTAGAGCAACAATCACCCACCAACAGCCCTCATTGCTCAGGGCCCGCCTGTGCTGCCCTGACCCAGCCTGCAGAGAAAGAAAGGATCGGCTTCCAGCGCTGTTTCCAGCACTGTTTTACTCCCCCTGAGGTGACAGCAGGAGGTGCTGCGCCTTTGCCTTGGCAATTGTAGATTATAGCTGCTCTTGCCCCTCTTCTGGTGGCCACTTGAATGTTATCAGTAAAACTGCAATTGCCCTTTTTGATCAGTGCCACCCAGAGGTGCTTTTATGATAGGAAACTCAGGCATCATGAGTAGCAGATCTCCAAATGTTCACAAGTCCCTGAGCACAAAGTTGAGGAGAATTAAAGCCACACAGGCCACATTTGCAGCACTCAAACACAGCCCTGTTGCTGCTGCTGCTGCTGAAATAGAATCAACTGGCAGAGACCATCACAGAAATTGCCTCTGCAGTGACAAATAAAATGAAAAAAATCCACCAGGGGAAAGAGAAACCAGAACTCCTTGACTCCCTTCATTGCTTCCTCCGAGCAGCAGCAGCAGCAAGTGGAGATGGGCAGAGGTATTTGCAGCTGCTGCTGATCCCAGCTGGAGCCCAGCCTGCTGCCCAGGGCCAGCGGGAACCTGAGCCCAGCCCGGGCAGCTCCCGCAGTGTCGGGAGCTCAGCGCAGGCGGGGCCAGGCCCAGAGCCCCGGGCACGGCCGCCCATTGCGGGGCAGCGGCGCAGGCGGAATGTCCTGCGGCCCAAACCTCCTGCTCCTGCCACACAGCAGCGCCCATCCTTCTCCCCCTGCTCCTCCTCTCCCAGCACGCCACCAATTCCAGCTCCCAGGAGCCTTCCCAAGACAGGGCTCAGGTTCCTGTTTCAGCCTGAGTGTCCCTGCAGAGGAACAGGGCATCTTTCAGGCACTTCCACAAGCTCAGGCTTCTCATTTCATGAGGCATCTGGAAGGAAAATGGCCTTTTGCAGAAACACAACAGCAGAGGGAATGGATTAGAAATTATTAGAAAAAAAATGACCCTTCTTCCAGACAAAGTTCACCAAGTAATTTCTTTCATTTCTCCTTTTCAGATTCTTTCAGTCATCTACTTGATGACTTTCAGCTTGTTCTGGTGCTTTTCATGAACTGATTGTGCTCTTGATTTAGATCAATGCATGAGATGTAGAATCATCTAAACTGAACACAGAAACAATCTCCCTCTTTCAGCCAATTATCATGTTCTAGATCACTTTTCAGGTATCCATGGGGAAGTTGGAATGATTATCACACAGCTCAGCACTCCTGGCTGCAGCCTCTGGAGATTCTTTCTCTGCATTCAGCCAGGCTTATATTCTCTAACAATTCCTGGTACCACGTCATGTATTCTTAGAGTAGAACAGTAACAATGAAAACCTCACCAATGGCACAACTCCCCAGTCCGCAGGGAAAAAGAAGAAGCTGTAAAGCTCTCCAAACATTTGACCTGCTTTGCTGCAAGAGTCGTGCTGCGCACACAGTGTGGAAAGCCAAGAGAAGCTGCAGTTGGTGGCACATCTTGTGACAGAAGTTTGACCTTGTTCTCCAGGAAAGGTTCTTGAAAAGGGCAGACAAGTCTGTGAAGAAGGTTCCTGGAAACCTGAAACAGCTTTCCAGAAGTGAAATGAAAATGGAAAGAAACAATCCAAGATGTTTTCTGCTATTGATTTCTATGCTCCCCTTTTCCAGTTTCTCCTACTTCTCCATCCCATTCATTCCAAATGGATCTCACCTCTAAGACCGATGACTTAGCCAGTTTTAGACACTGTAAAATACCATGAGCTACACACAGTTTGCCTTCCCCTGTTCTTGTTGGAAAGCAATGCTGGAGCCACAAGTGCAGGGCTTGGGTCAGGCACGAATCCTCCAGGCAGGGAATGTGCCCTGACAGTGTGTGAGCCTGAGCAGGGCCAATGGCCAGCAGCGTTGCTGTGCTCGGCTTCCATGGAAGCATCCCAGGAGCAGCTGCTGAGGTCAGGAGCCATGGCAGGCACCAGGCTGCTCCAAAGGCCCTTGGCAGGGTGGGCTCCTGGGCTGGCTCTGTGTGCCAGGAGCCGGCAGCGCTGGGTGCAGGGAGCCCAGGGAGGGCACAGAAATGCTGGGCTGGGAAATGCTGGGGGGGACAGCGAGATGGGCGTGTGCAGCCGGCCAGGGCACAGCAGCAGCACGCACAGGGGGCACAGCCTGCAGGACACATGGCCAAGGGCTGGGCAGGGCTGGCAGGGCCACAGGCACCCAGGCCTTTGTCCCCTGGGCTCTGGCAGCGCCTCTGGAGGCCCCACAGGAGGAACTTTCCTTTCAGGGCCTGCACTTTGCTCCTCCCTGGCCCCTCCCTGAGGAGGCTGGCAGGGCTTGCAGTTTGATGACATTTGTCCTTGCTGCCCCTGCCATCCCACTGGCCCACAACGAGCCCCGAGGCACCCGGGAGGGACAGGCCCTGCTGTGCCAGGCCTGGGCTCAGGGCTTGGCCTTTCTGCTCCCTCCAGCCAAGCCAGGCCTTGCTCAGCACTGCAGTTCCTGCTGCTGTGCCCCAAGCTGGCTCGGCCGCTGTTGGAAAGGGACTTGAGGTACCTCAATCCCCTCAGGGGGCACATGGGAGAAAACAACAAACTTCTCACCAGGGTGGAGAGCAAACTTTTAGTTGCAAACTTCAGAAAATTAAATATTTGGGAAATCTTAAAGCACCATGGAATTCCAGTAAATCACTTCACAAGGCACTGATTGAGCAAACTCTGACCTGTCCAACCTACAGTTCTCCAGATTTCCAGGAGAGGAAGTCAGGAAAAGAGAGAGAGGGAGAGAGAGATCCACAGTCCCCCTTGGATCCAGCACCATCTCAGCTGCTGGGAGCTCTGGGGCCGTGGGACATGTCAGTGTCACACTCGTGTCACAGCCTCACCTGCTCTAGTCCCTCTCACAGGTGGGGTTTTTGGGGTGCCAGGGGCTTGGCAGCCACTTTGGGGCTGGAGCAGAGGCTGCAGTGGCTGGGGCTGGGGCAGTGACCGTCCCACCTACACAGAACTTGGCCTGGCCCCCAAACACACCCTGGAGATGTCTGGGGCCATTCATCATTTCTCTGCTCTCCAGCACCGAGGCAAGGGACTGTGGCTGCAGCTCTGAGCTGGTGCCCAAGGCAGCCACCCCTGGCAATGGGGCTGCAGGGAGCTGCTCTCAGGAAACCCCCAAAAGCTGGGGAGTGCCCTAAACTGCCTCGGAAATGTGGGATATCGCAAAATCTCTTCAGGAATGTGAAATATCCAAAAACTCACTCAGTAATTGGCTCCCCTTCCTTTCATCATCCCCAAACTTGGTCTGTCTCAATCCAGACCCCACCCCACCTCCCCAGTCCCAACACCAACTCATCCCGCCCCCGCCGCACATCAAGACCCCCTTCCCAAGCCCTATTTCCCGCATTTCACACCTCCAAAACCCCCTCCCACCCATCCTGCTTCACCCAATGCTCACCTCATCCCTCCTGATTTGCATCCCAGTTCACCCAATCCCCTTCCAATCACATTCCACCCTGAGGGGCTGTGGAATCAATTTTAGAAGTAATTTTGGGGTGGGATTGAGTTTCCAGTGGCATTGAGTAGTTTTGAGGTGACAGATCGAACCTTCTCGTCTCTTTGAGTACAAAGACATCGAGAAAATTACACCACATACCCCCAAACCACCAAATGCTCCAAAGTATCTCCCTGAATCCCAGATTCACTGGAAACACTAGTAAAAAGTGAGGCTTTAGATGTCTTTCATGAGTTTATTGATTTTTATCCAAATTTTGTCTATTTTAAAGGGATGAAAATTAATCAAAAGAGTATTAGGGAAAACCAAAAAAAAAGACCACCAGACCAGTGTCTTCCCAAAGGAGATTACAGTGAGTGTTGGTCATCAGGGCTCTGCCAAATGTGGGTCCTCCAATGAAAGATGGAGTTGGAGCAGAGCACAAAGCTCTTCCCACAGTTGGGGCACTCTCAGGGCTTCCCTTTCTGGTGCTTCTGTTGGTGTTGGGTCAAGTGAGAGTGCTGGGTGAAGCTCTTCCCACACTGGGGACACTCGTGGGGCCTCTCCCCAGTGTGGATGCGCCGGTGGGTGATGAGGTGGGAGTTGTACTTGAAGCCCTTCTTGCAGTCGGGGCAGCGGAAGGGCCTCTCCTCTCTGTGAATCCGCTGGTGCAGGAGAAGATTGGAGCTGGTGTGAAACCCCTTCCCACACTCAGAACACTCATAGGGCCTCTCCCCAGTGTGGCTCATTTGGTGTCTGATCAGCTGGCCCCTCTGGTTGAAGCCCTTCTCACATTCCCCACACTTGTATGGCCTTTCCTCAGCGTGGGTGTTCTGGTGGTGGATCAGGCTGGAGCGTTGGCTGAAGCTCTTCCCACACTGCTCACACTCATAGGGCCGTTCCCTGGTGTGGATCCTCTGGTGGCTGATCAGGTGGGACCTTGTGCTGAAGCTCATCCCACATTCCCCACACTCGTGGGGCCTCTCCCCAGTGTGGATGCGCCGGTGGGTGATGAGGTGGAAGTTGTACTTGAAGCCCTTCCAGCAGTCGGGGCAGCGGAAGGGCCTCTCATCAGTGTGAATCTGCTGGTGCCTGAGGAGATGGGAGCTGGTCTGAAACCTCTTCCCACACTGGGGACACTCATAGGGCCTCTCCCCAGTGTGGATCCTTTGGTGTCTGATCAGTTGGGACCTCCGGCTGAAGCTTTTCCCACCATCCAAGCACTTGTGGGGCTTCTCCCTATCATGAAGCTGCTCATGGACCAGCTCAGAGCCCTGGCTGAAGCTCTGTCCACCTTCCCGGCTCAGGATGGGTCTTTGCTCCTCGAAGAACCCTTGGATGGGTTTGGAGCCCCTCCTCCTAAGGGATCTCCGGGGCTTTTCCTCCCCATTGGATTTGGTTGCCTTGGAGCTCCTCAAAATGGCTTCATCCATAAGGTTCTGCCGTGGTGATTTGTCCTCCCTGGTCTCCATCCTCAGCTCCTTGTCTGGGGGAAGAAGGACAATGAGAGGATGGGATTTGCCTCCGTGCCAGAGGGAAGGGGAAGGAGATCCCCTCAGTCCATCCCCGGCAGGACAGTGTTGGCAGTGAGGTTGTCCTGCAGCCAGGGGCCATGCTGGGCTGGGAGATGAAGCAGGCGAGAGGGGGAAAGGGGCACTGACTTCCTCCTCACATTCCTGGCTGTCCTGGGGCATCTTCCTCAAAGCCTACTCCTCCATCCAGCCAAGGTTTGAGAATGGGAAATCCTGGTTGGGGGAAAAACAAGGGATGAGCATGTTGAGTTTGAAGGTCCCTCTGCAAGAGCCCAGGGGACAAAGGCCTGTTTGAAGGTCCCAAGTCCATCTCTAGAAGTCACTGCCCATCTGGGTTCCATAAAAACCTCCCAAACACCAAGATGCAGCCCTGAAAATGCCTCCCAGCAGTTCCCTGTCTCAGGTCTCTCCCCTTTGGTGTTCAGGGGTTCCCCCCTGTCCCACCTGCTGGGGGTCACGCTTGAACTGGGGGTCCCCCGTCTACTCAGGCCCTGCCCTCCTCAGGCTGATGGGGGTCCCAGGAATCTGAAGAGTTCTCCTGTTTCCCTCTGCCCACTCAGGGATGCTGGGGGTTTTGGGATCCCAAGGTCCCTTCTCCCCTTATTCTCTGCTTTGGGGTGCAGGGGGTCCAAGGAGTCCCCCCTGCCCCTCTCCAGGCTGTTGAGGGTCCCGCCAATCGCGGCGCTCCCCCCTCTCTGGGCTCCCCACTTTGGGCTCCTGGGGGACACAGGGCTCTGCTCCTCCAGGCTGCCTCTGCCAGCAGCTGCCACTGGGACCCCCCAATGTCCCCCCAAGGGGCATTTTCCACTCACCTTTGGAGTTCTTCATTCTCCAAACATCCCCCCCCCAAAAAAAAACCGCAACCCAGGGACAACCCAGGATATCTGGGCCCAGCTCCCCCTTCCTGGTCACCTGTGGGATGGGGGGTGATGATCTCACAGGTGGGGGGCTGTGAATTCAGGGAGTGCTCAAGCTCGTGGTTCCTTCTCTGTTAAGGGTAGAAGGTTCTTAGCTCAGGAACTGGCTGACCTCATTGAGAGGGCTTTAAACTAGGTTTGAAGGGGGAAGGGGATGCAGCTGGGCTGCCTGGAAGCAGACCCAAGGGTGCTAAGCCTGAGTTAGGGCTGAAATCAGTAGCCCAGCTGAAGGGCATGTACACCAATGCACGTAGCATGGGGAACAAACAGGAGGAGCTGGAGGTCATGGGGCAACAGCAAAGCTGTGATGTAGTCACCAGCACAGAAACGTGGTGGGATGACTCACACAGCTGGAGCACTGCACTCCATGGCTACAGGCCCTTCAAAGAGACAGGAAAGGGAGAAGAGGTAGAGGGTGGCCCTTTATATTAAGAAGGCTTTTGATGCAATAGGTATTGAAACAAATGAAGATTCAGTTGAATGCCTATGGGTGAGAATTAAGGGGAAAGCCAACAAGGCTGACATCCTACTGGGAGTCTGTTATCATCCACCCAACCAGGAGGAAGAGCTGGACAACTTATTATCAGCAGTTGGAGAATGTTTCAGGATCACCAGCCCTTGTTCTTGTAGGTGACTTCAACCTGCCAGACATCTGCTGGGAACTTAATACAGCAGAAATGAGGCAGTCCAGGAAATTTTTAGAGTGCATGGATGATAACTTTTTTGTCACAGCTGGTAGGTGAGCCCACCAGGGGAGAGACTATGTTGGATCTGTTGTTCACAAATAAAGATGTGCTGGTGGGAGATGTGGTGGTTGGAGGACGACTGGGGCAGAGTGATCATGAAATTATAGAGTTCTTGGTATTTGGTGAAATCGGGACGTACATCATTAAGACTCTTTCATTGGACTTGCAGAGGGCAGACTTTGGCCTATACAGGAGACTTATTCAGAGAGTTCCTTGGGAAGCAGCCCTTAAAAACAAAGGAGTTCAGGAAAGCTGGGTGTTCTTCAAAACAGAGATTTTGAGGGCACAGGAACAGACTGTCCCTGTGTGCTGAAAGATGAATCAACGAGGCAAATGCCCAGCCTGGATGGGCAATGAGGTTTTGAAGGAACTCAAGAATAAAAAGAGGATGTATCATCTTTGGAAGGAGGGCCAGGTCCTTCGATAAGTATTTAAGGGGACTGCTAGAGCATGTAGGAAAATATTAGGGAGGCCAAAAGTCGGTCTGAACTCAAAATGGCGACTTCTGCAAAGGAAAATAAAAAATGTTTCCACAAATATATTAATGGAAAAAGGAAAGGTAAGGCCAACCTTTGCTCTCTATTGGATAAGGGAAGGAACTTAGTAACTGCAGACGGGGGAAAGTGACTAATGCCTTCTTTTCCTCAGTCTTCAGTGGGAAGATGGCTTGTCCTCAGGACAACTGTCCTCCTGGGCTGGTAGGTGGTGTCAGGGAGCAGAATGGTGCCCCTGTTATCCAGGAGGAGGCAGTCAGAGAACTGCTGAGCCACTTAGATGTTCATCAATCCCTAGGCCCAGATGGGATCCACCCCAGGGTGAGGAGGGAGCTGGCAGATGAGCTTGTGAAGCCACTCTCCATCATTTACCAACAGTCCTGGCTCACTGCTGAGGTTCCAGGTGACTGGAAGCTGCCAATGTGACACCCATTCACAAGAAGGGTGGGAAGGAGGATCCCAGTAAATATAGACCAGTCAGCCTGACCTCAGTACCTGGTAAAGGTAATGGAGCAGTTTATATTGAGTGTCATCACACAGCACCTACAGGATGGCCAGGGTGTCAGAGCCAGCCAGCACGGGTTTGGGAGGGGTGGGTCGTGTTTGACCAACCTGGTCTCCTTTGATGACCAGGTGACCTGCCTGGTGGATGCAGGAAGGGCTGTGGATGTCTGTCTGGACTTCAGCAAGGCCTTTGGCACTGTCTCCCACAGCACACTCCTGGATAAGCTGGCAGCCCGGGGCTTGGACAGGAGCACTCTTTGCTGGGTTAGGAACTGGCTGCATGGCCAGGCCCAGAGAGTGGTGGGGAATGGTGCTGCATCCAGCTGGGGACAGTCACCAGGGGTGTTCCTCAGGGGTCTGTGCTGGGGCCAGCTCTGTTCAGTATTTGTATTGATGACATGGATGAGGCTATTGAGTCTTTCATTAGTAAATTTGTAGATGACACTAAGCTGGGAACATTTGTTGATCTGTTGGCAGGTGGGAGGGCTCTGCAGAGAGACCTGGAATGGTTGGATGGGTGGGCAGAGTGCAACGAGATGGAGTTTAATGAGTCCAAGTGCCAAGTCCTGCACTTTGGCCACAATAACCCCTGCAGTGCTCTAGGCTGGGGATGGTGTGGCTGGACAGTGCCCAGGCAGAAAGGGACCTGGGGGTTCTGGTCATCAGTGGCTGAACATGAGCCTGCAGTGTGCCCAGGTGGCCAAGAGGGCCAATGGCCCCTGGCCTGGATCAGGAATGGTGTGGCCAGCAGGAGCAGGGAGCTCATTCTTCCCCTGGACTCAGCACTGGTGAGGCCACACCTTGAGTGCTGTGTCCAGTTCTGGCCCCTCAGTTTAGGAAGGACCTTGAGACGCTTGAACGTGTCCAGAGGAGGCAACGAGGCTGGTGAGGGGCTTGGAAAACAAGCCAGAGGAAGAATGACTGAGGGAGCTGGGGGTGTTTAGCCTGGAGAAAAGGAGACTCAGAGGTGACCTTATCACTCTCTACAACTTCCTGAAGGGGGGTTGCAGACAGCTGGGGGTTGGTCTCTTTGTCCAGGCAGCAACTGACAGAAGGACAGGACACAGTCTTCAGCTGTGACAAGGGAAATATAGGTTGGATAGTAGGAAGAAGTTTTTCACAGAAAGAGTGATTAAATACTGGAATAGTCTGCCTGGGGAGGTGGTGGAGTCACCATCCCTGGATGTGTTTAAGAAGAGACTGGATGTGGCACTCGATGCCATGATCCAGTTGAGGTGTCAGGGCTGGGTTGGACTTGATGATCTTGAAGGTCTCTTCCAGCCTACACATTCTGTGATTCTGTGATGGGACCCTGACTGGGGTTACTGGGAGCTACCAGAGCCACGCAGGAAACCAGCTGTGCACACACTGGGAGGAACTGGGAGCAACTGGGAATGACAGGATGCATACTGGTGAAAACTGGGAGGTACTGGCAGGGACTGGGATAAAACTGGGGTCAACTGAACCATGCTGAGGGAACTGGGAGTGCCTGGCAATGACTAAAAGAAGACTACAAAACCTCCTTACCCCCAAAACAAAACAAAAAACCAAACAAAAACAAAACAAACAAAAAAAAATCCACCACACAAAAAAAAAAACAAACTCCAAAAAGAACAATCACAAAAAAACAAACAAACAAACAAACAAACAAACAAAAAAACAACAAACCAAACAACCACAGGGAACCAAAAATCCCAAAAAACCAAACTAAAACCACCAAAAAACCAAACCAAAACACTTTAGACTGACACAAGTACTGCTGTACAGCATTTACTTCTACTATATCTTAACCTCATTCCTCAAAATCATTCCTTTCTTTTCCAAGAAATACCTGTGGGAACAGAAATCTCTCCTTCTCTGTAGGACATTCTGTATTAAGGATGAGTTAATGCGATTAAAGATTTATTGGCTTCTTTGTCTCTCAAACATACCAAAGGAGGGAGAAATATGAAAACAAAGCTCTAGTAATGTCATTTTTAATTCTGACACAATTAAGGATTTTTTTTTTTAAATTTACCCCATCCACTCTGAAAAGCACCATTCTCAGGCTAAGCCTAAGGGATCCATCTTTTTTAATTTGCTGCTAATGCTATTTGTCCAGCTCCCAGCCCTTGTTATGGCCATGGGGGGCCCAGGGCTGATCCTGGGAGCCGCCACTGCCGGCCCCGGGACCCCCGAACCCCTTTCCCGGCCATCCCACCCCTCCAGCCCCAGCGCCCCCCAACGGGGTCCCGGCAATGCCAGGGCTCCCCCCCCTCTCGGGCTCCCCGCTTTGGGCTCCTGGGGCTCTCCTGTCTCTGGGCTCCCGCTCAGGGGCTCCCCAAACCCCGGCCCTCTCCCGGGCTCCCCAAACCCGGGGTCCCCCCGGCCCCGCCGGGGCTCTGCCCACACCGGGACCCCCCAAAACCACCTCCCGGGGACCCCCCCATGTCCCCCCGAGGGCCATCTGCGCCTCGCCTTTGGAGCCCTGCCAGCTCCAAACATCCCCCCAAAAACCCCAAGCCCAGGGAGCCCAAACCCGGGATATTTGGGGCGAGCTCCCCCTCCCCGGGCACCTGCGGGATGGGGCCGATGGTCCCGGGGCTGCTGCGGCTTCAGGGAGCGCTGGAGCCGCCCGCTCCCTCCTCTGCTCTTCTTCCTCCCGCTTCCCGCGGCCGCTCCGCCTCTTCCTCCCTCCCTCCTCCTCCTGCCCCGTTCCCGAACCCCTCGCAGCCCGCGGGACGAGCGGGGATGGAGCCGGGAAAGGTCGGAAGGCAGAGAGGGCCCAGGGGGATGCCAGGACTGGCAGTGACTGGGCTGTGCTGGGAGCACCTCATCACCCCCGTCAGGTGACATTTTATAGGGGACCCCCATTCCAAGCCCCTCTGGGGGATGTTTTGCCCCCCCTCAACCCGGGGTGGATTTTTGGGATTCTCTCTGCCATGGCCGCTTTAAGAGGCGCCTGTTTTGGGTTCCCAGGAAAACTCCCCTTCAAAGGGCAACACCACTCCCGGTGATTCCGGCAGCGGAGCCCCGGGGGGGGCTGGGGGTCCCAGGAGGTATTTGGGGGTCCCAGGGGGGATTTGGGGGTCCCAGGGGGGATTTGGGGGTCCCGGGAGGGTTTGGGGGTCCCTGGGCGGGGCCGGTGACAGAGCTGGGACCCCGAGCCGGGTCTGAACCTTCTCACTGTGCCCGGGCAGCGTCAGCGTGTTCAGGGAGATCCTGGGGCCCGGGGGGTCACCCCAAATCCCAGGGGAGCCCAAATGGCCAGGGAGCCCCTGCAGTGCCCCCAGCGCTGGATCTGCTGCAGGCAGGGGGGCACCAGCACTCAGCCCCCACCCCCCACCATCACAGGGGGGCAGAAACGGGGGAGGGGCACGGACAGGTCGGGGGGACCCCCGAAGTCCTGGGGGAGGGGACACGGGGGGACTCCCAGGAATCCCCGTGGGGGGATGAGGGGGGACCCAGGAGGAGTTTGGGGGGGCCGGGGGGGGTCATGGGGGGACCCCCAGGAGTCTTGTGGGGGGTGGGGAGGGCAAAGAACAGGGCGACCCCCAGGATGGGTTTGGGGGGGATCTGGGCTGGAGCTTCCCTGGCAGTGGGATGGGGATGGGATCTGCCCGTGGAATTCCATGGGAGTGGGATGGCATTGAGATCCAGCTACAGAATTCCCATGGGAATGGGACAGCAGTGGGGTCCATCCTTGGAGGCCCCACGGGAATTCCCATGTTCCCAAACTTTGTCCTCCCAAATCCCACATTTCCCAATCCCACATTCCCACGGGAATTCTGCCCTCCCCCCCTTTATGCTCCAGTGCCTCCCGCCCATATCTGACACATTTCCGGAGCCATTCCAGGCAGGAGTGCCCCAGGGCATTTGTCAATTCCTCAGCCTGGATCTCCTCCTGTTCCCGGCGCCTCTTGGTGACCTGGGCAGCGCCGTGGCCACCAGGAATCCCCCGGATCCCCGGGGGCTCGGGGGGAATGCCAGGAGTGGGAGTGACTGGGCTGTACTGAGATCCTACTGGGATCCTGCTGGGAGTGAGCAGGAGCAGCGGGATGGCTCCAGGGCTGGGGCTGGGGGCGCTCCTGGGGGGGCCAGGGGGAGAGGGACCCCCGGCCCCGGGACCCTGACCCGCCATTCCCGGCCCCGGGACCCCCCTGCTCCCCTTATCCTGCACAGGGACCCCCTGAATCCCCCATTTCTGAACACCAGCACCCCCTGCTCCCCTTTTCCCGGCCATCCCATGGCTCCCAGCCTCCAGACATCCCATGTGCTTGACTTTGGGATGTCCTGGAATGCCTTGGACCCCCATTCCTGCCTTTCCCAGCCCCACCTTTCTTCAAACCCAGAGACCCCCTGAACTCCCTCGTCCTGAACACTCTGAGTGTCCCTGCCCTGGTACCTCCTTTTTGGGAAAGCCTGAACTTTCCTTTCTTGGGCTCAAGGACCCCCTGGAACTGCCTTCTACCTCTCCAAGTCCCTGCTCCCCATTTCCCTGACCCTGAGGCCCCCCTGCACCCCCATTCCTGAGAACCCAGGTGCCCTTTTACCCCTTTGCCCTGCCCTGAGACCCCCCTGCACCCCCTGATCCGGCACCAACACAACCTTTTCCCGGCCACCCCGCCTCTCCCAGCCCCCAGACCTGTTAGCCAAGGAAAGAACACACAATCACGAAATTGTCTGCGGTGCTTTATTTCAGAGCTCTGGGAGCTGAGCGTCCAGTTTGGACGACCCAAAATTTCGGCTCACCAACATGCTAAAATGAATACAATTTTATACCTTTCTTGTTACATAAGGATTCATGTTAATCATTAAACCCCATTGTTCCATTGATTCTATCTCTTGGAACAATGGTCTGCGTGATTCTTGCTCAAGATTCTGGTTGGAGAAAATAATCATATTTAATTACCAAACTGATATTACAATTGACAATTCTGGCATGCATCCTGCTAATGATTATATCAGTATAGATCCTCCTGATTTAACTTTATTCTTTTAGAACCTGTGCGTTCTACCAGGGTTCCCCCTTTCTCTCCCCCCACCACCTGTGCAAAGTTATGCTTTATACTTCATTTAGTTAAAACAATAGCATGGAATAACATCCTGGTTATAGTAGAGCCGATCCCCTGTTTTCGGGCCCTTGCTACTTCAGAAATCAATTTAACCCTTTTGCTATCATCCTGAGGGTCTCTGGTGGTCATTTGGGGAACATCCCATTCCTCCAATTCTCCTCTGATGCTCAAGAGCCTCCTACAATCACTTTCTTCCCCTATCAGTAGTTTTCCCACTACCTTCTTAGGAGGACAACTCTATTCTCAAGGCTAAGGTAGCCACTTGCACACATCAATCACTGCTGGGGGAATAGAGGGCTCAACACTGTCTGTTAATGCGAAGGGAATTAATGATTTGTTACAGTTCAACATTTTCTCAACACCTTCCTTCTCTGGGAATTGCTCATATGCATTTCCTCAATTTACCGTGAAAGTGTTTTTGCTTTCTGAAGCCACCTTTTGTCTTTCCTTCAGCAATTCAGAAAGAAAACACAAATTGCCTCCTGAAACCCTTCTGCTCCCTTCCAAATCAGTTCACTGCTCAAGCACAAGGAACAGGCTCATCCCCATTCCCTCAGTGAGATAGGAGGTCATATTTTGCTGCACCTGAGAGGTTATTAGAAAAAAGTATAAAACTACTTATTTCTGGATGTTGTTATTTAGGGTTTGGGTTTTTTCTAGTTAATTTCTTGGGTGTTGCTGTGAGCTGGGAGAGGGGCCAGGTTGAAGACCAGACCAAAAGGGAAGTAGGATAAGAGGGGAGGGGACAGAAAAGGAGGCAGTGGGGAGAGAATATAAGTTCCCTAGTACCCAGCCAAAGGGAAAGGGGACACGGTTCACCCTGGGCTGGGCAAGGCAATAAAAAGCAGCATTCTGTGTGAGTGTGTGTTGTGTGTGTGTTTGGCTCTTGGGAGAGCGAGATACACACCCAGCTCAGGTGAATCCTTACTAAGAAACAGTTCTCTTTTGCTTGGATGACTTTGTCCCCATTTAATTTCATCCAGGAGTTGGCTCCTTTCTAACACCTCTCTCCAGCAGCTCAGGGCTGTGTTGCACAGCGCTTGCTGTGTGCCAGAGAGCACAAAGCAGGCTGGGCTGGTGCCCCTGAATATTTCTGCAGAGCACTCTGCATTTCACCCCTTTGCTGTGGCTGAGTGCAGAGCTCCAGGAGTGCAGGCGCTTCCTGGCAGAGCTGTGTGAGGCCCTTTTGTGCTGCAGATGTGACCTGCCAAGCTGTCCCTGCCTCCCGCTGGCCTCGGTTCCCTCGGGAGGCAGAAGCGCCATGCCTGAAGGACGCTGCCCTGTGCTGGAGCCTGCAGAGCAGCCCGGCTCCCTCCCTGTGCCCAGAGTGCTGCACACACTGCTCACCTTTGCCAGGAGTGCCAGGGCAGCCGGCACAAGAGTAGGAATCCTCAGGCAGGCCTGCAGCCCTGGGCTGTGCTGTGCCTTTCTCTCCTCCTGTGCAGACTGCGGGCGGCCAATGCCACCAGTCTGTGCTGTGCCCGGCACGGCTGCGCTTCCCCTCGGGAGCAGCCGGCTGCCAGCTGGGCTCTGAGAGCGCAGCATTCGCCCGCGGCCACCAAGAGGCCCCCAGGGCCGGGCTGCTGCCTCTTGCAGCTCCAAGGGCCTCCTTCCAGCCTGCCCCTGCCCAGGCTCAGGCTGCTCCGGGCTCTGCCAGGGCTCTGCTGGGGCTCCAGCCTGGCCAAGGCAGGGCCTGCTCTCACCTGGCGCCCGCTGACAGCTCTGCACCAGCTCTGCGCCTTTCCCAGCAGCCTCCCTGACCTTGCTGCTTTCTCACTGGGGCAAAACTCTCCTCCAGACACAGAGACTGCACTTAGGGTTACAAATCCAAGGGGCAGCAACTCAAATGCTCTCCAGTCAGAGCTCAAGGCCTGCAGATGCACACGGTGTTTGGGCTGCCCCACTCGTCCTTTGGTTCTGCCTGCAAATGCCACTGCCCTTTCTGCCTCAAACACAAGTGCCACAGCTGGGTAAAACCCAGCCAGTGGGCCACATTCCAAAGGCCCTGTGGTCTGGAGAGGATGACTGAAGAAGAGCCTTCCCCACTTTCCAACCATACCAAAGAAGCCCTCAATGTCATTTTCTACCTCTAAGTTCAGAAGGAAATGTTGAGCTTTCTCAGAGGCTCAGAAGGAGGGGAATCTTTAAAAGGAGTTGAGGTTTCAGAAAATTTATTTGTTTACAATCAATGCTAATATCAGAGGCTGCTATCCTACACTACCATTCTACAGAACAATCCTAACTAGAATCCTACTCTAAATTTTTTCTCTGGACTGGTGATGGGCCAAACAGTTCTAATGTCAGTGTCTCCTTCTCTCCTCCTTCCACTCCTTCACCATCTGTTGGAGTCCAGGGCATCCCTCTGGGCACCCTGGGAAGTCACAGACCTCAGCAGAGAGGCCTGGGACCCAAGAAAGAGGGTCTGGGGTCTGTGCAGGAGGGTTTTCCTGGCACAGAGCCCAGGAAGACACAGTCTTTGATTTTGGTCCATGAGAAAAACATCAAACACAGAGAAGAATTGCAAGTCACAAAGGTGTTACCGAGAGTAGTGTAGTTATCACTGTGCAGAAGATTTTGTAGTTATGGATTTTTAGAATGTAGATGCAAAGGGACAAAATGGAGATTTTAGGGTGGTGCCGTGGGTTCTTCATCTTCTCCCTTGGCATCCATCTTCTGCAGTGACGTGGGCACAAAGTAGTTTCAGTGGATTGGATCAAAGTAGAAATGACCCTGTTAGTATAGGTGATAGACATTGGCATAGAATTGTAAATAATGGGTACGTGGTTATCTGTATAAGAGGTAGTGACCTCCCATCACAGGAGGGGAGTCGCCTTGTGTCCGAGCTGCTGTGAACACCATGGCCGGACACAGGGGAAGGGGAGTCACCTCGTGTCCAGGCTGCTGAGAACACCATGGCCGGACACAGAGAAAAGTAAGATAAGAACTAATAAACAACGCGAGAAACCAGAAAAGCAAGACCTTGAGACTCCTCATCATTCTCGCGCCGAACACCGAGCACCGAGCTGAGCACAGCACACAGAGACACAGAGTCAGACAGCAGACCCTAAATCCTTCAGAGGTCAGGAGGGAAAATCACTCCCTTCGTGCCCACACGAACCACCAGCCAGCTTTGGAATCTCAGGTGAGAAACAACGGATTAAAACCCCGAGAACCATCATTATAAGTGGCACCAGGCTGGATGTTGGCTCGGCCAGAGTTACAAATGGATGCTGCACAAAGGAAAAAACAAACAAGAATGAACCATTACTTTCCAAGCGAAGAGCCTCAAAGGCAGGGAAATATTTTTTAAATGAAAATGGGATTGAGGCAGAGTAGGTCTGAGGACCAACAGTGGGGCAAGAGTGGCACAGCTTGCTGTAAGAGCTGCTAAGTGCCCCAGCCCTGGAAAGATTTCAACTGTGAGCATCCTAATCTCTTTCAAGATGCCTCTGCTCACTGCAGGGCACTTGGACCAGATGAACTTTCCAGGTCCCTGCCAGCCCAGCCCAGTCTAGGACTCCTGGCTGTTTGCATTTGAACAGCACCAAGAGTGGAGGTGGGGAGGAGGGGGGCTCATCTGATGCCCCTTGGCATTTTACCTGCAGCAGCTCCTGGGCAGACCAGCGCCACGCCTCGTCTGTCTGCAGGCAGCAGCTCAGGAAGTCCCGCAGCAAAGGGGAGAGGAGCTTGGGCTGCTGCAGCTCTGGGGTCCCTTTGGTGGCTATCAGGAGCTGAGCCTGGAGAAAAAGGAAACACCAGTCTCTCAGCTGCTGCTTTCACCTCTGGAACTGCTCTCCCAGATCCCATTGTTCAAGCTGCACTCTGCAGTGGCAGTTTCTGCCATGGAACAGAGGCAGAGGACATTCCTAGACCAGCAAAAACCCAAAGCCCGATGCAGCCACAGCTTTTCCAACATGCAGCAGATCTTGCCTTGGCAGCTGATTTCATTGACTGACCTTGTTAGTGGAAACTACCTCAGCAAAAGCCCCTTTGCTTCTCTGAGGATGCACCTGACCAGCTTGGCAGGCTATTTGGAAGAGGGACTTTGCTCTACTAACTCACTCTACTATTTCCAAGGATTATTACATGCAAAGCATCTCTGCAGTGCTTGTTGGTCCCTAAAGCACAGCTGCCATCAAACAAAAGTCATCAAGGTTTTTGCTTGCTTCTTCTATCCAAGCCACTCTTTTAGAAACTTGGTTGGGTTTGGGTTTCTTGCCTTCATTTCAGGAAAGAGAACAGCAGCTCTAAAATGGTTGTTTCCTGTTAGTGGGGCCATCTCTGTGGCCAAAAGAGCTGGAACGACTTCTAAGCCAAAGCCAAATGTTGTCTGAGAAGAGAAACTGTTTGTGTGGGGTAAGGCTTGAGTTGCCCCAGTGATGCAACCAAAACTCCAGCAGATGCTGATGTGCTGCAGGGACATTTTCAGAAAGGGACCGTGGTGGAAGTAGTTCCAGCAGATGGCAGTGGGATTTTGTCCAATGGCACACAGAAGCTGGGCTGGGGGAGAAAGACAGTGAGATCAGAGAGTATTTACACCTTACCGAGCGAGGAGTTTCATTATAATAAGGAGGTTCTCCTTCCACCATTTCAATTGTCACAATCCCAAAGGCCCAGATGTCAATTTTGGGGCCATATGGGTGACCTTTCACCAGCTCAGGTGCTCTCCACCAGTAAGTGCCGAC
This sequence comes from Zosterops lateralis, assembly GCF_965231275.1. NCBI lineage: Eukaryota > Metazoa > Chordata > Aves > Passeriformes > Zosteropidae > Zosterops > Zosterops lateralis. Next base: position 3,466,441 of record NC_139783.1, read on the forward strand.
CTCTGAGCTGCGTCTACTCTGCTCAGGGGTGAGTAGAGCAGACACGCCAAAATCAGCTGGGGAGAAAGCAAAAGACTATTTTGATTTGAATCCTGTGCAATTAGGAAAGCAAGCAAAAGAATTGCCCAGTAGAAGTTGGAGAATGTGCTGTTGAATCTCCTGCAACAGTCCCTGCTCTGTTTCCTCAGGACTTTAGCCAAGGAAATATGGCATTGGCTGCTTTAAAAATCACCACATCGCCTCTAAAGGGAGGAAATGATGCCTGAAGCTTTAGTTTTCATATTTGCAGATCCTGTGCTGCCCAGGGATGTAGTTCTGAGCCTCATATTTAGTGCCAGTCAGCTCTGCACAGAGCAGGGAGACAAAACAAATCCTTTTTCTGCAGAGAACCAAGGACACCTTTCAGGCCCAAAAGCACAGACAAGGGTGCACTGAAGGGAGGAACAAGAGGGATGAGACCTCACAACCTGAAGCTGTAATTGGACAATTAAACCCCAATATGCAAATGGACCAAAACTTATAAAAGTGTCAGATCTGGTGACTGGGCAGCCATTTTTTTGTGACTGTTCTTGGTCCACCCGAGGTGCAGCCTTGGTGGGGCTCCTGTCCTGCCCAGGGTGGATCCTGGATTCAATAAATCCCTACTTTATTCTCTGTCCCTGCCCAGTCTCTGTTTCAGGTCAGCCTCCCAAGGCATCAGCACGGCCTGGCCCAGGGACACTGAGCTCCAGCACTTTGGGCTGCTGTGCCCGGGCTGCTGCCCTTGGGCTCCCAGCACAGGCCAAGGGGGGACAATCCCCTCCAGAAACTGTTGTTGGCTTTAAGCTTTGCTCTGGAACATCCCCAAGGAGCCACCTGCAGGGGCTGGAGCCCGGCCGGGTGCCCGGGGCCACCAAAGCCGCTGGGGCAGTGCCCTCCTGCCCCGGGCAGGGCAGAGAACACCCAAGGAAAGGCTCGTGCTGGGCTCAGGGCAGGGACAGGGCACTCCCCTGGCGCTGCCACGGGCACAGCAGAGCCGGCCTGGGGACAGCATTGGCATTGATGGGCCCTGGAATCCCAGCAGGGATTGCTCCTCTCCTCACTGCTCTCATTGCATTGGTCATCCATTCAAATCATTTCCCCATGGAATTCCCATGGCAGTGGGCTGGGGGGGAGATCCAGCCATGGAATTCTCACCTGACTGGGATGACAGTGAGATCCAGCCATGGAAATTCCATGGGAATTCCTGCATTCCCTGGTCTCCCCATTTCTGAATCCCACATTCCCATGGGAATTCCCCTTCCCCTCCCACACCCACCTTTGTGCTCCAGAGCCTCCCGACCATATCTGATGTCTTTTGGGGGCCCTTCCACACAGGTGTGTCCCAGGTAATGCTTCATCTGCTCCACCAGGATCCCTTTGGAGTCCCAGCACCTCTGGGTGATCCAGTGGCACCGTGGGACACTGCAAAGCTCCTGGATCCCAGCTGGAAGGAGATGAAATCCCACCCGTCGTAGCCATACCGGTGGGATCCATGGATTCTCCATTGGACAGCAGGTCACAGCTGGAAACCACCTGCACTGTGTGGAGACGTGGGAACAAGGAGAGAAGGGACCCATGGAGTCGTGTCCCAGCCCCACAGAGCCCCTTGGAGCTCCCTGGATTCCCATTCCAGCCCCACAGATCCTCCCCATCCCCAGAGATCCCATTGCAGCCCCTCAGAGTCCTCCATTCCCACAGATCCCATTGCAGCCCCTCAGAGTCCCCCATACCCTCCATCCCCTGGTTATCCCAATGTCCTGGGTCTGGTTATTCCAATATCCTGTCTCTGGCTATCCCAATATGCCAGGTCTGATTATCCCACAAAATTTTATTGTTGACATTAAAAAATTTCATGTTAACATTAAAAAATTTAATACTTACTTATAGTAATTCCAGCAAATCCCTTCCTGGTTGATGCAGTAATCTGTGAATGCCCTACTGTTTCTCAAACTCGTATTTTAATGTTTTACAAAAATATGATTTTTCAGATGAGCCAGTTGCTTCTACTACTGTAAAATAATCACCTTCTATAGGTACTAAAGCTTTGTTCAAAGCAGAATATGTTGCTCCTGTGTCAATTAAAAATTTTACTTCTTTGCCTCCTCCCCCCGCTTCCCAGCTCTGGCTATCCCAATATCCAGCTCTGGCTATCCCAGTACCCAGCTCTGGCTATCCCAATATCCCAGCTCTGGCTATCCCAGTATCCCAGCTCTGGCTATCCCAATATCCCAGCTCTGGCTATCCCAATATCCAGCTCTGGCTATCCCAGTACCCAGCTCTGGCTATCCCAATATCCCAGCTCTGGCTATCCCAGTATCCCAGCTCTGGCTATCCCAATATCCCAGCTCTGGCTATCCCAGTATCCAGCTCTGGCTATCCCAATATCCCAGCTCTGGCTATCCCAATATCCAGCTCTGGCTATCCCAGTATCCAGCTCTGGCTATCCCATATCCAGCTCTGGCTATCCCAATATCCCAGCCCAGCTCCTGCTGCCATCCCCGGTGTCTGCGGCTCCATCCGGCCCCGCTCGCTGTCCCAGCGCTTGCAGGGGGTCCCGTCCCCGTCCCCACAATCCAGGACTGGGGGACCCCCGGGCCGGGCTCCGACAGCACCACTTCCAGGGACTGCAGGGAGTGGGGAACTGGGGGGACACAGAGATTTGGGGGAGCTGGGGGGCTGAAACTGGGAGTTTGGGGATCCAGGAGGGTCAAGAGGCCAAGGAAAGGGGGGACTGGACGAGCTGGGACAGCTGAAGGAGGTTCAGGGGCTCAGAGTCAAGGAAAGGGGGTGCAGGGACTGGGAGAGGTGGGATGGGGTGTCCAGGGAATCCTGTGCCCAGCAGAGGGGGTGCCAGGGCTCCTCAGTGTGAGGAAAGGAGGGGCTGGGAAATGCAGGAATGGGGGCCCAGGGGTCCCAGGGAGAAGGAAAAGGGGGGTCTGGGGGCTGGGAGAGGCGGGGTGGCCGGGAAAAGGTTGTGTTGGTGCCGGATCAGGGGGTGCAGGGGGGTCTCAGGGCAGGGCAAAGGGGTAAAAGGGCACCTGGGTTCTCAAGAATGGGGGTGCAGGGGGGTCTCAGGGTCAGGGAAATGGGGAGCAGGGACTTGGAGAGGTAGAAGGGAGTTCCAGGGAGTCCTTGAGCCCAAGAAAGGAAAGTCCAGGGTTTCCCAAAAAGGGGGTACCAGGGTGGGGACACTCAGAGTGTTCAGGATGGGGGAGTTCAGGGGGTCTCTGGTTTTGAAGAAAGGTGGGGCTGGGGGCTGGGAAAGGCAGGAATGGGGGTCCAAGGCATGCCACGCCATCCCAAAGTCAAGCACACGGGAAGTCTGGAGGCTGGGAGCCATGGGATGGCCGGGAAAAGGGGAGCAGGGGGTGCTGGTGTTCAGAAACGGGGGATTCAGGGGGTCCCTGTGCAGGATAAGGGGAGCAGGGGGGTCCCGGGGCCGGGAATGGCGGGGCAGGGTCCCGGGGCCGGGGGTCCCACTCCCCCTGGCCCCCCCAGGAGCGCCCCCAGCCCCAGCCCTGGAGCCATCCCGCTGCTCCTGCTCACTCCCAGCAGGATCCCAGTAGGATCCCAGTACAGCCCAGTCACTCCCACTCCTGGCATTCCCCCCGAGCCCCCGGGGATCCGGGGGATTCCTGGTGGCCACGGCGCTGCCCAGGTCACCAAGAGGCGCCGGGAACAGGAGGAGATCCAGGCTGAGGAAGTGACAAATGCCCTGGGGCACACCTGCCTGGAATGGCTCCGGAAATGTGTCAGATATGGGCGGGAGGCACTGGAGCATAAAGGGGGGAGGGCAGAATTCCCGTGGGAATGTGGGACTGGGAAATGTGGGATTTGGGAGGGCAGAATTTGGGAACATGGGAATTCCCGTGGGGCCTCCAAGGATGGACCCCACTGCTGTCCCATTGCCATGGGAATTCTGTAGCTGGATCTCACTGCCATCCCATTCCAATGGAATTCCATGGGCAGATCCCATCCCCATCCCACTGCCAGGGAAGCTCCAGTCCAGATCCCCCCCAAACCCATCCTGGGGGTCGCCCTGTTCTTTGCCCTCCCCACCCCCCACAAGACTCCTGGGGGTCCCCCCATGACCCCCCCCGGCCCCTCCAAACTCCTCCTGGGTCCCCCCTCATCCCCCCACGGGGATTCCTGGGAGTCCCCCCGTGTCCCCTCCCCCAGGACTTTGGGGGTCCCCCCGACCTGTCCGTGCCCCTCCCCCGTTTCTGCCCCCCTGTGATGGTGGGGGGTGGGGACCGAGTGCTGGTGGCCCCCTGCCTGCAGCAGATCCAGCGCTGGGGGCACTGCAGGGGCTCCCTGGCCATTTGGGCTCCCCTGGGATTTGGGGTGACCCCCCGGGCCCCAGGATCTCCCTGAACACGCTGACGCTGCCCGGGCACAGTGAGAAGGTTCAGACCCGGCTCGGGGTCCCAGCTCTGTCACCGGCCCCGCCCAGGGACCCCCAAACCCTCCCGGGACCCCCAAACCCTCCCTGGGACCCCCAAATCCCCCCTGGGACCCCCAAACCCTCTCGGGACCCCCAAACCCTCCCGGGACCCCCAAATCCCCCCTGGGACCCCCAAACCCTCTCGGGACCCCCAAATCCCCCCTGGGACCCCCAAATCCCCCCTGGGACCCCCAGCCCCCCCCGGGGCTCCGCTGCCGGAATCACCGGGAGTGGTGTTGCCCTTTGAAGGGGAGTTTTCCTGGGAACCCAAAACAGGCGCCTCTTCAAGCGGCCATGGCAGAGAGAATCCCAAAAATCCACCCCGGGGGGGCGGGGGGAAAAACATCCCCCAGAGGGGCTTGGAATGGGGGTCCCCTATAAAATGTCACCTGACGGGGGTGATGAGGTGCTCCCAGCACAGCCCAGTCACTGCCAGTCCTGGCATCCCCCTGGGCCCTCTCTGCCTTCCGACCTTTCCCGGCTCCATCCCCGCTCGTCCCGCGGGCTGCGAGGGGTTCGGGAACGGGGCAGGAGGAGGAGGGAGGGAGGAAGAGGCGGAGCGGCCGCGGGAAGCGGGAGGAAGAAGAGCAGAGGAGGGAGCGGGCGGCTCCAGCGCTCCCTGAAGCCGCAGCAGCCCCGGGACCATCGGCCCCATCCCGCAGGTGCCCGGGGAGGGGGAGCTCGCCCCAAATATCCCGGGTTTGGGCTCCCTGGGCTTGGGGTTTTTGGGGGGATGTTTGGAGCTGGCAGGGCTCCAAAGGCGAGGCGCAGATGGCCCTCGGGGGGACATGGGGGGGTCCCCGGGAGGTGGTTTTGGGGGGTCCCGGTGTGGGCAGAGCCCCGGCGGGGCCGGGGGGACCCCGGGTTTGGGGAGCCCGGGAGAGGGCCGGGGTTTGGGGAGCCCCTGAGCGGGAGCCCAGAGACAGGAGAGCCCCAGGAGCCCAAAGCGGGGAGCCCGAGAGGGGGGGGAGCCCTGGGATTGCCGGGACCCCGTTGGGGGGCGCTGGGGCTGGAGGGGCGGGATGGCCGGGAAAGGGGTTCGGGGGTCCCGGGGCCGGCAGTGGCGGCCCCCAGGATCAGCCCTGGGCCCCCCATGGCCATAACAAGGGCTGGGAGCTGTACAAATAGCATTAGCAGCAAATTAAAAAAGATGGATCCCTTAGGCTTAGCCTGAGAATGGTGCTTTTCAGAGTGGATGGTGTAAATTAAAAAACAAAATAATCCTTAATTGTGTCAGAATTACAAAATGACATTACTAGAGCTTTGTTTTCATATTTCTCTCTCCTTTGCTATGTTTGAGAGAAAAAGAAGCCAGTAAATCTTTAATCCCATTAACTGATCCTTAATACAGAATGTCCTACAGAGAAGGAGAGATTTCTGTTCCCACAGGTATTTCTTGGAAAAGAAAGGAATGATTTTGAGGAATGAGGTTAACATAGAGTAGAAGTAAATGCTGTACAGCAGTACTTGTGTCAGTCTAAAGTGTTTTGGTTTGGTTTTTTGGTGGTTTTTGTTTGGTTTTTTGGGATTTTTGGTTCCCTGTGGTTGTTTGGTTTGTTGTTGGGTTTTTTTGTTTGTTTGTTTGTTTGTTTGTTTGTTTGTTTGTGATTGTTCTTTTTGGAGTTTTTTTTTTTTTTTTTTTGTGGTGGATTTTTTTTTTGTTTTGTTTTTGTTTGGTTTTTTGTTTTGTTTTCTGGGGTTTTTTTGGGGGAAGGAGGTTTTGTAGTCTTCTTTTAGTCATTGCCCGGCACTCCCAGTTCCCTCAGCATGGTTCAGTTGCCCCCAGTTTTATCCCAGTCCCTGCCAGTACCTTCCAGTTGTCACCAGTATGCATCCTGTCATTCCCAGTTTTTCCCAGTTCCTCCCAGTGTGTGCACAGCTGGTTTCCTGCGCGGCTCTGGTAGCTCCCAGTAACCCCAGTCAGGGTCCCATCACAGAATCACAGAATGTGTAGGTTGGAAGAGACCTTCAAGATCATCGAGTCCAACCCAGCCCTGACACCTCAACTGGATCATGGCATCGAGTGCCACATCCAGTCTCTTCTTAAACACATCCAGGGATGGTGACTCCACCACCTCCCCAGGCAGACTATTCCAGTATTTAATCACTCTTTCTGTGAAAAACTTCTTCCTACTATCCAACCTATATTTCCCTTGTCACAGCTGAAGACTGTGTCCTGTCCTTCTGTCAGTTGCTGCCTGGACAAAGAGACCAACCCCCAGCTGTCTGCAACCCCCCTTCAGGAAGTTGTAGAGAGTGATAAGGTCACCTCTGAGTCTCCTTTTCTCCAGGCTAAACACCCCCAGCTCCCTCAGTGGTTCTTCCTCTGGCTTGTTTTCCAAGCCCCTCACCAGCCTCGTTGCCTCCTCTGGACACGTTCAAGCGTCTCAAGGTCCTTCCTAAACTGAGGGGCCAGAACTGGACACAGCACTCAAGGTGTGGCCTCACCAGTGCTGAGTCCAGGGGAAGAATGAGCTCCCCGCTCCTGCTGGCCACACCATTCCTGATCCAGGCCAGGGGCCATTGGCCCTCTTGGCCACCTGGGCACACTGCAGGCTCATGTTCAGCCGCTGCTGACCAGAACCCCCAGGTCCCTTTCTGCCTGGGCACTGTCCAGCCACACCATCCCCAGCCTAGAGCACTGCAGGGGTTATTGTGGCCAAAGTGCAGGACTTGGCACTTGGACTCATTAAACTCCATCTTGTTGCACTCTGCCCACCCATCCAACCATTCCAGGTCTCTCTGCAGAGCCCTCCCACCTGCCAACAGATCAACAAATGTTCCCAGTTTAGTGTCATCTGCAAATTTACTAATGAAAGACTCAATACCCTCATCCATGTCGTCAATACAAATACTGAACAGAGCTGGCCCCAGCACAGACCCCTGAGGAACACCACTGGTGACTGTCCCCAGCTGGATGCAGCACCATTCCCCACCACTCTCTGGGCCTGGCCATGCAGCCAGTTCCTAACCCAGCAAAGAGTGCTCCTGTCCAAGCCCCGGGCTGCTAGCTTATCCAGGAGTGTGCTGTGGGAGACAGTGCCAAAGGCCTTGCTGAAGTCCAAACAGACATCCACAGCCCTTCCTGCATCCACCAGGCAGGTCACCTGGTCATCAAAGGAGACCAGGTTGGTCAAACACGACCCACCCCTCCTAAACCCGTGCTGGCTGGCTCTGACACCCTGGCCATCCTGTAGGTGCTGTGTGATGACACTCAATATAAACTGCTCCATTACCTTTACTGGGTACTGAGGTCAGGCTGACTGGGCTATGATTACTGGGATCCTCCTTCCCACCCTTCTTGTGAACGGGTGTCACATTGGCAGCTTCCAGTCACCTGGAACCTCAGCAGTGAGCCAGGACTGTTGGTAAATGATGGAGAGTGGCTTCACAAGCTCATCTGCCAGCTCCCTCCTCACCCTGGGGTGGATCCCATCTGGGCCCAGAGATTTATAGTGTCCAGTCATCTCAGCAGTTCTCTGACTGCCTCCTCCTGGATAACAGGGGCACCATTCTGTTCCCTGACACCATCTACCAGCCCAGGAGGGCAGTTGTCCTGAGGACAAGCCATCTTCCCACTGAAGACTGAGGCAAAGAAGGCCTTAAGCACTTCTGCCTTCCCCTCATCTGCAGCTACTAAGTTCCCTCCGTTATCCAATAGAGAACAAAGGTTGGCCTTACCTTTCCTTTTACCATTAATGTATTTGTAGAAACATTTTGTATTGTCCTTTACAGAAGTTGCCATTTTGAGTTCAAACTGACCTTTGGCCTCCCTAATTTTTTCCTACATTCTCTAGCAGCCCCTGAAATACTTCCTGAGGCCCCTGACCCTCCTTCCAAAAATGATACATCCTCTTTTTATTCCTGAGTTCATCCAAAGCCTCCTTGCCTATCCAGGTTGGACGTTTGCCTCATCAGCTCATCTTTTGGCACACAGGGACAGTCTGTTCCTGTGCCCTCAAACCCTCTGTTTTGAAGAACACCCACCTTTGCTGAACTCCTTTGTTTTTAAGAGCTGCTTCCCAAGAAACTCTCTGAATAAGTCTCCTATAAAGGCCAAGGTCTGCCCTCTGAAAGTCCAGTGAAAAATTCTTATTGATATAGCTCCTGATTTCACCAGTTATTAAGAACTCTATAATTTCATGATCACTCTGCCCCAGTCGTCCTCCAACCACCACATCTCCCACCAGCCCATCTCTATTTGTGAACAACAGATCCAACATAGTCTCTCCCCTGGTGGGCTCACCTACCAGCTGTGACAAAAAGTTATCATCCATGCACTCTAAAAATTTCCTGGACTGCCTCATTTCTGCTGTATTAAGTTCCCAGCAGATGTCTGGCAGGTTGAAGTCACCTACAAGAACAAGGGCTGGTGATCCTGAAACATTCTCCAGCTGCTTATAGAATAAGTTGTCCAGCTCTTCCTCCTGCTTGGGTGGATGATAACAGACTCCCAGTAAAATGTCAGCCTTGTAGGCTTTCCCCTTAATTCTCACCCATAGGCATTTAAATGAATCTTCATTAGTTTCAATACCTATTGCATCAAAAGCCTTCTTATCATAAAGGGCCAGTCTCCACGTCTTCTCCCTTTCCTGTCTCTTTGAAGGGCCTGTAGCCATGGAGTGCAGTGCTCCAGCTGTGTGAGTCATCCCACCACGTTTCTGTGATGGTGACTACATCACAGCTTTGCTGTTGCCCCATGACCTCCAGCTCTTTGTGTTTGTTACCCATGCTACGTGCATTGGTGTACATGCCCTTCAGCTGGGCTACTGATTTCAGCCCTAACTCAGGCTTAGCACCCTTGGGTCTGCTTCCAGGCAGCCCAGCTGCATCCCCTTCCCCCTTCAAACCTAGTTTAAAGCCCTCTCAATGAGGTCAGCCAGTTCCTGAGCTAAGAACCTTCTACCCTTAACAGAGAAGGAACCACAAGGTTGAGCACTCCCTGAATTCACAGCCCCTCACCCATGGGACCATCACCCCCCATCCCACAGGTGACCAGGGAGGGGGAGCTGGGCCCAGATATCCTGGGGGCTCCCTGGGTTGGGTTTTTTTTTTGTGGTATGTTTGGAGAATGGAGAACTCCAAAGGTGAGTGGAAAATGCCCCTTGGGGGGACATTGGGGGGTCCCAGTGGCAGCTGCTGGCAGAGGCAGCCTGGAGGAGCAGAGCCCTGTGTCCCCCAGGAGCCCAAAGTGGGGAGCCCAGAGAAGGGGGAGCGCCACGATTGGCGGGACCCTCAACAGGCTGGAGAGGGGCAGGGGGGACTCCTTGGACCCCCTGCACCCCAAAGCAGAGAATAATGGGAGAAGGGACCTTGGGATCCCAAAAACCTCCAGCATCCCTGTGAGGAGATGGAAAAGGGGGGAACTTCTCATATTCCTGGGACTCCCAGCAGCCGGGGGAGGGCAGAGACCAAGTAGACGGGGGACCCCCAGTTCAAGCGTGACCCCCAGGAGCTGGGACAGGGGGAAACCCCAAACACCAAAGGGGAGAGAGCAGAGACAGGGGAACTCTTGGGAGGCATTTTCAGGGCTGAATGTTGATATTTGGGAGGTTTTTCTGGACCCCAGATGGGGAGTGACCTCTAGAGATGGACTTGGGCAAAACCTTAAACTCAACGTGCTCATCCCTTGTTTTCACCCGAAATCAGGACCTCCCATTCCAAACCATTGGCCAAGTGGAGGAGGAGGCTGCAAGGAAGAGAAAAATGCCCCAGGACAGCCAGGCAGGTGAGGAGGAAGTCAGTGCCCCTTTCCCCCTCTGTCCTGCTCCATCTCCCAGCCCAGCACGGCCCCCGGGTGCAGGACAACCCCACTGCCAACACCGTCCTGCTGGGGATGGACTGGGGGGATCTCCTTCCCCTTCCCTCTGGCACAGAGGAAAATCCCATCCTCTCCTTGTCCTTCCTCCCCCAGACAAGGAGCTGAGGATGGAGACCAGGGAGGACAAATCCCCTCAAGAGAACCTTTTGGGGGAGGCTGTTTTGAGCAACTCCACAGCACAGGAATCCAACGGGGAGGAAAAGCCCCAGAGATCCCGCAGGAGGAGGGGCTCCAAACCCAACCCAGGGTTCTCTGAGGAGGAAAGATCCACCCTGATCCGGGAAGGAGGACAGAACTTCAGCCAAGGCTCTGAGCTGGTCCATGAGCAGCTTCATGATGGGGAGAAGCCCCACAAGTGCTTGGAGTGTGGGAAGAGCTTCAGCCGGAGAGACCACCTGATCAGACACCAGCGGATCCACACTGGGGAGAGGCCCTATGAGTGTCCCCAGTGTGGGAAGAGTTTTCAGACCAGCTCCCTTCTCCTCCGGCACCAGCAGATTCACACAGAGGACAGGCCCTTCCGCTGCCCCGACTGCAGTCAGGGCTTCAAGCGAAACTCCCACCTCATCAGGCACCGGCGCATCCACACTGGGGAGAGGCCCCACGAGTGTGGGGAATGTGGGATGAGCTTCAGCAGAAACTCCCACCTGATCCGCCACCTGAGGATCCACACCAGGGAACAGCCCTATGAGTGTGAGCAGTGTGGGAAGAGCTTCAGTGACAGATCCACCTTGATCCACCACCAGAACACCCACGCTGAGGAAAGGCCATACAAGTGTGGGGAATGTGGGAAGGGCTTCAACCAGAGGTCCCTACTGATCATCCACCAAATGAGCCACACCGGGGAGAGGCCCTATGAGTGTTCTGAGTGTGGGAAGGGGTTTAAGACCAGCTCCACTCTCCTCAAGCACCAGCGCATTCACACTGATGAGAGACCCTTCCGCTGCCCCGACTGCAGGAAGGGCTTCAAGGACAACTCCCACCTCGTCACCCACCGGCGCATCCACACTGGGGAGAGGCCCCACGAGTGTCCCCAGTGTGGGAAGAGCTTCTCAGACAGCTCTAACTTGACCCGACACCAACGGAGCCATCAGTAAGGGAAGCCCTGTGAGTGCCCCAAATGTGGGAAGAGCTTCGTGCCCTGCTCCAACCTCATCCCCCGTCAGACGACCCACGTTGGGCAGAGCCCTGGTGACCCACATTCACTGTAATCTCCTTTGGGAAGACACTGGGCTGGTGGTCTTCTTGTTTGGTGGTCCTTAATATTCTTTTGATTCATTTCCATCCCTTTAAAATTGACAAAATTTTGATAAAAATCAATAAACTTACCAAAGTGATCTAAAGCCTCACTTTTTACTAGTGTTTCCAGGGAATCTGGGATTCAGGGAGATACATGGGAGCATTTAGGGGCTTGGGGGGTGTTTGCTGTGGTTTTCTCCATTTCTTGGCACTCAAAGGGACAAGGGAGTTTGATCTGTCACCTCACAACCACTCAATGTCACTGAAAACTACTCAATCCCACCCCACAATTACTCTGTTCCAGAGCCCCTCAGGGTGGGATGGGTTGGAAGGGGATTGGGCAAAGTGTGACACAAATCAGCAGGGGTGAGATGGGCAGTGGGTGGGGCAGGATGGGTGGGTTGGGGTTTGGGAGATGGGAAATGGGGGAAATAGGGTTTGGGAAGGGGGTCTCAGTGTTCAGCAGGGGTGGGATGGGTTTGGGTTGGGATTGGGGGGAAACCTGTTACTGAGGGAGATTTTGGATATTCCATGTTCCTGAAGAGATTTTGGGGTATCTCATGTCTCTGAGGGAGACACCTCCTGCACCACAATTCTGCCCTGGGAGCGACTTCTCTTTCTCTGCACCTCCAGGCTGAACCTTCCAAGCTGCACTTTGGGGAGGTTTCCTTCTCTTGCCACTCCCAAGAAATCTCTGTCTGCTGCTGTTCACAAACAGAGAAGGGCTGCTGGGGGACGTGGTGGTCGGGGCCATCTGGGGCACAGTGACCATGAAATAATCGAGTTTTCAATATTCAGTTAAACAAGGAGGTGGCATCAACAAAACTTCTACACTGGACTTCCAGAGGGCACAGTTGGGCCTGTTCAGGATGCTGATTTGGAGACTACTGAATCAAGTACTGCTTGTTTTAAGGGAAGGAGCCCTTCAACAAAGGGGTCCAGGAAGGACTGATGTAATTCAAGAAAGAAATCTTGGGGACACAAGGCTGTGCCTGTGTGCCAAAAGATGAGCTGGCAAGGAGGACAAACTGGCCTAGATGTACGGGGAGCTTTGGCAGGAACTCAGGGCAAAAAAGAGGATGCATCATTTTTGGAAACAGTGGAAGGCTGCCCAGGAAATGTTTAAGGATGTCATTAGGTCCTGAGAAAGAAAATTAAGCATGTGAAAGCCCAATTAGATCTTAATCTGGCCACTTCTGTCAATGATAATAAAAATGTTATTACAAATACATTATGGCAAAAGAAGGGGCAAGGACAACCTGCACTCTTTATTGAATGCAGGGGGGATACAGCAACTAAATATGAGGAGAAGGCTGAGGTACTGAACACCTTCTTTGCCTCAGTTTTCAACATTAAGACAGGTTGTCCTCAGGACAAGTGTCCTCCTGAGCTGGTGGATGGGGACAGGGAGCAGAACAGCCCCTGTAATCCAGGAGGAAGCAGCTGGTGACCTGCTGAGCCACTCAGATGCTCACAGGTGTATGGGATCAGATGGGATCCATCCTGGGGGAATGAGGGAGCTGGGGATCAGCTCCCTCAGCTGCTCTCCATCATTTCTCCTCAGTCCTGGCTCACTGGGGAGCTCCCAGAGGACTGGAGGTGCCAATGTGAGCCCATCCCCAAAAAGGGCTGGCAGGAGGATCTGGGGAACTCCAGGCCTGTCAGCCTGACCTGGGTGCCTGGCAAGGGAATGGAACAGATCCCCTTGAGTGCCATCACAGGGCACCTACAGCATGGCCCAGGGATCAGACCCAGCCAGCGTGGGTTTAGGAGGGGCCGGTCCTGCCTGACCAACCTGAGCTCCCTTTATACCCAGGTGACCCACCTGGTGGATGTGGGAAAGGCTGTGGATGTGTCTACCTGGACATCAGCAAAGCCTTTGACACCGTGAGCCACAGCATTCCCTGGAAAAGCTGCAGCCCACGGCTTGGGCAGGTTCCCTCTTTGCTGGAGAATGAAGAACTGTCTGGAGGCTGGGCCCAGAGAGTGCTGGGGATGGTGCTGCATCCAGTTGGTGTCCAGCCCCTGGTGGTGTCCCCAGGGATGTGTGTTGGGCCCAGTCCTGTTTAATATCTTCATGGATGATCTGGGTGAGGGGATGGAGTCCAGCATTAACAAATTGCAGATGGCACCACGCTGGGTGTGAGGGTGGATCTGCTGGAGGGCAGGACAAGGAGACACAGCCTTGGGCTGCACCAGGGGAGGTTTAGGCTGGAAAACAGGAAGAAGTTCTTCACAGAAAGGGGGATTGGGAATTGGAATGGGCTGGCCAGGGGGAGGTGGCAGAGTCATTGTCCCCCTCCAGGGGCACTTAGTGGTGTGGTCTGGGTGACAAGGTGGTATTTAGGGCATTGGTTGGACTTGATGATCTCCAAGGTCTTTTCCAACCTGATTCTGTCATTCTGTGATGATTGGGACACTCTGGGGAACCAAGGGGCCATTGTGACACTGCGGGGCCTCGTGGAACTAAGAGGACCACAGTGACACTGTGCAGCCCTAAAAACCCCCCAAAAAGGGGCCATTGTGACACTTGGGGGCTTCATGGGACCAAAGGTCATGTTGGCACTACAGGGCCCCATGAAACCAAGGGAACACAGAACACATCTGGCTGGTTTGCCCTCCCAGGGGCTGCCTTACAGTTCCAGCTGATGTTCACATCCCAAGGGTCACTTCTCCTCTGGCCCTGGAGCACTGGGGCTCTGGGCTTTCCTTCCTGTGGAAAAGAACTGTCCTCTTCCTCCTGCAGGTGTCCATGGCCAAAATGGGGAATCCACCTCCCACATTCTGAACATCCTGGGGTAGCTCCCAGACAAAAGCTTCCATGACTGACAAGTCTGGCTGCTCTTGGCTTCCTGAGGTCCAGCTCTCATCTGCCTTTGAAACACCAGGGCTCCAGGCTTTTCTTGCTGTGGAAAAGACCCACCCCTCCTGGCAGAAATTAGGATTCCACCTCCAAAATTCTCTATATGCAACGGTTGCCTCCAGACAAAATCTGCCATTACTGAAAAGTCTTACTGGCCTTGGCTTCCCGAGGCCTGGCTCTCATCTGCCTTTGAAACACTGGGGCTCTGTGCTTTTCTGCCTTTGGAAAAGAACTGTTGTTCTCATCCAGATACCCATGGCAGAAATTGGGATTCCACTGCCAAAATCCCATCTATCCAAGGGTTGCTCCCAGACAAGCACTACCAGGACAGACAGGTCAGGCTGCCTGTGTCCTCATGGGGAGCCACCTCTCATCTTCCCCTTAAACACTTGGACTTTGTGCTTTTCCTTCCTGTGGAAAAGAACAGTCATTCTCCCCCAGGTGCCCAGGGCCAAAACTGGGATTCTAGATCCAAAATTCTGTATATCCAGATTGCTTCCTGATAAATGCTGACATAAAGACAGGTCTGGCTGGCTTTAGTCTTTTGAGGTGCCCCTCTCATCTGCCCCTGAAACACTGGGGCTCTGTGCTTTCCTTCCTGTGGACAACACTTGCCCTTCTCATCGGGGTGTCTGCAGCCGTAACTGGAATCCCACTTTCAAAATTCCATCTATGCAAGGGCTCTTCCAAGATGAATGCTGCCAGGATGGATGGGTCCTGCTGTCTTTGGTCTCCTGTGATTTGGTGACATAAATAATGAAAAATGAGGTTTGTTTATAGAAACCTGCAAGAGTGGGACAGGAGGGATAAGCCGGGGCCCCTCTGATGCTCACAGTGAGTCCCCCATGGCCCCTTCCTTCCCATAACCTGTGCTCTGAGCACCCTGCTGGGACTGGGCTCATCCCAAATGCTGTGCACACCCTTCTGGCTAGAAACAACACCTTTTTTATTTCTTTTAATTTGGTAGTAGAACTAACTTTTCCTCAAAAATTAACCCCTGCTCGCCCTTTTTAAAAACACACACAGTGTGAATTTGCCTATCGTATATGTGTTATGTTTATCTGAAAAATGTTTTGAAGAGAAAAACACATTTACTATTTTTTATGTCTTCCAGTTTTCATAAGGAAATCCGACTGGCTTTGTTTTGTTCTGGTACTGCAGGCTTCAGACTCATTCCTTGCAGTCTAATTGAAGATGAGTTTCATGGCACAGAAGACTACCACAGAGAACAAAGGGTAAACAATTGCAAATCAATCTTATTTGGATTATGACTTGTGGTCCTTATAAAAACCCTTTCCAAGGGCTGGGTTTTCAAGCTGGAGGATGAAGTACAGCGAGTTTCTCTGGATAATGCTGGAGCCTATCTCAGCAGATGCAGAAATGGGCCAGAATCCAGCATTTGGAGTGTGAATTTGGGCTCCTGGCCCTGCCCCAAAGGAGAGACAAGATGTCCCCTGCAGTGTCTGCATGGAGCAGACAGAACAGATGGGGAAGTGTCTGCAGGGCCCCTGGGAGGGAATCTTGGGGTTCCTGTCAGCAGGATCCTTTTGTAGCTTCAGCCTGGGCTGGGCAGCACTTCCATCTGCAGCTTCCATGTGCTGCTCCAGCAGCTGCTGCTGGGGACCCTGAGGGAAGAGGCCCCGGGAGGGATGGAAATGCTGCAGGGACAGCACCAGCCAGGGCCAGGAATAAGCTTTGCCTTCCTGGCTGGTGCAATGAGGCTCCTTTGGTGCAAGAGGAGGCAAAGATAAAGTCAAGTTCAACAGTTCAAGGAAAAATGTAGAAAATTGGAAGCCTCTAAAAATGCCACACACATTCATCTGTTAGCTCTTCAGTGTCAGTCCTTGTGAAAAGCCTTTCCAGTTTTCCTTTGGATTCCAAGGCACACAGCTGGGCTTCAGAGTTCAACTAGTAACTGTTTTTTTCCAGGTTTTTATACAGAGTTTTATTGGGTATCTCTTGTCATTTTTTTCTGCTCTCCTGATCTTGAAAAAGGTTCTGTGCTCCTGTGAGGCACATCTGGAGGGGTGGTTGGCAACCATGGAATCCTCTGGGAAAGCACTTGATTGACTTTAGGGCAGGGGTGGAGAGCTCAGCCTGAGGACAGAACTGTTCCAGATGCCTCTGTCCATGTTCAGCTCCTCACAGCTGAGTCCCTGAACACACAGGGAGGTTTATAGGGATTTATTTTCCCCTCCTGTTCACTTGGAGGCAATTTTCGGATCCTTTAGAGGAACATCTGACCAGCCCCTGTCCCCATTCCATTTTATTCTCTCCACTTTGGAGTTGGCCTGCTGGGTTTGACATGGAAATTGGTAGTGTCTCCCTGTTCTTCCCTCCAGGTCTCAATTGTGACTTGTATTAAACACTGCAAATGGCCTCATTTATCTGGTGGGGAAGACAGAGATGGAGAATATTAATAGGATTTGATTTCACAAACCCTGTGATGGTAAAGAAAAATGAGGTTTGTCATTTTGGTGTGGTGGTGGGTGTTGGGATTTGGGGGTTTATTTCTTGTTCTTATTATTCATTAGTATTACTTTTCATTGGTAAGACTTTTAAATCTTAGACATTATTAGCAATGGCTGGATATCATTCACTGGGAAAATTCCCTTGCTTTTCCCACCAAGATTAAACTGTACAGTCAAATCCAAGTAGCCAGTGGATTCTAAAGATGGAAAATCCTGTTAATGGTGGGTTTGGTGTGGTTTGGAGCTGGGGAAGGGTCTCATCCCCTCCCGGAGGTGCCCCAAGCCCGCTCTGCTGCCACGTCTGCACTTGCGGCCCCTCAGGGCTGCCCTGCCCTGGGGACATGGTGGGACCCCCCTCCTGCCAGGGCTGAGGCTCCTCATGGCCCCTCACAGCCCTTCATGGCCCCACAGAACCTCTCCTGGCCCCTCATGGCCCCTCACAGCCCTTCATGGTCCCATAGAACCTCTCCTGGCCCCTCATGGCCCCTCACAGCTCTTCACAACCTTTCTCATCCCCTCAAAGCTCTTCATGGCGTCTCACAGCCCTTCATGGACCCTCATTTTCCCTCACAGCCCCTCACGGCCCCTCACAGCCCTTCATGGCCCCTCACAGCCCCAGCCATGGGGCTCCTCCCAAAGGAGGAGGGGTCGGGCCCTGTTTGTCCTCCTTTCATTTCAGTCCCTTCACAGCCCTGAGGAAAGAAAGGCTGCAATGGAGCCTTTCCCCAGCCTTTCCCTCTGGGTTCATTGCGGCTGAAGCTCTGTGCTGGCGCTGGCCCCAGCGCCAACATCCCCGCAGCCCCGCAGGCCTTTGGTGTCCCCCCGTGTCCATTCCCTGTCCCCGAGTCCCGCCCGGCTCTGGCAGCAGCAGGAGCCGCAGCGCAGCGGGCGCCGGCCCGGCCCAGCCGGGGCTCCCGGGCAGGAGCAGCAGCAGCGCCGGCCCCTTCCCACCTGCTCCTGCCTCGCCTTCCAAGGCCTTTGTCCACCTCAATTCGGCACTAGAGCAACAATCACCCACCAACAGCCCTGATTGCTCAGGGCCCGCCTGTGCTGCCCTGACCCAGCCTGCAGAGAAAGAAAGGATCGGCTTCCAGCGCTCTTTTCAGCACTGTTTTACTCCCCCTGAGGTGACAGCAGGAGGTGCTGCTGCCTTTGCCTTGGCAATTGTAGATCATGGCTGCTCTTGCCCCTCTTCTGGTGACCACTTGAATTTTATCAGTAAAACTGCAATTGCCCTTTTTGATCAGTGCCACCCAGAGGTGCTTTTATGATAGGAAACTCTGGCATCATGAGTAGCAGATCTCCAAATGTTCGCAAGTTCCTGAACACAAAGTTGAGGAGAGTTAAAGGCACACAGGCAACATTTGCAGCACTCAAACACAGCCCTGTTGCTGCTGAAATAGAATCAACTGGCAGAGGCCATCACAGAAATTGCCTCTGCAATGTCAAATAAAATGAAAAAAATCCACCAGGAGAAAGAGAAACCAGAACTTCTCAATTCGCTTCATTGCTTCCTCTGAGCAGCAGCAGCAAGTGGAGATGGGCAGAGGTATTTGCAGCTGCTGCTGATCCCAGCTGGAGCCCAGCCTGCTGCCCAGGGCCAGCGGGAACCTGAGCCCAGCCCGGGCAGCTCCCGCAGTGTCGGGAGCTCAGCGCAGGCGGGGCCAGGCCCAGAGCCCCGGGCACGGCCGCCCATTGCGGGGCAGCGGCGCAGGCGGAATGTCCTGCGGCCCAAACCTCCTGCTCCTGCCACACAACAGCGCCCATCCTTCTCCCCCTGCTCCTCCTCTCCCAGCACGCCACCAATTCCAGCTCCCAGGAGCCTTCCCAAGACAGGGCTCAGGCTCCTGTTTCAGCCTGAGTGTCCCTGCAGAGGAACAGGGCATCTTTCA
This sequence comes from Zosterops lateralis, assembly GCF_965231275.1. Taxonomy (NCBI): domain Eukaryota; kingdom Metazoa; phylum Chordata; class Aves; order Passeriformes; family Zosteropidae; genus Zosterops; species Zosterops lateralis. The sequence goes on from NC_139783.1 coordinate 3,485,192, forward strand.
GGCACTTCCACAAGCTCAGGCTTCTCATTTCATGAGGCATCTGGAAGGAAAATGGCCTTTTGCAGAAACACAACAGCAGAGGGAATGGATTAGAAATGATTAGAAAAAAAATGACCCTTCTTCCAGACAAAGTTCACCAAGTCATTTCTTTCATTTCTCCTTTTCAGATTCTTTCAGTCATCTACTTGATGACTTTCAGCTTGTTCTGGTGCTTTTCATGAACTGATTGTGCTCTTGATTTAGATCAATGCATGAGATGTAGAATCATCTAAACTGAACACAGAAACAATCTCCCTCTTTCAGCCAATTATCATGTTCTAGATCACTTTTCAGGTATCCATGGGGAAGTTGGAATGATTATCACACAGCTCTGCACTCCTGGCTGCAGCCTCTGGAGATTCTTTCTCTGCATTCAGCCAGGCTTATATTCTCTAACAATTCCTGGTACCACGTCATGTATTCTTAGAGTAGAACAGTAACAATGAAAACCTCACCAATGGCACAACTCCCCAGTCCGCAGGGAAAAAGAAGAAGCTGTAAAGCTCTCCAAACATTTGACCTGCTTTGCTGCAAGAGTCATGCTGCACACACAGTATGGAAAGCCAAGAGAAGCTGCAGTTGGTGGCACATCTTGTGACAGAAGTTTGACCTTGTTCTCCAGGAAAGGTTCTTGAAAAGGGCAGACAAGTCTGTGAAGAAGGTTCCTGGAAACCTGAAACAGCTTTCCAGAAGTGAAATGAAAATGGAAAGAAACAATCCAAGATGTTTTCTGCTATTGATTTCTATGCTCCCTTTTTCCAGTTTCTCCTACTTCTCCATCCCATTCATTCCAAATGGATCTCACCTCTAAGACTGATGGCTTAGCGAGTTTTAGACACTGCAAAATACCATGAGCTACACACAGTTGGCCTTCCCCTGTTCTTGTTGGAAAGCAATGCTGGAGCCACAAGTGCAGGGCTTGGGTCAGGCACCAATCCTACAGGCAGGGAATGTGCCCTGACAGTGTGTGAGCCTGAGCAGGGCCAATGGCCAGCAGCGTTGCTGTGCTCGGCTTCCATGGAAGCATCCCAGGAGCAGCTGCTGAGGTCAGGAGCCATGGCAGGCACCAGGCTGCTCCAAAGGCCCTTGGCAGGGTGGGCTCCTGGGCTGGCTCTGTGTGCCAGGAGCCGGCAGCGCTGGGTGCAGGGAGCCCAGGGAGGGCACAGAAATGCTGGGCTGGGAAATGCTGGGGGGGACAGCGAGATGGGCGTGTGCAGCCGGCCAGGGCACAGCAGCAGCACGCACAGGGGGCACAGCCTGCAGGACACATGGCCAAGGGCTGGGCAGGGCTGGAGGGGCCACAGGCACCCAGGCCTTTGTCCCCTGGGCTCTGGCAGCGCCTCTGGAGGCCCCACAGGAGGAACTTTCCTTTCAGGGCCTGCACTTTGCTCCTCCCTGGCCCCTCCCTGAGGAGGCTGGCAGGGCTTGCAGTTTGCTGACATTTGTCCTTGCTGCCCCTGCCATCCCAGTGCCCCACAAAGAGCCCCGAGGCACCCGGGAGGGACAGGCCCTGCTGTGCCAGGCCTGGGCTCAGGGCTTGGCCTTTCTGCTCCCTCCAGCCAAGGCAGGCCTTGCTCAGCACTGCAGTTCCTGCTGCTGTGCCCCAAGCTGGCTCGGCCGCTGTTGGAAAGGGACTTGAGGTACCTCGATCCCCTCAGGGGGCACATGGGAGAAAACAACAAACTTCTCACCAGGGTGGAGAACAAACTTTTAACTTGCAAATTTCAGAGAATGAGCTACATGGGAAATCTTAAAGCAACGCGGAACTCAAGTTAATCACTTCACAAAGCACTGACTGCGAAAACTCTGACCTGTCCAACTTCCAGTTCTCCAGATTTCCAGAAGAGGAAGTCAGGAGAAGAGAGGGAGGGAGAGAGAGATCCACAGTCCCCCTTGGATCCAGCACCATCTCAGCTGCTGGGAGCTCTGGGGCCGTGGGACGTGTCAGTGTCACACCCGTGTCACAGCCTCACCTGCTCTGGCCCCTCTCACAGGTGGGGTTTTTGGGGTGCCAGGGCCTTGGCAGCCACTTTGGGGCTGGAGCAGAGGCTGCAGTGGCTGGGGCTGGGGCAGTGACCGCCCCACCTACACAGAACTTGCCCTGGCCCCCAAACACACCCTGGAGATGTCTGGGGCCATTCATCATTTCTCTGCTCTCCAGCACCGAGGCAACGGACTGTGGCTGCAGCTCTGAGCTGGTGCCCAAGGCAACCACCCCTGGCAATGGGGCTGCAGGGAGCTGCTCTCAGGAAAGCCCCCAAGAGCTGAGGAGTGCCCAAACGACCCTCAGAAATGTGAGATACCCCAAAATCTCTTCAGGAACATGTAATACCCAAAAACTGAGTCAGTAAAGGGCTCCCCCTCCCTTCATCTTCCCCAAACTTGGACTGTCTCATTCCAGACCCCACCCCACCTCCCCAATCCAAACCCCAACCCATCTCACTCCTGCTGGACATCGAGATCCCCTTCCCAAGCCTTATTTCCCCCATTTCACACCTCCTAAACCCCATCTCACCCATCCTGCCCCACCCAATGCCCATCTCACCCCTCCTGATTTGCATCCCACGTTGTTCAATCCCCTTCCAACCCCATCCCACCCTGAGTGGCTGTGGAATCAAGTCATTTTGGGGTGGGATTAAGTAGTTGCCAGTGGCATTGAGAGGTTTTGAGGTGACTCAACAAATCTTCTCATTTCTTTGAGCACCAAGAAATGAAGACAACCACACCAAATACCCCCAAAATGCCCAAATGCTCCCAAGTATCTCCCTGAATCCCAGATTCCATCGAAGCACTAGTAAAAAGTGAGGCTTTAAGTGCCTTTGATGAATTTGTTGGGTTTTACCCCACTTTTGTCTATTTTAAAGGGATGAAGATGAATCAAAAGGATATTTATTAGGGACCAGTAAACAAAAGGACCACCAGCCTGCTGCAGGGCTGGAGTTTCCCTTCAGCCCGACCAGCTCCCAGGCACCAGCGCCAAGAGTGGCTGCCCCCAGTCAGAAATGACCTGGGGGGCAGCAGAGCAGGGCCTGCTCTCTACAGCACTGGGGGGCTGCAACGCTGTGGAATGCAGGCAAGGAAAAAGAGGGATGCTTTGTATGATTTCCAAGGTGGTTTATTCCTTGAAAGGGTCAGGGAGGAAAGACAAAGAACATGGCTGTGCATCCACTTACAAACAGGGGAGGAACTGAGGGAGGGAAAAGATATCCAAGCAATAGGGGATAACCTGGGGAGGGTCACAGGGAGGGACTTGCAGAACAACAACCAATGGAGGAACCAGGGGAGGACACAACTTAACTAAACCATTGGCACATCGAAGAACACAGAATCATCCATAACTGAGGGCAGGGACAGATGAGAATTGACCTCCTGGTAATTGAGGCAAAGGGCAGGTACAGGGAGTGACAAACAACTGGAGGGGGGGGGAGTTAACTTGGGTAAAACTAACAACATAGGGGGGAAACAATTCACTAAGAGTATACACCATAGCACCAGCCCAGTGTCCCGCAATGCAGATCACAGGGAATGCTGGTCACCAGGGCTCTGCCCAACGTGGTTCCTCCAGTGGGGGATGGAGTTGGAGCAAGGCAGGAAGCTGTTCCACAGTTGGGGCACTCGCAGGGCTTCCCTTACAGGTGCCTCCGTTGGTGTTGGGTCAAGGCAGAGCTCTGGGTGAAGCTCTTCCCACACTGGGGACACTTGTAGGGCCTCTCCTCAGTGTGGATGTGCCGGTGGGTGACAAGGGCAGAGTTGTGCTTGAAGCCCTTCCTGCAGTTGGGGCAGCGGAAGGGCCTCTCCTCTGTGTGAATCTGCTGATGTGAGAGAAGAAGGGAGCTGGTCTTAAACCTCTTCCCACACTCAGAACACTCATAGGGCCTCTCCCCAGTGTGGCTCATTTGGTGGATGATCAGTTGGGACCTCTGGTTGAAGCCCTTCCCGCATTCCCCACACCTGTATGGCCTTTCCTCAGCGTGGGTGTTCTGGTGGCGGATCAAGGTGGAGCGTTGGCTGAAGCTCTTCCCACATTGCTCACACGGGTAGGGCCGTTCCCTGGTGTGGATCCTCTGGTGGACGATCAGGCTGGATCTGTCACTGAAGCTCATCCCACATTCCCCACACTCGTGGGGCCTCTCCCCAGTGTGGATGCGCCGGTGGGTGATGAGGTGGGAGTTTCGCTTGAAGCCCTTCCTGCAGTCGGGGCAGCGGAAGGGCCTCTCCTCTGTGTGAATCCTCTGGTGCCTGAGGAGATGAGAGCTGGTGTGAAACCTCTTCCCACACTGGGGACACTCATAGGGCCTCACCCCAGTGTGGATCTGTTGGTGTCTGATCAGGTATGACCTCCAGCTGAAGCTCTTCCCACACTCCAAGCACTTGTGGGGCTTCTCCCCATCATGAAGCTGCTCATGAACCAGATCAGAGCCCCGGCTGAAGTTCTGTCCACCTTCCTGGAACTGGAGGGGTCTTTCCTTCTCAGAGCACCCTGGGATGGGTTTGGAGCCCCTCGTCCTGAGGGATCTCTGGGGCTTTTCCTCCTTGTTGGATTCCTGTGCTGTGGAGCCACTCAAAACAGCCTCTTCCATAAAGTTCTGCTGTGGGGATTTGTCCTCGCTGGTCTCCATCCTCAGCTTCTTGTCTGGGGGAGGAAGGACAAGGAGATGATGGGATTTGCCTCTGTGCCAGAGGGAAGGGGAAGGAGATCCCCCCAGTCCATTCCCAGCAGGACAGTGTTGGCAGCAGGGCTGTCCTGCAGCCGGGGGCCGTGCTGGGCTGGGAAATGGAGCAGGAGAGAGGGGGAAAGGGGCACTGACTTTCTCCTCACCTGCCTGGTTGTCCCGGGACATCTTCCTCTTCCTTGCAGCCTCTCCTCCACTTGGCCAATGTTTTGGAATGGGAGGTCCTGATTTGGGGTGAAAACAAGGAATGAGCACGTTGAGTTTAAAGTTTTGCCCAAGTCCATCTCTAGAGGTCACTATCCATATGGGGTCCAGAAAAACCTCCCAAACATCAACATTTAGCCCTGAAAATGCCTCCCAGCAGTTCCCCTGTCTCTGGTCTCTCCCCTTTGGTCTTTGGAGGTTCCCCCTGTCCCAGCTGCTGGAGATCACACTTGTGTTGGGGGTTGTTGGGGGTCCTCTGTCTACTTGGTCCTGGCCCTCCCCAGGCTGCTGGGAGTCCCAGGAATATAACAAGTCCCCCCCTTTTCCATCTCCTCACAGGGATGCTGCAGGTTTTTGGGATCCCAAGGTCCCTTCTCCCCTCATTCTCTGCTTTGGGGTGCAGGGGGTCCAAGGAGTCCCCCCTGCCCCTCTCCAGCCTGTTGAGGGTCCCGCCAATCGCGGCGCTCCCCCCTCTCTGGGCTCCCCACTTTGGGCTCCTGGGGGACACAGGGCTCTGCTCCTCCAGGCTGCCTCTGCCAGCAGCTGCCACTGGGACCCCCCAATGTCCCCCCAAGGGGCATTTTCCACTCACCTTTGGAGTTCTCCATTCTCCAGATATCCCCCCACAAACAACCCAACCCAGGGAGCCCCCAGGATATCTGGGCCCAGCTCCCCCTCCTTGGTCACCTGTGGGATGGGGGGTGATGATCCCACGGGTGGGGGGCTGTGAATTCAGGGAGTGCTCAAGCTCGTGGTTCCTTCTCTGTTAAGGGTAGAAGGTTCTTAGCTCAGGAACTGGCTGACCTCATTGAGAGGGCTTTAAACTAGGTTTGAAGGGGGAAGGGGATGCAGCTGGGCTGCCTGGAAGCAGACCCAAGGGTGCTAAGCCTGAGTTAGGGCTGAAATCAGTAGCCCAGCTGAAGGGCATGTACACCAATGCACGTAGCATGGGTAACAAACACAAAGAGCTGGAGGTCATGGGGCAACAGCAAAGCTGTGATGTAGTCACCATCACAGAAATGTGGTGGGATGACTCACACAGCTGGAGCACTGCACTCCATGGCTACAGGCCCTTCAGAAGAGACAGGAAAGGGAGAAGACGTGGAGACTGGCCCTTTATATTAAGAAGGTTTTTGATGCAATAGGTATTAAAACAAATGAAGATTCAGTTGAATGCCTATGGGTGAGAATTAAGGGGAAAGCCAACAAGGCTGACATCCTACTGGGAGTCTGTTATCATCCACCCAAGCAGGAGGAAGAGGTGGAAAACTTATTCTATCAGCAGCTGGAGAATGTTTCAGGATCACCAGTCCTTGTTCTTGTAGGTGACTTCAACCTGCCAGACATCTGCTGGGAATTTAATACAGCAGAAATGAGGCAGTCCAGGAAATTTTTAGAGTGCATGGATGATAACTTTTTGTTAGGTGAGCCCATCAGGAGAGGGACTGTGTTAGATTTGTTGTTCACAGGCATGGGCTGGTGGGAGATGTGGTGGTTGGAGGACGACTGGGGCAGAGTGATCATGAAATTATAGAGTTCTTAATAACTGGTGAAATCAGGATGTACATCAATAAGACTTTTGCACTGGACTTCCAGAGGGCAGACTTTGGCCTATATAGGAGACTTATTCAGAGAGTTCCTTGGGAAGCAGCCCTTAAAAACAAAGGAGTTCAGCAAAGGTGAGTGCTCTTCATAACAGAGGTTTTGAGGGCACAGGAACAGACTGTCCCTGTGTGCCAAAAGATGAGTCTATGAGGCAAACGTCCAGCCTGGATGGGCAATGAGGCTTTGGATGAACTCAGCTATAAAAAGAGGATGTATCATCTTTGGAAGGAGGGTCAGGGGCCTCAGGAAGTATTTCAGGTACTGCTAGAGAATGTAGGAAAAAATTAGGGAGGCCAAAGGTCAGTTTGAAATCAAAATGGCAACTACTGTAAAGGACAATACAAAATGTTTCTACAAATACATTAATGGTAAAAGGAAAGGTAAGGCCAACCTTTGCTCTCTGTTGGAAAAGGGAGGGAACTTAGTAGCTGCAGATGAGGGGAAGGCAGAAGTGCTTAAGGCCTTCTTTGCCTCAGTCGTCAGTGGGAAGATGACTTGTCCTCAGGACAACTGCCCTCCTGGGCTGGTAGATGGTGTCAGGGAACAGAATGGTGCCCCTGTTATCCAGGAGGAGGCAGTCAGAGAACTGCTGAGATGCTTGGACACTATAAATCTCTGGGCCCAGATGGGATCCACCCCAGGGTGAGGAGGGAGCTGGCAGATGAGCTTGTGAAGCCACTCTCCATCATTTACCAACAGTCCTGGCTCACTGCTGAGGTTCCAGGTGACTGGAAGCTGCCAATGTGACACCCATTCACAAGAAGGGTGGGAAGGAGGATCCCAGTAATTATAGCCCAGTCAGCCTGACCTCAGTACCTGGTAAAGGTAATGGAGCAGTTTATATTGAGTGTCATCACACAGCACCTACAGGATGGCCAGGGTGTCAGAGCCAGCCAGCACAGGTTTAGGAGGGGTGGGTCGTGTTTGACCAACCTGGTCTCCTTTGATGACCAGGTGACCTGCCTGGTGGATGCAGGAAGGGCTGTGGATGTCTGTCTGGACTTCAGCAAGGCCTTTGGCACTGTCTCCCACAGCACACTCCTGGATAAGCTGGCAGCCCAGGGCTTGGACAGGAGCACTCTTTACTGGGTTAGGAACTGGCTGCATGGCCAGGCCCAGAGAGTGGTGGGGAATGGTGCTGCATCCAGCTGGGGACAGTCACCAGGGGTGTTCCTCAGGGGTCTGTGCTGGGGCCAGCTCTGTTCAGTATTTGTATTGACGACATGGATGAGGGTATTGAGTCTTTCATTAGTAAATTTGTAGATGACACTAAGCTGGGAACATTTGTTGATCTGTTGGCAGGTGGGAGGGCTCTGCAGAGAGACCTGGACTGGTTGGATGGGTGGGCAGAGTGCAACAAGATGGAGTTTAATGAGTCCAAGTGCCAAGTCCTGCACTTTGGCCACAATAACCCCTGCAGTGCTCTAGGCTGGGGATGGTGTGGCTGGACAGTGCCCAGGCAGAAAGGGACCTGGGGGTTCTGGTCAGCAGCGGCTGAACATGAGCCTGCAGTGTGCCCAGGTGGCCAAGAGGGCCAATGGCACCTGGCCTGGATCAGGAATGGTGTGGCCAGCAGGAGCAGGGAGCTCATTCTTCCCCTGGACTCAGCACTGGTGAGGCCACACCTCGAGTGCTGTGTCCAGTTCTGGCCCCTCAGTTTAGGAAGGACCTTGAGACGCTTGAACGTGTCCAGAGGAGGCAACGAGGCTGGTGAGGGGCTTGGAAAACAAGCCAGAGGAAGAACCACTGAGGGAGCTGGGGGTGTTTAGCCTGGAGAAAAGGAGACTCAGAGGTGACCTTATCACTCTCTACAACTTCCTGAAGGGGGGTTGCAGACAGCTGGGGGTTGGTCTCTTTCTCCAGGCAGTAACTGACAGAAGGACAGGACACAGTCTTCAGCTGTGACAAGGGAAATACAGGTTGGATAGTAGGAAGAAGTTTTTCACAGAAAGAGTGATTAAATACTGGAATAGTCTGCCTGGGGAGGTGGTGGAGTCACCATCCCTGGATGTGTTTAAGAAGAGACTGGATGTGGCACTCGATGCCATGATCCAGTTGAGGTGTCAGGGCTGGGTTGGACTCGATGATCTTGAAGGTCTCTTCCAACCTACACATTCTGTGATTCTGTGATGGGACCCTGACTGGGGTTACTGGGAGCTACCAGAGCCACGCAGGAAACCAGCTGTGCACACACTGAGAGGAACTGGGGAAAACTGGGAATGACAGGATGCATACTGGTGACAACTGGGAGGTACTGGCAGGGACTGGGAAAAAACTGGGGACAACTGAACCATGCTGAGGGAACTGGAAGTTCCTGGCAATGACTAAAAGAAGACTACAAAACCTCCTTCCTCCAAAAAAAACTCCAAAAAACAAAACAAAAAACAAAACAAAACAAAAATTCATCACAAACCAAAACCAAACCAAACCAAAACAACCTCCAAAAAACAACAACCACAAAAAAAAAAAAAAAAAAAAAAAAAAAAAAAAAAAAAAAAAACACCAAAAAACCACAGGGAACCAAAAATCCCAAAAAACCAAACAAAAAAACACCAGAAAAACAAACCAAAACACTTTAGACTGATAGACTGACACAAGTACTGCTATACAGCATTTACTTCTACTCTATGTTAACCTCATTCCTCAAAATCATTCCTTTCTTTTCCAAGAAATACCTGTGGGAACAGAAATCTCTCCTTCTCTGTAGGACATTCTGTATTAAGGATGAGTTAATGCGATTAAAGATTTATTGGCTTCTTTGTCTCTCAAACATAGCAAAGGAGGGAGAAATATGAAAACAAAGCTCTACTAATGTCATTTTTAATTCTGACACAATTAAGGATTTTTTTTTTTTAAATTTACCCCATCCATTCTGAAAAGCACCATTCTCAGGCTAAGCCTAAGGGATCCATCTTTTTTAATTTGCTGCTAATGCTATTTGTACAGCTCCCAGCCCTTGTTATGGCCATGGGGGGCCCAGGGCTGATCCTGGGAGCCGCCACTGCCGGCCCCGGGACCCCCGAACCCCTTTCCCGGCCATCCCGCCCCTCCAGCCCCAGCGCCCCCCAACGGGGTCCCGGCAATCCCAGGGCTCCCCCCCTCTCGGGCTCCCCGCTTTGGGCTCCTGGGGCTCTCCTGTCTCTGGGCTCCCGCTCAGGGGCTCCCCAAAGCCCGGCCCTCTCCCGGGCTCCCCAAACCCGGGGTCCCCCCGGCCCCGCCGGGGCTCTGCCCACACCGGGACCCCCCAAAACCACCTCCCGGGGACCCCCCCATGTCCCCCCGAGGGCCATCTGCGCCTCGCCTTTGGAGCCCTGCCAGCTCCAAACATCCCCCCAAAAACCCCAAGCCCAGGGAGCCCAAACCCGGGATATTTGGGGCGAGCTCCCCCTCCCCGGGCACCTGCGGGATGGGGCCGATGGTCCCGGGGCTGCTGCGGCTTCAGGGAGCGCTGGAGCCGCCCGCTCCCTCCTCTGCTCTTCTTCCTCCCGCTTCCCGCGGCCGCTCCGCCTCTTCCTCCCTCCCTCCTCCTCCTGCCCCGTTCCCGAACCCCTCGCAGCCCGCGGGACGAGCGGGGATGGAGCCGGGAAAGGTCGGAAGGCAGAGAGGGCCCAGGGGGATGCCAGGACTGGCAGTGACTGGGCTCTGCTGGGAGCACCTCATCACCCCCGGCAGGTGACATTTTATAGGGGACCCCCATTCCAAGCCCCTCTGGGGGATGTTTTGCCCCCAAACCCCCACCCGGGGTGGATTTTTGGGATTCTCTCTGCCATGGCCGCTTTAAGAGGCGCCTGTTTTGGGTTCCCAGGAAAACTCCCCTTCAAAGGGCAACACCACTCCCGGTGATTCCGGCAGCGGAGCCCCGGGGGAAGCTGGGGGTCCCAGGGGGGATTTGGGGGTCCCAGGAGGTATTTGGGGGTCCCAGGGGGGATTTGGGGGTCCCGGGAGGGTTTGGGGGTCCCTGGGCGGGGCCAGTGACAGAGCTGGGACCCCGAGCCGGGTCTGAACCTTCTCACTGTGCCCGGGCAGCGTCAGCGTGTTCAGGGAGATCCTGGGGCCCGGGGGGTCACCCCAAATCCCAGGGGAGCCCAAATGGCCAGGGAGCCCCTGCAGTGCCCCCAGCGCTGGATCTGCTGCAGGCAGGGGGGCACCAGCACTCAGCCCCCACCCCCCACCATCACAGGGGGGCAGAAACGGGGGAGGGGCACGGACAGGTCGGGGGGACCCCCGAAGTCCTGGGGGAGGGGACACGGGGGGACTCCCAGGAATCCCCGTGGGGGGATGAGGGGGTCCCAGGAGGAGTTTGGGGGGGCCGGGGGGGGTCATGGGGGGACCCCCAGGAGTCTTGTGGGGGGTGGGGAGGGCAAAGAACAGGGCGACCCCCAGGATGGGTTTGGGGGAGATCTGGGCTGGAGCTTCCCTGGCAGTGGGATGGGGATGGGATCTGCCCGTGGAATTCCATGGGAGTGGGATGGCATTGAGATCCAGCTACAGAATTCCCATGGGAATGGGACAGCAGTGGGGTCCATCCTTGGAGGCCCCACGGGAATTCCCATGTTCCCAAACTTTGTCCTCCCAAATCCCACATTTCCCAATCCCACATTCCCACGGGAATTCTGCCCTCCCCCCCTTTATACTCCAGTGCCTCCCGCCCATATCTGACACATTTCCGGAGCCATTCCAGGCAGGAGTGCCCCAGGGCATTTGTCAATTCCTCAGCCTGGATCTCCTCCTGTTCCCGGTGCCTCTTGGTGACCTGGGCAGCGCCGTGGCCACCAGGAATCCCCCGGATCCCCGGGGGCTCGGGGGGAATGCCAGGAGTGGGAGTGACTGGGCTGTACTGGGATCCTACTGGGATCCTGCTGGGAGTGAGCAGGAGCAGCGGGATGGCTCCAGGGCTGGGGCTGGGGGCGCTCCTGGGGGGGCCAGGGGGAGTGGGACCCCCGGCCCCGGGACCCTGACCCGCCATTCCCGGCCCCGGGACCCCCCTGCTCCCCTTATCCTGCACAGGGACCCGCTGAATCCCCCATTTCTGAACACCAGCACCCCCTGCTCCCCTTTTCCCGGCCATCCCATGGCTCCCAGCCTCCAGACTTCCCATGTGCTTGACTTTGGGGTGGCGTGGAATGCCTTGGACCCCCATTCCTGCCTTTCCCAGCCCCACCTTTCTTCAAACCCAGAGACCCCCTGAACTCCCCCGTCCTGAACACTCTGAGTGTCCCTGCCCTGGTACCTCCTTTTTGGGAAAGCCTGAACTTTCCTTTCTTGGGCTCAAGGACCCCCTGGAACTGCCTTCTACCTCTCCAAGTCCCTGCTCCCCATTTCCCTGACCCTGAGGCCCCCCTGCACCCCCATTCCTGAGAACCCAGGTGCCCTTTTACCCCTTTGCCCTGCCCTGAGACCCCCCTGCACCCCCTGATCCGGCACCAACACAACCTTTTCCCGGCCACCCCGCCTCTCCCAGCCCCCAGACCTGTTAGCCAAGGAAAGAACACACAATCACGAAATTGTCTGCGGTGCTTTATTTCAGAGCTCTGGGAGCTGAGCGTCCAGTTTGGACGACCCAAAATTTCGGCTCACCAACATGCTAAAATGAATACAATTTTATACCTTTCTTGTTACATAAGGATTCATGTTAATCATTAAACCCCATTGTTCCATTGATTCTATCTCTTGGAACAATGGTCTGCGTGATTCTTGCTCAAGATTCTGGTTGGAGAAAATAATCATATTTAATTACCAAACTGATATTACAATTGACAATTCTGGCATGCATCCTGCTAATGATTATATCAGTATAGATCCTCCTGATTTAACTTTATTCTTTTAGAACCTGTGCGTTCTACCAGGGTTCCCCCTTTCTCTCCCCCCACCACCTGTGCAAAGTTATGCTTTATACTTCATTTAGTTAAAACAATAGCATGGAATAACATCCTGGTTATAGTAGAGCCGATCCCCTGTTTTCGGGCCCTTGCTACTTCAGAAATCAATTTAACCCTTTTGCTATCATCCTGAGGGTCTCTGGTGGTCATTTGGGGAACATCCCATTCCTCCAATTCTCCTCTGATGCTCAAGAGCCTCCTACAATCACTTTCTTCCCCTATCAGTAGTTTTCCCACTACCTTCTTAGGAGGACAACTCTATTCTCAAGGCTAAGGTAGCCACTTGCACACATCAATCACTGCTGGGGGAATAGAGGGCTCAACACTGTCTGTTAATGCGAAGGGAATTAATGATTTGTTACAGTTCAACATTTTCTCAACACCTTCCTTCTCTGGGAATTGCTCATATGCATTTCCTCAATTTACCGTGAAAGTATTTTTGCTATCTGAAGCCACCTTTTGTCTTTCCTTCAGCAATTCAGAAAGAAAACACAAATTGCCTCCTGAAACCCTTCTGCTCCCTTCCAAATCAGTTCACTGCTCAAGCACAAGGCACAGGCTCATCCCCATTCCCTCAGTGAGATAGGAGGTCATATTTTGCTGCACCTGAGAGGTTATTAGAAAAAAGTATAAAACTACTTATTTCTGGATGTTGTTATTTAGGGTTTGGGTTTTTTCTAGTTAATTTGTTGGGTGTTGCTGTGAGCTGGGAGAGGGGCCAGGTTGAAGACCAGACCAAAAGGGAAGTAGGATAAGAGGGGAGGGGACAGAAAAGGAGGCAGTGGGGAGAGAATATAAGTTCCCTAGTACCCAGCCAAAGGGAAAGGGGACACGGTTCACCCTGGGCTGGGCAAGGCAATAAAAAGCAGCATTCTGTGTGAGTGTGTGTTGTGTGTGTGTTTGGCTCTTGGGAGAGCGAGATACACACCCAGCTCAGGTGAATCCTTACTAAGAAACAGTTCTCTTTTGCTTGGATGACTTTGTCCCCATTTAATTTCATCCAGGAGTTGGCTCCTTTCTAACACCTCTCTCCAGCAGCTCAGGGCTGTGTTGCACAGCGCTTGCTGTGTGCCAGAGAGCACAAAGCAGGCTGGGCTGGTGCCCCTGAATATTTCTGCAGAGCACTCTGCATTTCACCCCTTTGCTGTGGCGGAGTGCAGAGCTCCAGGAGTGCAGGCGCTTCCTGGCAGAGCTGTGTGAGGCCCTTTTGTGCTGCAGATGTGACCTGCCAAGCTGTCCCTGCCTCCCGCTGGCCTCGGTTCCCCCGGGAGGCAGAAGCGCCGTGCCTGAAGGACGCTGCCCTGTGCTGGAGCCTGCGGAGCAGCCCGGCTCCCTCCCTGTGCCCAGAGTGCTGCACACACTGCTCACCTTTGCCAGGAGTGCCAGGGCAGCCGGCACAAGAGTAGGAATCCTCAGGCAGGCCTGCAGCCCTGGGCTGTGCTGTGCCTTTCTCTCCTCCTGTGCAGACTGCGGGCGGCCAATGCCACCAGTCTGTGCTGTGCCCGGCACGGCTGCGCTTCCCCTCGGGAGCAGCCGGCTGCCAGCTGGGCTCTGAGAGCGCAGCATTCGCCCGCGGCCACCAAGAGGCCCCCAGGGCCGGGCTGCTGCCTCTTGCAGCTCCAAGGGCCTCCTTCCAGCCTGCCCCTGCCCAGGCTCAGGCTGCTCCGGGCTCTGCCAGGGCTCTGCTGGGGCTCCAGCCTGGCCAAGGCAGGGTCTGCTCTCACCTCGCACTGCTGACAGCTCTGCACCAGCTCTGCACCTTTCCCAGCAGCCTCCCTGACCTTTCTGCTTTCTCACTGGGGCAAAACTCTCCTCCACACACAGAGACTGCACTTAGGGATACAAATCCAAGGGGCAGCAACTCAAATGCTCTCCAGTCAGAGCTCAAGGCCTGCAGATGCACAGGGTGTTTGGGCTGCCCCACTCGTCCTTTGGTTCTGCCTGCAAATGCCACTGCCCTTTCTGCCTCAAACACAAGTGCCACAGCTGGGTAAAACCCAGGCAGTGGGCCACATTCCAAAGGCCCTGTGGTCTGGAGAGGATGACTGAAGAAGAGCCTTCCCCACTTTCCAACCGTACCAAAGAAGCCCTAAATGTCATTTTCCACCTCTAAGTTCGGAAGGAAATGTTGAGCTTTCTGAGAGGCTCAGAAGGAGGGGAATCTTTGAAAGGAGTTGAGATTTCACAAAATTTATTTGTTTACAATAGATGCTAATATCCTACGTGAAATTCCTACGCTACTGTCCTACACTTGAATCTGAACTACAATTCCTAACTATAATCCTACTCTATAATTCTCTAAGCTGGTGATGGATGAAACTGTTCTATTGTCATTGTCTCAATCTTCTCTCCTCCTTCCACTCCTTCACCATCATGATCAATGGCACCAGGCTGGATGTTGGCTTGGCTAATGTTACAAATGGATGCTGCACAAAGGAAAAAGAAACAACAATGAACCATTACTGTCCAATATTTTTTAAATGAAAAGGGGATTGAGACAGAGTAGGTCTAAGGACCAACACTGGGGCAGCAGTGGCAGAGTTTGCTGCAAGAGCTGCTAAGTGTGCCAGCCCTGGAAAGATTTCAGGTCTGAGCATCCTGATCTCTTTCAAGATGCCCCTGCTCACTGCAGGGCACTTGGACCAGATGAGCTTTCCAGGTCCCTGCCAGCCCAGCCCAGTCTAGGACTCCTGGCTGTTTCCATTTGAACAGCACCAAGAGTGGAGGTGGGGAGGAGGGGGCTCATCTGATGCCTTGCACTTGAGTGGAGGAGGAGCCCATCCCTGGGACACTGTTTCCCTGCAGCCCCTTGGCATTTTACCTGCAGCAGCTCCTGGGCAGACCAGCGCCGCGCCTCGTCTGTCTGCAGGCAGCAGCTCAGGAAGTCCCGCAGCAAAGGGGAGAGGAGCTTGGGCTGCTGCAGCTCTGGGGTCCCTTTGGTGGCTATTAGGATCTGAGCCTGGAGAAGAAGGAAACACCAGTCTCTCAGCTGCTTCTTTCACCTCTGGAACTGCTCTCCCACATCCCATTGTTCAAGCTGCACTCTGCAGTGGCAGTTTCTGCCGTGGCACAGAAGCAGAGATGACTTTCCTGGACCAACAAAAACCCAAAGCCCGAGGCAGCCACAGCTTTTCCAACATGCAGCAGATGTTGCCTTGGCAGCTGATTTCACTGACTAACCTTGTTAGTGGAAACTACATCAGAAAAGCCCCTTTGCTTCTCTGAGGATGCACCTGACCAGCTTGGCAGGCTATTTGGAAGAGGGACTTTGCTCTATTAACTCACTCTACTATTTCCAAGGTTTATTACATGCAAAGCATCTCTGCAGTGCTTGTTGGTCCCTAAAGCACAGCTGCCATCAAACAAAAGCCATCAAGCTTTTTGCTTGGTTCTTTGTCTCCAAACCACTCTTTTAGAAATTTGGTTGGGTTTAGGTTTCTTCCCTTCATTTCAGGAAAGAGAACAGCAGCTCTAAGATGGTTGTTTACTGTTAGTGGGGCCATCTATGTGGCCAAAAGAGCTGGAACGACTTCTAAGCCAAAGCCAAATGTTGTTTGAGAAGGGAGATTGTTTGTGTGGGGTAAGGCTTGAGTTCTCCCAGTGATGCAACCAAAACTCCAGCAGATGCTGATGTGCTGCAGGGACATTTTCAGAAAGGGGCCGTGGTGGAAGTAGTTCCAGCAGATGGCAATGGGATTTTGTCCAATGGCACACAGAAGGTGGGCTGGGGGAGAAAGACAGTGAGATCAGAGAGTATTTACACCTTACCGAGCGAGGAGTTTCATTAGAGTAGGGAGGTTCTCCTTCCACCATTTCAATGGCCACAATCCCAAAGGCCCAGATGTCAATTTTGGGGCCATATGGGTGACCTTTCACCAGCTCAGGTGCTCTCCACCAGTAAGTGCCGACCTCTGAGCTGCGTCTACTCTGCTCAGGGGTGAGTAGAGCAGACACGCCAAAATCAGCTGGGGAGAAAGCAAAAGACTGTTTTGCTTTTAATCCTGTGCAATTAGGAAAGCAAGCAAAAGAATTGCCCAGTAGAAGTTGGAGAATGTGCTGTTGAATCTCCTGCAACAGTCCCTGCTCTCTTTCCTCAGGACTTTAGCCAAGGAAATATGGCATTGGCTACTTCCAAAATCCCCACATTTTTTACACTGCCTCCAGCAGTGGCTTTTGTTGCCCATGAAGCTTTAGACTTGTAGCTCCCTCTCTCTGGAAGGGACACACACAGAGCAATGCCACTCTGGACTGCTTGTTCCCTGCCATAGCTCTGTGCACCTTGCAACCGTGTGGTCAGCTCACAGCAGGGCTCCCTGCACTGCCACCAGCACCATTTTTGGGGAGCTGGCAGTCACTCCAAAGCAGCCCCACATCCCCCCCTATCCCTGGAATGCTGCACCTGACCAAGAATATACTGACCCAGCTTGACAGAGCCATCGGTTCTGAGGAGGATGTTGGGGCTCTTCAAGTCTCGGTGCATCACGTGGTGGGAGTGGAGGTAATTCAGTCCTTGGAGGCACTGAGAGAGGAACCAGAAACAGGAGGGCAAAAATCAGGGATGGGATTTCATCACACAAGAAAGGAAACAGCTCTCCAAGATTCCCTCTCCAGGGGAATGGGGAGGAATGGCAGAACACAGTGCCATTGAGAGGAAGAGCTTGCTGCTCCAACACTGGCAGAGCAGCACCCTTCTAAAGAAAGGCATGTCAGCTTGTCAAAGAGCAACAGCAACTGCTGGTGCAGACTCTGCCCTGCAAACCAGCCAGGATGATGCTGCTGCAGTGGATGTGCCCAGAAGTCAAGAGCATTTTGGCTGCACTGCTAACCTTTTCAGCTGAGCACTGAGAGAAATGAGTCTCTCTTTTTTCTTTGCTGTTCCTTTCAAATGCTGCCACCACCACCTTTGCTTTTACAGGCAAGGAATGCAGTGTAGGCCAAAGTTTAGAGAGGTAAGATGGAGAAGAGCAACTACAAGACCAGAGTGAGAATGCAAGAGCAGGAGAGAAGAGGACAAGAACAGAGTCCAGTGAGTGCAGGGGCACTGGCAGGCAGTTCACGTGGGATGCTCTTGCTTGCCCAGAGCATTCCAGCGACACAGAAACAAAGCCTGGCCCATGGAATGGCTCCTGCTCTGAGCCCCTTTCCCAGACAGTCCTGCCCCAGCCCTGGGAAGCACAGCTGGGATCCCTGACTGACCTCCCGACTGATGATTCCGATCTCATCTTCTGTCATCTCGAACACCTTGACAGCGTCGTACAGAGTGCCTCCATCCATGAACTCCATCACCAGCCAGAGTTCCTTACGCACAAGGTAGCTGAAAGAAGGGAACAAGGCCATGCATGTGTTGGTTTCTTTGCTTGATTCTTGTTTCTGGATCCCTTTGTGACAAGGACAGAATGAAAGGAATAGACATTCCCTCCAGGCTGTGCATTGTTTGCAGTCTGTGCAGTCTCAAGGAGAACAGCACATCTGTGAAAAAGGAGATGTTTTAGATGGCCAGCAGGCAAAAAGTGCAGTTTTGTAACAGCCAAGATGAAAAACCTGTCACACGGCGTCATTTTGGAAATAAGCACCTAATGTTCCTATAACCCAATAATTACCAGCTCTCTTTTCTGCCCATGTCCAAAGTGGGTTTTTAACCTTGCATGCTTTTAGTATGTAAACAAACCCTCATGGGATGAGACCATGATCACTCACCTGTCTAAATAATTGACGATTTGGGGACTTGTATTCATTTTCAGGACCCTGATTTCAGTAACAATATCTTCTATCATGAGTCCTTGAAAATCAATTTTCTTGATGGCCACCTAGAATGACATTGAAAATCAACAACTTTAGAAGTTGGTGGCACTAGACCACAGCACACATGGGATGAGTGATTTAGCAATGACACGAGTGAGCCTTGCCAAAGTGCCTTGGGATTAGACAAATTAGGAGTAATTAGGAACTGACATTCCAACAGCTCATTTCTCTGCTCCTTTGGGGGCCACTTACAGGACACGTGGCCACTGACATTTTGCCTTGTCCACTTGTTAGCAATCATGTCTCAACTATCACCCCCAAAGCTCTGAGCACACTCTCTGTTTCTCTGTCTGCACTTCAGAAGAAGTAAAGCGTGCCTTGGTACTCTGTGGATACATCTTGGGCTACAGGCAGGGCTTGGGGCTTTTAGGGAGGCCTTGCAGATCTCTCCCTACGTGCAGTTCCCACGTGCAGCACTGCAGGTGGCTGAGGAACTGCCAGGAACATTCAGATGTATTTGCTGGCAGCCAGAAATAAGAATTCAGCACTCTGAAGCCGTCGGCCCAGAGAGCAGTGAGATGCTCTAAGGCAGCACCTTTGTTGGAGCAATTGAGAGCCAGGGAGAGCGTCCTTCTCTGAAAGGAACCGCTGCCCTCCTTGCCTTCCTCCTGGCAGCTGAGCAGGACAAAGACTGTCCCAAATGCACTTGGCAGGCTGGCACCACTCTGTGCTTCTTGTGCCTTTGCAGCACAGCTCTAGGCACAGCTCCAGCCCCAGCTGACACAAGAGAGGAAAGCCCTGGAGAGCAGCAGGATCTGCAGAGGCTCTTGACATTTACCTCTCCTCCTGTGGCAGTGTCGACCGCTCTGCAAACATCTCCAAATCCCCTGGAAACAAAAGAGCAGCAAAGAAAGGAGAAGCCATTTAGATCTTGGAGTGAAAGCCAGCCCAGACAGGAGATGTCTGCTGGAAATGCCTCAAACCTGCAGCATGCAGGAGGGCTCTGCCAGAAGGCAGATGATGCATTTTCCTCTCCAGTGCATGGGCGCTGGGCCTGTTCCTGAAGCATTGGGCTTTAGTGCCTCAGCTCAACAGGCCAGGTGATTCTTTTATCTCGGGTTTCAGTTTCTAAACTGGGCAGTTTTTATCCTGAGCACAGAGTATTTCCTTCAGCAAACACTTGGGAAGAAATATTCCTGAGAACTGTTATCTCACTGCTGTGCTTGGGGGTAGGATGCTGTTTCTGGCAATGAAATACAAGTGTCTTTGACAATGCCTCCTGAGCACACTTACAAATTCTGGCTGGTACTGAGACATGGGGCAGACTAACCCAGTGTCTGAAGATGTTTGCAGCATGCCTGACTTCACACTTGGTAGATATTCCAGCAGCAAATCACCTGCCCCATGACTGTGGAGAACAAACTGTGGTTGGACTCACCCTCTGCCAACATTTTCCAGTTCAATGTATTTCCTCCGGGGATTTTCCATGTTCACCATTTTCCCTGAAGGAAACAAAATGCAAGATGCTCACTTGAAAGCAGAGATCCCACCATCCAAGAGATACAAAAGGCAGCCCCACTGGGGCTGTACACTCTGGGCTTCTGAGTCCTTTGTGCTCAGCTGGGTAACACCAACAAGCACAACAAGACAGGCAGCTCTGCAGTACAAGCAGGCCAGCACAGAGCCTGATTTTCCACAGGCCTTTGAAGAGATCTCTTGAGAGAAAACAAAGCAGAGGGAGATGCATTCCCAGGAGAGGAGGGCACCTTCTCCACCTTGCAGCAGTTGGCCAAGAGAATGCCTTTCCCTTTGTAAAGCAAAGCAGCTGATGCTCTAAGCAATGCCAAGGGGGCCTCCAGCAGCAGCAGGAGCCTGAGCCGTGATGAGCAGGCTGAGCTGGAAGACGCCCTTGGCCGTGGCCCAGGTGGAGAAGCACAGTGCTCCTCCTCCCCCTGAGAGCAGGGATCAGTCCCTGCCATTGCACTGGCCCTCTCAGCCCCGCACACGTGCCCATCTTCCCGCAGCGAGCAAGGGCAGCAAGGACAGCAGTGCTCCCTCCTCAGGGGCCGGCGGGACACGGACAGCTGCCCAGAGGAGATGCTGCCCCTGGCTGAGCCCAGCCCAGGCCATGCAGGAGCCGGCCCAGAGCAGGGGCTGCTGCCTCGGAGCGGCTCCGCGCTGCAGCGGCCGGGCGGCAGCGGGACTCTCCCAGCTCAGCAAGGCTCCAGCCTCTGCACTCACACCGGCCCTCAGGGCCAGGGCAGCCACCACAACAAAGCTGCCAAAGCCCCAGCACCAGCCCTGACAAGCCATGGCAAGAAGGCACGGCCACACCCAGCCCCTTCCAAGCCGGGGACCCCATTCAGGACACAGCAGGATCGGCTCTGAGCTCAGACACACCCAGGTGCACATCAAGGCCCTTTTTGTGCCAACAGGGGATGGGAGACACAGAGTCACCTGGGCTCTGTTCTCAGCCCCCCCAGGTCTTATCTGAGAGCACAGCACTGGCAGCTCTTCTGGGCAAGAAGCAGATTCAATGACTTGTGCTGCAGAATCACAGAGGACTTGATGTGTGTTCCTCGAGACTGATCTGAGCAGGGCTTGGGCCAATGGGCAGCATTCTAACAGTCATGGGAATGACTGGGAATCAGGGATGGAAAAGTGCCATGGATCTGAGGAATATACAGCAGAGGGGCTGGAGGCTTGCTCCTGAGAAATGCCTACAGTGCACTTTGATCTGATCAAGCCCCAGGGATGTATTACTTGGACACATCTTTCTAAGAACAAAACCAGGATTTTAAATACAGATTGTGATAAAATTATCTGTCCTTTCAACGGGGGCTCTAAAAGAACACATCTGGCTCTTGGTGTCACCTGATGTTCTTTCAAATGAGTTCTCACTGACAAATATAAAATATTATCAAAAAAAAACCCCTGTAAATGTAGTAGTGGTAAAAAGAACAGTCATAAAAATGACACCAGAAAGACACATGGGGCAGAAGAGCTCCTTCAGGATGGAGAAAAAAAGTCTTCCCAAAAAAATCCAGAAAAACCCCAAACTAAAACCAAAACCACAACCAAGAGACAAAACACCTAAACCGATCAATTTCTTTGAAGTTTTTTTCTCTGGTGATGGGTGAGAAGTCAGGAGTCTAAGGAGAATTTAGGAAGCTAACCATTCTATCCAGTTTGCCCATCAGCACACAGGACTTGCCCACATCATTTCCTAGGTCACAGCCTTCTGCTGATGCAAGAACAAGCCCTGCTTCTGCCTTCAGCAGACAGGGAAGCTCAGGCAAAGCCCAGCACAGGTCCAAGCTGCCCTCAGAGGCAGCAGGAACACCCAGAGCACTCTCTTGCTGCCTTGGAGCACAGCATTTCCTGTGGGGAGCCCTAAATGCCCCTGGGACACCACAGGGAGGAGGATCATTTGGTGCAGCTGTGCTGACACGTGCACACAGTGCACTGTCCCTCAGAGAAGAAAGACACCAGACGTACTCAGGAGCTCCAGGGAGTCATCCTCCACCTCCTGTTGCTGAGCAGCAGCTGTGTCACTGCTGGAGATGAACCAACTGCCCGGGCTCCACTTCTGAGCTGGGCCAGCAAAGGCTCCTTTAGGTGACACTGCTGCTGCTGCTGCTGCTGCTGCTGCAGGTTCAACAGAAGAGCCTGTGGAGATCTGAGACAACAAAAGAGTTTGTGTCAGAAAAGTGGCTGGCAGAGATTAGCCCCAGATCCCATTTCAAATGCAAGCCCTTAGGGAGGTGCTGTCAGCCACATGCAGGGCTCTGCCATGGGTTTTTTCTGATGTTCACTTCTCTAACTGGATGGGACAATCCCAAGGGCTGGTTTTACTCAAGTTCATGGCCAGATTCATTTTCCATTTTCTCCAAAATCCATTTGCATGGATTTTCTGAAGGATGACTTCCAAAAAGACCATTCCATTTCTCCGAAAGAACTCTTTTCCCCCTCCAAGGGCTGCAGACACACTTGCAGCTCCTTGTTCAGATGTTCTACCTCCTCCCATGGAGTCCTCTTTCGTTTCACCACATTCAGAACGTGCCCAACTGGCAGCGCTTCTGCCTGGGACAGTTTCTGGTCCTCGCAGGAATCTCGGGGCTCCTCGCTGCCAGTCCCTTGATGGAAATCTCTGCAGGCTGCCAGGCCAGATGTCAACACTCCCACCTGGAGGCAAAGAGAACAAAGCAGTCAGAGAGTGCAGCTTGTCCCTGTCAGCCAAGAGTCATGGACTGTGAAGAAAGGGAGAGACCAGATTCACAAGGGATACAGACAACTTCTTTCAAGATCCACCTGGGTCACCGTGTTCACCTGCAAGAACCCCTCAAAAAGCAAGGAGAGCAGGAACAGGCCAGCAGGAATGCCTTCCCATGACTGCTGGCCAAAAGGCCAAAGCACTAGTCCCCTGTCCAGGGCAGCAGCTGAGATTTAGCCCAGCAGGGAGTGTCCTTCAGAGTGGCTGTGACAGACACTGGAGCAGGAGGGCACTCAGAGGCATCACCCCAGCCCCTGCTGCTCTGCTGGGGAAAGGCAAGAAGGGCAGAAAGCACCAGGTTGGTGACTGCAGTGGCTATGGCTCTTTCACTCACTGGTTCTTCTAGAGCCTCTTGCTCCTCAGGGAGATGTATGCTCTCTTCTCTTTCTCCTGGAATCATCATTACTTCCTCCAGCCTCTCGTCCGTCGTCCTGATCCTAGCCTGGGTGTTCAGCATCTCTGCCTGCAGCTCTGCACCAAAGTTCTGTGAAGAACAAGGAGACACTTCTATGAGTGGAGTGGCTGCCACTCCTCCACTCACCTGGTTTTGGAGATTGTGCCTCAGTCTATGGATGTTCCAGTGGTATTCAAGTCTCCTGATGTCTTCTGTGCTCCTCCTCCTCACTGCCATGATGTCATTGGGAAATACAGTGAGCTCTACTTGTGCCTCTGCCTCCATGTTCTGTAGACACAAATGCAAAGCAAGTGACTGTGAGATGCTGCCCCTATCAGAATCCCAGCAAGCTGGGGCCTAAACAGGACAGCTCAAAGCCCATTTTCCAGGGGTCACTGGCTGAGGGGAATGGCTGGGTCCTGGCAGGACTCCAGCACTCAGCATCCTCAGCCACCAACAGCAAGAGCTGGCTGCTCAGAAACTTGCAGCTCTGCCCTGAACTAAAGACAGCACCCTCCAGAACTGGCACTTACTGTCTGGGAAAGCTGTGGCTGTGGTGTGACCACAGCTGGAGCCTGGTGGTCATTTGGCTCCATTTGTGGTGTGACCACAGCTGGAGCCTGGTGGTCATTGGGCTCCTCTCTGGCCTCTTCTCCAGGAGCACAGGGAGGCAGAGAAGAATCTTCCCTTGGTTCTGTGCTCTGTGGACAGACAGGAGTGTGAGACACCGGCCATTACCTCTCATTTATAACCTTCTTTCTGTTCAGCTCTAGAGCCAGCTCTACTAAGCACAAATCATCATCTTTGATAGCAATGGGATTCTAAGTCCCTCAGACTAAATTCAAATGGGCTGATTCAACTGGACAGAAAATTGCTCTGAATTAGATATTGCCCCCTGGCTACTCTGGGCAGGCAACATTCTCTCTGCAAAACTGGACTTTTAGTTCTTTTAAAGCTCTGCAATGGAAAATTAGGAAATAGCCAGTGATGCCTTTGCTCTTGCTGCTGCAGACATGGAAATGGATTTTCTTGCAGCCTACTCAGCTGGGCCTCTACTCTCTATTGCCCCAGGCCAAGCTCACAGCTTGCTGCACAATTCTTAAACACCAGGAACATCAAATGTTCCTTTCTCACTCACCTCCGGATCGGCCCCTCTGAATACCCGGCTCAGGTGACCTGCAGTGGGCAAGGGAAAATGAACCAGATTCTTTGAGGAAACTGCGAACAACCAGAGCATTTTCAGAAGGTCTCGCAGTCCACATTTTCAACATTGTGCTGCTTGGCCCAGCAAAGGGAGGAAATGACAGACTCTGCTGCCACAGACTGTCCCATGGAGGGAACACAACCCCTGCAGGTTCCCTTGCAAATGCTGCCCGCACAGCCCTGGCCACAGACACCCCCTTTTGAGCTGAACGTGTTGGCAGGAGGAGCTTTACCCAAGTGGCATCCAAATGATAATTCTGTTTTGAAAGAGCAGGGAGACACAAAAGCCAGGCTAGGTGACACCCAGGGAAAACCTCTACTTACCTGCCAGGTTAGTCAGGAAATAGGTTGAATAACCTATTCCATAAGCAGTGAAAACTGCAGCAGCAAGTTGCCCAATCATTTTGGGAACTGCTGTGCAAGTTTTCAGACTGCTGAAAAAGAAGAAAAAACAAGTCTAATGTCAGTAGGCGGTTGCCTGCTGAAAAAATCGACGAGTGCAGAAGGACACTTCTGCTCTGAGCAAACTCAAGAGCCGCTCTGACACCCCTGAGGCCTCCCGGTCTCCAAGGCAACCTTGTGATGTCACCACGAGCACATGGCAACCGTGCCCTGACATCACAAAGCAAAGGCTCTGTGCTGGTCTGGGAATTGGTGCAGGTGGATGGAGTGATGTTTGTGTAGGCCCAGGCTGCATTTTTCCCTGTGTCCCCCCTGGGCTGCCTTTTTCAGCTCTTGTTTTTCCCTCTGTGCCCCCTGTGTCCCCTGTGTCTGTGCTGGGTCCCAGCTGGCGGCCGGGCCGGGCGGAGCAGCAGTTCCAGCCCCGGGTGTCCCTGGAGCGCTGGGAGCTGCCGGTGGCCCCAGGCACTGTCCCCTGAGGAGCTGCTGGAGGACAGGGAGACACAGGGGGCTGAGGGGGCGCTGACGCTGCAGGGACGGTGCCCTTGAGCTGCTGGGGGCACTGAGGGCTCTGGGGGAGCAGAGGGCCACGGGGGCACTCAGGGCACAGGGAAGTGGCACAGGCTGAGGGCGCTGGCGGCTCCAAGGCCCCGGGATGGCTCCGAAGGGATGGAGTGGGCTGAGAGGACTGTGAGGGGCTGAAGAAACTGAAGGGGGCCGGGGCTTTGCCCAGGGCACGCTGGGGCTCAGGGGATGGAGGGGCCAGCAGGGAGCACACAGGGCTCCGGGCCTGCAGCTCTGCCAGCCCTTGGAACCAATTGCACAGGCTCCACTTTGGCCACAGCTGCCCTGCAGACCTTGAGCACAGGCGGGCACTGACAGGAGGCAGCAGGGAGAAGCTGAAGGCCACCAGCTCCAGCAGTGCCCAGGGAGCTGCTGCTGCCAGCCCAGAGCCCGGGTGAGGCCGCAGGGCCGCTCGGGCAGCCTGGGGCTGAGGGTGGCCTGGCCTTTGGCCCTGGCCTTTGCACAAACTTGTTCTTTCTCCCCCTCCTGGGGAGGCGCTGCCATTTGCCCTGCCCTGACTGAAGGGCAGCTGCTGCCAAGGGAAACGGCCCCATCCTGACTCAGTGTTCCCTTTGCTCCCCACGGGTCCCATCTGCTGTCCCTGTCCAGGAGAGCTGCTCTGCACGGGAGGAAGAGACCCAGGGAGAGCCCGGGGACTTGGGCAGCTGCAATTCCTGCTGATGGACTTGGAGTTAGAGATGGTCACAGTGGGACTGAAATTTAGAAGTTGATGGTTATTTATATAGCCTGATGTGGACTGGTATTTGTACAGGTATATATGTATGTCTATTGTTCTCTTGATGCATGTATATTGATGTGCTGACATCTGTATTTATACTGACAGACTTGTTCAGATGTATGGCTGTAGAGTTTTGTTGATGGGGTTGTAAGGGTTCTTATATTGGTACATTGGTATTTGTATACTTCCAGATAGGTTTTTTGTGTGTGTATTTCTATATGCTTTGCTTTTTGTCATATGAAATATAAATTATAGATTTACATCTGTATATTGTATAGTTATGGTGGTACAAATATTGAAATATATCTTGAGTTGTATAGTTATAGAATTCTGTTTCTTTAGTACTGGATCTAAGATCCTTTAGAGAGGGATACTGATATTTCTGTATTTCTATATAGGCTGTACAGTTGGAATAATATGTAATACATTACACAGTTAAATTTCAATGGACATTTCTGTATAGTGAGTGGTTGTAAAGGGGTGCATTTTTTTTTAACTGAAGGTTATATTTGTATTTATTTACATAGCACAATTGTAACAAAAAAATAGTTTTCTAAACTTTGATATTTGCGTGTTTCTATATCAGCAGTGTGGGTGTAGTAATTTAAAATAAATTTCATTTTTAAACCAAAGTTGATTTTTTTGTATTTGTACATTAGTACTGCAGATGTCATGATCTGCAAGCAATTCAATGTTTTCACTAAAAGAAGTGTAGATTTGTGCTGCCCAGAGCAATGAGCAGATGTAAAGGTGACGATGGGGGAGGATTTTGTCCATGGAATTCTCCAGCCATGCCCAGCACATGCCCCACTTGCACTCAGGCTGGGCAAGGCAGGCACAGATTTGGGATGGCAGCAGAGCCACACCTTGGCCAAGAACTGGCTGCAAAGGCTGCTGAGAAAACTCTGGGACTCCACGCAGCGTCCAACTCCAAGCAGAGCCACCCAGGGAGGACAAATCCACCGGCCAGGCCACGGGCAGCTCTTCAGGAAGCGCTCCAAGTGTCCCTCTGAAGGTCATCCTGGAGCCCAGGAGCCAACAGGGATCCTGAGCCAGCTCCGCTGCCTTTGGCAGCACTTTGGCCAAGGAGCTGCAGCAAGGGGGAGGCAACAGGGACTGGGACTGCTGCAGGCTGGGCAGGGAGGAAGGGCCAGGGACACTTGTGCTGACATGCTCCACAATCCACAGGGATGGGGGACAACTGGGAAGCAACAAGTTCTCCCAGGCACGACACTCATGGAAGCCCTTGGTGTGGAGTTCCCTGCAGGAACTGCCAGGGGAGTTGCTGCTGGGATCAGCAGCAGCAGAAGGCAGCAGGATCTGCTCCTTTTCCTGGCTCTGTGTGCAGGGCACAGGCTGTGCTGGCCCTGCTCCCACAAAGTCCTTGCCCATGGAGGCTGCAGGCTCAAAGCAATCCCAGTGCAGAGAGAGGCTTTGCAGCTGAACTCCACTGCCCTTGTCTTTGGGGCTGGAATGGCTCTCATGCCAAAGCACAGCAGGGAACCAGGGCTTGGGGAGGCAGAGCCTGTAGAGGGAAAGAGAGATCAGGCACTCACATGCCTCCAACTCCTTCAGCTCTCTTCTTCTGGAGAATGAGAAATAAGCAAGCTAGGGAGAGGCACATGCAGTCCTTTGAAAAAACATGGTGTCTGACAAGTCCTGTGGGAGAAGAAAAAGAGGGAGCAACCTTGCCTTGTTTTCATAGCCTGTATCTTCTGCAGAGGAGACAATGGGATGTGCAGGAGGGGAGGGGAGGAATAACTGGGATAACCCAGTCTGCCTTGCTGTGCACTGATACACTTTGCAGCAGTGACCATTAGAGGTAATGCCAGATTCTTATTTAGCATCATGACACGCTGCTGCTTCATTGCAAAACTGCCTCAGTGTGGAGAAAATCAGCTCAATTTCTTCTCACTTTAAGTAGATGTGGTAAGAAACAGTGACACAGATTAAAACAGGTTTTCCTACCTCATCATCCAGACGGAATTTTGTGTTGTCTTTTCTTCATTGTATACACAACATTTTTGAGTTCTTCTGTAGCCTTCAGGGAGCTATCCACTAGTGACTGAAAAAAAAGGGATTATGGCATTCATTCTCTTTTAACACATACTTGCACTAAGCTGTAGCTTCAACTTAGTAAGGAAAAGGAGAGATTTCCTTTAGTCCTGCAGTGTGGAATAAATGGTGTAGGAACAGTCACAATCCCAGCTGTAAGAACAGCGTGTTCTCGGTCTTAACAGGACATTGTGGACAAGAAAGCACCACAAATTTCATGATTCACCTCTTAGGTCAAACCAGAATGGTTCATGGTGTCAAAGCAGCAGGTGATGGGAATAACAAATGTCCCTGGGCTGGGGCAGAAGCCTGGGAGTCAAAGGATTGGGAAAAGAGAGCTGGCCAAGGCAGGCCGAGGTGCAGGCAGGCATTGGGCTGAAGGCAAGAGGCAGCTGGTGCTGCCAGCACGGGAAGGGACTCCAGGCACAGGAGCTGCCGGCGGCAGGAGCAGCTCCTGCTGTCACTGCCAGGGAAGGACTGGCAGCAGGCAGGAGCAGCGGGTGCATTGCTGATGGACAGCTGGCAAGTTGGAGCGGCCAGCCCAGGAACAAGAGAGGTGCTGCTGCTTGGAAAAGTAGTTTATGGCATGGCTGGATCAGCCTCACCAAGGTCAGGCTGTTACAGTCCGGGCCATCATGCAAAATGCCTTCCAGCACAGAGTCCCCATGGCCCAAGCAGAAGCAGCAGCAGCAGCCCCGATACAATGAATTCTATTCCTAAATCATCCAACCAGCCACAAACACGATGCTGTTCCTGTCTTTTTGCACCTCTCCTGGTCTAACACAGTTGTGTGACAATGGGAATCATTTCTTACACAAGGCTGTGCCTACAGCCTGTCTATTCTGTCTGGCAATGTCAGCAATGCTCTGTTATGTTTATATTATGTCTAGGACTTAGTTAACTTTGTACAAGGTAATGCTGCTGAACCTGAAACTGGACTTTAGAGCTTTTTTTATCAAGTAATACAGTTTCTTATTTCATTAAGGCACTTAAGGCACTTAAGGCATATTTTTACTCACCTAAAACTAAAACTCACATTCCCACTTCATGTCTGTGTGGCTTTATGGATCTCAGTTTCCCCGAGGGTTTCAAAGCAGCCCCTGCATTCTTTTCTGCCTCTAAGCCTGTGTCCTCGGTGTAGGGGTGCTGAAATTGTTTCATAGGTTTTTTAGTTGTAGGTTTGATGTGATTTGGACTTTAACCCCAGCCAGGTAAAGTTCTTGGCTTGGAATGTTCTTATCAGAAGTTGATAAGAGTTTCCAAGGCAACCTAATCCTCTGCCCAGAGTTTCAGTCATCCCATTGTCTTTTCCCCCATCACAATGTATATTCTCCCCCCCATGCCCATCATCTCCCAGGCCCAAAACCTTCAGAGAGGTGTCGGACAGTGATTGGAGGATCTCCGAGGACCCCACCTTAATCAACCTGATTTGTTAATGTTGTGTATTGCATTTGGCATTAGCCACCTTGCTTTGTTTCATTGGTCTTGTAACTTGTGCCCACCCCTGAGATTTCTGGTAAACAAAAACCCCCTGCAAACCAGGCCCTGGGTCACTCTCCAGAGGCACAGGCCTGGGACCAGGGACTGCCCCTGTGTTTCCCGAATAAAACCTTTCTCCCTGAGCCTCGAGTGTCCCCTCTTTCGAACCACGGCCGTGACAGCCAAGGCAAAGGTACTGCGGAGCCAAGACCCACGCAAAGGTACTGTTGGGGCGTTTCAGAGCTAGCAGGGTGGCCCAGCCAAACGCTGGGCTGGCCTGAGAGACAGATACGCAAAGCAACACAAAGTTATATGTTTCAGGTACCCTAGAACTTTATGTCAGGTGGATGAAGACCTTGTGCTCAATACAGAGTGAGTTCTTGGGGAGGGGCTGACATGGCAGGTTGAATTTCCACATAAAATAGGGAGAGCTGTAGATGTTCTTTCGTCTATTTCAACATGTTCAATGAAATAAAAAGGAAACTAACAAAACCATGCTAAAACCCTTTTGTAAGAGCATCTTTTCAAAGCAGCAAACTTACTTCAGACTTGCTTATGAATGCAAATTTAACAACAAAAAACTAAGAAAATTAAACCTTGCAAATGAGTGGGTGTTTCTGAAGTTAAGAAATTACATCCTTCTTTTTTCCTTTGGATATTTTCATGAAGCAGTTCCATCAGTGATTGAAAAGCATTCTGTGTCTGTTGTGTTTGTATAACTCTGAGCCCCGTAACCATTCAGCAAGTAATATGAGAGTGTTTGCATGATAATATAGAAAAAAAACAACACACATACACACAAAAAGAAGAGTTGACCTACCCCCAAGTAAGCAAAAGTGAAATCCAAGTTGTCTTTTATTACCAGGACTGATGAGGCATGAAAAAGAAAGAGCCCATTGTGAGATACAGATCTCATGCTTAAGTTTTCAGGGCTGACAGATGAACAACTTTTTCAGATACCAAACAAAAGCATGT
Organism: Zosterops lateralis; assembly: GCF_965231275.1. NCBI lineage: Eukaryota > Metazoa > Chordata > Aves > Passeriformes > Zosteropidae > Zosterops > Zosterops lateralis. The sequence continues at coordinate 3,515,415 of NC_139783.1, forward strand.
AAGGTGGGTGGTTTCAAACACTTAACATGCCGACTAGGTTACTAGTTATCCTTAACTCCCAAATAATGAGGAAAGTTTAATATATGTTTTGTATTATTTTAATCAAGCACCTTACAAAAAAAAACAAACAAAAAAAAAACAACCAGCAACAAACACCAACTTCAAAATTGTCACGAAATCACATAGAGATGGCAAAGATTTTTTTTAAATTATGCTTCCACAATATTATTAAAAGTTACACATTTTAAAAGCACCTACTTCTTACTAGGCAACTTAATCCTCGTTTTAAAGTCCTTAAAGAGCCTTAATCACATGGATTTTCAATATCACTTAGGGCCAACATACACAGAGAAGTTGCTTCAGTATGTTCCCAAGCCTCAGCTGCTCTGCAGTAATTGCCTTCACTTAGCAATAATTGTGATTTAGTCCACAGCAAATGCTTGGCCTTTGGAGGTAATTCCACCCACAATTACAACGCCAAGAGGACTTCACACACAATGGAGGCAGAAACTGAGACTGACACTGGTACCAAATAATTTCTTTGCATAATTTGTTTGTAAGTAGTAAGTGTAACTCTAAATGATATCCATTTCAAAAGTGCAAATAGGTATCAGAATTTTTAAATCCAAACTCTTTACAGTATGGATACATAAGTATCTTTAATTTCCTTTTGAAAGGATTTAAAGTGATATTTATTTGTCACATAAATTCATTAATGTTTTGTTTTAATCCAAATATTTTACTCTGTATATAGGAAAAAAATATAAGTACCATGCAAAACAAGTTACGTTTTTTTCTAACATGGAAGATACATTTTTATGCTTTTTAACATAGACTGTTTAAATATGTACAATTAAAACCAGTCAATACAAGTTTTGAAGTACAAATCTCCAAACTTTAAAACTTTTTAAAAAATTACATCTAATTTGGCTAAATTTAATTAAAAATAGTCTCATTGTATAAGCTAGAGAAAGTAAGCTTAGACTGCACCAGAAAACAGCCCAACTTTTTCCAGTCTAAGTTACAAAGAATCTTTTTATCCATATGACTTTCACCAGCTTTTTAGCTACAGAAACAAAACCAGGAGTATTGAAGGTTTTATGATGATTAATTCTGGGATTAATGCTACCATATGTATGTTTCATTATGAAAAATAATGCTAATGATGAAATGGGAGGCTCAAGAATCATCAAGAACATTGACAAAAACAAAAATAATTGAAGTTGATTGTCCTATTACAATAGAGGAAATTCATAAATACTTTTGATCATGTGATTTTCTAAGGTTCATTTTTCCAATCTATAATAACTATTTTAGTTAAGAAGATTTTTTTTTTTTTTTTGGTTTTTTTTTTGTATTTTTTTATGCATTCTAAGTATGTTGGGGCTTTTTGTCTTTATACCACTTCCAGTTTCCATGCTCACTGGGATTTAATGTCAGAGAAATCACATCAGTGAACAAAAGGAATTGAGTTGTGGTGCAATTTTCTTTCTAATTCTAGATTGGATCCTTGAATAATGATAGAAATTGTATTCCAGAAAGGCAAGTAATAATCAAGTACTCAGAGTAAAAGCCTTTGAGTGCCCATTTTCTTGTATGAGAAAAAGAGTTTGGGAGTAGGGTTTACATATTTTTGGTGTTACTAGCAGAGAAGGGAGCAAAAAATGGAGCTCCCATTTCCACATTGTAGCCCTAGTCAGTTTGAGATGTGGTTGGTGTTCTGTATAAGCTGGGCTCCAAATTCCTGCCCAAGCCACAGCTGGACTTTTCACACAGATTTAGAACTCAGCCTCACCCAAGAAACCAAAAGGATTTTTAGATATCTGTTTCTCACATTTATTTATAGAAGGAGTTCTAAAGTCAAGCTATATTTTTAAATGTCCATTTGGATTCTACTAGGGGTGAGTTGCAGAAGCAGCTTTCTGAGGGGTGTCTTCTAAACTGCTTGGTGTGGTTGTGGTTGTGGTTGTGTCAGCCGCAAACACAGAGCCCTTGCAGCCATCCTTGCCTAGCCCAAGCCTTTGCATCAGCCACAATTAGATTAATTGTGTTTTCTAGAGAAAAGCGAGGGCTTTAAATACAGAACACTTAACGAGTTCTGGTGGTGCTATGACAAGGAAGCTAGGATGAGCCCGTGTGTGTTCCAGTACGTGGCTGGATGACAATAATTGATGTCCTGTCATGGTTGTCAGCCATCTCTCAGCTGAAGCATATGGTGTCTGACGGAGCTCAGAGCCAGGCCATACGTCACTGTCAGTGGCAGGGTGTGTTTTTTCTCAGTGCAGGGGGGACCTGATAGGACACCAACACCGAATTATGGTAGGCCTGGGAGCTCCTTCTCCTCATGATTAATGACACTAATTGAAGTTAAAGTCTGTTCGCACATCAAGGGCAGAACAGAACCTTCCCAATTTGTCTCTTTTCAAACAGCTGACACTCACTCTTCATGGAGAAGTTCCAGCCAGTGTAGGCTTATAAACATTTAGAGTTCCTACTTTTTTTTTTGCCATGGGATGCTAATAAATCCCATCATATCAATTTTGATAAGAGATATTTGTGCTCTACCCTTATTTAAAATTTACTTATTTTTCAGGAAAAGCTCTGGGATCATGCATGATGCATTCTGCTGAGCATCTCTTTAAAAATCCTCAATCTTTATTAATGTTAATAGGAGTGACATCTTATGTCCTAACTGCTTATGTTGAAACTCAAATGTTTGGATCAGAGTTATCAACACAGAGGGACATAGTTTTCAACCCTGTCAGTAAGGACAGGTCAAGTTTTGTGTTCTGTTTGTGAGTGATTTACTGGTTTTCTGGTTATTTATGAATAAAGTACAAGTCTCTGTACTAATGCTTGTCTATGACCAGAAATATGGAACAAATGAAGTAACTGTTCAGAATTTATGACTGCTGAAGAATAGTGAGCTCTTACAGCTCAAAACTGATAAAGCTTATACTGCTCTGATTTATGCTTCTTCAAAACAACTAACTAAAAATTTTAAAGGATACAATTAAATATCCAGTAATGTCCAGGTAGTTTCAAATCCCTGCTATTGTACAGTGCATATCTTCTTTACAAACTTGCTTTTTGCAGCATAATGAATAGTGAAGGCCTTTCACAAAAATGTATGCATGTCTTAAATTTGGAACTATTTAAAATAGTAAGTAGTAACTCTTATTAGCATAGAATCGAAATAAAACTAAAAACTTTTAAGATTAAAATATTAATTACTTCTCAACCACAAAAAAATATAGATTTTTGATGTATTTTTTCTTGCCCAAGGGAACCCCAGGTCAGTGTGAAGCCTGTGTAGACTACAAATCTGAGGTCTTATAAAAGCATTGGAAAACTGGAGTTCTATGAAAAATATGGTTTGCAACTAATGTCAGAGCAAGACTTCTTAGCTGTGAGGGTGACTGAGCTCTGGCACAAGTTACCCAGTCTGTGGAGTCTTCTTCCCTGGAGATATTCAGAAGCCACCAGGACAGAATCCTGGGAAAACAGCTCCAGAAAATCCTGCTTGAGCTGAGGGACTGGACAAGATGCCCTCCAGATGTCCCTTCCAACCTCAGCTATTCTATGATCCTGTGAGTTATTTTTATTCTTATTTTTTTACCTGTTACAAGAAACTTTCCCCAGCTCCTTCTGTAGCAAGAAAATCTGTTTATCAAGACGCCTATTATAAGCATTCTACTTAAATTTTAGAACAAAAAACATTGCTGTTCTGATATTCACCATAAAAAGATGTGGGGTTTTTTTCTTATTTTTATATTATTCCTATTTTGACTTATTAGATAAAAATATTTAGAAAATGAAACTAACTTTTTTAGTGCTTCAAGCAGTGAACAATCAAATTTCTCCAAGTAGTTTATTTTATAAGTACTGTTATCAAGACTACTAATTTTACTTGAAAGTCTTTGGAAAGCATACAATCCTCTTTCTACAAGGCAGATCCAAACATGGGGCACTATTTTAGTAGTAGTACCATTAGTAATGGCATTAGTGCACTTCTCATATTTAGTTTGCCAATGTGCCCTGCATAAATCTTTGTTCTGCTGATTAGAAATGAGAATTTTAAAATTCCAGGATATAAATGCTGAGTTTGGTTTCTTAGGGTTTTTTTGGGGAGGGTTTTTTTTGCATGTAAGGAGGAGATTCAGACTGGTGCCGCAAAAATCATCAGGTGAAAGAGGAAGTGGAGTTGAAGGAAATTTTGTGAGTGATAGGAGACGTGCCCATCATAAGGACATCTGGATGCTTTGTCAGACAGTTAAGATAAAGATACTATATATAAAAAGTTAAATTTTAATAGAAATATTTTTGTAATAAGATTTTAGCTAGAACTTTACCTGAGGGTTTTTTCCTTCAAAATTGCTGGAAATTAAATTGCCGGAAATTGCCTACTTGAATTTTTTTTAGCATCCTCTTGTAGTGACAAGACTTAAAAGAGCCTCAAAATAAAAATCCTTTGTACTGAGGGACCAGAATAGATGGACAATAATTAACCCTGAGGAATGTCACTTAATGGAAGTGGGTAGGAACTGTCCAGTTCTTATTTACAGCTAAGAACAATATTAGTACAGCAGGACTTGATAAAATACGGTGCCTTATTCAGAGTAGTCTGTACTCCTATGTGTTAAAGGAGTCTGCATATATCCACCTTGCTCTGAGACAATTCAGTGGCAGGAAAAATAATCATCATGCCTACTGCTAAGCTTAGAAATATAACCTCATTCAAACAAAAGCCACTGACAACAATTGCTCTGAAAAGCCTAAAACAGCAATAGTGTCCCTTGGGCTTGTTTGTCCTTCTGTTTTGCCTTTTAAAAAGATGGAAATCTGCACCCTGAATTTTTCACAGAGATGAGATGGTAATCTGGCCACGGCAGCAAGGAGTGTTTCAGTGCCACTGGCTCCTAGAAGGGAAGCAGAAGGCAATGTATACCTTTGAGGGAGACTGTATCCATCAAATTCCTTCTTTCACATCAGCACATATTCAGACAGGCAGCGTGTTGCTACTTTGAATTACTGCTTGCTGCACCCAAGCAAAGGTTATATTCCCCTATGCATATATTATTATACAAAGAGTTTGGTTTCTATGGTAGCTATAAATCAGTTTTTCACATTGTAAGTGGGTAAGGACTGTCTGCTCGAGGAAGTTACGCTGTGATACAGCATCAGGTAAAATAATTTTACTGGCGGTTACGATCCGTTTATGAAAACCATTACAGAGACAACTCTACCAGAATTAAGCTGCAAATCAGACCATATGCCTAAGTTAATAGTATGGATTTTATTTAACAGAAACGGTAAGGAAGAGAGAGAGAGAGAAAAAGAGGGAAAAAAAGTGGAAGAATAGAGACAGAGAAAGATTAAGCAAAAAAAATATGACCACTACACAGATCCTGACAGAGTACAGTATATCTGCTTCTTCGAATCTTTACAGTGGTGAGGGTCCAAAAAATAAAGAGTTCAATGGAATGCCCTGGGGGACAAGTTTGACAGAGCCTCCTGCAGCAGAGTCTGGATCTGTGTCAGCCCTTTGCCTGACGAGCAGCGCTCTGCTGCAAGGCCTCAGCAATGAGTGTGGGCAGCGCTTTGGGGCTCCTGGATGGATTGATGGCACCTGCTCAGCTGCACCTGAGGGGAATGTGCCGTGGATGTGGCCTTCCCGGGCTGGGGATTTTACAGCTGAGCCAGTTTGTGTGAGGGAGGATGAGTGTCCCCTGTGAGGCATTGAAGACTGTAGTCAAAATAGATAGTGCTGAGATAATGTAGCTAGGACTTCCCTTTTGCTAACAGAAGCCAGACTGAAGGAACTGATAAGGAACTGATAAACCATGAGAACTGTCAAACTAGGGTTTCTGCATCCTGAATAATCAATAGACCCTATGAACACAATACAATCATAAATCAAACAGTCCTGGGAAAAACAGGATTTAGCTGTCACAAACACTAAAGGTTAAAAAGTCAGAGCTGAGGAAGACAATCTTACTTCATCATTTTGGGACCCCACCCCATTAAAAAGACCACCGACCCATTTCAAAGAACAAACTACGCATGCTTGATGGCTTTTTGGGTTAATTACCATACGAAGCGGGGAATGGGAGGTGTCAGAGCTATGAATATGCATTTGTAGTTTGTGTATTCAATACTCCTGAAGATAAAAGGCCCTGTGATGATCTGTAAATTGCGCGTGTGTTTTTGGGAGCTATCCCGCACGCTGCCCGGCGTCGTAATAAACATACACTTTCTAACTTTAAACTGTTAGAGAGTCTTTGTCCGTCATAGTTGGATATTGGTATTAGATCAATGTCCATAGTTTTTTAATAAATCATTTTGGCGAGCCAGCCAGGAGAACTGCTCTTTCTGGCCGTGGGGCCGGTGGGGTCTAGGACCCCTCAGGGCGCCCACCCGGAAGTTTTCGGGGTGAGGGCTCCTCAGACCTTACCGTCCACCCGGGGAAAGACCGGAACCTCCTGGAACTACGGACAAAAGGTGTGTTTAAAGAAAAATGTATTGAATGAAGGTACCTTTGAATAGAGGCGGCTTATAAGTCATAAGAGACGTCTTATGCAAAGCAGAGGCCTGGGTTTTGGAATCTCCAAGGAGTATTGTTGTTGTGTTGTTGTGTTCCAGGTAGAGCTGGTCACTTGTTGGCTGCATTCCAGGGAGGGAAAGCAGCAGCAGCATAGAGATGCTGGTATTGGGGGCGTAGTGGCTCCATGTTTGGTTTGTCCAGGTAAAGCTGGTCACTGTTGGCTGCATTCCAGGGAGGGAAAGCAGCGGCAGCACAGAGCTGCTGGTATTGGGAGCGTAGTGGCTCCATCTTTGGTTTGTCCAGGTAACGCTGGTCACCTGTGGGCTGCATTCAAGGAGGAAAGCAGCGGCAGCACAGAGCTATTGATGTCGGGAGCATAGTAGCTCCATCTTTGGTTTGTCCAGGTAACGCTGGTCACTGTAGGCTGCATTCAAGCGGGAAAGCAGCAGCAGCACAGAGCTATTGTATTGGTTCCAATTTGGCTTGTAGTTTAAAGGTGCACTTTGGTGATTCATAATCTGAGAGGCTAGCCTGAATTTTTGAGGTGAACAGGGTCCCGTTTTGAGTTGCAGTCGCGAACGCTGGATGTGTGTGTATTTGTGTCTGTTTGGGTTTTCTTTGTGATTGAGTGACTGTATGTGTGTGAATTGTGAAAGTTTGTGTTGTAAGTGTTTTTGTTTTTAAGATTGTGTTGTAAGTGTTTTTGTTTTTAAGAGATTTTAAAATCCCCGCCGATCCGCGGAAGGATATCTGTGCTGAAAAGCAGAGGAATTCGGGGGGGGATGTGCTTAGGCCGTGACTGGAGGGTGTCACGGAGAGCGCTGTAATTTCTGACCGCATAACTGATAGTGTGATTTTAATCAGTGTGCTGTTCAATAGAAAAACATCTGTGGGTGAATAGGCTGTTTGTTGTTTATAAGAAAAAAAAAAAAAAAAAAAAAAAAAAAAAAAAAAAAAAAGTTTTGGGTGGTTTTTTGTGACATATCACAGTGATCAGGCAGAATCTGGGTTGTCCCGGTAACCGGCAGGGAGCCGGGATTTGTCGCCTCCGGCTGTATCTTTGAAATTCTGAAAAGCCTGATGTGTTTGTTTTAACTATTGTTTGTTTGTGGAATACAGTTTTAATTGTAAAAAGAGCCAAAACTGCCTGACCGAGAAACCCCCCCGCTTTTTCCTCAGTGCAAAAATTTGTGGAGTGTTTTTAAACCCATTGTTTTGTGAGCCTAAAAAAATTGCTATCCCATAAACAGGTTTTGGTGAAGGGGGACAGTGTATAAGAAGTTGATTGCAAATTTTCTTCAATTGTTAACTTTTTGTTTTAAGCACAAGAATTGGAAAGCTGGTTCAAAGAGTTCCCCTGCCCAGAAACAGAATTTCAGAAACCCTAAAAATTAATAACCAGTAATTTGAATTATGTGTCTGGGTAATCGCGTGGGTTTTTCTTTTAAATAAAAAAAAATTTTCCTTTTTTATGTAAACACAAATTCTTTTTTCAACAGCTGGTGCTTCGAGCCTTGTTTTAAAGAATACATATTGCTAACTTTTTGTTTTAAGAATAGAAGGAACAAGAATTGAAAAGCTGGTTCAAAAAGTTCCCCTGCCCAGAAACGGAATTTCAGAAACCCTAAAAATTAATAACCAGTAATTTGGATTAAGTGTCTAGGCAATTGTATGGGGTTTTTCTTTTAAGTACCTCTGATGGAGAGTGATTTAGAGATTTGGGAAAAGGGTTGCTAAGAAAATGAAGTTTGTAATCAAGCAGCATTTACCAGATCCCAATTGTTGCTTGATGCCATAACAGAAAAAAAAAAAAAGAAATAAAATTCTTGATAAGACACCGGGGCAATAAAATCCTAACACCTGTAACCAGTAACTATGTAATAATAAAAGAAGTGGCTGGCCAACCTAAAAAAGGCTTACATTTACAAACCATTGAAGTTTAAATTGGGGAAACAATAGAGAATCCATCGATTTTTATATGCCTAATGCTCCATCTGCACTTTTGGGCAGAAATCTGCTAAAGCAGCTGGAGGCAAAAGTAATATTTAAAAATAGAAAAATTATTTTGGAGGTAAAGAATGTAAAACTGTTAAGTTTAATGTAAAAAAAAAAAAAAAAAAAAAAAAAAAAAAAAATTAATAATAATAAAAAAAGAAAATAGGTTAGGTGTTTCCTGGAGTGTAGGCTCCTGACATGCTGGCAGGGCAAAGAAAACTTTTTAAAAATACTGAAGGAGTGTCAGTTTAATTTCAACACTCCTATCGTGCCAGTAAAGAAGCCTGACAAGTCATACAGGCTGGTACAAAACTTAGCTGTTAACAGAATAACTGAAGGCTTGTATTCAGTAGTCGCTAACCCTTATATCTTGTTAACTTATTTACTGTTTTAGATGTGCAGATGCTTTCTTTTGCCTCCCTCTCCATAAAGCCAGCCAGAAAATCTTTTCATTTGAGTCCTTTGAGGTGGTCCTTGCACTGGAGAACCTCAAACTGGATGGAAGATATTTGGGGAGCAGCTTGCAAACAGTTGCTCCAGTATGCAGAAGACCTCCTAATAGCTACCCAGATCCAGGAAACATGAGTGGACCGGACGGTAAGCCTCCTAAACTTTTTGGGCTTGCAGATCCCAGAAGAAAGCCCAGCTGATGAGGCAAACAATCATTTACCTGGGTTAAGAAAGCTATTCAGTCCTTTGACCAGCTAAAGAAGGCCGTCATGTCAGCTCCAGCCCTGGGACTTCCAGACGTGAGTACACGGCTCCTAAAGGATGGCCAGAGTGCCTCAGAATTCACTCTAGGCCAGAAGATGCCTGTGCTAGTGTCCCGTACAATGTCTGCAGTCCTTGAAGAAAAGGAGGACATTAGATCTCCCCACAGAGATTCCTAATGTACCAAGCTAAGATTGTGGTAACTAACACTGTGAACCCAGCTTCCTTCCTCAGCGGGAGTATAGGAGAGACCATCGAAACCACCTACTCCAGTCACCCAGATCTGAAGGAGACCTGGTTTACTGACAGAAGCAGCTACGTGGTCAGTGGAAAGAGGCATGCTGGGTATGCAGTTACCATCAGCAGAGAGGTAATAGAGTCTGGACCATTGCCCACCAACACCTCTGCACAGAAGGCTGGACATTTACTCAAGGTATGCCTTTGAGGTAGTCCTTGCACACGGAGCCATTTGGAAAAATCCTAAAGCTGCTAGATGCTGTGTAGCTACTTGAGAGGATGGCACAGATCGCATCAAAAAGTGAGCTCTAATTGGAAGAATATGCTGGCGGACAGAGAGGCAAAAGACGCAGCTAAAGGTGAGGTACCCGATGAGACAATTGAGGCAGCACTTCAAAATAGATAGTGCTGAAAGGTAAGCCAGTATATAATATAAAGGGTAAGAAACTTATTAAAGCAGAAAAAGCAAATTATAATCAGGAAGGGTGGGCCATGACAAAGAAGCTTGTAGTACCATCCTATTTGTTATGGCCATTAGTGTAAAGAGAACATGGGAAAACACACTGGGGAATAGACATCTTGTATAATTATTTGAAAGAAAGAATTGTGGCCAGAAAGTTACAAGGTACAGTGATACAGGTAACCCGTCAGTGTAGTCTTTGCCTCCAAATTAATTCCAAAAATACACCAAAGCCTAAAATGAGACAAATTGGGAAAGGCTGTGGACCTGGGCAACAATAACAAATTGATTTTACAGAGCTGCCCGGGAAGGGAGGATACCGTTACCTATTGGTGTTAACTGATACCTTTTCAGGATGGCCAGAAGCCTTGCCTACTAGAATGGCTAAAGCCTGAGAAGTAACCAAAGCACGGTTGCAAAAGTACTGGGGGTAGAGTTCCAGCCACCATATCCCCAGATAAAGGACCACAAGTATATGGTGGCCCTAAATAGAGAAATTAAGAAATATGTGGCTGGAGCTCAAAACAAAAATTAGACAACCTAGAAATTAAGTCTTTTGCAGAAAAGTTCTTGGAACCACAGTGAGAAGGAGCATTCCAGATGCTTCTTACTACTTTCACTGCAATCAAGATCAAAGAACAGAAGGCCTGGATCCATCACTCCCGAGTGAAGAAAGCTCCAAAAGGAATCTGGAAGATCACACCAGGCGAAGATGAACTAAAAGACCACCGTGAAACTCACTCGGAACCACAAATAGATGGACTAATAGTTATTATAGACACTATGTGGAAAGTTGTAATTATTGCTGTAATAAGCTTAACCATAACAAGGGTCAATGCAATACTGTGTAGGTACAATGTGACTGAGATAAACAGGTGCCAAAGAAAAGCTTATGATGCTTACTCTCGTAAGGCTTTAAATAAGATGCTAAGGGTTATGGGAAGGAAATGTCCTCCATTTAGACTCAAAATAGAGGGGTGTGCAATAAAAGAGTACCTGTAATAGAAAGGCTGTGATCCCCAGGTGTCATCTAGAGATCTCTCACTGGGGTGCTAGAAACAGGGTTAGGAGTATTTCACCTATAATCCTGTGACTAGTACAGTGACAGCCTTTGTTTTAACTATACATGCCAATAGTCCCCTAAAGATTAAATCATGAAGGAACTGTATTGTACCCTTCTGAACACCGAATGTGAGCACAAGAAATTGAAAGAAAATAGCAAACTGTTAATCTAGAGCCCTGTACTGCAAGAAGAAACTTCACTGGTGTATACAGGGCAAGGTTGTGTCTGTCCAAAGACAGCATGCTGCATTACCCAATTCAATTTGTGTGTTTGCAATTTTGTTAGAATTAAGGGATGTAATTTTTCCTATCAGGCTCCTGTAAAATACTGCCTGTACCCATAGGAACATCCCAGATTGAAAGAAAACTGTAACACAGAAATCATCAAAGGAGTATTTAAGAGGCTTGAGGAACATTTATCCCATCATTAGTGAGATGTGCCTTTTGGGTGGTCTCCAACAGCAACTGGTATACTAAATGCCTTAGTCCACCCTATAGTTGTGTTGCTTATTTTGGTTAGTATAAGTTTAGTTTTATCTGTTGTGATGCTTGTTTGGAACTAGAGGATGCTACGACGAATAGCAGCCTTAACCTCATTATCAAAAGCATATGGCTTGGTCTTAAGAGACACTAGCTGTACAGATTGGATTGATGAGAAAGACTCTTTTGAGTAAAAGAATTTACTCACTTTAAAAAGAGAAGTGGGGAAAATGAGGCATTGAAGACTGTAGTCAAAATAGATAGTGCTGAGATAATGTAGCTAGGACTTCCCTTTTGCTAACAGAAGCCAGACTGAAGGAACTGATAAGGAACTGATAAACCATGAGAACTGTCAAACTAGGGTTTCTGCATCCTGAATAATCAATAGACCCTATGAACACAATACAATCATAAATCAAACAGTCCTGGGAAAAACAGGATTTAGCTGTCACAAACACTAAAGGTTAAAAAGTCAGAGCTGAGGAAGACAATCTTACATCATCATTTTGGGACCCCACCCCATTAAAAAGACCACCGACCCATTTCAAAGAACAAACTACGCATGCTTGATGGCTTTTTGGGTTAATTACCATACGAAGCGGGGAATGGGAGGTGTCAGAGCTATGAATATGCATTTGTAGTTTGTGTATTCAATACTCCTGAAGATAAAAGGCCCTGTGATGATCTGTAAATTGCGCGTGTGTTTTTGGGAGCTATCCCGCATGCTGCCCGGCGTCGTAATAAACATACACTTTCTAACTTTAAACTGTTAGAGAGTCTTTGTCCGTCATAGTTGGATATTGGTATTAGATCAATGTCCATAGTTTTTTAATAAATCACCTGCCTGTGCCCAGAGGTGACAGCAGAGCCCCAGGACTCTCCTCCTCCCTTCCTGCCTGTGGGCAGTGTGTGCAAAGGTGGCCTGAGCAGATGAGCCTGTGGGCTGGGGCCTCCCCTGCCCGAGCCTGGCCCAAGCTGATTTTCAGGAGAGCTGCTGGGTTTGGCTTTCTTGTGGATCCATTCTGCTGCCTTAGTCTTGTTTCCTTGTCCCCAGGGCAGGGGTAGTTGAGCCGCAGTGTCACCTTGATGGAGTTTCAGGCTCTTTTGGGCAGCCCAAGTGGCAGCCCAAAGCTGCAGCCAGGTGAAGGAGGGGTGGGCTTGGATGGTCTCAGCCTCTTTATTTAGTTTTGCCATCAGGGGCAGATCTCCTTCCTGGCCATGTTGGAGCCATTTCCCACAACACTGCAGTCTGTGGGACGGCTGCTGTGCCCCAGCCCCTGTGAGGAAGGCGCCGTGGCACACACAGACAGCCCGAGCCCCACAGTGCCCAGGCCTGGCTTTGGAGGGTGGGCTGTGCGGCCGTGAGGGATCGGCCAGATGGACGCGGCCAGGGAGTTTTGCTCAGGGGCTCCATGTGCAGCTGGAGGCCGGGGGTGAGGGGCGTCCCTCAGGGAGGGCTCTGCCTCGGCCCCGGGGCTCTGGAAGGGCTTTGCCGTGACCCCGAGAGTGGTCGGAGCTGCCCCTCAGCTCGGGGTTTGAGGGGCCAGGAAGCTGAGCGGGGCAGGGGCTGAGGAGAAGCGCTTGGGGCGCGGCTGGAGGAGAAGCCGAGCGTGAGGCGGCAGTGTGTGCTGCCAGCCCAGAAAGGCAGCCCTGTGCTGGGATGCATGGAAAGGAGCCAAGGGCAGCGGGTCAGGGGAGGTGACTGTGGCCCTCTAGTCCATATTTCAGAGCCCACCTGCAGCACTACACCCGTGTGTGGGGGGGGCCCAGCATAAGAAGGACATGGGGCTGGTAGAATGAGTTCAGAGCAGAGCGATGGAGATGCTCAGGGGGCTGGAGCAGCTGTGCTATGAAAACAGGCTGGGCAGGGAATGTGCTCCATTCAGCTTAGGGAGAGATGCCTGTGCCCGGATTGAGGCGTACATGAGAAGACCATGTGATGACAACATCCTGATTTTATTTAACATGGATTTTATTTTACAAGAACTGTGAGGGAGAGAGATAGAAAGAAACAGGAGTGTGTCCTAGGGTGACTTTAAGCTGCTTGTATCCCCAATTGTCTGTTCTGTGTGTGCTGCATGTTGTGTTCTGTACCCTTCAAAGTGGTTCTCAGATGAAGCAGGGAAAGAAGCGGCACACTCTGTTTTGAGAAAACAGAGTTCACTCCTATGAGTTTTTTTCCTCCGGACTCTATGTGTTCATTGGAGGCACAGACAGTGGCCAGACAGAGAACTTTTTTTGCTGTTAGTTAGTTTAGCTAGCTGAGGCAGGGAACCTCCTTGGACTGTTTAAATTATTATTATTTTTTTTTTTTTCCCCTTGGGATTGTTTAAACCTGTCCTGGACTGAAAAGCCCAGACAGACACAGGATCTCACACCTGCAGCCCACGGGGGCCTGGACCTGGGCATTTTGCAGCACCAAAGGGACTGGGACTGATAAGAGACTGAGAGAGCTGAGCTCACTCACGGCAAGGGCTTCTCTCAGTTTTGCCATCTCTCTTCAGAGCGGTGAGAGGTTTTATTGTTTCATATTATTCATTCTTTATGCTTGTGGGCATTTTGTTTGTCAAATCAATAGTTTTTTCCACTTTCCTCCGAGGAAGTTCTTTACCTGGGCCTGCTGAGGAGAGGGGCTGTTTGGGTTTGCCAACCAGAGGAACCCCATTGGCAGGTTTCCTCCCAAATTTGCCCTAAACCAGGACAGAGGGAGGACTCAGAGAGAGAGAGAATAGTGTGTAAGAAAATCAGATGGACCTAGATGATTTTTTGAGATCCTTCCCAACCCAAACAACACTGTGACTGTGGAACACATCTGAATGTGTATTTTAGGTTGATATAATTAATACCAGTGTCATCAGAATTTTTTAAACTTTCTATTTTTATTAAAATTATTTACTACTATCAATACTACTTCTTCTTTTTCTTCTTCTGTTTCTTCTTTTGCTATTCTTATTCCTAAATCCTATTCCTATTTACTGCCACCATTTCTTCATCTTCTTTATTGACTATTTCCTATTCCTATTCTAATTCTATTTTTTTTGTGTTCCGTGCAGCGGCGTCCTGTCCATCCCTAATCCTGGGGCCGCGGGGCGCAGCAGGAGAAGCGGAAGAGGCCGCGCAGCGCCCGCAGCGCCCGCCGGAGCCGGGAGAGACGTTTCTTGCGGGAGGCCCGCTGCTGGCTGAGGGTGCCGGCCTCTGGCTCCTGCTCCTGGAAGGCACCAGGGGCCCCGTGTCCTCTGGGGGCCAGGGCTTCCACGTGGGGAGGCGAGGCACAGAGCAGCCCCCAGGGGCGCGGCTCAGATGCCTCGTCCTCAACCCAACCCTCACGCAGGATGGGCACGAAGATCCCGCCTGGCAGGAGGAACCCACCTCTCGCCAGTCTTGGCTCTCTGCTTTGGTCTTCGTGGAGCTCGAGGACGCTGATTTCATCCCACTCGTCCTCCTCGTACAGGAAGGCCTTGTCCCCGATGTTCTCTTCCCACCTGTACAGCACAAGGTCTTGCTCACTGTCACTTTCCCAGGTAGACTGCACAGAGGCTCTCCTTCCATTGCCTCCGGACACCTTCATGGCAACAGAGTCTTCCTCCTGAGAAAGCTGCTGCACAATGGACTGTTCCCAATCTGACACTTCTTGGAGACAGTTGAAATCTCCATGAGACAGCTCCTGCTGGCTGTAATCTTCCCAGTCTGAGAGACTGTGGGAGATACTGACTTGTGCCTGGGAAAGGCCTTGCTCTGGGAATTCTCCCCAGTCAGAAACTTCTTGGTAGCTCTCAACATCATCATGGGACAGCTCATCTTCAGTGTATTCATCCCAGTCAGAGAGCATGTTATAGATATCGGCTTCTTCTTGGGAAATTACCTGCCGAATGAAGGATTCCCTTTGGGATACTTTGTTGCTGCTGGTTTCTTCTGGGGACAGCTCCTGCCCAATGCAGGCTTCCCCTTGGGATCCTTCCTGGTCGTTGCTGGTATCTGCTGGGGACAGCTCCTGCTCAATGCAGGCTTCCCCTGTGGACCCTTCATTGTAGCTGCTGGTGATTTCTGCTGGGGAGATCTCCTGCTCAATGCAGGCTTCCCCTTGGGACTCCTCCTGGTAGTTGCTGGCTTCTACCTGGGAAAGCTCCTGCTCAATGCAGGCTTCCCCTTGGGACCCTTCCTGGTATTTGTTGATTTCTCCTTGGAACAGGTCTGTGTGTTCCTCTTCTTTGCACTGAGAATCCTCAAGCTTCTCAGCCATGGCCCCCTCCTTGCTCTCTTCCTGTGCTAGGACTGATGCCCTGTCTGCCTCCTCCTGCTGTTCACTGAGCCCCTGGGCTCCCGCTGGGCTGGGCGAGGGGCTGGGGGGGCAGCAGGGGCTGTGTGGGGCAGATGTTGGGCTCTCTCCCCTTTCTACTGCAGCTGCTGCTTCCCTTTCTGCAGCCGTGCTCTGCTGCAGGGCCCCCTGTTCCTCTGGCTGCTGGACCTCCAGCACAGGCTGAAGCAGCTCCTCAGAGCTGATGTTCCCCGCTAAGCCCAGCAGAGCCTGGCAGCAGCCTGGGGGGCTGGCTGGGGCAGGGACTGCTGTCTGTGTCCCTTCCCATGGCACCTCCTCACTGCCAGCAGGGGAACCGAGGCTCTTTCCTACCTCAGCAGCCAGAGGCTCCGGGGGCTCCTCCACCTCCTCAGCAGCTCCAGCTGCAGCAGCAGCAGCTGCCAGCTCATCCTCTGTGGGACTCCCTGGGGCAGGAGAGGTGCTGGGCAGCTCAGGGGCTGCCTCTCCTGCCACCTGGGTGCCCACGCTGCTGGGAGAGCCGGGCCCTTGCTGGGCACAACTCTGGGCATCCTCAGCCTTCTCTGGGTGCAGGGGGTCATCATTGGTCTCGCACCTGATGTAGTCTTCCCATTGGGATGGTTCCTGGCTGCTGGCACTTTCTTCCAGTTGGGACAGCTGGTGGTCACTGCTGTCTTTTTCCCACCGGGCCAGGTTTTGGAGACTGTAGCCTTCTCCTTGGGAAACGTCCTTGTTGTTGTTGTCTCCCAGTTGGGACAACTCTGGCTCTCCCTTGTCTCCTTCCCATGGGAACATGTGCAGATGGCTTTGCACTTCTTCTGAAGGAGAGAGTTGCTGATATCCCTCTCCTTCCCACTGGGAGAGCTCTCGATCCATGTTATATTTCTGGTCTTCCTCCATCTTGGCAAAGGGCCCCTCCTCCTCAGGGTCTGGCAGGGGCCAGCCGGAGCCGCCGCCTGCCCACGGCCACTGCCCGCTGGGGGCCTGGTCTGCTGGCCGGGCAGGCAAGGGGCTGGGTGCCTGGGAGTCGGGCTTCACCTTCTCCTTCTCTCTCTCTGATCTCCTGCAATGCAGAAGGGGATCCTAGGAGCTGCTTCCTGCTGAGCAAGTGGCTCTCCTGGGACTGGGCAATGCAGGGCCCCGCGCCCCCTTATATACCCCTGCGGGCGTGGCTGCGCCATGTCAACGGGGCCCTGGGCCCCACAACGTTCCACATTCCCCAGGGCCCTGAGGGAACGCTGCTGTGTCACAAAGGGCCATGCCCGGCACCCCTTCAGCAGCCCAACCCACTGGAAGTGGCACGGAGCAGCCCCCGGAGTGCTGGGCCTCCGGCCCCTTGCCATCTTCTGGTTATTAAAATGATCAGAAATGCCTCTGCCCAATTTAAGGGTGCAAAGTCAATAGCATGGGTTTTATTGAACAGCAAATTAAAAACACACAGAGAGAGAGGGAGAGAGAAACGGAAATGAGGTTGGGGGAGAGAAAAAGTGACCGAGAGAGATGAAGTAAAAAATGTCCCCAGTCTGTGGATTCCAAAGGCTCTCCCATGGTCGCTCCCCATCAGCTCTTGGTGCTGAGGGTCCCCCGCACACACGGAGTTCAGAGGGCTGGTGCACACCTGGGCCGGGTGGGAAGGCCCAGGTCCATCCCCTGATGGGGACAAGTTTGACAGAGTCTCCTGCAGCAGAGTCTGGATCTGTGTCAGCCCTTTGCCTGACGAGCAGCGCTCTGCTGCAAGGCCTCAGCAATGAGTGTGGGCAGCGCTTTGGGGCTCTTGGATGGATTGATGGCACCTGCTCAGCTGCACCTGAGGGGAATGTGCCGTGGATGTGGCCTTCCCGGGCTGGGGATTTTACAGCTGAGCCAGTTTGTGTGAGGGAGGATGAGTGTCCCCTGCCTGTGCCCAGAGGTGACAGCAGAGCCCCAGGACTCTCCTCCTCCCTTCCTGGCTGTGGGCAGTGTGTGCAAAAGGGGCCTGAGCAGATGAGCCTGTGGGCTGGGGCCTCCCCTGCCCGAGCCTGGCCCAAGCTGACTTTCAGGAGAGCTGCTGGGTTTGGCTTTCTTGTGGATCCATTCTGCTGCCTTAGTCTTGTTTCCTTGTCCCCAGGGCAATTAATGGCCCAGCTGTTAAAACAAGGTGGGGAAGTGTTCTTTATCTCTTCCAAAACCCATCCTCCCTCCAGGGGCTTATCTTCTGTTAATGGGCCATTGATGCTCACTGCATGACTGATAAAAGTAAATCATCCCATTGGGAGATGTTCCACCCACAGGGAGGAGCCAAGCATTCCTACCATGATATAATCTGACATTAACCGCACCAGAAGCAGCCTGTTTCCACTGGATTCCCAGAGGAGGACCAGACCCATCTGAACCACCACTGGACCATCAGAGGAAAACTACACCCTCCTACAAGGTCATTGCTTCAAGAAAACTACATCTGTCACTCTAGGAGGACTGCAGCCACAAACAGCCTGACTAACTGGGTGTCAGGTTGTAATCTGACTCTGTCAATAGTTTGGTTTTTTTACTACTGCATTTTTTGTTTAATTTTTAGTTTTTTAGTTTAGGCTCCGAGGAAGAGGAAGATGCCTTGGGACAGCCAGGCAGGTGAGGAGGAAGTCAGTGCCCCTTTCCCCCTCTCTCCTGCTCCATCTCCCAGCCCAGCACGGCCCCCGGGTGCAGGACAACCCCACTGCCAACACCATCCTGCTGGGTATGGACTGGGGGGATCTCCTTCCCCTTCCGTCTGGCACGGAGGCAAATCCCATCCTCTGCTTGTCCTTCTTCTCCCAGAGAAGGAGCTGAGGTTGCAGACCAGGGAGGACAAATTTCCACGGCAGAACCTGGAAGAGGCTGTTTTGAGTGGGTCGTCAGCACAGGAATCCAACAGGGAGAAAAAGCCCCAGAGATCCCTTAGGAGGAGTGGCTCCAAACCCATTCCAGGGGGCTCTGACAAGGAAAGACCACCCAGTTCCAAGAAGGTGGACAGAGCTTCAGCCGGGGCTCTGAGCTGGTCCATGAGCAGCATCATGATGGGGAGAAGCCCCACAAGTGCTTGGAGTGTGGGAAGAGCTTCAGGCAGAGGTCCCAACTGATCAGCCACCAGAGGATCCACACTGGGGAGAGGCCCTATGAGTGTCCCCAGTGTGGGAAGAGGTTTCAGACCAGCTCCACTCTCCTCAGGCATGAGCGGATTCACACTGATGAGAGGCCCTTCCGCTGCCCCGACTGCAGGAAGGGCTTCAAGCACAACTCCACCCTCGTCACCCACCGGCGCATCCACACTGGGGAGAGGCCCCACGAGTGTCCCCAGTGTGGGAAGAGCTTCACCCAGAGCTCTGCCTTGACCCGACACCAACAGAGGCACCGGTGAGGGAAGCCCTGAGAGTGCCCCAAATGTGGGAAGAGCTTCGTGACCTGCTCCAACTCCATCCCCCATCAGAGGACACACACTGGGCAGAGCCCTGGTGACCCACATTCACTGTGATCTGCATTGGGAAGACACTGGGATGATGGTTTTTTTGTTTGGTGGTCCTTAATATTTTTTTTATTCATTTCCATCCCTTTAAAGTAGACAAAATTTGGGTAAAAATCAATAAATTTATCAAAGGCATCTAAAGCTTCACTTCACTAGTGTTCCCAGGGAATCTGGGATTTAGGGAGATATGCTGGAGCATTTGGGGCTTGTTCCACCTGGGATCTTTGTTCTTGTTTTAAAAACAAGCAAGGTTCTCTACTGCAAATGTACAGAAACCAGGAACTTGGGGAAGAGAGGGCTGAGAGTGCCAAAGCCTTGGTGACTTCTTGCACACCTTGTGGTTGAGGGTGTCCAGGGCAATGGACTCACAAGTGGGGTCTCTGCCCTCCCGACTGACAGCTGCCATCTCTCCTTCAGCCCCACAACCTCCTGGGAAGGGCCTCCATCCACACATTCCATCCCCAGCCAGAGATCCTCATCCACGAGGTCATCCAGCATCACTGAGGCTACAGCAGGGAGTGCTCCTGGGACCTGGTAGAGCACCATGGGTTTCCTGGGATCCTTTTGGTATCTGTGGCTGAGAGGAGTGGGGTGGATGGAATCAGGATGGTTCACAGCTCACCAGCCCCACTCCAAGCAGTGCTTTCTCCTGCTGTGTGGGGACCAAGTGGTGACTGATATTGGGACCCCTCTGGATTTGACTCCTGCAGAGCACACAGTGGGTCAGACCCTGGGCTGAGGGAAGGGGTCCCATGTAAACCCAGCACAGGCACTGCTCTTTGAAGAGGGCGTTCTGCAGGGAGAAAGGAGAAGAAGAAACTTTCCTGTCTCCTGAGATTCCCCCTCCTCCTTCAGCAGCCATACCCCAATCAATCAGTACCAGATACTGATCACTTCCATGCCAGGGAGCACAAGGCACTCAAAACTGAACCCTGCAGGAGCCCAGCCCTGCCTGCCCATTTTGAGGCTGTGGGGGAATGGAATTTCCTCAGGAGCTGACCCACGATGATACTTTGCCACTTGTGGGATTTTCACAGCCTTAGAAGTTGTGTGAGATCTCTGTCCCAGCACCTGCTCACCCTTCAAATGCACACACGTGCCTGGGGGCAATTCAGGTTTCCTGCAGTGGTGGCTGCTTCCCTTTGAAACAGGAGCTGTTGACTTCTCCTGAGTACTTAACTCCCTTCTAACTATTAGAAAGCGAGTGAGTAATGGAAATTACCCTTGAGGAAGGGGACCAGAAGCTTGGAAAAGGATGAAATACATCTGAATTATGAATGAAATCTATTTCATTTATTACTTTAGTACTAATCTATTTTTACAAACAAAAACATGTTTCTGAGCTGAAGCTGCTCACACCCTGGAAAGATTTTACTGTTGCTTTATTAATTAAGGCTGTCCCCAGCCTATGGAGCAGCCTGGCTCTCTGCCCCTCTGCCCACAGGGCTGCAGCACTCCCAGCTCCCCCAGGAGCCAAAAGAGGGTTGGCAGAAGGGCAGGTGTCCTCAGCAGTGACAGCACCACTGCACTGTTCTCCCTGCTCTGCCCCTGTGGAGACTCGGGATGGCCAAATCCCTCCAGGCTGCACATTCCCCAGCACAGGGACCATTCCCCTCGGGAGCAGCCCACGCCCAGTTTGGTTCCAGGATGGGCTGGTGAGTCCTGTCCCAGGGAGAGGCACCCAGGGCCGGGCTGCTGCCACTCCCTGCTCCAAGTGCCTCCTTCCAGCCGGGCTCTGGGGCTGCTGAGGCTGCTCTGGGCTCTGCCAGGGATCTGCTGGGGCTCAGCTCTCAGCCACGCTGGGCCTGCTGCCCATCACATTGCTCCAGGCACCTGAATCACACCGGGAAACAAGGGAAACTTGCAAGCGCGTTGAGATTCAATAGTTTTTATTGAAAAAATCCTAAGTAGCCAACAGAAAGCTGTTCTCAAGTGCTGCATCTCCTCTGCACCCACGTGTCCTGTCTCCTCTGGGTCAGCTCTTGCTCTCCAGTTGCTCCTTGCAGGCCACAAGGAGCCAGCAAACACCCTGTGTAGGCACCATGTGCAGGTTTTAAATACTAAGTTCAATTTATCTTCAACTTTAACTAGTTTATTTGTAGTAGAATTAACCCTTCCTCAAAAAATAACCATTGCTTGCCTGTTTTTAAAACACTCACATAGTTTGAATTTGCTTTATCGTGTACAGGTTATGTTTAACTGAAAAATGTTTTGAAGAGAAAAACACATTTACTTTTTTTATGTCTTCCAGTTTTCATAAGGAAATCTGGCTGGCTTTGTTTTGTTCTGGTACTGCAGGTTTCAGACCCATTCCTTGCAGTCGAATTGAAGATGAGTTTCATGGCATAGAATTGAAGAATCTACCACAGAGAATGACGGGTAACAGTTTAAAATTAATCTTACTTGGATTATGACTTGTGGTCCTTATAAAAACCCTTTCCAAGGGCTGGGTTTTCAAGCTGGAGGATGAAATACAGCGAGTTTCTCTGGATAATGCTGGAGCCCATCTCAGCAGATGCAGAAATGGGCCAGAATCCAGCATTTGGGGTGTGAATTTTGGGTCCTGGCCTTGCCCCAAAGGGGAGAGACAGGATGTCCCCTGCAATGTCTGCATGGAGCAGACAGAACAGATGGGGAAGTGTCTGCAGGGCCCCTGGAAGGGAATCTTGGGGTTCCTGTCAGCAGGATCCTTTTGTAGCTTCAGCCTGGGCTGGGCAGCACTTCCATCTGCAGCTTCCATGTGCTGCTCCAGCAGCTGCTGCTGGGGACCCTGAGGGAAGAGGCCCCGGGAGGGATGGAAATGCTGCAGGGACAGCACCAGCCAGGGCCAGGAATGAGCTTTGCCTTCCTGGCTGGTGCAATGAGGCTCCTTTGGTGCAAGAGGAGGCAAAGATAAAGTCAAGTTCAACAGTTCAAGGAAAC
Organism: Zosterops lateralis; assembly: GCF_965231275.1. NCBI lineage: Eukaryota > Metazoa > Chordata > Aves > Passeriformes > Zosteropidae > Zosterops > Zosterops lateralis. The sequence goes on from NC_139783.1 coordinate 3,537,577, forward strand.
ATGTAGAACATTGGAAGGCTCTCAAAATGCCACACATTCATCTGTTAGCTCTTCAGTGTAAGTCCTTGTAAAAAGCCTTTCCAGTCTTCCTTTGGATTCCAGGGCCCACGGCTGGGCTTCAGAGCTCAACTGATTTTTATTTTCCAGGTTTTTAAACAGAGCTCTTGTCAATTGTGCAGCCCTTGTAATTTTTTCTCCTCTGGTGACCTTGACAGTGGTTCTGTGCTCCTGTGAGGCACATCTAGAGGGGCGGTTGGCAACCATGGAATCCTCTGGGAAAGCACTTGATTGACTTCAGGGCATGGGTGGAAAGCTCAGCCTGAGGACAGAACTGTTCCAGATGCCTCTGTCCATGTTCAGCTCCTCACAGTTGAATCCCTGAACATGCACAGTGGTTTATAGGGATTTATTTTCCCCTCCTGTTCACTTGGAGGTGATTTTGGGATCCTTTAGAGGAACATCTGACCAGCCCCTGTCCCCATTCCATTTTATTCTCTCCACTTTGGAGTTGGCCTGCTGGGTTTGACATGGAAATTGGTAGTGTTTCCCCGTTCTTCCCTCCAGGTCTCAACTGTGACTTGTATTAAACCCTGCAAATAGCCTCATTTATCTGGTGGGGAAGATGTGAGGTGGAGAAAGTTAATAGGATTTTGTTTACATGGAACCTGTGATGGTAAAGAAAAATGAGGTTTGTCATTTTGGTGTGGTGCTGCGTGTTGGGATTTGGGGGTTTATTTCTTGTTCTTGTTCCTATTATTCATTAGTATTACTTTTCATTGGTAAGACTTTTAAATCTTAGACATTATTAAGAGTGGCTGGATGTCACTCACTGGGAAAATTCCCTTGGTTTTCCCACCAAGATTAAACTGTACAGTCAACTCCGAGTAGCCAGTGGATTCTAAAGATGGAAAATCCTGTTAATGGTGGGTTTGGTGTGGTTTGGAGCTGGGGAAGGGTCTGATCCCCTCCCGGAGGTGCCCCAAGCCCACTCTGCTGCCACGCCTGCACTGGCGGCCCCTCAGGGCTGCCCTGCCCTGGGGACATGGTGGGACCCCCCTCCTGTCAGGGCTGAGGCTCCTCATGGCCCCTCAGAGCCCTTCATGGCCCCACAGAACCTCTCCTGGCCCCTCATGGCCCCTCACGGCCCCTCATGGCCCCTCACAGCCCCAGCCATGGGGCTCCTCCCAAAGGAGGAGGGGTCGGGCCCTGTTTGTCCTCCTTTCATTTCGGTCCCTTCCCAGCCCTGAGGAAAGAAAGGCTGCAATGGAGCCTTTCCCCAGCCTTTCCCTCTGGGTTCATTGCGGCTGAAACTCTGTGCTGGCGCTGGCCCCAGCGCCAACATCCCCGCAGCCCCGCAGGCCTTTGGTGTCCCCCCGTGTCCATTCCCTGTCCCCGAGTCCCGCCCGGCTCTGGCAGCAGCAGGAGCCGCAGCGCAGCGGGCGCCGGCCCGGCCCAGCCGGGGCTCCCGGGCAGGAGCAGCAGCAGCGCCGGCCCCTTCCCACCTGCTCCTGCCTCGCCTTCCAAGGCCTTTGTCCACCTCAATTCGGCACTAGAGCAACAATCACCCACCAACAGCCCTGATTGCTCAGGGCCCGCCTGTGCTGCCCTGACCCAGCCTGCAGAGAAAGAAAGGATCGGCTTCCAGCGCTGTTTCCAGCACTGTTTTACTCCCCCTGAGGTGACAGCAGGAGGTGCTGCTGCCTTTGCCTTGGCAATTGTGGATCATGGCTGCTCTTGCCCCTCTTCTGGTGGCCACTTGAATTTTATCAGTAAAACTGCAATTGCCCTTTTTGATCAGTGACACCCAGAGGTGCTTTTATGATAGGAAACTCTGGCATCATGAGTAGCAGATCTCCAAATGTTCGCAAGTTCCTGAACACAAAGTTGAGGAGAGTTAAAGGCACACAGGCCACATTTGCAGCACTCAAACACAGCCCTGTTGCTGCTGAAATAGAATCAACTGGCAGAGGCCATCACAGAAATTGCCTCTGCAATGTCAAATAAAATGAAAAAAAATCCACCAGGAGAAAGAGAAACCAGAACTTCTCAATTCGCTTCATTGCTTCCTCTGAGCAGCAGCAGCAAGTGGAGATGGGCAGAGGTATTTGCAGCTGCTGCTGATCCCAGCTGGAGCCCAGCCTGCTGCCCAGGGCCAGCGGGAACCTGAGCCCAGCCCGGGCAGCTCCCGCAGTGTCGGGAGCTCAGCGCAGGCGGGGCCAGGCCCAGAGCCCCGGGCACGGCCGCCCATTGCGGGGCAGCGGCGCAGGCGGAATGTCCTGCGGCCCAAACCTCCTGCTCCTGCCACACAGCAGCGCCCATCCTTCTCCCCCTGCTCCTCCTCTCCCAGCACGCCACCAATTCCAGCTCCCAGGAGCCTTCCCAAGACAGGCCTCAGACTCCTGTTTCAGCCTGAGTGTCCCTGCAGAGGAACAGGCCATCTTTCAGGCACTTCCACAAGCTCAGGCTTCTCATTTCATGAGGCATCTGGGATGAAAATGGTCTTTTTCAGAAACACAACTGCAGAGGGAATGGATTAGAAATGATTAGAAAAAATGATCCTTCTTCCAGACAAAGTCCACCAAGTCATTCTCCTTTTGCATTTCTCCTTTTCAGATTCTTTCAGGCGTCTATTCGGACAGGTTCAGCTTGTTCTGGTTCTTACCATGAACTGGTTGTGCTCTTGATTTGGATCAATGCATGAGATGTAGAATCATCTAAACTGAACACAGAAAGAAGCTCTCTCTGTCAGCCCATTTTCATGCTCAAGATCCCTTTTCAGGTATCCATGGGCATGTTGGAATGATTATCACACAACTCTCCATTTCTGGCTGCAGCCTCTGGAGATTCTTTCTCTGCATTCAGCCAGCCTTGTATTCTCTAACGACTCCAGATACCCAGTCATGTTTTCTTAGGGTAGAACAGTAACAATGAAAACCTCACCAATGGCACAACTCCCCAGTCCACCAGGAAAAAAAAGGACAAGTTGTAAGGTTCTCCAAATATTTGTCCTGCTTTGCTGCAAGAGTTGTGCTGCACTCATGGTGTGGAAAGCCAAGAGAAGCTGCAGTTGTGGCACATCTTGTGACAAAAGTTTGACCTCATTCTCCAGGAAAGGTTCTTAAAAAGAGCAGACGAGACAGTGGAGAAAATTCCTGAAAAATTGAAACAGCTTTCCAGAAGTGAAATGAAAATGGAAAGAAACAATCCAAGATGTTTTCTGCTATTGATTTCTATGCTCCCATTTTCCATGTTGTCCTACTTCTCCATCCCATTCATTCCAAATGGATCTCACCTCTAAGACCAATGACTTAGCCAGTTTTAGACACTGTAAAATACCATGAGCTACAAATAGTTGGCCTTCCCCTGTTCTTGTTGGAAAGCAGTGCTGGAGCCTTAAGTGCAGGACTTGGGTCAGGCACGAATCCTCCAGGCAGGGAATGTGCCCTGACAGTGTGTGAGCCTGAGCAGGGCCAATGGCCAGCAGCGTTGCTGTGCTCGGGTTCCATGGAAGCATCCCAGGAGCAGCTGCTGAGGTCAGGAGCCATGGCAGGCACCAGGCTGCTCCAAAGGCCCTTGGCAGGGTGGGCTCCTGGCCTGGCTCTGTGTGCCAGGAGCCGGCAGCGCTGGGTGCAGGGAGCCCAGGGAGGGCACAGAAATGCTGGGCTGGGAAATGCTGGGGGGGACAGCGAGATGGGCGTGTGCAGCCGGCCAGGGCACAGCAGCAGCATGCACAGGGGGCACAGCCTGCAGGACACATGGCCAAGGGCTGGGCAGGGCTGGCAGGGCCACAGGCACCCAGGCCTTTGTCCCCTGGGCTCTGGCAGCGCCTCTGGAGGCCCCACAGGAGGAACTTTCCTTTCAGGGCCTGCACTTTGCTCCTCCCTGGCCCCTCCCTGAGGAGGCTGGCAGGGCTTGCAGTTTGATGACATTTGTCCTTGCTGCCCCTGCCATCCCACTGGCCCACAACGAGCCCCGAGGCACCCGGGAGGGACAGGCCCTGCTGTGCCAGGCCTGGGCTCAGGGCTTGGCCTTTCTGCTCCCTCCATCCAAGGCAGGCCTTGCTCAGCACCGCAGTTCCTGCTGCTGTGCCCCAAGCTGGCTCGGCCGCTGTTGGAAAGGGACTTGAGGTACCTCGATCCCCTCAGGGGGCACATGGGAGAAAACAACAAACTTCTCACCAGGGTGGAGAACAAACTTTAACTTGCAAATTTCAGAGAATGAGCTACATGGGAAATGTTAAAGCAACATGGAATTCCTGTAAATCATTTCACAAAGCAGTGACTGAGCAAACTCTAACCTGTCCAACTTATAGTTCTCCAGATTTTGAGAAGAAGTAGTCAGGAAGAGAGAGCAAGAGAGGGTGATCCACAGTCTTCCTTGGATCCAGCACCATCTCAGCTGCTGGGAGCTCTGGGGACATGGGACATGTCAGTGTCACACTCGTGTCACAGCCTCCCCTGCTCTAGTCCCTCTCACAGGTGGGGTTTTTGAGGTGCCAGGGGCTTGGCAGCCCCTTTGGGGCTGGAGCAGAGGCTGCAGTGGCTGGGGCTGGGGCTGGGGCAGTGACCACCCGACCTACACAGAACTTGCCCTGGCCCCAAACACACCCTGGAGATGTCTGGGGCCATTCATCATTTCTCTGCTCTCCAGCACCGAGGCAACGGACTGTGGCTGCAGCTCTGAGCTGGTGCCCAAGGCAACCACCCCTGGCAATGGGGCTGCATGGAGCTGCTCTCAGGAAACCCCCCAAGAGCTGGGGAGTGCCCCAAAACTGACTCAGAAACATAGGATACCTCAAAATCTCTTCAGGAATGTGAGTCAATATGAATGTGAATCAATGTGAATCAGTAAATCAATAACAGGTTCCCCCTCTTTTCATCATCCCCAGCCTTTGGCTGTCTCATTTCAGACACCACCCCACCTCCCCAGTCCTATTCCTATCCCTATCCCACCCCTGCTGGACATCAAGACCCCCTTCCCAAGCCCTATTTCCTCCATTTCCCACGTCCCAAACCCCCTCCCACCCATCCTGCCTCACCCCATGCCCACTCATCCCTCTCTTATTTGCATCCCACTTTGCCCAATCCTCTTCCAACCCCATCCCACCCTGAGTGGCTGTGGAATCAAGTAATTGTGGGTGGGATCGAGTAGTTTCCAGTGACATCGAGTGGTTGTGAGGTGACAAATAAAACCCCCGTGTCCCTTTGAACGCCAAGACATGGAGAAAATTACACCAAATACCCTGCACGCCCCCAAATGCGCAAAAGTATCTCTCTGAATCCCAGATCTCCTGGAAACACCAGAAAAAATGAGCCTATAGATGCCCTTGATGAGTTTATTGATTTTTATCCAAAGTTGTCTATTTTAAAGGGATGGAGATAAATCAAAAGAATATTAAGTACAATCAAAGAAAAAGAGCACCAGCCAAGTGTCTTCCCAAAGGAGATTACAATGAATGTGGGTCACCAGGGTTCTTAAAAATGTAGGTCATCCAATGGGGGATGGAGTTGGAGCAGAACACGAAGCTCTTCCCACAGCCAGGGCAGTCACAGGGCTCCCCTTACTGATGGTTCCGTTGGTGTCGGGTCAAGTTAGACCTGTCTAGGAAGCTCTTCCCACACTGGGGACACTCGTGGGGCCTCTCCCCAGTGTGGATGCGCCGGTGGGTGACGAGGGTGGAGTTGTGCTTGAAGCCCTTCCTGCAGTCGGGGCAGCGGAAGGGTCTCTCCTCTCTGTGAATCCGCTGGTGCACGAGAAGATCTGAGCTGGTCTGAAACCTCTTCCCACATTCAGAACACTCATAGGGCCTCTCCCCAGTGTGGCTCATTTGGTGGATGATCAGTTTGGACCTCTGGTTGAAGCCCTTCCCACATTCCCCACACTTGTATGGCCTTTCCTCAGCGTGGGTGTTCTGGTGGCGGATCAAGTGGGAGCGTTGGCTGAAGCTCTTCCCACATTTCTCACACTCATAGGGCCGTTCCCTGGTGTGGATCCTCTTGTGGCGGATCAGGTGGGAGCTTGTGCTGAAGTTCATCCCACATTCCCTACACTCGTGGGGCCTCTCCCCAGTGTGGATGCGCCGGTGCTTGATGAGAGTGGAGTTGTCCTTGAAGCCCTTCCTGCAGTCGGGGCAGCGGAAGGGCCTCTCATCAGTGTGAATGCGCTTGTGTGAGAGGAGACTGGAGCTGGTCTTAAACCTCTTCCCACACTGGGGACACTCGTAGGGCCTCTCCCCAGTGTGGATCCTCTGGTGTCTGATCAAGTATGACCTCCAGCTGAAGCTCTTCCCACACTCCAAGCACTTGTGGGGCTTCTCCCCATCATGAAGCTGCTCATGGACCAGCTCTGAGCCTCGGCTGAGGTTCTGTCCACCGTCCTGGGACTGGGGGTGTCTTTCCTCCTCAGAGCACCCTGGGATGGGTTTGGAGACCCTCCTCCTAAGGGATCTCTGGGGCTTTTCCTCCTTGTTGGATTCCTGTGCTGTGGAGCTGCTCAAAACAGCCTCTTCCATAAGGTTCTGCTGTGGGGATTTGCCCTCCCTGGTTTCCATCCTCAGCTTCTTGTCTGGGGGAGAGGAAGGACAAGGAGAGGATGGGATTTGCCTCTGTGCCAGAGGGAAGGGGAAGTGTGGAGAGGCTGGCTGAGAAATGGGAAAAAGATAAGGGACACAATAGCTCTCAGAACTAGAAGCTAGGACAAGGCCAGCATGAGGATGAGGGAGAGGAACTGAGATCATGAGAAAGAGGAGTTAAATGCTACAAGGTGATACAACTGTTGCAATATGCTGATATAACATGAAGTAAACTATTGTGTAGTCACTACCAATCAGGAGCTTGGCTTTTGCAATATGTATGAGCTAATTAAGCAAAGTATATAACTTAAGACTGTACTTGAATAAACTGAGTTCTGCTGATGACCTAATGGTGTCGGCGTCTCCCTTCTCCAACAAATGGTGACCCCGACGGCTGCCTCTCGTCTCGACTAAAAGAAAAAGGGGGAGCACGTCTGCCACGGTTGGAGAAGTAGGGTTGGGGCCTGATGCAACCGGGTCGGCGTTAAACGACGAAGGGATAACGCCCCCAGGAGCCATAGAGGTGGTCCTGGGCCATACGTGCTGCCGAAGCCGGAGAGTTGCAACAAGCGCGCGCTGACGACATAATGGACAGGCAAGCAGCATATGATTTATTTATGACAGGGTTAGAGAAACGGGGGGTTAAAGACATAAGGAAAAACCTTCCGGGATTACTAGCATGGGGATATGCTAAAGGCTACTTTGTTAACCCACATTCAGTACATGAGCTTTCTGAATGGCGAAAATTTGAAGATAAGATATGGGAGGCGAGTTTAGATGATGATAAAACAGCTAAGAAGTTAGGGAAACAGTGGCGAGCAGTACATAATGCTCTGCTGCAACACCAAGTAGAAAAACGAGCAGCTCAGCAGGCAGTAGCAGCCCAGAGAATGAATCTGACATATTCATCAGAGTAATACTTTCTCTTGCCTCCTGGATGTACAACAGTACATGTGCCTCCAAAGCAAATGAGTGCCACCAGAGGGAACACGGTTGTTGGGGTATTTCCAAGCTTGTGTTTACACCCCACCAACTTTTGTTATTTCAAGCTCGCTAGCAAGCCCTAACACAAGAGTCAGTTGCCACACAGAAACAACCTGGGGATCCTCTACATGGGGTTACCTTAAATGAATTGCCGAGAATAGGCAACTAGATAAGAACAGAGGCACAGGCTCTGTTAGGACCGAAAAAATGTTGAGAAGTCATGAAGCTCGCTAGAGCTGCTATGAATAAGGTAAAAGATCCACATAAAACCCCTATATATATGAGAATAAAACAGGGTAGAAAAGAACCATTAGGCAAATTTGTAAATCGACTAGTAAAAGGAATAGAAAAAGCTAGAGTGCCACTCTATATGCAAGGAGCTATGTTAAAACACTGTATACTTCAAAATGGTAATCAGGCTACAAAAAACCTAGTTAACACCTTGGAAGCTAATTGGTCTGTAGAAGAGGCTCTAGAGAAAGCAGCATCTGTGCCCTCAGGCATTTATTGTAGAGGCTATTAAAAGGCTAGGTGAAACAATTCAGAAACAGGCAGAGAGTAGGCAGGCTCAAGTTTTTGCTGCTCTTGCTCCACTCCAAGCTGCTGTTACAGCAAGTCAGCTGAAGCGAGGCAGAGAAGACCGAGAAAGGTGCTACTGTTGTAGAGGAAATCGGGAAACGGCAAGACCAGCGTGCCATCCAGCCGCCGCGCCAGGACACAAATAGCAGCTGTACAGCAGCCAGCGACCTGCACCCCGCCACCTCCGGAAGCCTCAGCCTGAACTTGGCAGCCACAGTGGACATATCTATTAAGGACAATCGCCCTGTGCCAATTCCCACTGGAGTAAAGGGACCAGTAACCTATCAGGGACAGTCGGTTCCTGCTTTACTTTTGGGACGATCTTCTACTTTTTTAAAAGGATTGGACATTACTGTGGGATTTATTGATGCTGATTTCACAGGTGAGATTTGTATTTTAGCACAGACACTGTATCCTCCAGTGCTCACTCCAGCTGGCACCCGGATAGCTCAATTGTTACCATTTTCGACCTTGGCTCCGGAACATCGCTCAGAAACACAAAGAGGGGACTATAGTTTTGACTCTACAAGAGGATCAGCATTCTTAACACTGGACCTGCTGAAGTACAATATATTGGTTGAGGTCACATGTGTGTGCTTACAGCCACAGGTCCTGTGTGGATTCCCAGCCGCTGGACGCAAGCAGGGAATGACAGCACCCAGCAGTCCAGCAGAACGAGAGCGGCATCACCTGCTCCTGATCCTTCAACCTGTGATAGCTCGGCTCCAGCCAGTGTGGCCTAATCCTCTAGTAGTAGAAAATAGAACTGATGTACTAACACAATTGCATGAACTACAAAGCACCCGACTACAATTAATTAAGAGTTCTAACTGCCTGCACTGCGACAAGCCTAACTGTGGTACTTGGGTAAAAATGTATTGTGGGGCTTGTTGCAGACAGTAGTGGGTTTTTCAACAGCAGCTTGCACACCCATGGTGCCCACGCTGCTCCTTTTATTAGCATCCTTATAATTGGCAAACAGCCATAAAAAATTATACAGGGTGCAGTACTGTGCCAGAAGCAGTAAACCTTGTTCAAGATTTAAGTCAAAGAGATAAGCAGCAATTGGCATTTTTAATAGAAAAAGAGGTGTGTCGCCTGTTGGCACAAAAGGCTACTTGCATATTGCAGACAACCTGCAAATATGGGGTGGGAATACCTCATATGCATCAGGTGGATCCTGCTGATTGGGATATGTGTTGTCGTCGCTGGGCTCACAGAGCTACCAAAAATAGATGAAAAGCAAAACATGTGGGTCACTTGGGTTAATCAATCTGGTCAGGATAATTTGTGTTTATCACCTGCCACGCCTTCCAATCCATTTCGCACTTGTCTAAAACAAGAATGTGCAAGGGAAGCGTGGAAAAGTTACATTTCTCATTGGCAAAATGAGACAACAGCACAATAGGAATATTGTTCTTGGTTTGCTGAAATCATTCAGCAAAGCAGTACTTTTCGTCGTAACCCTCTCCTGCCTATTGATTTGGTTCTATGGCTCAGAAAATGCTATCTTCTTGGAGCCCTTGTTCAGCAATTAAAGAAAAAAGGTGAGAATAGAAAAGAAGAAAAAGACATTCGAGTATTAAAATGGTTACAGCCACCCCTACAACAATGTAAAACTGTAAAAAGAGGGGCAAACGCAATGCCTCCAATATGAGAAAATGCTAATGTGTGGGTTACTTGGGCAAATGCAACCAGGACTAATGTTTTTTGTCTGTTATTAGCCAGTGTCTCACAGCCTTTCAAAACTTGCCTGATAGAGTTACCCCTTAATCTTACTAATCCAAAGGACAGAAGATTGTTTAGCAAATACAGTAAACTTGCATGTTGAGCCATAAAGCAGGCAAATGTTACTACGGAGGTCATATCAGCACTCACTCAGGACGTAAACAGCCTGAGACACACGGTTCTTGAAAACAAAGCCACTATTGACTTCCTTCTTCTTGCTCAAAGACACGGGTGCTCTGAGTTCAAAGAGATGTGTTGCTTTAATTTATCCGATCATAGCCAATCAATACATGCACAACTGGACTGGCTAAAAAGGCACACGACAGAGGTTAAGCTTTCACAAAATCCCCTAGATGACTAGCTAACCCAGACTTTTGGTCTAACACCATGGCTAACTCAGCTTTTGAAAGAAAAGTTACTATTTTGCTTATGATTTTAATTGTCATTCTATGTGTAAGATTGGAGTTTGCTTGCTTTTTTCGTTGTCAGTCCCAAGTGCTTGTAACCATTAAAGAAAAAAGGGGGAATTGTGGAGAGGCTGGCTGAGAAATGGGAAAAAGATAAGGGACACAATAGCTCTCAGAACTAGAAGCTAAGACAAGGCCAGCATGAGGATGAGGGAGAGGAACTGAGATCATGAGAAAGAGGAGTTAAATGCTACAAGGTGATACAACTGTTGCAATATGCTGATATAACATGAAGTAAACTATTGTGTAGTCACTACCAATCAGGAGCTTGGCTTTTGCAATATGTATGAGCTAATTAAGCAAAGTATATAACTGTCCTGGGTTGACAGTGCTCTCTATCCCATAATCCCATATCGTGGACACCCTTGTTATGTCTAAGAAGGTGATCCGTCCCCTTTAGGGGGGGCGGGCACTGGCCTGCTGGGCTGGCTCCACTTTGGCTTTTGGCTTCCCTGCTTCTAGTCGCTTCTAGTCGCTCGCTGTATCGCAAATTTTTCTGCTAGTTTCTTGCCCTTTTCGTTCTTTTGTTTTTTCTTCCTTTCCTTCTGCCGCCTCTGTGCTCTGTTTGTTTTTTTTTTTTCCCTTTTCCTCTTCTCCTTCCCCCCCCCCCCCCCCCCCCCCCTTTAAGATTTAGGACCGGCACCCGGAGCTGATCTGGCTGGAGGAGTCCAAGGAAGATCGCCGGGGCTTGTAAAAGAAGCGGCGCGCCCTCCCCCTCACAGTAACCTGAGCTTTTTTCTGTTCTTTTTTTTTTTCCCTTGTGTCGGGGGGTGTTTATTCATTTGTTAATAAACCGGTTTTTTCCACTTTGTGTTCAAGAGATTCCTTCCCAAACCCAGGGTTGGGGGGAGGGGTGGTAGAGGTTTTGTTATTAGGGGATTCCTTGGAGGGTTTCCCCTAATTCAACCTAAACCAGAACATATTTTGGTGCGTTGGCCCGGGAAACCCGAGTCAAAGAAAGTGGAAAAAACCTTAATAATAATACTGGTGATTCTAATTGTTTGGTGGGTGTATCAGGATGCTTTTTTCTGGACTCGTAATGGCAGTCGGGGTGAAAGCCTGTCAATATTTCTGGTCTCTAGGGTTTTTTGAGGTTTTATTACCTCTGTGGTGTCTAGGGTTATTTCCTTACCCGGAGATAGCTTTAGCATTTCTTCTTATACGTAACTTATGTTGCCGTGGGGCACTAACCAGAATATTGACCGGGCTCGGATTGTTTGTGATTGTTTACAAGAAGGTTGTAAATATGTTTGATGATTCGTTGTTATGGTTGGGCACTCAGTTTGTTAGGGGAGAAGCAGGGGAAGAGGTTTTTCAGCCTCTGTTTTCCCTCTTCTCCTTTGAATTGTTTATATCTTTATTAGGAAATGTTCAGTTTCCCCTGAGTGTCAAAGAGACCATCTTTCTGACATTTAATTTAATAAGCATTCTCTATATTGTCTGCAGTTTATATAAATTGAAAGCTGAGATTTCCAAAGGGGCTAATGAGACTTCTGAGTTACCAGCAAACCCAAGTAGGAGAAATCTTGAGTGGAGTGGGAAATGGGAAGATATGGGCCAAATTTTAAAGGAATTTTCCGACCCTATAGCCTGGGACTTTCCATCTGAACAAATTCAGAACCCAGCCGAGGTGGCTAAGTATTTGAAAGAGAGGTGCCAGGGTAATACCAAGGAGAAAAGGATTATTACAGTGAGCTGGGCCCTGGCATATGTTTATCGCACTCTCTTAGATACTGAAGGGCAGCAGACAGAAAACAGGGAACAGGGAGATAAGCTAGTTACTATCCCAATTACTCAGGCTGCAGCTAGTATCCCAGGCTCCAGGCCAGTAGTCGAATCAGACAGCAGGGCTCAACCGAGGGCTGTTGCTGCTAATAGAAGAGGCGGAAAGTGTACAACTAAGACCGATCGCAAGGTGGAGGATGATGATGATAATCCAGGAGAAGGACCTTCACAAAAATCAGAAACTACATCGAGGGGTGTAGATTCTGGAGCCAATATTGATTCATTTTCCCTAAAGGACCTTCGAGGCCTGAGGAAAGATTACAGACGACAACCTGATGAATCTATAATAAGTTGGTTAGTCCGCCTTTGGGATGCTGCAGGGGAGGCTACAGTTCTGGATGGCACTGAAGCGAGGCATTTGGGATCTCTGTCGCTAGACCCTGTTATTGATCAGGGCATGATGAGGGAGGCTAGCCCTCACAGCCTCTGGGAACGGATTCTGGACGGTGTAGCACAAAGATACCTGTGTGCAGATGACCTTTATTTGCAGCAGACACAGTGGAGGACCATAGAACAGGGGATCCAACGTCTGAGAGAGATGGCAGTAGCAGAGCTTATCTTTTCAGATGACATAACAACTAGGAATCCAGACCTGGTAGCATGTACACCTGTAATGTGGAGGAAACTTGTGCGACTTGGGCCATCTGAATACGCCTCTGCCCTAGCAATAATGAAGCGAGAGGAGACAGATGAGACTGTGCTCGATATGGCAAAAAAGCTTCGAGCATATGCTGATGCTGTACATGGCCCAACTCATGCCAGAATTGCAGCTGTGGAAACACGACTGCAGAAATTAGAGGACAAAATAGAGGAGAATCATAGGAAACTCAGGGAAGAGATTAAGGAGGACTTCCTCCAAATCTCGGCTGTGCAAATTAGAGGCCCTGGTATCCAACGCAGGCGCTCCTTTGATGGGGAGAGAAGGTACACCCCACGAGCTGAGTTGTGGTTCTTCTTGCGTGAATCTGGAGAGAACATGAGGAGATGGGATGGAAAGCCCACTGCTGCTCTGGCACAACGGGTACGTAATTTGAAGGAAGGTAGGATTCAAAGAGGAAGTCTCACTAAACAGAGAGCAGCTCCAGTTATTCGCAGCCAGGATGTCAAGTATGATGTCGATGATGACATGTCCGATCCCCTTGAAGGAACCTCTAAGACATATACCCCAGGGAAGAAGGATAACCATGCTTAGAGGGGCCCTGCCTCTAGCCAGGTAGAGGTTAGGGAAAATCGTGTGTTTTGGACTGTGTGGGTTCGTTGGCCTGGCACATTGAAGCCACAAGACTATAAGGCTTTGGTTGACACTGGCTCGCAGTGTACCTTGATCCCCTCGAGATGTGTAGGGGCAGAATCGATTTCTATTGCTGGTGTGACTGGGGGATCACAGGAATATACATTGGTGGAGGCAGATGTGAGCCTGACTAAGAATGAGTGGAAGAAACACCCTATTGCGACCGGCCCAGAGGCCCCATGCATCTTGGGCATAGATTACCTCCGGAGTGGGTATTTTAAAGACCCGAAAGGGTTCAGGTGGGCCTTTGGAGTAGCGACTGTGATGGCAGAAAGTATTCGACAGTTGAACACCTTGCCTGGACTGTCCGAGAACCCGATCACCGTAGGACTTATGAAGGGAGAAGAACAAGTAGTACCAATTGCCACTTCAATAGTGCATCGGCGGCAATATAGAACCACTCGAGATGCTGTGATCCCCATCCATAAGATGATTCGAGAGCTGGAAAGCCAAGGGGTGGTCAGCAAAACCCACTCACCCTTTAATAGCCCAATCTGGCCGGTGCGGAAATCTGATGGAGAATGGAGATTGACTGTGGATTATCGTGCCTTGAATGAAGTGACCCCACCTCTGAGTGCAGCCGTACCAGACATGCTGGAACTGCAGTATGAGCTGGAGTCCAAGGCAGCGAAGTGGTACGCCACTATCGATATTGCAAATGCATTCTTCTCTATTCCTCTGGCAGCCGAATGCCGGCCTCAGTTCGCCTTCACATGGAGGGGAGTGCAGTACACCTGGAACAGACTGCCCCAGGGGTGGAAACACAGCCCCACCATCTGCCATGGGCTGATCCAGGCCACACTAGAAAAGGATAAGGCCCCAGAACATCTACAATATATTGATGATATCATTGTGTGGGGAGACACAGCCACAGAAGTGTTCGAAAAGGGAGAGAAAATCATCCAAATTCTCCTGGAAGCCGGCTTTGCTGTTAAGAAGAGTAAAGTTAAGGGACCTGCTCGAGAGATCCAGTTCCTAGGAGTGAAGTGGCAAGATGGACGGCGTCAGATTCCTACGGACGTTATTAACAAAATTACAGCTATGTCCCCTCCAACGGATAAGAAGGAAACACAAGCTTTCTTAGGTGCCATAGGTTTCTGGAGGATGCACATTCCGGAATACAGTCAGATTGTGAGGCCCCTTCATCTGGTTACCCGCAAGAAGAACGATTTCTATTGGGGTCCTGAGCAGCAGCAAGCTTTCACCCAGATCAAGCAGGAGATTGCTCATGCTGTAGCCCTCGGCCCAGTCAGAACGGGACCAGATGTGAAGAATGTGCTCTACTCTGCAGCTGGGAGTCATGGTCTGTCCTGGAGCCTTTGGCAAAAGGTACCTGGTGAGACCCGAGGCCGACCACTGGGATTTTGGAGTCGGAGCTACAGGGGGTCTGAAGATAACTACACCCCAACGGAAAAGGAAATCTTGGCCGCCTATGAGGGAATCCAAGCTGCTTCAGAGGTGATCGGTACAGAAGCACCACTGCTCCTGGCACCCCGACTACCAGTGCTAGGGTGGATGTTTAGAGGAAAGGTTCCCTCCACCCACCATGCCACCAGCGCTACCTGGAGCAAGTGGATTGCCCTCATTACACAACGCGCCCGAGTTGGGAAACTGAATCGCCCTGGAATTTTGGAAGTAATCACGAACTGGCCCGAAGGTGAAAGTTTCAGCGTCGCCGATGAAGAACAAGAACCAGTGACTCGGGTTGAGGAAGCTCCGCCATACAACCAGCTGCCGGCAGAGGAAGCACGTTATGCTTTATTCACCGATGGTTCCTGCCGCGTCATAGGGATGAATCGGAGGTGGAAAGCAGCTGTCTGGAGCCCCACACGACTGGTCGCAGAGGCCACTGAAGGAGAGGGTGGATCCAGTCAATTTGCTGAACTCAAAGCCATTCAACTGGCCCTAGATATTGCAGAAAGAGAGAAATGGCCAAGGCTCTATCTGTATACCGATTCTTGGATGGTAGCCAACGCTCTGTGGGGATGGCTGAAGAAATGGAAAGAGGCCAACTGGCAGCGTAGAGGAAAACCCATTTGGGCTGCTGAAGAGTGGAAAGATATTGCTGCCCGGTTAGAGAAACTACCGATGAAGATTCGCCATGTAGATGCCCATGTCCCCAGAAGTAAAGCTAATGAGGAGCAGCAAAACAATCAGCGGGTAGATCAAGCTGCAAAAATAGGAGAGTTGAAGATAGACCTAGACTGGGAGCACAAGGGAGAGTTGTTCCTAGCACGATGGGCCCATGATGCCTCAGGTCACCAAGGTAGGGATGCCACCTATAAGTGGGCACGAGACCGAGGGGTGGATCTAACCATGGACAGCATTTCTCAGGTTATCCATGACTGTGAGACGTGCGCTGCCATTAAACAAGCCAAGCGGATGAAGCCCCTCTGGTATGGAGGGCGGTGGTCTAAGTACAAGTATGGGGAGGCCTGGCAGATTGATTACATCACACTGCCTCAAACCCGCCAAGGCAAGCGCCATGTGCTGACCATGGTAGAAGCCACCACGGGATGGTTGGAAACCTACCCTGTGTCTCATGCTACAGCCCGCAATACTATTCTGGGCCTTGAAAAGCAGGTCCTTTGGAGGCACGGTACTCCCGAGAGAATTGAGTCAGACAACGGGACTCATTTTAAAAATAATCTTATTAAAACCTGGGCGAGGGAACATGGCATTGAATGGGTGTACCATATCCCCTACCATGCACCAGCTGCAGGTAAAGTGGAGAGGTACAATGGGTTGTTAAAAACCACCCTGAAAGCATTGGGTGGGGGGTCCTTAAAAAACTGGGAACAGCATTTAGCGAAGGCCACCTGGCTAGTTAACACCCGAGGTTCTACCAACCGAGCGGGTCCTGCTCAGTCCCAGCTCCTTAATATAGTAGATGGAGATAAAGCTCCAGTGGCCCATGTTAGAGGTTTGTTGGGAAAGACAGTATGGATCAACCCTTCCTCGAGTACAGACAAACCCATCCGTGGAATTGTCTCTGCTCAAGGACCAGGTTATACGTGGTGGATAATGCAGAAAGATGGAACAACACGATGTGTACCTCAGGGAGATCTGAATGTGGGGTGAAACAGAAGGAAACGTGTAAGTGTCAAAGGTTTGAGCAAGTAAGATGAATGGAAATGTGTAAGTGTCAAGGGTCTGAGTAAGTGAGATGGGAGTTTTTTATTGTGTGTCCACGATATGGGATAAGGGGTGGAATGTCCTGGGTTGACAGTGCTCTCTATCCCATAATCCCATATCGTGGACACCCTTGTTATGTCTAAGAAGGTGATCCGTCCCCTTTAGGGGGGGCGGGCACTGGCCTGCTGGGCTGGCTCCACTTTGGCTTTTGGCTTCCCTGCTTCTAGTTGCTTCTAGTCGCTCGCTGTATCGCAAATTTTTCTGCTAGTTTCTTGCCCTTTTCGTTCTTTTGTTTTTTCTTCCTTTCCTTCTGCCGCCTCTGTGCTCTGTTTGTTTTTTTTTTTTCCCTTTTCCTCTTCTCCTTCCCCCCCCCCCCCCCCCCCCCCCCCTTTAAGATTTAGGACCGGCACCCGGAGCTGATCTGGCTGGAGGAGTCCAAGGAAGATCGCCGGGGCTTGTAAAAGAAGCGGCGCGCCCTCCCCCTCACAGTAACCTGAGCTTTTTTCTGTTCTTTTTTTTTTTCCCTTGTGTCGGGGGGTGTTTATTCATTTGTTAATAAACCGGTTTTTTCCACTTTGTGTTCAAGAGATTCCTTCCCAAACCCAGGGTTGGGGGGAGGGGTGGTAGAGGTTTTGTTATTAGGGGATTCCTTGGAGGGTTTCCCCTAATTCAACCTAAACCAGAACAAACTTAAGACTGTACTTGAATAAACTAAGTTCTGCTGATGACCTAATAGTGTCGGCGTCTCCCTTCTCCAACAGGGAAGGACAATCCCCCCAGTCCATCCCCAGCAGGACAGTGTTGGCAGTGGGGTTGTCCTGCAGCCGGGGGCTGTGCTGGGCTGGGAGATGGAGCAGGAGAGAGGGGGAAAGGGGCACTGACTTCCTCCTCACCTGCCTGGCTGTCCTGGGACATCTTCCACTTTCTTGCAGCCTCCTCCTCTACTTGGCCGATGTTTTGGAATGGGATGTCCTGATTTGGGGTGAAAACAAGGGATGAGCACTTTGAGTTTAAGGTTTTGCCCAAGTCCATCTCTAGAAGTCACTGCCCATCTGGGCTCCAGAAAAACCTCTCAAACATAAACATTCAGCCCAGAAAATGCCTCCCAGCAGTTCCCCTGTCTAGGGTCTCTCCCCTTTGGTGTTTGGGGGTTCCCCCCTGTCCCAGCTGCTGGGGGTCACGCTTGAACTGGGGGTCCCCCGTCTACTCAGGCCCTGCCCTCCTCAGGCTGCTGGGACTCCCAGGAATATGAGAAGTTCCCTCCTTTTCCATCTCCTCACAGGGATGCTGGAGGTTTTTGGGATCCCAAGGTCCCTTCTCCCATTATTCTCTGCTTTGGGGTGCAGGGGGTCCAAGGAGTCCCCCCTGCCCCTCTCCAGGCTGTTGAGGGTCCCGCCAATCGCGGCGCTCCCCCTTCTCTGGGCTCCCCACTTTGGGCTCCTGGGGGACACAGGGCTCTGCTCCTCCAGGCTGCCTCTGCCAGCAGCTGCCACTGGGACCCCCCAATGTCCCCACAAGGGGCATTTTCCACTCACCTCTGGAGTTCTTCATTCTCCAAACATCCTCCCCAAAAAACCCAACCCAGGGAACCCCCAGGATATCTGGGCCCAGCTCCCCCTCCCTGGTCACCTGTGGGATGGGGGGGTGATGATCTCACAGGTGGGGGGCTGTGAATTCAGGGAGTGCTCAAGCTCGTGGTTCCTTCTCTGTTAAGGGTAGAAGGTTCTTAGCTCAGGAACTGGCTGACCTCATTGAGAGGGCTTTAAACTAGGTTTGAAGGGGGAAGGGGATGCAGCTGGGCTGCCTGGAAGCAGACCCAAGGGTGCTAAGCCTGAGTTAGGGCTGAAATCAGTAGCCCAGCTGAAGGGCATGTACACCAATGCACGTAGCATGGGTAACAAACACAAAGAGCTGGAGGTCATGGGGCAACAGCAAAGCTGTGATGTAGTCACCATCACAGAAACATGGTGGGATGACTCACACAGCTGGAGCACTGCACTCCATGGCTACAGGCTCTTCAGAAGAGACAGGAAAGGGAGAAGAGGTGGAGGAGTGGCCTTTTATATTAAGAAGGCTTTTGACACCATAGGTGTTGAAACTAATGAAGATTCAGTTGAATGGCTATGGGTGAGAATTAAGGGGAAAGCCAACAAGGCTGACATCCTACTGGGAGTCTGTTATCATCCACCCAACCAGGAGGAAGAGGTGGACAACTTATTCTATCAGCAGCTGGGGAATGTTTCAGGATCACCAGCCCTTGTTCTTGTAGGTGACTTCAACCTACCAGACATCTGCTGGGAACTTAATACAGCAGAAATGAGGCAGTCCACAAAATTTTTAGAGTGCATGGATGATAACTTTTTGTCACAGTTGATAGGTGAGCCCACCAGGGGAGAGACTATGTTTGATCTGTTGTTCACAAACAGAGATGGGCTGGTGGGAGATGTGGTGGTTGGAGGATGACTGGGGCAGAGTGATCATGAAATTACAGAGTTCTTGATATTTGGTGAAATCAGGAGGTACATCAATAGCACTCTTTCACTGGACTTCCAGAGGGCAGACTTTGGCCTGTTTAGGAGACTCTTTCAGAGAGTTCCTTGGGAAGCAGCCCTTAAAAACAAAGGAGTTCAGGAAAGGTGGGTGTTCTACAAAACAGAGATTTTGAGGGCACAGGAACAGACTGTCCCTGTGTGCCGAAAGATGAGCGGACGAGGCAAATGCCCAGCCTGGATGGGCAAGGAGGTTTTTGATGAACTCAGGAATAAAAAGAGGATTTATCTTCTTCGGAAGGAGGGTCAGGTCTCTCCGGAAGGATTTCAGGGGATTGCTAGAGTATGAAGGAAAAATGTTACAGAGTCCAAAGGTCAGTTTGAACTTAATTTGGTAATTTTGTAAAGGATAATAAAAAATGTTTTTACAAATATACTAATGGCAAAAGGAAGGGTAAGACCAACCTTTGTTCTCTAGTAGATGTGGGAGGGTACTTAATAACTGCAGATGAGGGGAAGGCAGAAGTGCTTAAGGCCTTCTTTGCCTCAGTCTTCAGTGGGAAGACAACTTGCCTTTGGGACAACTGCCCTCCTGGGTTCGTTGATGGTGTCAGGGAACAGAATGGTGCCCCTGTTATCCAAGATAAGGCAGTCAGAGAACTGCTGAGATGCTTGGACACTATAAATCTCTGAGCCCAGACGGGATCCACCCCAGGGTGATGAGGGAGCTAGCAGATAAGCTTGTGAAGCCACTCTCCATCATTTACCAACAGTCCTGGCTCACTGCTGAGGTTCCAGGTGACTGGAAGCTGCCAATGTGACACCCATTCACAAGAAGGGTGGGAAGGAGGATCCCAGTAATCATAGCCCAGTCAGCCTGACCTCAGTACCCAGTAAAGGTAATGGAGCAGTTTATATTGAGTGTCATCACACAGCACCTACAGGATGGCCAGGGTGTCAGAGCCAGCCAGCACGGGTTTATGAGGGGTGGGTTGTGTTTGACCAACCTGGTCTCCTTTGATGACCAGGTGACCTGCCTGGTGGATGCAGGAAGGGCTGTGGATGTCTGTTTGGACTTCAGCAAGGCCTTTGGCACTGTCTCCCACAGCACACTCCTGGATAAGCTAGCAGCCCGGGGCTTGGACAGGAGCACTCTTTGCTGGGTTAGGAACTGGCTGCATGGCCAGGCCCAGAGAGTGCTGGGGAATGGTGCTGCATCCAGCTGGGGACAGTCACCAGGGGTGTTCCTCAGGGGTCTGTGCTGGGGCGAGCTCTGTTCAGTATTTGTATTGATGAGGGTATTGAGTCTTTCATTAGTAAATTTGTAGATGACACTAAGCTGGGAACATTTGTTGATCTGTTGGCAGGTGGGAGGGCTCTGCAGAGAGACCTGGAATGGTTGGATGGGTGGGCAGAGTGCAACAAGATGGAGTTTAATGAGTCCAAGTGCCAAGTGCTGCACTTTGGCCACAATAACCCCTGCAGTGCTCTAGGCTGGGGATGGTGTGGCTGGACAGTGCCCAGGCAGAAAGGGACCTGGGGGTTCTGGTCATCAGTGGCTGAACATGAGCCTGCAGTGTGCCCAGGTGGCCAAGAGGGCCAATGGCCCCTGGCCTGGATCAGGAATGGTGTGGCCAGCAGGAGCAGGGAGCTCATTCTTCCCCTGGACTCAGCACTGGTGAGGCCACACCTTGAGTGCTGTGTCCAGTTCTGGCCCCTCCGTTTAGGAAGGACCTTGAGACGCTTGAACGTGTCCAGAGGAGGCAACGAGGCTGGTGAGGGGCTTGGAAAACAAGCCAGAGGAAGAACGACTGAGGGAGCTGGGGCTGTTTAGCCTGGAGAAAAGGAGACTCAGAGGTGACCTTATCACTCTCTACAACTTCCTGAAGGGGGGTTGCAGACAGCTGGGGGTTGGTCTCTTTCTCCAGGCAGCAACTGACAGAAGGACAGGACACAGTCTTCAGCTGTGACAAGGGAAATATAGGTTGGATAGTAGGAAGAAGTTTTTCACAGAAAGAGTGATTAAATACTGGAATAGTCTGCCTGGGGAGGTGGTGGAGTCACCATCCCTGGATGTGTTTAAGAAGAGACTGGATGTGGCACTCGATGCCATGATCCAGTTGAGGTGTTGGGGCTGGGTTGGACTCGATGATCTTGAAGGTCTCTTCCAACCTACACATTCTGTGATTCTGTGATGGGACCCTGACTGGGGTTACTGGGAGCTACCAGAGCCGCGCAGGAAACCAGCTGTGCACACACTGGGAGGAACTGGGAAAAACTGGGAATGACAGGATGCATACTGGTGACAACTGGGAGGTTCTGGCAGGGACTGGGATAAAACTGGGGGCAACTGAACCATGCTGAGGGAACTGGGAGTGCCTGGCAATGACTACAAGGGCAACTGGGATATACTGGGAGTGCCTGAGACCATGCAGGTGGTGACTGGGACCACACTGGAAGCCACTGGGAATGTGCTGGTGGGAACTGGGAGCAATTGTGAGCGACTGGGGCCCTGCTGGGAGAGACTGGCATCATACTGGGAGTGATGGGGGTTTTCTAGGGGTGACTGGGAGAAGTGGGAACACAGCAGACGAAAGAAGGAGGAACTGGGAGCAATTGGGACCCTGCTGGGGGCAAATTGTACCATACTGGGGAATAATTGGGAATGACTTGGCTCATACTGGGAGTGCCAAGGAAACTGGAAGCACACGGGGGTGTGTGGTTATTAATAAACCTCCTTCCCCCCCAAAAAACAACCCAACCCAAACAAACAAAAACCCAAAACAAAACAGAAAACAAACAAACAAAACCACCTCCCGGGGACCCCCCCATGTCCCCCCGAGGGCCATCTGCGCCTCGCCTTTGGAGCCCTGCCAGCTCCAAACATCCCCCCAAAAACCCCAAGCCCAGGGAGCCCAAACCCGGGATATTTGGGGCGAGCTCCCCCTCCCCGGGCACCTGCGGGATGGGGCCGATGGTCCCGGGGCTGCTGCGGCTTCAGGGAGCGCTGGAGCTGCCCGCTCCCTCCTCTGCTCTTCTTCCTCCCGCTTCCCGCGGCCGCTCCGCCTCTTCCTCCCTCCCTCCTCCTCCTGCCCCGTTCCCGAACCCCTCGCAGCCCGCGGGACGAGCGGGGATGGAGCCGGGAAAGGTCGGAAGGCAGAGAGGGCCCAGGGGGATGCCAGGACTGGCAGTGACTGGGCTGTGCTGGGAGCACCTCATCACCCCCGTCAGGTGACATTTTATAGGGGACCCCCATTCCAAGCCCCTCTGGGGGATGTTTTGCCCCCCCTCCCACCCGGGGTGGATTTTTGGGATTCTCTCTGCCATGGCCGCTTGAAGAGGCGCCTGTTTTGGGTTCCCAGGAAAACTCCCCTTCAAAGGGCAACACCACTCCCGGTGATTCCTGCAGCGGAGCCCCGGGGGGGGCTGGGGGTCCCAGGGGGGATTTGGGGGTCCCGGGAGGGTTTGGGGGTCCCAGGGGGGATTTGGGGGTCCCGGGAGGATTTGGGGGTCCCGGGAGGGTTTGGGGGTCCCGGGGGGGATTTGGGGGTCCCGGGGGGATTTGGGGGTCCCGGGAGGGTTTGGGGGTCCCGGGGGGGATTTGGGGGTCCCAGGGGGGATTTGGGGGTCCCGGGGGGGATTTGGGGGTCCCAGGGGGGATTTGGGGGTCCCGGGAGGGTTTGGGGGTCTCTGGGCGGGGCCGGTGACAGAGCTGGGACCCCGAGCTGGGTCTGAACCTTCTCACTGTGCCCGGGCAGCGTCAGCGTGTTCAGGGAGATCCTGGGGCCCGGGGGGTCACCCCAAATCCCAGGGGAGCCCAAATGGCCAGGGAGCCCCTGCAGTGCCCCCAGCGCTGGATCTGCTGCAGGCAGGGGGGCACCAGCACTCGGCCCCCACCCCCCACCATCACAGGGGGGCAGAAACGGGGGAGGGGCACGGACAGGTCGGGGAGACCCCCAAAGTCCTGGGGGAGGGGACACGGGGGGACTCCCAGGAATCCCCGTGGGGGGATGAGGGGGGACCCAGGAGGAGTTTGGGGGGGCCGGGGGGGTCATGGGGGGACCCCCAGGAGTCTTGTGGGGGGTGGGGAGGGCAAAGAACAGGGCGACCCCCAGGATGGGTTTGGGGGGGATCTGGGCTGGAGCTTCCCTGGCAGTGGGATGGGGATGGGATCTGCCCGTGGAATTCCATGGGAATGGGATGGCAGTGAGATCCAGCTACAGAATTCCCATGGCAATGGGACAGCAGTGGGGTCCATCCTTGGAGGTCCCACGGGAATTCCCATGTTCCCAAATTCTGCCCTCCCAAATCCCACATTTCCCAATCCCACATTCCCGTGGGAATTCTGCCCTCCCCCCCTTTATGCTCCAGTGCCTCCCGCCCATATCTGACACATTTCCGGAGCCATTCCAGGCAGGTGTGCCCCAGGGCATTTGTCAATTCCTCAGCCTGGATCTCCTCCTGTTCCCGGCGCCTCTTGGTGACCTGGGCAGCGCCGTGGCCACCAGGAATCCCCCGGATCCCCGGGGGCTCGGGGGCAATGCCAGGAGTGGGAGTGACTGGGCTGTACTGGGATCCTACTGGGATCATCCTGGGAGTGAGCAGGAGCAGCGGGATGGCTCCAGGGCTGGGGCTGGGGGCGCTCCTGGGGGGGCCAGGGGGAGTGGGACCCCCGGCCCCGGGACCCTGACCCGCCATTCCCGGCCCCGGGACCCCCCTGCTCCCCTTATCCTGCACAGGGACCCCCTGAATCCCCCATTTCTGAACACCAGCACCCCCTGCTCCCCTTTTCCCGGCCATCCCATGGCTCCCAGCCTCCAGACTTCCCCTGTGCTTGAATTTGGGATGGTGTGGAATGCCTTGGACCCCCATTCCTGCCTTTCCCAGCCCCCAGCCCCACCTTTCTTCAAAACCAGAGACTCCCAGAACTCTCCATTCCCAAACATTCCAGGTGTCACCCCCCTGGTCCCCTCTTTTTGGGAAACCCTGAAGTTTCCTTTCTTGGGCTCAAGGACCCCCTGGAACTCCCTTCTACCTCTCCAAGTTCCTGCTCCCCATTTCCCTGACCCTGAGACCCCCCTGCACCCCCATTCCTGAGAACCCAGGTGCCCTTTTACCCCTTTGCCCTGCCCTGAGACCCCCCTGCACCCCCTGATCCGGCACCAACACAACCTTTTCCCGGCCACCCCGCCTCTCCCAGCCCCCAGACCCCCCTTTTCCTTCTCCCTGGGACCCCTGGGCCCCCATTCCTGCATTTCCCAACCCCTCCTTTCCTCACACTGAGGAGCCCTGGCACCCCCTTTGCTGGGCACAGGATTCCCTAGACACCCCATCCCACCTCTCCCAGTCCCTGCACCCTCTTTCCTTGACTCTGAGCCCCTGAACCTCCTTCAGCTGTCCCAGCTCTTCCTGTCCCCCCTTTCCTTGGCCTCTTGACCCCCCTGGATCCCCAAACTCCCACTTTCAGCCCCCCAGCTCCCCCAAATCTCCGTGTACCCCCAGTTCCCCACTCCCTGCAGTCCCTGGAAGTGGCGCTGTCGGAGCCCAGCCCGGGGGTCCCCCAGTCCTGGATTGTGGGGACGGGGACGGGACCCCCTGCGAGCGCTGGGACAGCGAGCGGGGCCGGATGGAGCCGCAGACACCGGGGATGGCAGCGGGAGCTGGGCTGGGATATTGGGATAACCAGAGCTGGATATGGGATAGCCAGAGCTGGGATACTGAGATAGCCAGAGCTTGATATTGGGATAGCCAGAGCTCGATATTGGGATAGCCAGAGCTGGGTACTGGGATAGCCAGAGCTGGGATATTGGGATAGCCAGAGCTGGGGTACTGGGGGAGCAGCCAAAGAAGTAAAATTTTTAGTTGACACTGGAGCAACATATTCTGCTTTGAACAAGGCTTTAGTACCTATGGAAGATGATTATTTTACAGTGGTAGAAGCAACTGGCCTATCTGAAAAAATCATATTTTTGTAAAACATTAAAATACAAGTTTGAGAAACAGTAGGGCATTCATAGATTACTGTATCTACCAGGAAGGGATTTGCTGGAATTACTAAAGGTAAATATTAAATTTTTTAATGTTAACATGAAATTTTTGTGGGATAGTCAGGCCTGGCATATTGGGATAGGCAGACACGGGATATTGGGATAACCAGGCCCAGGACATTGGGATAACCAGGGGATGGAGGGAATGGAGGACTCTGAGGGGCTGCAATGGGATCTCTGGGGATGGGGGGGATCTGTGGGGCTGGAATGGGAATCCAGGGGGCTCCAAGGGGCTCTGTGGGGCTGGGACACGACTCCATGGGTCCCTTCTCTCCTCCTTCCCACGTCTCCACCGGGTGCAGGTGGTTTCCAGCTGTGACCTCCTGTCCAATGGAGAATCCATGAATCCCACCGGTACGGCTACGACGGGTGGGATTTCATCTCCTTCCAGCTGGGATCCAGGAGCTTTGCAGTGTCCCACGGTGCCACTGGATCACCCAGAGGTGCTGGGAATGCAAAGGGATCCTGGTGGAGCAGATGAAGCTTTACCTGGGGCACACCTGTGTGGAAGGGCCCCCAAAAGACATCAGATATGGTCGGGAGGCTCTGGAGCACAAAGGTGGGTGTGGGAGGGGAAGGGAGAGCAGGGAAGGGGCTTGGGGGGATCCAGGGCTGGGAAAAGGGGAGGCTGCGGGTGGGTAGGTGTGGGATGGGTGGGGTTAAAGCGGTTCCTGTACTTAGGAAAGGGAGCTCCAAGGGTCCCCGGTGTCCCCACTCCCATCCAAAGGTGGGAAAACCCAGGATCGTTGGGAATGGGGGTCCCGGGTGTCCCTGGTGCTGAGGAAAGGAGGGGCCCAGGGGGTCCTGGGCAATGCAGGAATAGGGGCCCAGGGGGTCTGTGGGCCAAGGCCAAGGGGGCTCTGGGGGCAGGGAGAGGCGGGATGTCCGGGAAAGGGGCGCAGGGCTGTCGGTGCCGGGTCAGGGGCTGCAGGGGGAACCCATGGCCGGGAATGGGGGTCCGGGGCTCCCCGGGCTGACGGGAACAGGGGATGCCGGGGCTGGGAGAGGAGGATCCCCGGGCAAGGGGCTGCGGGGCGGGGTCGGGGCAGGATAAGGGGGCGCGCGGGGTCCCGGGGCCGGGGAAGGAGCTGCGGGGGGGTCCCAGTGCCGGGAATGGGGATTCCAGGGGCTCCCGGGGGGGCTCCCCAAAGCCCCTCCCAGGGGGGAGCAGGAGCTGGCTCAGGAGCTGTGGGGAGAGAAAAGGGGCCGAGCCCGGCACGGGGGGACACGGGGGAGTCCCGGGCGCTCTGAGGGGGGGACACGAGCCCCGGGGACCCCCCTCACCTTCTCCCGCAAGGGAGGCCGAGCCCCAGCCCCGGCAGGCGGAGCCAAGACGGAGCCCCCGAGCCCCGGCAGCATCTTGGGGGGGCGTCCGGCGGCAGCTCCGGGGGCGGGAGGGGCAGGACCCGGGAAAGGGACCGGGATGGGCTGGGACTGACTGGGATGGGCTGGGACACCGGGACACACCGGGATGGGACACACCGGGACACACTGGGAGACACCGGGACACCGGGATACACAGCGCCCAGGACTGGCACCCGCTGGGAGCAGGATCAGAGCACACTGGGACCCAGCAGGACCAGAACTGAGGAACAGGGATCATGGTGGGACCAACTGGGATATACTGGGATTAGACTGAATGTGACTGGGATCATACTGGTGGAAACTGGAACCTTACTGGGACAAGTGGATGTGGCTGGGAATGACCATGAGTGTGCTGAGGGTAACTGGGATATACTGGGAGT
This sequence comes from Zosterops lateralis, assembly GCF_965231275.1. Classification (NCBI taxonomy): domain Eukaryota; kingdom Metazoa; phylum Chordata; class Aves; order Passeriformes; family Zosteropidae; genus Zosterops; species Zosterops lateralis. The sequence goes on from NC_139783.1 coordinate 3,564,398, forward strand.
GCCTGTGACCATACTGGGGGTGACTGGGAACACACTGAGAGGGACTGGGGGTAACTGGGTCTACACTGGGGGAACTGGGATCCATGGACTCTCCATTGGACAGGAGGTCACAGCTGGAAACCGCCTGCACCGTGTGGAGACCTGGGAAGGAGAAGAGAAGGGACCCATGGAGTCGTGTCCCAGCCCTGTTGGAAAGCAGATAGAAATCTCCCAGGACCCCGGGCACACAGGCTTAGAGGCAGAAAAGAATGCAGGGGCTGGTTTAAAACCCTCAGGGAAACTGAGATCCATAAAGTCACACAGACATGAAGTGGGAATGTCAGTTTTAGTTTTAGGTGAGTAAAAATATGCCTTAAGTCCCTTAAGCAAAGAAGAGACTATATTAATTGGTAGAAAAGCCCTAAAGTCCAGTTTCAGGTTCAGCAGCATTACCTTGTACAAAGTTAACTGAGTCCTAGATATAATATAACAGAGCATTGCTGATATTGCCAGACAGAATAGACAGGCTGTAGGCACAGGCCTTGTGTAAGAAATGATTCCCATTGTCACACAACTGTGTTAGACCAGGAGAGGTGCAAAAAGACAGGAACAGCATCGTGTTTGTGGCTGGTTGGATGATTTAGGAATAGAATTCATTGTATCGGGGCTGCTGCTGCTGCTTCTGCTTGGGCCATGGGGACTCTGTGCTGGAAGGCATTTTGCATGATGGCCCGGACTGTAACAGCCTGACCTTGGTGAGGCTGATCCAGCCATGGCATAAACTACTTTTCCAAGCAGCAGCCCCTCTCTTGTTCCTGGGCTGGCCGCTCCAACTTGCCAGCTGTCCATCAGCAATGTGCCCGCTGCTCCTGCCTGCTGCCAGTCCTTCCCTGGCAGTGACAGCAGGAGCTGCTCCTGCCGCCGGCAGCTCCTGTGCCTGGAGTCCCTTCCCGTGCTGGCAGCACCAGCTGCCTCTTGCCTTCAGCCCAATGCCTGCCTGCACCTCGGCCTGCCTTTGCCAGCTCTCTTTTCCCAAGCCTTTGACTCCCAGGCTTCTGCCCCAGCCCAGGGACATTTGTTATTCCCATCACCTGCTGCTTTGACACCGTGAACCGTTCTGGTTTGACCTAAGAGGTGAATCATGAAGGTTGTGGTGCTTTCTTGTCCACAATGTCCTGTTTAGGCCAAGGACACGCTGTTCTTACATCTGGGATTGTGGCTGTTCCTACACCATTTATTCCATACTGCAGGACTAAAGAAAATCTCTCCTTTTCCTTACTAAGTTGAAGCTACAGCTTAGTGCAAGTATGTGGTAAAAGAGAATGAATGCCATAATCCCTTTTTTTTCAGCCACTAGGGGGTAGCTCTCTGGAGGATACAGAACAACTCAAAAATGTTGTGCATACAATGAAGAGGAAAAGGCAAAACAAAATTCCCTCTGGATGATGAGGTTAGAAAACCTGTTTTAATCTGTGTGACTGTTTCTTACCACATCTACTTAAAGTGACAAGAATTAAGCTGATTTTCTCCACACTGAGGCAGTTTTGCAATGAAGCAGCAGCGTGTCATGATGCTAAATAAGAATCTGGCCTTACCTCTAATGGTCACTGCTGCAAAGTGTATCAGTGCACAGCAAGGCAGACTGGGTTATCACAGTTATTCCTCCCGTCCCCTCCTGCACATCCCATTGTCTCCTCTGCAGAAGACACAGGCTATGAAAACAAGGCAAGGTTGCTCCCTCTTTTTCTTCTCCCACAGGACTTGTTAGACACCATGTTTTTTCAAAGGACTGCATGTACCTCTCCCCAGCTTGCTTATTTCTCACTCTCCAAAAGAAGAGAGCTGAAGGAGTTGGAGGCCTGTGAGTGCCTGATCTCTCTTTCCCTCTACAGGCTCTGCCTCCCCAAACCCTGGTTCCCTGCTGTGCTTTGGCATGAGAGCCATTCCAGCCCCAAAGACAAGGGCAGTGGAGTTCAGCTGCAAAGCCTCTCTCTGCACTGGGATTGCTTTGAGCCTGCAGCCTCCATGGGCAAGGGCTTTGTGGGAGCAGGGCCAGCACAGCCTGTGCCCTGCACACAGAGCCAGGAAAAGGGGCAGATCCTGTGCCTTCTGCTGCTGCTGATCCCAGCAGCAACTCCCCTGGCAGTTCCTCCGGGAACTCCACCCCAAGGGCTTCCATCCCTGTCGTGCCTGGGAGAACTTGTTGCTTCCCAGTTGTCCCCCATCCCTGTGGATTGTGGAGCAAGTCAGCACAAGTGTCGCTGGCCCTTCCTCCCTGCCCAGCCTGCAGCAGTCCCAGTCCCTGTTGCCTCCCCCTTGCTGCAGCTCCTTGGCCAAAGTGCTGCCAAAGGCAGCGGAGCTGGCTCAGGATCCCTGTTGGCTCCTGGGCTCCAGGATGACCTTCAGAGGGACACTTGGAGCGCTTCCTGAAGAGCTGCCCGTGGCCTGGGGGGTGGATTTGTCCTCCCTGGGTGGCTCTGCTTGGAGTTGGACGCTGCGTGGAGTCCCGGAGTTTTCTCAGCAACCTTTGCAGCCAGTTCTTGGCCAAGGTGTGGCTCTGCTGCCATCCCAAATCTGTGCCTGCCTTGCCCAGCCTAAGTGCAAGTGGGGCATGTGCTGGGCATGGCTGGAGAATTCCATGGACAAAATCCCCCAGCATTTACATCTGCTTATTGCTCTGGGCAGCACAAACCACAAAATACCCATCACAGGTGGCAACTGTAATTTCTTGCACATTGCTACAGTTGCACTCTTAACAACAAATACCAGAATTGATTTCACATGAAAAATGTCATTTATTACAAAGTGGTACAATATAGAACTATTGTGATCTCAAATTAAGTTAAAAAAGGGAATTTATTAGATTTTTACAACAATGCTGTGTAAAAGCATATAAATACCCAGTTTAGTTAACAAAAACTTAATTTATTGCCAATCTCTAGAACAACTCACTCTACACAAAGATCAATTAGTTGTTTAACAGCTTAACTTATTACATATGACTGCAAGCTGAAAGCCCATCTAGGAATACAAAAATATCAGTATCTCTGTGTAAATAGTGCTCCAAGAACTCAGTCGATACTACTATACAACTATACATCTCCAAACATGTTTAAATAGAAAGATATACATATATAACCACTTCAATAAACAGAAGTCAATACACATATGTAAATATAAAAATAGACATATTTTCTTATAGAAATGCCAATATACCTATTTAAATAGCCATATGGCTATAACTACATCAACAGAAATACCTACATGATTGTATTCATAGGAAATAGAACTAAACACACATAAAACAGCGTCCTGATATATACATATACTTAGATACATGTACACACATATAATTACAAACGTGTATGCATGTATGCACACACATATATACATAGCATACATCTATATATCTAACAACATACATGTTGGCTAGATGTTTTTCCTGCTTCTGATGTTTGCATTTTTGTAGTAGAGTTTTTCACAGATTTTCATGTAAACAAAGTAATGTTTTCATTCCTCTTTTAAAGAAAAACAATTAATAAACTTATAGTTTGACCAGTGTGGGTGAAGAGGTGTCAACCTCATCCTCCAATCCATAGCCATTGTCAAAAATCTATATAAATCGAAGTAAAAAAACCACTTTGCTCTTTTGCTCTGATGACCCAACTGCATGTGTGTCGTTTTGTATCCTATACTGACACATACATATAGAAATATTCCTATACAAATAGCAACCTACATATATAAATATCCATATAATTGCCCCTCTCTAGTCCAAGTCCATATATCTTTAAACAGAATTCTAAGCAGAGGGATTCCAGCCGCCCCATCTTTAAAGCCTTTCACTCTGTCCTTGCTTCCTCCCATGCAGAGCAGCTCTCCTGGACAGGGACAGCAGATGGGACCCGTGGGGAGCAAAGGGAACACTGAGTCAGGATGGGGCCGTTTCCCTTGGCAGCAGCTGCCCTTCAGTCAGGGCAGGGCAAATGGCAGCGCCTCCCCAGGAGGGTGAGAAAGAACAAGTTTGTGCAAAGGCCAGGGCCAAAGGCCAGGCCACCCTCAGCCCCAGGCTGCCCGAGCGGCCCTGCGGCCTCACCCAGGCTCTGGGCTGGCAGCAGCAGCTCCCTGGGCACTGCTGGAGCTGGTGGCCTTCAGCTTCTCCCTGCTGCCTCCTGTCAGTGCCCGCCTGTGCTCAAGGTCTGCAGGGCAGCTGTGGCCAAAGTGGAGCCTCTGCAATTGGTTCCAAGGGCTGGCAGAGCTGCAGGCCCGGAGCCCTGTGTGCTCCCTGCTGGCCCCTCCATCCCCTGAGCCCCAGCGTGCCCTGGGCAAAGCCCCGGCCCCCTTCAGTTTCTTCAGCCCCTCACAGTCCTCTCAGCCCACTCCATCCCTTCAGAGCCATCCCGGGGCCTTGGAGCCACCAGCGCCCTCAGCCTGTGCCACTTCCCTGTGCCCTGAGTGCCCCCGTGGCCCTCTGCTCCCCCAGAGCCCTCAGTGCCCCCAGCAGCTCAAGGGCACCGTCCCTGCAGCGTCAGCGCCCCCTCAGCCCCCTGTGTCTCCCTGTCCTTCAGCAGCTCCTCAGGGGACAGTGCCTGGGGCCACCGGCAGCTCCCAGCGCTCCAGGGACACCCGGGGCTGGAACTGCTGCTCCGCCCGGCCCGGCCGCCAGCTGGGACCCAGCACAGACACAGGGGACACAGGGGGCACAGGGGGAAAAACAAGAGCTGAAAAAGGCAGCCCAGGGGGGACACAGGGAAAAATGCAGCCTGGGCCTACACAAACATCACTCCATCCACCTGCACCAATTCACAGACCAGCACAGAGCCTTTGCTTTGTGATGTCAGGGCACGGTTGCCACGTGCTCGTGGTGACATCACAAGGTTGCCTGGGAGCACGGGAGGCCTCAGGGGTGTCAGAGCAGCTCTTGGGCTCGCTCTGTGTAGGAGTTTGCTCCTGCGCTCGAGGTTTCTGTCAGTGGCCAAGTGCTCACTGACAGTCGCCTTGCGTTTTTCTTCTTTTTCAGCAGTTTGAAAACTTGCACAGCAGTTCCCACAATGATTGGGCAACTCGCTGCTGCAGTTTTCACTGCTTATAAAATAGGTTATTCAACCTATTTTATGACACACCTGGCACGTAAGTAGAGGTTTTCCCTGGGTGTCACCTAACCTGGCTTTTGTGTCTTCCTGCTCTTTTGAAACAGAAAGACCATTTGGATGCCACGTGGGTAAAGCTCCTCCTGCCAACACGTTCAGCTCACAAGGGGGTGTCTGTGGCCAGGGCTCTGCGGGCAGCATTTGCAAGGGAACCTGCAGGGGTTGTGTTCCCTCCATGGGACAGTCTGTAGCAGCAGAGTCTGTCATTTCCTCCCTTTGCTGGGTCAAGCAGCACAACTTGGAAAATGGGGGCTGGGAGACCTTCTAAAAATGCTCTGGTTGTTTCCAGTTTCCTCAAAGAATCTGGTTCATTTTCCCTTGCCCACTGCAGGTCACCTGAGCCAGGTATTCAGAGGGGCCGATCCGGAGGTGAGTGAGAAAGGAACATTTGATGTTCCTGGTGTTTAACAATTGTGCAGCAAGCTGTGAGCTGGGCCTGGGGCAGTAGAGAGTAGAGGGCCAGCTGAGTAGGCTGCAAGAAAATCCATTTCCATGTCTGCAGCAGCAAGAGCAAAGGCATCATTGGCTATTTCCTAACTGTGCATTGCAGAGCTTTAAAAGAACTAAAAGCCCAGTTTTGCAGAGAGAATGTTGCCTGCCCAGAGTAGCCAGGGGGGATTATCTAATTCAGAGCAATTTGCAGTCCAGTTGAATCAGCCCATTTGAATTTAGTCTGAGGGACTTAGAATCCCATTGCTCTAAAAGATGATAATTTGTGCTTAGTAGAGCTGGCTCTAGAGCTGAACAGAAAGAAGGTTATAAATGAGAGGTAATGGCCTGTGTCTCACACTCCTCTCTGTCCACAGAGCACAGAACCAAGAGAAGATTCTTCTCTGGCTCCCTGTGCTCCTGGAGAAGAGGCCAGAGAGGAGCCCAATGACCACCAGGCTCCAGCTGTGGTCACACCACGACCACAGCTTTCCCAGACAGTAAGTGCCAGTTCTGGAGGGTGCTGTCTTTAGTGCAAGGCAGAGCTGCAAGTTTCTGAGCAGCCAGCTCTTGCTGTTGGTGGCTGAGGATGCTGAGTGCTGGAGTCCTGCCAGGAGCCAGCCATTCCCCTCAGCCACTGACACCTGGAAAATGGGCTTTGAGCTGTCCTGTTTAGGCCCCAGCTTGCTGGGATTCTGACAGGGGCAGCATCTCACAGTTACTTGCTCTGCATTTGTGTCTACAGAACATGGAGGCAGAGGCACAAGCAGAGCTGTTTGTGTTCCCCAGTGACATCATGGGAGTGAAGACAAGGAACACAGAAGAGATCAGGAGACTTCAGTACCACTGGAACATCTATAGACTGAGGCACAATCTCCAAAACCAGGTGAGTGGAGGAGTGGCAGCCACTCCACTCATGGAAGTATCTCCTTGTTCTTGGCAGACCTTTGGTGAAGAGCTGCAGGCAGAGCTGCCGAAAAGCCCGGCTAGGATCAGGATGATGGACATGAGGCTGGAGGAAGAAATGGATATTCCAAGAGGAAGAGAAGAGAGCATACATCTCCCTGAGGTGCAAGAGGCTCTAGAGGAACCAGTGAGTGAAAGAGCCATAGCCACTGCAGTCACCAACCTGGTGCTTTCTGCCCTTCTTGCCTTTCCCCAGCAGAGCAGCAGGAGAGTGGGCTGATGCCTCTGAGTGCCCTCCTGCTCTAGCGTCTGTCACAGCCACTCTGAAGGACACTCCCTGCTGGGCTGAATCTCAGCTGCTGCCCTGGACAGGGGACTAGTGCTTTGGCCTTTTGGCCAGCAGTCATGGGAAGGCATTCCTGCTGGCCTCTTCCTGCTCTCCTTGTTTCTTGAGGGGTTCTTGCAGGTGAACACGGTGACCCAGGTGGATCTTGAAAGAAGCTGTCTGTATCCCTTGTGAATCTGGTCTCTCCCTTTCCTCACAGTCCATGACTCTTGGCTGACAGGGACAAGCTGCACTCTCTGACTGCTTTGTTCTCTTTGACTCCAGGTGGGAGTGTTGACATCTGGCCTGGCAGCCTGCAGAGATTTCCATCAAGGGACTGGCAACGAGGAGCCCCGAGATTCCTGCGAGGACCAGAAACTGTCCCAGGCAGAAGCGCTGCCCCTTGGGCACGTTCTGAAGATGGGGGAGACAAAAAGGACTCCATGGGAGGAGGTAGAACATCTGAACAAGGAGCTGCAAGTGGGTCTGCAGCCCTTGGAGGGGGAAAAGAGTTCTTTCGGAGAAATGGAATGGTCATTTTGGCAGTCATCCTTCAGAAAATCCATACAAATGGATCATGGAGGAAATGGAAAATGAATCTGGCCATGAACTTGAGTAAAACCAGCCTTTGAGATTGTCCCATCCAGTTAGAGAAGTGAACATCAGAAAAACCCCATGGCAGAGCCCTGCATGTGGCTGACAGCACCTCCCTAAGGCCTCGCATTTGAAATGGGATCTGGGGCTAATCTCTGCCAGCCACTTTTCTGACACAAACTCCTTTGTTGTCTCAGATCTCCACAGGCTCTTCTGTTGAACCTGCAGCAGCAGCAGCAGCAGCAGCAGCAGCAGTGTCACCTAAAGGAGCCTTTGCTGCCCCAGCTCAGAAGTGGAGCCCGGGCAGTTGGTTCCTCTCCAGCAGTGACACAGCTGCTGCTCAGCAACAGGAGGTGGAGGATGACTCCCTGGAGCTCCTGAGTACGTCTGGTGTCTTTCTTCTCTGAGGGACAGTGCACTGTGTGCACGTGTCAGCACAGCTGCACCAAATGATCCTCCTCCCTGTGGTGTCCCAGGGGCATTTAGGGCTCCCCACAGGAAATGCTGTGCTCCAAGGCAGCAAGAGAGTGCTCTGGGTGTTCCTGCTGCCTCTGAGGGCAGCTTGGACGTGCTGGGCTTTGCCTGAGCTTGCCTGTCTGCTGAAGGCAGAAGCAGGCCTTGTTCTTGCATCAGCAGAAGGCTGTGACCTAGGAAATGATCTGGGCAAGTCCTGTGTGCTGATGGGCAAACTGGATAGAATGGTTAGCTTCTTAAATTCTCCTTAGACTCCTGACTTCTCATCTGTCACCAGAACAAAAAACTTCACAGAATTTCTTTGGTTTAGGTGTTTTGTCTCTTGGTTGTGGTTTTGGTTTTAGTTTGGGGTTTTTCTGGATTTTTTTGGGTAGAGTTTTTAATTCATCCTGAAGGAGCTCTTCTGCCCCATGTGTCTTACTGGTGTCATTTTTATGACTGTTCTTATTACCGCTTCTACATCTACAGGTTTTTGTTTATTGTTTTTTTTTAAATAATATTATATTCTTGTCAGTGAGAACTCCTTTGAAAGAACGTCAGGTGACACACAAATAGAGAGCCAGATGTGTTCTTTTTGTGCCCCCGTTGAAAGGACAGATGATTTTATCACAATCTGTTTTAATATCCTAGTTTTGTTCTTAGAAAGATGTGTCCAAGAAACACATCCCTGGGGCTTGATCAGATCAAAGTGCACTGTAGGCATTTCTCAGGAGCAAGCCTCCAGCCCCTCTGCTGTATATTCCTCAGATCCATGGCACTTTTCCATCCCTGATTCCCAGTCATTCCCATGACTGTTAGAATGCTGCCCATTGACCCAAGCCCTGCTCAGATCAGTCTCGAGGAACACACATCAAGTCCTCTGTGATTCTGCAGCACAAGTCATTGAATCCGCTTCTTGCCCAGAAGAGCTGCCAGTGCTGTGCTCTCAGATAAGACCTGGGGGGGGCTGAGAACAGAGCCCAGGTGACTCTGTGTCTCCCATCCCCTGTTGGCACAAAAAGGGCCTTGATGTGCACCTGGGTGTGTCTGAGCTCAGAGCCGATCCTGCTGTGTCCTGAATGGGGTCCCCGGCTTGGAAGGGGCTGGGTGTGGCCGTGCCTTCTTGCCATGGCTTGTCAGGGCTGGTGCTGGGGCTTTGGCAGCTTTGTTGTGGTGGCTGCCCTGGCCCTGAGGGCCGGTGTGAGTGCAGAGGCTGGAGCCTTGCTGAGCTGGGAGAGTCCCGCTGCCGCCCGGCCGCTGCAGCGCGGAGCTGCCCCGAGGCAGCAGCCCCTGCTCTGGGCCGGCTCCTGCATGGCCTGGGCTGGGCTCAGCCAGGGGCAGCATCTCCTCTGGGCAGCTGTCCGTGTCCCGCCGGCCCCTGAGGAGGGAGCACTGCTGTCCTTGCTGCCCTTGCTCGCTGCGGGAAGATGGGCACGTGTGCGGGGCTGAGAGGGCCAGTGCAATGGCAGGGACTGATCCCTGCTCTCAGGGGGAGGAGGAGCACTGTGCTTCTTCACCTGGGCCACGGCCAAGGGCGTCTTCCAGCTCAGCCTGCTCATCACGGCTCAGGCTCCTGCTGCTGCTGGAGGCCCCCTTGGCATTGCTTAGAGCATCAGCTGCTTTGCTTTACAAAGGGAAAGGCATTCTCTTGGCCAACTGCTGCAAGGTGGAGAAGCTGCCCTCCTCTCCTGGGAATGCATCTCCCTCTGCTTTGTTTTCTCTCAAGAGATCTCTTCAAAGGCCTGTGGAAAATCAGGCTCTGTGCTGGCCTGCTTGTACTGCAGAGCTGCCTGTCTTGTTGGGGTTGTTGGTGTTACCCAGCTGAGCACAAAGGACTCAGAAGGCCAGAGTGTACAGCCCCAGTGGGGCTGCCTTTTGTATCTCTTGGATGGTGGGATCTCTGCTTTCAAGTGAGCATCTTGCATTTTGTTTCCCTCAGGGAAAATGGTGAACATGGAGAATCCCCGGAGGAAATACATTGAACTGGAAAATGTTGGCAGTGGGTGAGTCCAACCACAGTTTGTTCTACACAGTCATGGGGCAGGTGATTTGCTGCTGGAATATCTACCAAGTGTGAAGTCAGGCATGCTGCAAACATATTCAGACACTGGGTTAGTCTGCCCCATGTCTCAGTACCAGCCAGAATTTGTAAGTGTGGTCAGGAGGCATTGTCAAAGACACTTGTATTTCATTGCCAGAAACAGCATCCTACCCCGAACCACAGCAGTGAGATAACAGTTCTCAGGAATATTCCTTCCCAAGTGTTTGCTGAAGGAAATAGTCTGTGCTCAGAATAAAAACTGCCCCGTTTAGAAACTGAAATCCAAGATGAAAGAATCACCTGGCATTTTGAGCTGAGGCACTAAAGCCCAATGCTTCAGGAACAGGCCCAGTGCCCATGCACTGGAGAGGAAAATGCATCATCTGCCTTCTGGCAGAGCCCTCCTGCATGCTGCAGGTTTGAGGCATTTCCAGCAGACATCTCCTGTCTGGGCTGGCTTTCACTCCAAGATCTAAATGGCTTCTCCTTTCTTTGCTGCTCTTTTGTTTCCAGGGGATTTGGAGATGTTTGCAGAGCGGTCGACACTGCCACAGGAGGAGAGGTAAATGTCAAGAGCCCCTGCAGATCCTGCTGCTCTCCAGGGCTTTCCTCTCTTGTGTCAGCTGGGGCTGGAGCTGTGCCTAGAGCTGTGCTGCAAAGGCACAAGAAGCACAGACTGGTGCCAGCCTGCCAAGTGCATTTGGGACAGTCTTTGTCCTGCTCAGCTGCCAGGAGGAAGGCAAGGAGGGCAGCGGTTCCTTTCAGAGAAGGACGCTCTCCCTGGCTCTCAATTGCTCCAACAAAGGTGCTGCCTTAGAGCATCTCACTGCTCTCTGGGCCGACGGCTTCAGAGTGCTGAATTCTCATTTCTGGCTGCCAGCAAATACATCTGAATGTTCCTGGCAGTTCCTCAGCCACCTGCAGTGCTGCACGTGGGAACTGCACGTAGGGAGAGATCTGCAAGGCCTCCCTAAAAGCCCCAAGCCCTGCCTGTAGCCCAAGATGTATCCACAGAGTACCAAGGCATGGATCACTTCTTCTGAAGTGCAGACAGAGAAACAGAGAGTGTGCTCAGAGCTTTGGGGGTGATAGTTGAGACATGATTGCTAACAAGTGGACAAGGCAAAATGCCAGTGGCCACGTGTTCTGTAAGTGGCCCCCAAAGGGGCAGAGAAATGAGCTGTTGGAATGTCAGTTCCTAATTACTCCTAATTTGTCTAATCCCAAGGCACTTTGGCAAGGCTCACTCGTGTCATTGCTAAATCACTCATCCCATGTGTGCTGTGGTCTAGTGCCACCAACTTCTAAAGTTGTTGATTTTCAATGTCATTCTAGGTGGCCATCAAGAAAATTGATTTTCAAGGACTCATGATAGAAGATATTGTTACTGAAATCAGGGTCCTGAAAATGAATACAAGTCCCCAAATCGTCAATTATTTAGACAGGTGAGTGATCATGGTCTCATCCCATGAGGGTTTGTTTACATACTAAAAGCATGCAAGGTTAAAAACCCACTTTGGACATGGGCAGAAAAGAGAGCTGGTAATTATTGGGTTATAGGAACATTAGGTGCTTATTTCCAAAATGACGCCGTGTGACAGGTTTTTCATCTTGGCTGTTACAAAACTGCACTTTTTGCCTGCTGGCCATCTAAAACATCTCCTTTTTCACAGATGTGCTGTTCTCCTTGAGACTGCACAGACTGCAAACAATGCACAGCCTGGAGGGAATGTCTATTCCTTTCATTCTGTCCTTGTCACAAAGGGATCCAGAAACAAGAATCAAGCAAAGAAACCAACACATGCATGGCCTTGTTCCCTTCTTTCAGCTACCTTGTGCGTAAGGAACTCTGGCTGGTGATGGAGTTCATGGATGGAGGCACTCTGTTCGACGCTGTCAAGGTGTTCGAGATGACAGAAGATGAGATCGGAATCATCAGTCGGGAGGTCAGTCAGGGATCCCAGCTGTGCTTCCCAGGGCTGGGGCAGGACTGTCTGGGAAAGGGGCTCAGAACAGGAGCCATTCCATGGGCCAGGCTTTGTTTCTGTGTCGCTGGAATGCTCTGGGCAAGCAAGAGCATCCCACGTGAACTGCCTGCCAGTGCCCCTGCACTCACTGCACTCTGTTCTTGTCCTCTTCTCTCCTGCTCTTGCATTCTCACTCTGGCTCTTGTAGTTGCTCTTCTCCATCTTACCTCTCTAAACTTTGGCCTACACTGCATTCCTTGACTGTAAAAGCAAAGGTGGTGGTGGCAGCATTTGAAAGGAACAGCAAAGAAAAAAGAGAGACTCATTTCTCTCAGTGCTCAGCTGAAAAGGTTGGCAGTGCAGCCAAAATGCTCTTGACTTCTGGGCACATCCACTGCAGCAGCATCATCCTGGCTGGTTTGCAGGGCAGAGTCTGCACCAGCAGTTGCTGTTGCTCTTTGACAAGCTGACATGCCTTTCTTTAGAAGGGTGCTGCTCTGCCAGTGTTGGAGCAGCAAGCTCTTCCTCTCAATGGCACTGTGTTCTGCCATTCCTCCCCATTCCCCTGGAGAGGGAATCTTGGAGAGCTGTTTCCTTTCTTGTGTGATGAAATCCCATCCCTGATTTTTGCCCTCCTGTTTCTGGTTCCTCTCTCAGTGCCTCCAAGGACTGAATTACCTCCACTCCCACCACGTGATGCACCGAGACTTGAAGAGCCCCAACATCCTCCTCAGGACCGATGGCTCTGTCAAGCTGGGTCAGTATATTCTTGGTCAGGTGCAGCATTCCAGGGATATGGCGGGTGTGGGGCTGCTTTGGAGTGACTGCCAGCTCCCCAAACATGGTGCTGCTGGCAGTGCACGGAGCCCTGCTGTGAGCTGACCACACGGTTGCAACGTGCACAGAGCTATGGCAGGGAACAAGCAGTCCAGAGTGGCATTGCTCTGTGTGTGTCCCTTCCAGAGAGAGGGAGCTACAAGTCTAAAGCTTCAGGGCAACAAAAGCCACTGCTGGAGGCAGTGTAAAAAATGTGGGGATTTTGGAAGTAGCCACTGGCATATTTCCTTGGCTAAAGTCCTGAGGAAACAGAGCAGGGACTGTTGCAGGAGATTCAACAGCACATTCTCCAACTTCTACTGGGCAATTCTTTTGCTTGCTTTCCTAATTGCACAGGATTCAAATCAAAACAGTCTTTTGCTTTCTCCCCAGCTGATTTTGGCTTGTCTGCTCTACTCACCCCTGAGCAGAGTAGACGCAGCTCAGAGGTCGGCACTTACTGGTGGAGAGCACCTGAGCTGGTGAAAGGTCACCCATATGGCCCCAAAATTGACATCTGGGCCTTTGGGATTGTGACAATTGAAATGGTGGAAGGAGAACCTCCTTATTATAATGAAACTCCTCGCTCGGTAAGGTGTAAATACTCTCTGATCTCACTGTCTTTCTCCCCCAGCCCACCTTCTGTGTGCCATTGGACAAAATCCCACTGCCATCTGCTGGAACTACTTCCACCACGGCCCCTTTCTGAAAATGTCCCTGCAGCACATCAGCATCTGCTGGAGTTTTGGTTGCATCACTGGGGGAGCTCAAGCCTTACCCCACACAAACAATCTCCCTTCTCAGGCAACAGTTTGCTTGGGCTTAGAAGTCGTTCCAACTCTTTTGGCCACAGAGATGGCCCTACTAACAGGAAACAACCATCTTAGAGCTGCTGTTCCCTTTCCTGAAATGAAGAAACTTAAACCCAACCAAGTTTCTAAAAGAGTGGTTTGGAGAGAAGAAACAAACAAAAAGCTTGATGACTTTTGTTTGATGGCAGCTGTGCTTTAGGGACCAACAAGCACTGCAGAGATGCTTTGCATGTAATAATCCTTGGAAATAGTAGAGTGAGTTAATAGAGCAAAGTCCCTCTTCCAAATAGCCTGCCAAGCTGGTCAGGTGCATCCTCAGAGAAGCAAAGGTGCTTTTCTGATGTAGTTTCCACTAACAAGGTCAATCAATGAAATCTGCTGCAAGATCTGCTGCCAAGGCAACATCTGCTGCATGTTGGAGAAGCTGTGGCTGCATCGGGCTTTGGGTTTTTGTTGGTCCAGGAAAGTCTTCTCTGCCTCTGTGCCACGGCAGAAACTGCCACTGCAGAGTGCAGCTTGAACAATGGGATCTGGGAGAGCAGTTCCAGAGGTGAAAGAAGCAGCTGAGAGACTGGTGTTTCCTTTTTCTCCAGGCTCAGATCCTAATAGCCACCAAAGGGACCCCAGAGCTGCAGCAGCCCAAGCTCCTCTCCCCTTTGCTGCGGGACTTCCTGAGCTGCTGCCTGCAGACAGACGAGGCGCGGCGCTGGTCTGCCCAGGAGCTGCTGCAGGTAAAATGCCAAGGGGCTGCAGGGAAACGGTGTCCCAGGGATGGGCTCCTCCTCCACTCAAGTGCAAGGCATCAGATGAGCCCCCCTCCTCCTCACCTCCACTCTTGGTGTTGTTCAAATGCAAACAGCCAGGAGTCCTAGACTGGGCTGGGCTGGCAGGGACCTGGAAAGGTCATCTGGTCCAAGTGCCCTGCAGTGAGCAGGGGCATCTTGAAAGAGATCAGGATGCTCAGACCTGAAATCTTTCCAGGGCTGGGGCACTTAGCAGCTCTTGCAGCAAACTCTGCCACTGCTGCCCCAGTGTTGGTCCTTAGACCTACTCTGTCTCAATCCCCTTTTCATTTAAAAAATATTGGACAGTAATGGTTCATTGTTGTTTCTTTTTCCTTTGCGCAGCATCCATTTGTAACTCTGGCTAAGCCGACATCCAGCCTGGTGCCATTGATCATGATGGTGAAAGAGTGGAAGGAGGAAAGAAGATTGAGACACCGACATTAGAACTGTTTGCTCCATCACCAGTCCAGAGAAAAAATTTAGAGTAGGATTGTAGATAGGATTGCAGTTAAGATTCTACTATTTTTACTAAGTAAAAATACTACTATACTACTATACTACTATATACTACTACTATTATCTACTAAGTATTGTAGCGTAGGATAGTAGCGTATGATATTAGCATTGATTGTAAACAAATAAATTTTGTGAAATCTCAACTCCTTTCAAAGATTCCCCTCCTTCGGAGCCTCTGAGAAAGCTCAACATTTTCTTCTGAACTTAGAGGTGGAAAATGACATTGAGGGCTTCTTTGGTACGGTTGGAAAGTGGGGAAGGCTCTTCTTCAGTCATCCTCTCCAGACCACAGGGCCTTTGGAATGTGGCCCACTGGCTGGGTTTTACCCAGCTGTGGCACTTGTGTTTGAGGCAGAAAGGGCAGTGGCATTTGCAGGCAGAACTAAAGGACGAGTGGGGCAGCCCAAACACCCTGTGCATCTGCAGGCCTTGAGCTCTGACTGGAGAGCATTTGAGTTCCTGCCCCTTGGATTTGTATCCCTAAGTGCAGTCTCTGTGTGGAGGAGAGTTTTTCCCCAGTGAGAAAGCAGCAAGGTCAGGGAGGCTGCTAGGAAAGGCGCAGAGCTGGTGCAGAGCTGTCAGCGGGCGCCAGGTGAGAGCAGGCCCCGCCTTGGCCAGGCTGGAGCCCCAGCAGAGCCCTGGCAGAGCCCGGAGCAGCCTGAGCCTGGGCAGGGGCAGGCTGGAAGGAGGCCCTTGGAGCTGCAAGAGGCAGCAGCCCGGCCCTGGGGGCCTCTTGGTGGCTGCGGGCGAATGCTGCGCTCTCAGAGCCCAGCTGGCAGCCGGCTGCTCCCGAGGGGAAGCGCAGCCGTGCCGGGCACAGCACAGACTGGTGGCATTGGCCGCCCGCAGTCTGCACAGGAGGAGAGAAAGGCACAGCACAGCCCAGGGCTGCAGGCCTGCCTGAGGATTCCTACTCTTGTGCCGGCTGCCCTGGCACTCCTGGCAAAGGTGAGCAGTGTGTGCAGCACTCTGGGCACAGGGAGGGAGCCGGGCTGCTCCGCAGGCTCCAGCACAGGGCAGCGTCCTTCAGGCACGGCGCTTCTGCCTCCCGGGGGAACCGAGGCCAGCGGGAGGC
This sequence comes from Zosterops lateralis, assembly GCF_965231275.1. Classification (NCBI taxonomy): domain Eukaryota; kingdom Metazoa; phylum Chordata; class Aves; order Passeriformes; family Zosteropidae; genus Zosterops; species Zosterops lateralis. The sequence continues at coordinate 3,580,246 of NC_139783.1, forward strand.
AGGGACAGCTTGGCAGGTCACATCTGCAGCACAAAAAGGGCCTCACACAGCTCTGCCAGGAAGCGCCTGCACTCCTGGAGCTCTGCACTCAGCCACAGCAAAGGGGTGAAATGCAGAGTGCTCTGCAGAAATATTCAGGGGCACCAGCCCAGCCTGCTTTGTGCTCTCTGGCACACAGCAAGCGCTGTGCAACACAGCCCTGAGCTGCTGGAGAGAGGTGTTAGAAAGGAGCCAACTCCTGGATGAAATTAAATGGGGACAAAGTCATCCAAGCAAAAGAGAACTGTTTCTTAGTAAGGATTCACCTGAGCTGGGTGTGTATCTCGCTCTCCCAAGAGCCAAACACACACACAACACACACTCACACAGAATGCTGCTTTTTATTGCCTTGCCCAGCCCAGGGTGAACCGTGTCCCCTTTCCCTTTGGCTGGGTACTAGGGAACTTATATTCTCTCCCCACTGCCTCCTTTTCTGTCCCCTCCCCTCTTATCCTACTTCCCTTTTGGTCTGGTCTTCAACCTGGCCCCTCTCCCAGCTCACAGCAACACCCAACAAATTAACTAAAACAAATACAAACCCTAAAAAAAACTCAGAACAAACAACTTTCTTTCTTTTTTCTAATAACCTCTCAGGTGCAGCAAAATATGACCTCCTATCTCACTGAGGCAATCAGGGATGAGCCTGTGCCTTGTGCTTGTGCAGTGAACTGATTTGGAAGGGAGCAGAAGGGTTTCAGGAGGCAATTGGTGTTTTCTTTCTCAATTGCTGAAGGAAAGACACAATGTGGCTTCAGATAGCAAAAACACTTTCACGGTAAATTGAGGAAATGCTTGTGAGCAATTCCCAGAGAAGGAAGGTGTTGAGAAAATGCTGAACTGGAACAAATCATGAATTCCCTTTGCATTAACAGACAGTGTTGAGCCCTCTATTCCCCCAGCACAGTGACTGATGTGTGCAAGTGGCTACCTCAGCTTTGAGAATAGAGTAGTCCTCCTAAGAAGGGAGCTGGAAAACTACTGGTAGGGGAAGAAAGTGGTTGTAGGAGGCTCTTGAGCATCAGAGGAGAATTGGAGGAATGGGATGTTCCCCAAATGACCACCAGAGACCCTCAGGATGACAGCAAAAGTGTTAAATTGATTTCTGAAGTAGCAAGGGCCCAAGAACAGGGGATCGGCTCTACTATAACCAGGATGTTATTCCATGCTATTGTTTTAACTAAATGAAGTATAAAGCATAACTTTGCACAGGTGGTGGGGGGAGAGAAAGGGGGAACCCTGGTAGAACGCACAGGTTCTAAAAGAATAAAGTTAGGTCAGGAGGATCTGTACTGATATAATCATTAGTATGACACATGCCAGAATTGTCAACTGTAATATCATGTAACAAGAAAGGTATAAAATTGTATTCATTTTAGCATGTTGGTGAGCCGAAATTTTGGGTTGTCCGAACAGGACGGTCAGCTCCCAGAGCTCTGAAATAAAGCACCGCAGACAATTTCGTGATTCTGTGTTCTTTCCTTGGCTAACAGGTCTGGGGGCTGGGAGAGGCGGGGTGGCCGGGAAAAGGTTGTGTTGGTGCCAGATCAGGGGGTGCAGGGGGGTCTCAGGGCAGGGCAAAGGGGTAAAAGGGCACCTGGGTTCTCAGGAATGGGGGTGCAGGGGGGTCTCAGGGTCAGGGAAATGGGGAGCAGGGACTTGGAGAGGTAGAAGGGAGTTCCAGGGGGTCCTTGAGCCCAAGAAAGGAAAGTTCAAGGTTTCCCAAAAAAGCGGGGACCAGGGTGGGGACATTCAGAGTGTTTGGGAAGGGGGAGTTCAGGGGGTCTCTGGTTTTGAAGAAAGGTGGGGCCGGGGGTTGGGAAAGGCAGGAATGGGGGTCCAAGGCATTCCAGGCCATCCCAAAGTCAAGCACAGGGGATGTCTGGAGGCTGGGAGCCAAGGGATGGGCGGGAAAAGGGGAGCAGGGGGTGCTGGTGTTCAGAAATGGGGGATTCAGCGGGTCCCTGTGCAGGATAAGGGGAGCAGGGGGGTCCCGGGGCCGGGAATGGCGGGTCAGGGTCCCGGGGCCGGGGGTCCCACTCCCCCTGGCCCCCCCCAGGAGCGCCCCCAGCCCCAGCCCTGGAGCCATCCCGCTGCTCCTGCTCACTCCCAGCAGGATCCCAGTAGGATCCCAGTACAGCCCAGTCACTCCCACTCCTGGCATTCCCCCCGAGCCCCCGGGGATCCGGGGGATTCCTGGTGGCCACGGCGCTGCCCAGGTCACCAAGAGGCGCCGGGAACAGGAGGAGATCCAGGCTGAGGAATTGACAAATGCCCTGGGGCACTCCTGCCTGGAATGGCTCCGGAAATGTGTCAGATATGGGCGGGAGGCACTGGAGCATAAAGGGGGGGAGGGCAGAATTCCCGTGGGAATGTGGGATTGGGAAATGTGGGATTTGGGAGGGCAGAATTTGGGAACATGGGAATTCCCGTGGGACCTCCAAGGATGGACCCCACTGCTGTCCCATTCCCATGGGAATTCTGTAGCTGGATCTCACTGCCATCCCACTCCCATGGAATTCCATGGGCAGATCCCATCCCCATCCCACTGCCAGGGAAGCTCCAGCCCAGATCCCCCCAAACCCATCCTGGGGGTCGCCCTGTTCTTTGCCCTCCCCACCCCCCACAAGACTCCTGGGGGTCCCCCCATGACCCCCCCGGCCCCCCCAAACTCCTCCTGGGTCCCCCCTCATCCCCCCACGGGGATTCCTGGGAGTCCCCCCGTGTCTCCTCCCCCAGGACTTTGGGGTCCCCCCGACCTGTCCGTGCCCCTCCCCCGTTTCTGCCCCCCTGTGATGGTGGGGGGTGGGGGCCGAGTGCTGGTGCCCCCCTGCCTGCAGCAGATCCAGCGCTGGGGGCACTGCAGGGGCTCCCTGGCCATTTGGGCTCCCCTGGGATTTGGGGTGACCCCCCGGGCCCCAGGATCTCCCTGAACACGCTGACGCTGCCCGGGCACAGTGAGAAGGTTCAGACCCGGCTCGGGGTCCCAGCTCTGTCACCGGCCCCGCCCAGGGACCCCCAAACCCTCCCGGGACCCCCAAACCCTCCCGGGACCCCCAAATCCCCCCCGGGACCCCCAAATCCCCCCTGGGACCCCCAGCCCCCCCCGGGGCTCCGCTGCCGGAATCACCGGGAGTGGTGTTGCCCTTTGAAGGGGAGTTTTCCTGGGAACCCAAAACAGGCGCCTCTTAAAGCGGCCATGGCAGAGAGAATCCCAAAAATCCACTCCCACCAGGTGGTGGGCAAAACATCCCCCAGAGGGGCTTGGAATGGGGGTCCCCTATAAAATGTCACCTGACGGGGGTGATGAGGTGCTCCCAGCACAGCCCAGTCACTGCCAGTCCTGGCATCCCCCTGGGCCCTCTCTGCCTTCCGACCTTTCCCGGCTCCATCCCCGCTCGTCCCGCGGGCTGCGAGGGGTTCGGGAACGGGGCAGGAGGAGGAGGGAGGGAGGAAGAGGCGAAGCGGCCGCGGGAAGCGGGAGGAAGAAGAGCAGAGGAGGGAGCGGGCGGCTCCAGCGCTCCCTGAAGCCGCAGCAGCCCCGGGACCATCGGCCCCATCCCGCAGGTGCCCGGGGAGGGGGAGCTCGCCCCAAATATCCCGGGTTTGGGCTCCCTGGGCTTGGGGTTTTTGGGGGGATGTTTGGAGCTGGCAGGGCTCCAAAGGCGAGGCGCAGATGGCCCTCGGGGGGACATGGGGGGGTCCCCGGGAGGTGGTTTTGTTTGTTTGTTTTCTGTTTTGTTTTGGGTTTTTGTTTGTTTGTTTGTTTGTTTGTTTGTTTGGGTTGGGTTGTTTTTTGGGGGGGAAGGAGGTTTATTAATAACCACACACCCCCGTGTGCTTCCAGTTTCCTTGGCACTCCCAGTATGAGCCAAGTCATTCCCAATTATTCCCCAGTATGGTACAATTTGCCCCCAGCAGGGTCCCAGTTGCTCCCAGTTCCTCCTTCTTTCGTCTGCTGTGTTCCCACTTCTCCCAGTCACCCCTAGAAAACCCCCATCACTCCCAGTATGATGCCAGTCTCTCCCAGCAGGGCCCCAGTCGCTCACAATTGGTCCCAGTTCCCACCAGCACAGTCCCAGTGGCTTCCAGTGTGGTCCCAGTCACCACCTGCATGGCCTCAGGAACTCCCAGTATATCCCAGTTGCCTTTGTAGTCATTGCCAGGCACTCCCAGTTCCCTCAGCATGGTTCACTTGCCCCCAGTTTTATCCCAGTCCCTGCCAGAACCTCCCAGTTGTCACCAGTATGCATCCTGTCATTCCCAGTTTTTCCCAGTTCCTTCCAGTGTGTGCACAGCTGCTTTCCTGCATGGCTCTGGTAGCTCCCAGTAACCCCAGTCAGGGTCCCATCACAGAATCACAGAATGTGTAGGTTGGAAGAGACCTTCAAGATCATTGAGTCCAACCCAGCCCTGACACCTCAACTGGATCATGGCATCGAGTGCCACATCCAGTCTCTTCTTAAACACATCCAGGGATGGTGACTCCACCACCTCCCCAGGCAGACTATTCCAGTATTTAATCACTCTTTCTGTGAAAAACTTCTTCCTACTATCCAACCTATATTTCCCTTGTCACAGCTGAAGACTGTGTCCTGTCCTTCTGTCAGTTGCTGCCTGGACAAAGAGACCAACCCCCAGCTGTCTGCAACCCCCCTTCAGGAAGTTGTAGAGAGTGATAAGGTCACCTCTGAGTCTCCTTTTCTCCAGGCTAAACAGCCCCAGCTCCCTCAGTCGTTCTTCCTCTGGCTTGTTTTCCAAGCCCCTCACCAGCCTCGTTGCCTCCTCTGGACACGTTCAAGCGTCTCAAGGTCCTTCCTAAACTGAGGGGCCAGAACTGGACACAGCACTCAAGGTGTGGCCTCACCAGTGCTGAGTCCAGGGGAAGAATGAGCTCCCTGCTCCTGCTGGCCACACCATTCCTGATCCAGGCCAGGGGCCATTGGCCCTCTTGGCCACCTGGGCACACTGCAGGCTCATGTTCAGCCGCTGCTGAGCAGAACCCCCAGGTCCCTTTCTGCCTGGGCACTGTCCAGCCACACCATCCCCAGCCCAGAGCACTGCAGGGGTTATTGTGGCCAAAGTGCAGGACTTGGCACTTGGACTCATTAAACTCCATCTTGTTGCACTCTGCCCACTCATCCAACCATTCCAGGTCTCTCTGCAGAGCCCTCCCACCTGCCAACAGATCAACAAATGTTCCCAGCTTAGTGTCATCTACAAATTTACTAATGAAAGACTCAATACCCTCATCCATGTCGTCAATACAAATACTGAACAGAGCTGGCCCCAGCACAGACCCCTGAGGAACACCCCTGGTGACTGTCCCCAGCTGGATGCAGCACCATTCCCCACCACTCTCTGGGCCTGGCCATGCAGCCAGTTCCTAACCCAGCAAAGAGTGCTCCTGTCCAAGCCCCGGGCTGCCAGCTTATCCAGGAGTGTTGCTGTGGGAGATAGTGCCAAAGGCCTTGCTGAAGTCCAGACAGACATCCACAGCCCTTCCTGCATCCACCAGGCAGGTCACCTGGTCATCAAAGGAGACCAGGCTGGTCAAACACGACCCACCCCTCCTAAACCTGTGCTGGCTGGCTCTGACACCCTGGCCATCCTGTAGGTGCTGTGTGATGACACTCAATATAAACTGCTCCATTACCTTTACCAGGTACTGAGGTCAGGCTGACTGGGCTATAATTACTGGGATCCTCCTTCCCACCCTTCTTGTGAATGGGTGTCACATTGGCAGCTTCCAGTCACCTGGAACCTCAGCAGTGAGCCAGGACTGTTGGTAAATGATGGAGAGTGGCTTCACAAGCTCATCTGCCAGCTCCCTCCTCACCCTGGGGTGGATCCCATCTGGCCCAGAGATTGATGAACATTCAAGTGGCTCAGCAGTTCTCTGACTGCCTCCTCCTGGATAACAGGGGCACCATTCTGTTCCCTGACACCATCAATGAACCCAGGAGGGCAGTTGTCACAAAGGCAAGTTGTCTTCCCACTGAAAACTGAGGCAAAAAAGGCATTAAACATTTCTGCCTTCTCCTCATCAGTAGTTACTAAGTTCCCTCCCATATCCAACAGAGAGCAAAGGTTGGCCTTACCTTTCCTTTTACCATTATTGTATTTATAGAAACATTTTGTATTGTCCTTTGCAGAAGTCGCCATTTTGAGTTCAAACTGACCTTTGGCCTCCCTATTTTTTTTCCTACATTCTCTAGCAGCCCCCTGAAATACTTCCCAAAGGACCTGGCCCTCCTTCCAAAAATGATACATCCTCTTTTTATTCCTGAGTTCATCCAAAACCTCCTTGCCCATCCAGGCTGGACATTTGCCTCGTTGAATCATCTTTCGGCACACAGAGACAGTCTGTTCTTGTGCCCTCAAAATCTCTGTTATGAACAACACCCAGCTTTCCTGGACTCCTTTGTCCTTAAGGGCTGCTTCCCAAGGAACTCTCTGAATAAGTCTCTTAAATAGGCCAAAGTCTACCCTCTGGAAGTCCAATGTAAAAGTCCTATTGATGTTCCTCCTGATTTCACCAAATATCTAGAACTCTATAATTTCATGACCACTCTGCACCAGTCGTCCTCCAACCACCACATCTCCCACCAGCACATCTCTGTGAACAGCAAATCTAACATAGTCTCTCCCCTAGTGGGCTCACCTACCAACTGTGACAAAAAGTTATCATCCATGCACTCTAAAAAATTCCTGGACTGCCTCATTTCTGCTGTATTAAGTTCCCAGCAGATGTCTGGCAGGTTGAAGTCACCTACAAGAACAAGGGCTGGTGATCCTGAAACATTCTCCAGCTGCTTATAGAAAAGGTTGTCCAGCTCTTCCTTCTTGTTGAGTGGATGATAACAGACTCCCAGTAGGATGTCAGCCTTGTTGGCTTTCCCCTTAATTCTCACCCACAGCCATTCAACTGAATCTTCATTAGTTTCAATACCTATTGCATCAAAAACGTTCTTAATATAAAGGGCCACCCCTGCACCTCTTCTCCCTTTACTGTCTCTTCTGAAGAGCCTGTAGCCATGGAGTGCAGTGCTCCAGCTGTGTGAGTCATCCCACCACGTTTCTGTGATGGTGACTACATCACAGCTTTGCTGTTGCCCCATGACCTCCAGCTCTTTGTGTTTGTTACCCATGCTACGTGCATTGGTGTACATGCCCTTCAGCTGGGCTACTGATTTCAGTCCTAACTCAGGCTTAGCACCCTTGGGTCTGCTTCCAGGCAGCCCAGCTGCATCCCCTTCCCCCTTCAAACCTAGTTTAAAGCCCTCTCAATGAGGTCAGCCAGTTCCTGAGCTAAGAACCTTCTACCCTTAACAGAGAAGGAACCACGAGCTTGAGCACTCCCTGAATTCACAGCCCCCCACCCATGGGATCATCACCCCCCATCCCACAGGTGACCAGGGAGGGGGAGCTGGGCCCAGATATCCTGGGGGTTCCCTGGGTTGGGTTTTTTTAGGGGGGATGTTTGGAGAATGGAGAACTCCAAAGGTGAGTGGAAAATGCCCCTTGGGGGGACACTGGGGGGTCCCAGTGGCAGCTGCTGGCAGAGGCAGCCTGGAGGAGCAGAGCCCTGTGTCCCCCAGGGAACCCAAAGTGGGGAGCCCAGAGAGGGGGGAGCGCCGCGATTGGCGGGACCCTCAACAGGCTGGAGAGGGGCAGGGGGGACTCCTTGGACCCTCTGCATCCCAAAGCAGAGAATAAGGGGAGGAGGAACCCTGAGACCCAGGTGCATCGTGTGGCAACAGTGATCATTGTGTCCAGGGAGGTTACAGCTGCCGGGAGGGAAACAGACGAGACAAGTCTCTTTTGTTAAGCACAAGAGTCCATTTTATTTCCCCACCCCGAGGTGAGGTGGGAGAAGAAGGTGAGAGAGAGGGCGAGAGAGGGAACCCCACTCCTGTCTCCCCTCAAGTAGAGGGTCTAGGGGCGGGCAAAGGGCAGGTAAGGGCATTGACCTGAAGCCAGTGGAGACACACTGAGGGGGAAGGAACCACGAGGCCAAGGTCATTGAGGGGGGCAGAACCGACCAAACTATTGTGTACAGAGCACACTGGAACTATCCCCTCAGGCAGGAAGGGTAGCTGGGGTTTGTCTTGCCAAGGCCAGACCCTGGGTATTACATTGAGTGGCTGAAGGGACTCCACAGGACACCAACACCCCCAGCATCCCAATGTGGGGATGTGTAAAAGGGGGGAACTTCTCATATTCCTGGGACTCCCAGCAGCCTGGGGAGGGCAGGGACCGAGTAGACAGGGAACCCCCAATACAAGTGTGACCCCCAGCAGCTGGGACAGGGGGAACCCCTGAACACCAAAGGGGAGAGAGCAGATACAGGAAAAATGCCTCCTGGGAGGCATTTTCAGGGCTGAATGTTGATATTTGGGAGGTTTTTCTGGAGTCCAGATGGGCAGTGACCTCTAGAGATGGACTTGGGCAAAACCTTAAACTCAACTTGCTGATCTCTTGTTTTCACCCCAAATCAGGACCTCCCATTCCAAAACATTGGCCAAGGGGAGGAGGCTGCAAGGAAGAAGTGGAAGATGTCCCAGGACAGCCAGGCAGGTGAGGAGGAAGTCAGTGCCCCTTTCCCCCTCTCTCCTGCTCCATCTCCCAGCCCATCACGGCCCCCGGCTGCAGGACAACCCCACTGCCAACACTGTCCTGCTGGGGATGGACTGAGGGGATCTCCTTCCCCTTCCCTCTGGCACGGAGGCAAATCCCATCCTCTCCTTGTCCTTCCTCCCCCAGACAAGAAGCTGAGGATGGAGACCAGGGAGGACAAATCCCCACACCAGAACCTTGTAGAAGAGGCAGTTTTGAGTGGTTCCACTGTGCAAGAATCCAATGGGGAAGAAAAGCCCCGAAGATCCCTTAGGAGGAGGGGCTCCAAACCCATCCCAGGGTGCTCTGAGGAGAAAAGACCCCCCCAGTGCCAGGAAGGTGGAAAGAGCTTCAGCCGGGGCTCTGAGCTGGTCCATGAGCAGCTTCACGATGGGGAGAAGCCCCACAAGTGCTTGGAGTGTGGGAAGAGCTTCAGCTGGAGACACCACCTGATCAGCCACCAGAGGATCCACACTGGGGAGAGGCCCTATGAGTGTCCCCAGTGTGGGAAGAGGTTTCACACCAGCTCAGATCTTCTCTCACACCAGCGCATTCACACTGAGGAGAGGCCCTTCCGCTGCCCCAAATGCAGGAAGGGCTTCAAGGACAACTCCACCCTCATCAGGCACCGGCGCATCCACACTGGGGAGAGGCCCCACGAGTGTCCCCAGTGTGGGAAGAACTTCACCCAGAGTTCTGCCTTGACCCAGCACCAACGGAGGCACTGGTGAGGGAAGCCTTGCAAGTGCCATGACTCTGGGAGCTTTCTGTGCATCTCCGACTCCATCTCCATCAGAGGAATCAAATTTTGCAGAACCCTGGTGACCCACATTTACTATGATCGACACTGGGAAGACAACTGTCCCTTTCCCTGCCCCTGGCAATGATGTGAGGTGGGATTGAAGAACGTCAGGGTCTGGCCATGGCCCTGTCATTGTATCCAGTCCCATCCCAGGTCATTGCCAGGGGCAAAAAAGGGACTCTCCCAAGAGGGGTGTCCTTCCCATGCAGGATAAAATACGTTGCTGGGTGAGCCAGTTGGTAATTGGTTGTAATTTCCCTGTATATAGTTTGTCTTATCCCTTCTGTTAGCACTGTTGTTTCTGTTCCAGTTTGTTGCTTATCCTGTTGCTTTTGCCAGTAAATTGTTCTTATTGCAGCCTGGGCTCTTTGCCTTTTCTACTTTCAGTGGGAGGCTAGAGAGCAGCCAGGGGCGGCACGGTTTTAGCGGGAGCAGGAAATTGAGGAATCCCATTCCTAAAGCCCGGCCCGGGGAAACGGAGCATCACAGCTGGTGCCAGCCCTGGCTGCCCTGGCAACAGCCTTGGGAGCGGGTTCCTGGCTGGGGCTGTGGGAACCTCTTCCCTCTGGGGCCCAGGGACAGGACTGCAGGGAACGGCTGGAGCTGACTCGGGGCAGCTTTGGCTTGGATCTCAGGAAAAGATTTTTCCCCCAGAGGCTGCTGGGCCACTGAACAGGCTCCCAGGGAAGGGTCACAGCTCCAGGGCTCTCTGAGCTCCAGCAGCCTTTGGACAGCGCTGCCAGGCCCAGGCTGGGATTGTTGGGCTGTCCTGTGCAGGGCCAGCAGTTGCACTCCAGGATCCTGATGGCTCCCTCCCAACTCAGCCCATTCTGGGATCCCTTCTGGCATCCCCTGGCCCTGGCAATGGGACTGCAAATGGTTGCCATGGCAAGGGACTCTGGCCCCAGGCCTGAGCTGGGATGCTCAAGAGCCCTGTGGGCAGAGGCAGTCCCAGCCATGCCATGGGCACATCCCAGGGCACCTTGGGCTGCAAAGGCACCCATCTGTCGCAGGCACTCACGGGGGCTCCACGGTGACACCCCAGGAGTGCCCGGGCTGCCAAAGAGCCGGGATGTCCCAGACACTCCCAGGGCTTCCTGTCCTGGGCACAGTGGGAGCTTCAGGCAAAAGCTTCATTTCTTCATTGGAGAAACTCCTGCTGAGTCCTGAGGTGGAGAAATGACACCAAACAGCCACCATCGATCCTCAAATCCCTCCAGGATGTCTAGACTTTTAAAATTGATTTAAGAGAGAAGACTGAGAGCGGCTGGATCCAATCCTGGCCACAGACTTTGTCAAAGGTTTATGTGTGAAAGATTGGACAGGTGGAATTGAACTTAAATACAATTTGTCCTACGGGATAAACGATGGAATACCAGATATATTTCTATAAATACAGCTATGACTGATTTAGATCTGGATTTGACAGATTCATTTACGCCACAGAGTCAATAAAAAAAGAGAGTAATTTTCTCCACATTATAGGAGCTATAACAATTATTAGAACATACAGCCCTAGGAACCAATTTTGAAGAAAACAGGGCTTTGCTGAAGTTGTTTGAGCCCATTGCAGGCAGAGTCTCCTGCTCCAGCAGGAACTGCCTTTCCTGTGCCAGGCCCAGGGCAGATCCCGCTGCAGGAAAAGCCCCAGGCCAGCCCCAAGACAGGGAAGGGCTCGGGCACAAGTGCAGAGTGCCGTGCTGGGAGCTGTGCCAGGGAGAGCCTGAGGCACCAAAGGCACCTTGGCCGCAGCAGCTGCTTCCAGGCCATGGCCAGAAGCCTCCCTTGGCAACCCGGCCTGGTGGCCACCACTGCAGAGCTGCTGCTTCAGGGCTCATTTCTGCCTGGCCTCTGCCCCAGCCCACAGAGTGTCACCTCAGCCCTGACTCTGGCACAGCTGCTGGGCCTGAGCCCTGCAGAGCCTAAAGGTCACCTGTGCCCCCCTGGCTCTGGCAGCCCCTGGGGCAGGGGGGAAAGGCCAGAGCAGGGGCTGCCTTTGGCTGCTGGATGTGGGCTCCAGCAGAGACAAGGAGGAGTCAGGGGAGTGGATGGAGGGCAGGGAGCAGCCCCTTGTCCCCGTGCAATCCTGGAATGATTGTGATGGGAAGAGCTCTGCAGTGCTCATCTCATCCAAACCCCTGCCATGAGCAGGGACATCTTTCAGCAGATCAGGTTGTTCAGAGCCCTGTCCCAGCTGGACTGGAATGTTTCCAGGGATGGGGCATTGACCAGCACTGCCCTTCCCCACTGCCTGTCTGCTCACAAGCACTTCCAGGCCTCTCTGCATTTCCCTTGCCCTCACTCTGGGCTCACTCACACACCTCCCAACAACCCACCTGCAGCTTGGAGCTGCAAGGAGTTCAAAGCTTGTCTGTCCTTCAACAGTTGGTTTAATTCTGCCTTCAGCCAACTTCGGATTTTTGTTTGTTCCTGAATTTCCTGTGTGTCTAAAACATTCCTTGCATGGTTCTGCCTTGGGGAAGGGGAACGTCCTTGGTGGCACTTTGGGCTTGGCACACACACTTGAGGAGTGTGTTTGTTTTCAATGGGGAAACTCAGAAGTTTTAGACTGCTTCAAAAAATAACAGAAGAAAACCCCTATGATGGTTGAGTGCAGCCAGTTCTGCAAGCAAAGCAGATCCAAGGTGAGTGATGTGAGACAGAATGGGGTTGGGGAATGTGGAGCAAGGCTGTCTACACTGGGCCAGAGCTCAAGGCACAGCTTCTCTGAGCAGGCCAGACCTCCCTGGGAGAGTCCCTGGATTAATATCAGTCACTGAATGCGTCAGGCACCACTTCTCTAAAAAGAACAGTAATAAAATACATCCTTACAAATAGAAGTGTGTATTTCTTAAAAGCTCTTGGAAACTTTTCTCCATAACTGCAGTAGGAAACCTTCCTAATGAACTGCACCAGACCAGAGGGAAATCAAGGCACAGCCCTGGTTTGTCAGGACTTGCTTGATCCTAATGAGCCCCGTGGTGCATTTGGTGCTGAGCCCTGGAACCTCAGGGCCTGAGAGGAGATTGCACAAACCCCTTGCAGAAGGCATAGTCAGAAGAAAAACCCAGAAGTTTCTTGAAGCATCAGTGTGTCCCACTGAGGTCCATCCCCAACCAGGCCCCTCATGGAGTCCTTGGAGGAGAGAATTGGAGGCCAGGATTGCACAAAAGCCTCTCAGAGACTCAGTGTGGGAATCAAAATCCAAAATACCTTAAACACCTTGAGTATCTCAAAGCATTAATGAGCCCCACTGAGCGTCAATGCAAAGCTCCCAAGGGACTCATTAAAGCAGATAATTGGAGGCCAATTATCACACACAGCACTCAGTGTCAAAAAGTAGTTCCTTAATAAACTTTGAGTACTGTGAAGTGCTAATGAGCCCCACTGAGTGTTTGTACTGACTCAGAATCCCAAGGGACTTGTTAAAGTAGATAATTGCGGCCATGATTGCACAAACCTCTCATAGAGTCAGTTTTAAAAGGGAAACTCCAAGTACCTTAAAATAACTAAAGTATCTTGGAGCATTAATGAGCCCCACTGAGTGTCATTACTGACAAAGCCTCTCAAGGGACTAATTACAGCAGATAATTGGATTGCACAACCTCCCAGAGATTCCAAGGCAAAAGCAAAACCCAAAGTCCTTTGAAGAACCTGCAGTCCCTGGGAGCATTAAGGAGACCCCCAGGGCCATTCCTGACCAAGGCTCCCCAGGGACTCCTTCCAGCAGATCCTCGAGGCCACTGGGATGGGAGGGGGATGCTGAGGGCAGGACAAGGGGCTGAGAGTGCCCAGCCTTGCTGGGGCTGTGCCAGGAGGCCCCAGGGCCTCAGGACAAGGTGTCTGCTCACATCCCTTGGTGGCACAGAGGCTGCTGTGCCCCAGGGCACCAGGACTTGGCTTCTCTTTGTCCTCACCTGTCATCACTGCCTGCAGTTCTCTGCTCTGCCTGGGGCCTGGGGACACTTTCTCTCTCCTGTCCCTCAGTGGGACCCATTAAAAGTTCCAGAAACTTTGGAGTTGGATTCTGATTTGGAGTTCTGGAGAGATTTCTTCATCTCCCTCTCAGGGACTGATATTCAGGGCCTCATCACCAAGCCCCAAGAGGATCATTAAAGTCCTTGTGCTGTGTCTGTGCTGCTGAGATGGGCTGGGCTCCTGGCACAGAGGCAGCTCCTGACAACCAAGAAAAGCTTAAAACCACATTTCTCTTGATGAGCAGCTCTTCTCCCAGCCCAGCAGGGCTGGGGCACTGCCTGCAGCCACCCCGGGCACAGCACACAGGCACAGAGAGCTTCAATCACTCAGGGCTGGGAAGGGGCTGACAAGTGCCTGGGGGAGAATCACTCCCAGCCCTTGGCACAGGAACCTCTGGCTGCAGGACAATGCAGCTGCAGCTCCTGCAGTCCTCTCCTAAAGCTGGAACATGCCAATGCCTACAGACTCTGTGAGTACATTCTCTGCTTGTCTCCTGTGTAGAGCAGCCAGGGGTGCCCAGGGCTGTCCTGCAGAGCAGGGTCCTGCAGCCCAGGGCGCTGTGCTGGGGCAGGGACTCTGCTGCCTGCCAGGGACAGCTCTCAGCCAGCCCTGGGAGCTGCTCCCAGCACTGGGGGACAAGATCTGGGTGGAAGGAGACAGCTGGTAAGGCTTGGAAGGGTTCTCCTTGTGTGGTGAGGATGCTCTGTTTTTCAGGACTGCTTCCAACATGACGTTTAACTGCAGAACTTTTCCAAGCAGGTTATCCAGGGAGCACAGCGAGGCCATGGCTAAGTAAGAAGAAAAATCTTGCTTTATTAATCTATTACTTTGTGTTGCCTGGATGGGAAATTGCACACAGATATTCATCTTTCAGTTCAGGGTTAGAAAAATAAAAAAAATTCTCTCAGACCTTACTAAACCAGGCAGTGAAAGAAATCAGCACAGGACTCCTTGCAGGCAGCACCAGAATCACTTTTCCAGCCTCCTCAGGGTTGCTCTGAGGTTGCTATCAAAGCCTGCAGAGCCAGAGCTGCCCCTGGGCAGTGCCTGAGCTGGGAGGGCTCTGCAGGGCAGAGCTGAGCCCCCAGGGCTGGGCTGGGCTCTGGCAGCACTGGCAGGGCCCAGCCCTGGGACCAGGGAAGCAGCTGCAGGCAGGGACAGCTCCAGGCAGCAGAGCCCTGGGCAGGCAGTGGGGGGAAAGTGCCACCAAGCTGTGCTGGGATATTCAAAGTCCTCTCCAAACTGAACTATTCCATGATTACTCTTTTTACAGATCCCCATGCCAAGACACCACAAATGTCCAACAGCAGCTCCATCAGCCACTTCCTCCTGCTGGCATTGGCAGACACGAGGCAGCTGCAGCTCCTGTACTTCTGCCTCTTTCTGGGCATCTCCCTGGCTGCCCTCCTGGCCAACGGCCTCGTCATCAGCGCCACAGCCTGCGGCCACCACCTGCACAGCCCCATGTTCTTCTTCCTGCTCCACCTGGCCCTCCGTGACCTGGGCTGCATCTGCACCACTGTCCCCAAAGCCATGCACAATTCCCTCTGGGACACCAGGAACATCTCCTACACAGGATGTGCTGCTCAGCTCTTTTTCTTTATGTTCTTCATCACAGCAGAATTTTCCTTCCTGACCATCACGTGCTACGACTGCTACGTGTCCATCTGCAAACCCCTGCACTAGGGGACCCTCCTGGGCAGCAGAGCTTGTGCCCACATGGCAGCAGCTGCCTGGGCCAGTGCCTTTCTCAATGCTCTACTGCACACAGCCAATACATTTTCCCTGCCCCTGTGCAAGGGCAATGCCCTGGGCCAGTTCTTCTGTGAAATCCCACACATCCTCAAGCTCTCCTGCTCACACTCCAACCTCAGGGAACTTGGGCTTCTTGCAGTTTGTGCCTTTTTAGCACTTGGCTGTTTTGTGTTCATTGTTTTTTCCTATGTGCAAATCTTCATGGCTGTGCTGAGGATCCCCTCTGAGCAGGGACGACACAAAGCCTTTTCCACCTGCCTCCCTCACCTGGCTGTGGTCTCCCTGTTTGTGAGCACTGCCCTGTTTGCCTACCTGAAGCCCCCCTCCCTCTCCTCCCCATCCCTCAATCTGTCAGTGTCAGTTCTGTACTCGGTGGTGCCTCCAGCCCTGAACCCCCTCATCTACAGCCTGAGGAACCAGGAGCTCAAGGCTGCAGTGTGGAGACTGATGACTGGATGTTTTCAGAAACATTAATCTGCTGGCCTATTTCTGCACATCACTTTGAATAAAAGTAATCTTTGATACTTCTTGGTTTCATTTTGGATGTTCTTTTTCTTTGTTTTACTCCTTTATACTTGTTGACAAAGAAAAGCCAATGTTTGTGCCATTTCTCACTTTGATTCTGTCCACCTTCCCGTGTGACCACAGATTGTGTCAATGAGGGGCTGCACTCTCGGTGGTTTTAAAGTAACTCAAGGATCTCCCAGCCAAGTTTTCTGCAGAGGTGCCCCTTTTGTTGCCTTCTCTGCAGCTGCAGCAGCAATGTCTGTGTGCAGAGCTGGGGGCAGATCAGGGCTGGCACAGCAGCTGTGCCCAGGAGCAGCAGCCCTTGGTGCTGCCAGTGCTGCTGCCGTGGCCCTGCCCCGCTGCCCTCCTGGCCCTGGTGTTGCTGTAGGGCCTGAGGGCTCTCGGGGCCGGGCACAGGGCTGGGGGTGGCAGTGCCGGGGCTGCAGCAGGGACAGGCCATGGGCACTGCTGGGGCAGCGCTGACGCCTCAGGGCAGGGCCTGGGGGCTCCAGGCTCCTTGCCCAGGCTCTCTCCAGAACACGCCCAGGCCAATGCTCAGCACAGAAAAGCCCCGGGAGCAGCCCCAGGCTGGCCCTGGGCAGGCTGGGGGCAAACAGCAGGGCTGGGGCTCTGCAAGGGCCCTGGGGGAGACAGGCAGGAGCAGCAGAGCAGGGGCTGATCCAGCCCCACTGCGCTGGACACCCCAGGGCAGCGTCCCAGAGCGTCCTCATGCCCCTGCCAACAACATCCCCCCTGGGCAGCCCTGGCCTCTCCCCCAGCTCACACAGGGGCCGCATCCTTGCAGGCACAGACACGGCAGCACTTCCTCAGTAGCCCCTGTTTGCACTGCCCAGAGCAGGCCTCAGCACCCCCATGCTGTTGGTGTGGGGAGATGAACCTGAGGGAGCACAAATGCCATCAGCCCCTGGGGCCAGGAAGGGCTGGGCCACAGCAGGGAAACCACTCAGCTTTGGTGTGGCCTCTCAAGTCACACAGAGAGTTTGTTCCCATCAGCTCTGAGTTTCCTGTGCCACTGCAGACGTTGTTGCTCAGAGCCAGGGCTGCCTGGCAGCCACCCCCAAACTGCCCTGAACATTTCCTTTTCTTCACCTCAGCTTTCTTTACTCTTCCCTGGTATGAATTTCTTCCTGTGGCCTTGCCCTGTTCCCTCCCCTGCAAACAGCCCATCCCTGGTTGCCCTTTCCTCTCTGGCCCCACTCCCCATTGCAGTTCCTGAGTTGGCACCATGGGAACGTCCCTTGGGGAGCAGGATCATTCTCCAAGGGCTTCAGGAATTGTCTGCAGGCTCCTGCAGTGCCTGGGGCTGCTCCCTTGCCAGAGGCACCCCAGGCCAGGGGGGCACATCTGGGCTGCTGTGTCTGGCTGTGGGGCTCCTGTTGTGGGCCATGAGGAGGAGCTGCAGAGGCTCTGCAGGACTGACAGGATGGGCTTTGGGGCTCTCAGGAGAAGCTGAGGGACCTGGGCTGCTGCACCTTCTGAAGAGGAGGCCCAGGCCTCATCCTGACACTGCTGCAAGGCTGCTTTCAGAGAATCACACAATCAGCAAGGCTGGAAATGACCTTGGACATCATCAAGTGCAACCTGTGCCCTGACACTGCCTTGTCTCCCCTGAGCCTCCTCTTGTCCAGGAGAAACAAGCCCAGCTCCCTCAGCTGCTCCTCACAGGACTTGTGTTCCAGAGCCCTCCCCAGCCTTGTTCCCTTCTCTGGACACGCTCCAGCCCCTCCATGTTGTTCCTAAATTGGGGGGCCCAGAACTGGACACAGCACTCGAGGTGCTGCCTCAAGCAGTGCCCAGCACAGGGGAAGAATCTCTGCCCTGCTCCTGCTGGCCACACTGTTCCTGATCCATAGGAGTGCCAGGGCTTGGATGAGGGACATGGTGGGCAGGGCCTGGGGACAAAGTCGAATTTCTGTCAGCCATGAAGGGTGTCTTGGGCTTTCTAACAAAACAAACAAACCAAACAAAGTTTATTCTATTCCATGTTTTGAAACCCATTTGGGGAAGTGTTTTTTCTTTATCTGTTGTATCTCCAGGAGGGAGGGTGCAAGTGCCTTTCTGATAACAAGCCAGCTGTTAAAATCGGGTGGGGCATTGATTCTTATCTCTGCTCACCCTCCCATCACCTCCATGGGGATCTCTTCTGTTAATGGGCCATTACAGCTCAGCAATGACATTGAAAAAATATTTGGGGGATATTTTTCTGATATTTTGGTACCAGTGTAGGGATATTTGGGAATAGTTTGGGAATGTTCTTGAGGACATTTTTAGGTCATTTTGAGAAGATTGTGGAAATACTTTAGGAACATTTCAGAAACATTTTAGAAACAGACTTTGAATATTTTGGGGGGAATTAGGAATATATCAGGGATATTTTGATGAAGTTGTTGGGATATTACGGGGACATTTTGGGAAAGTTTTGGGAACATCCCAGAAATATTTTGGTAACACTTTGGAGATATTCCAGGGATATTTTGTTGATATTTTGGGGATGTCTTCAGAGGATTCTGGGAATATTTTGGGAATATTTCAGGGACATTTCAGAAGCAGTCCACGCACATTATTGGGGAGTTTTGGGGAACATTTCGCAGACATTTTAGAAACACTCCATGAACAATTGTGGGAACTTTGTCAGAACATTTCAATCAAGTTGAAAAACACTCCATGCACATATTTTGGAATATTTTTGGGGAATGTTTCAGGGGATTTTAAAAACATGCCATGCACATTTTTGGGAATATTCTGGGGACATCTTGGGGGATTAGAGAAACATTACCCACTCATTTTTTGTAATTTTTTTGGGAATATTTCAGGGACATTTTGGGCACCTTCTCCGCAGATTTTTTGGGAATTTTTGGGGAACATTCCCGGGGAATTTTCTCTCACCTGTCTCCAAATTACCCCAAAATATCCACAAAATTACACAAAAATTACCACAAAATATCCCCAAGATATATACTCACAAAAAGCCAAAATTATTCCAAATTTACCACAAAACATCCCCCAAAATTACACCAGAATTAGTTCAAAATATCTCCAAAATATCCCCACAATTACCTGAAAACATCCCCAAAATTAGCCCAAATTATCCTCAAAATATCAGCAAAATTGCCTCAGAATTAGACCAAAATTAGCTCAAAATAGTCCCAAAATATGGCCAAAATTACCCCAAAATATTCCTCAAATTTGCTCCAAACTATCTCCAAAAAAACGCCCAAATATCCCCTAAGTTACCCAGGGGGGTCTGGGAGGAGGGTGAAAGGGAGAGGGAGAGGCAGAAATGGGCCTGGAGTGGCCCAAGGGGATTTTGGGGGGATCTGAAGATTCCCAAATGGGTCTGGGGGTGTCCCAAGGGGGTCTCTGAGGAGTTTGGGGGTGTCCCAAAGGGCTCCCCAAATGGGTGTGGGAGAGTCCCAGATGCCCCCAAAGGGTCTGGGGTGTCAGGGATGTCCCAAATGGGTCTGGGGGGATGCCAGGAGAGTCTTGGGGGTCCCTAAGTGTCCCCATAAAGGTCTGGGCCCCCCAGGAGGTTCCCCAAATAGGTCTGGGGTTGTCACAAATGGGGCCTAGAGGAGTTTGGGGGGGTACGAAGAGGGTTTTGGGGGGATCCCAGGGGAGTCTTGAGGCTCCCCAAATGGGTCCGGGGGTTCCCAAGTGTCTCCAAAAGAGTCTGGGCTCTCCCAAAGGGATTTCAGGGGGTCCCAGGTGTGTCCCAGGTGTCCCCAAAAGGCTCTGGGGTCTCCGTCCCCTTCACCTTGGGTCACCTGGGCAGGGGTTGGGCAGGATCTTTCAATCACTTGCTACACTTGGGACTTGGCCCCTGCTTGACAAAAAGGCTGATGGAGCTCACAGGCTCCTTCCGGAGAGCAGCTGGCCCTGCAGGATTCCTCTGGGCAGGAGAGTTCCTGCAGTCACAGACTTGCTTTTGATAAATATCATGGCCTGAGCATGGAGTTGGCTTTTTCCCTGCAGTGAATTTAATAATCTGTGTTCGTTTTCCAAAACTCTCTGTCAGAGATGGCTCACTGAAATGATTTCTCTGCTCCCAAGACATGCAAATTACTTTCTTTTGACATTTTTTTTTCCATTTCCCTCTTTGTTCTTTATACAAGACTTTGGTTTACACTGTTGAGGTGCAGGCTGTCCCAAAATATGCCAGGACTTTGGAGGAGTGGTTTTATGGAGATGATGGCTCTGGGCTGGGAGCCACACTTCCCAGCTCTGGCCCCAACTGTAGTACCTGCTCTACAGAAATCAACGTTTTCCCAAACAGACACCTTGGGTTTGGAGTTGCCCAACTCAAGGCCATCAAATGCTGCTCTTCAGAGCCTGCACATCTTCCCCCTAAAATCAGATGGAGATAAATGGATCAAATATTTCCATGAATCTCTTTCAACACATCGCCTCAAAATAGAAAATCTTACTTTCCCTAAGAGAATCTATTACCAATTAAGACCTCTTTCCCAAATTGAAAATAATCTGATGATCTATAAAAAGGGGTTTTTTTCCAAAGCCTTGCCCTTTAAATTTTGTCAGCACTACCACTGATAAGAAAAAGATAAGAGATAAGAGATAAGAGATAAGAGATGAGAGATAAGAGATGAGAGATAAGAGATGAGAGATAAGAGATGAGAGATAAGAGATAAGAGATAAGAGATAAGAGATAAGAGATAAGAGATAAGAGATAAGAGATAAGAGATAAGAGATAAGAGATAAGAGATAAGAGATAAGAGATAAGAGATAAGAGATAAGAAAAAGTTCAAGAGAAATTACTGTAAATTTTCAGAATCATCATGGATTCAAATGAACTGGAACAAGATTTGGCGTGAATGAATGGCCCACTAAATTTCCAAATAATTTTTGGCTGAAAAACAGACTTTCACTTTAAAATACAATTATTTTTTAAAAAAATTAAAGGAAGGGAAAACTGACAAAATTAAGATCTGTATGACTATCAATTACTCTTTTTTCTGAGCTTTCCATTGGATTTATCCTTTAACATTTTCTCCAAAGGATCAGCACAGAGCCTCCCAGCAGCAGTAACCTCCTGTGACACACAAAATTATGTTGCAATCAGGAATTCTTTCAAGGGCTGCAGCCCAAGCACGTACCTGCTTTCAAAGGAAACAGTGCAATTCAACTACCTACAGGTCCTAAACAGAGCTGTGGGGTTTTAATTGTGGGACACCGTGATGGCAGGAATAAGACCTTTCCTACATGAAAGGAGATGGAAAAGAATACTGTTTAAAAAATGCTGATGAGGACTTTGAGAGATCAAGCTCTAAGTGACTGTGGTATTTGACACCTTGATCAGAGCTATATCCCCTTCAGATAATCTGGAAAATCTTTGAGGCTGATTATGGGCTGTGATATATTCATCTGAAATACACTGTTCCGACATTTAATACTGATAAAATACTGATAAAAGTCATGTTATGAAAACAGTATTGAAGAAGAAAACTGCAAAATCATCAGAGACAAGCATATGCCCCTGCAGAAAACTGAGAAAGTTCTCAAAGGTAAAAAAACTTTACTGACATGGGAAGAAATAAAAACCAACTTAATTCAATTTTACACTCTTGAATGGTTCAAATTCAAAATTCAGAGTATAGGTTGGAAAATCAATCAAGAAAGTCTGCTCTGGTAAAACTCCTGGAGTTCAACAAGCACCTAGAGACTTTCAGCAATCCATCCACAGGTTTTGAAAACCAATCCACAGGGACTGAGAAATCCAGAGACAAGTCTGTTCCAGTGTCTTTGCAGCCTTTGCTGGAAAATCCATGGCCAGCCCCAAGACCCTGCAAGACCCAGTTATCAACCATCTAAAATTCACACCCTCAACTTGCAGCTGCTCATTTCCTCAGAAATTGAGTTCATTTCTCTTCAGTGCATGCACAGATAGTCATGGCAACAAAGCATTAAAGAGAAGAATATCTCCCAAGGACAATCAGAGAAGTCAAAGCCACTGGAGAACTCCAAAGTGAGGAAGTGCAGGCTGGTGCCCTGAGCCAGGCTGGCTGCTTGTTGGGGGTTAGGTTTGCTCCTTTTTTACTTTAAATATTTTTTCCCCATAAATTACCAAGGAGACGAAGTGTTGGATACTTAAAAAGTACCTGACCAAAAACAAAGAGATGGCGCAAAGCTCGGTTGGGGAGGTTTTATCTTATCTGTTGTAACTCCAGAAGGGGGTGGGGGGGAGGGGGGGGGGGTAACTGCCTTCTCTGATAACAAGCCAGCTGTTAAAAACCAGGTGGGGTATTATCTCTTATCTCTGCTCAGTCTTTCACTACCCCCATGGGAATATCTTCTGTTAACGCACCATTAAAGCTCAGCAATGGCATGACACATTTCATCACCCTATTCTGAGACGCTCTACCACAGAGCAGAAGGCAAACAATTTCTACCGAGATAAAAAAGAGCCACAGGTGTCATCAGGCACTCTGGTGCTCCCACGGGACTCCCAAAGGAAGTCTGGACCCACTTCAGGACCCCTGGCTCCACAGGACCATCTCTGCTTCCAACAGGACACCTCTGCCAGTCCAGGAGGGCTGACTTTGGACTGTTTCCAACGCCCTGACTAACAGGGTGTCAGGTTGTATTTCTGACTCTGTCAAGTTTTAAGTTGTTTTGTTTTGGTTTTGTTTGTTTGTTTTCTGAGATTCCTTGTTTGTTTGTGTGTTTGCTTATTCTTTTGTACTACAACATTTGTATTTTTTAATATCCCTAGTAAAGAACTGCTATACCTATCCCCAAAATCTTTGCCTAGAGCCTTTTAATTGCAAATTTACAATAATTTGAAACGGAGGAGAGGGGGCTTACATTCCAAGGGAGACTCCAGTCTTCCTTGGCAGATCCCTGTCTATTCGAACCAAAACAGAGCCCAAGTTCCCTGAAGTAGGAGTTGGAGCAGGAGAGTGTTGGAAGTTCGGTTTGATCCTTTTTTATTTACTGATTTTTTTTCTCCATAAGTTGCTGCGAGACTAAGTACTGAGTGATTCTGTGTGCTTGACCAAAATACAGAGATGGCCAAAAGTCAGGAGGGGGAGATAACGTGAGTTTTGGGGCAGGAAAAAGGACAGGGCTGGGGGCAGCTTCTCTCTCTTGCTCTCGGTGTCGAGGACATGACAGCCAGGCTGCTGCTTGCTGTGGGAGGAGTTTGCTGCCACCACCAAAGTGCAGTCCTGGGAAATCTGCCAACCCCTGCTCATGTGCCCAGGAATTCTGAGCTCGTCTCCCCCTGCCCTACTGGCCCAGCCCCATCCCGCTGCCGCCGTTTCTTCGGCGCTGCCTTGAGGCTTTTTGCTGCCCTGTGACCCCACACTGCCCTGCCCTGCTGGGACATCCCTGCCATTCCAGCTGCCACTGCACAGCTTCTGATCCCATCCACCAGCCTGGGATTTTTTCCACTCTTCCAGCCTGGTGCTCTCAGGGTCCCAAGAGATTGGACTGCCCCGGGCTTTGTGAAACAATGCCTCCCAAGGTTCCTGGTTGTGTTTGCTATTAATGCTGCAGTTGTTGTTGTTTGTTTGCCTTGTTATATATACTAGTAAAGAACTGTTCTTCCTAACCTCATCCCTCTGCCTGAAAGCCCCTTTCCTCTTCTAAATTATAATAATTTGGAGGGAGGGGGTTTGAATTCTCCATTTCTAGGGAGGCCCTGCCCCTCCCCAGCAGATCCCTGTCTTTCAAACGAAGACAGCCTTTCATGTGTCCTCAGTACTCCTAGCATGCATCCTTGTAATTCCTTCAATCTGCTCATTTAGCACAGTCCTGGTGTTCTGTTAGGCCAGGAGACCTGTTAGAAATAACTGTGTAGTTCTTGGCTTTCACACTTATATCTTGGTTTTCGCGAATTATTTTGTCACAGTGCAGTTTGTAATCTCTTTTAAACTGCTTTTGATATAGTCTAATTTGTCAGCCTTTAGCAGTTAATACCCTAATCCCTGTGGAGATTGCATATTTCAGTGTGATAAATGTATTATAGTTTATGGTATTGCAAAATATTGAAAAAGAGTATATTATAAAATTATAAATATATAATATATAGACAATAAACATAAATAAAAATACAAATACAATACAAATATAAACAATAATATAAATACATTATTTAATAGACAATATTAATATTAAAAAATTAAAATGTGCTAATTATCTTTGCAGAAGTGACTATGGTTGGGAAATAATGACTGATGCCTGTATTTCTGTAACTGACTGACAATAGTGAAATGGCTAATGTAGATTGAAAGAAAAACGTTGGCGAAAATGTCTGCAAGATAAGATAACATTGAAAAAAAACCCAGGCAAATAACACATTAAGAGTCAGAAGGAATCCACCACTGATCCTTTGGCCATCAATACCTGCCAAACCACAGACCAGGTGGCCTCGAGAGGAAATAGACCACAAATGTCTCAAAATCACATCTGCATTATGGCACATTTTTTAAGAGGATGAGGTCAGGGCTCGAACTAAGCTAAAGAATTCCTAGAAAATATGCACACAAAGGAATGTTTAAATGTGAATAGTCTTCATGAATATGCATTTGACCAATAGTCTGGGGTTAAAATGCAAGATGGAACCAAAAGTTTGTATTCCATTCCCATCTGTAAGAACCAGGTGGGGCAGTGTTCTTTATCTCTTCCATGGCCCATCCCTCACAACTCCAGGGATTATTTTCTGTTAACGGCCCAGCTGTTAAAACCAGGTGGGGCAGTGTTCTTTATCTCTTCCACCACCCATCCTCCCTCCAGGGGCTTATCTTCTGTTAATGGGCCATTGATGTTCACTGCATGACTGATAAAAGTAAATCATCCCATTGGGAGATGCTTCTCCCACAGGGAGGAGCCAAGCATTCCTACCTGGATATAATCTGACATTCACCACACCAGAAGCAGCCTGTTTCCACTGGATTCCCAGAGGAGCACCAGACCCATCTACACCACCACTGGACCATCAGAGGAAAACTACACCCTTCTACAAGATCTTTGCTTCAAGAAAAGCATATCTGTCACTGCAGGAGGATTGCAGACACGATTTGATTGGACTGCTACCAACACCCCTGACTAACTGGGTGTCAGGTTGTATTCTGATTCTGTCAGTAGTTTGTTATTTTTACTACTCCATTTTTAGTTTAGTTTTTAGTTTTTTAGTTTAGGCTGCGAGGAAGAAGAAGATGCCCCAGGATATCCAGGCAGGTGAGGAGGAAGTCAGTGCCCCTTTCCCCCTCTCTCCTGCTCCATCTCCCAGCCCAGCACGGCCCCCGGCTGCAGGACAACCCCACTGCCAACACTGTCCTGCTGGGGATGGACTGAGGGGATCTCCTTCCCCTTCCCTCTGGCATGGAGGCAAATCCCATCCTCTCCTTGTCCTTCCTCCCCCAGAGAAGGAGCTGAGGATGGAGACCAGGGAGGACAAATCCCCACAGCAGAACCTGGAAGAGGCTGTTTTGAGTGGCTCCACAGCACAGGAATCCAAAGGGGAGAAAAAGCCCCAGAGATCCCTTAGGAGGAGGGGCTCCAAACCCATCCTACGGGGCTCTAACAAGGAAAGACCGACCCAGTTCCAAGAAGGTGGACAGAGCTTCAGCTGGGGCTTTGAACTGCTCCATGAGCAGCTTCATGATGGGGAGAAGCCCCACAAGTGCTTGGAGTGTGGGAAGAGCTTCAGGCAGAGGTCCCAACTGATCAGCCACCAGAGGATCCACACTGGGGAGAGGCCCTATGAGTGTCCCCAGTGTGAGAAGAGGTTTAAGACCAGCTCCAGTCTCCTCATGCACGCGCGGATTCACACAGAGGAGAGGCCCTTCCACTGCCCCGACTGCAGGAAGGGCTTCAAGCGCAGCTCCTACCTCATCAGGCACCGGCGCATCCACACTGGGGAGAGGCCCCACGAGTGTGGGGAATGTGGGATGAGCTTCACCCACAGATCCAACCTGATCCGTCACCAGAGGATCCACACTGGGGAACGACCCTACCAGTGTGAGCAGTGTGGGAAGGGCTTCAGACACAGATCCAACTTGATCTGCCACCAGAACACCCACGCTGAGGAAAGGCCATACAAGTGTAGGGAATGTGGGAAGGGCTTCAACCAGAGGTCCAAACTGATCATCCACCAAATGATCCACACTGGGGAGAGGCCCTATGAGTGTTCTGAGTGTGGGAAGCGGTTTCAGACCAGCTCAGATCTTCTCGTGCACCAGCGGATTCACAGAGAGGAGAGGCCCTTCCGCTGCCCCGACTGCAGGAAGGGCTTCAAGCACAACTCCACCCTCATCAGGCACCGGCGCATCCACACTGGGGAGAGGCCCCATGAGTGTGGGGAATGTGGGATGAGCTTCACTCAGAGCTCTGCCTTGACCAGACACCAACAGAGGCACCGGTGAGGGAAGCCCTGTGAGTGCCCCGACTCTGGAAAGAGCTTCGTGACCTGCTCCAACTCCATCCCCCATCAGAGGACACACACTGGGCAGAGGCCTGGTGACCCACATTCACTGTGATCTGCATTGGGAAGACACTGGGCTGATGGTCTTTTTGTTTGGTGGTCCTTAATATTTTTTTTATTCATTTCCATCCCTTTAAAGTAGACAAAATTTGGGTAAAAATCAATAAATTTATCAAAGGCATCTGAAGCTTCACTTCACTAGTGTTCCCAGGGAATCTGGGATTCAGGGACGTATGTTGGAGCATTTGGGGCTTGTTCCACCTGGGATCTTTGTTCTACTTCTAAAAACAAGCAAGGTTCTCTACTGCAAATGTACAGAAACCAGGAACGTGGGGAAGAGAAGGCTGAGAGTGCCAAAGCCTTGGTGACTTCTTGCACACCTTGTGGGTGAGGGTGTCCAGGGCAATGGACTCACAAGCGGGGTCCCTGCCCTCCCGACTGACAGCTGCCATCTCTCCTTCAGCCCCACAACCTCCTGGGAAGGGCCTCCATCCACACATTCCATCCCCAGCCAGAGATCCTCATCCACGAGGTCATCCAGCATCACTGAGGCTACAGCAGGGAGTGCTCCTGGGACCTGGTAGAGCACCATGGGTTTCCTGGGATCCTTTTGGTATCTGTGGCTGAGAGGAGTGGGGTGGATGGAATCAGGATGGTTCACAGCTCACCAGCCCCACTCCAAGCAGTGCTTTCTCCTGCTGTGTGGGGACCATGTGGTGACTGATATTGGGACCCCTCTGGATTTGACTCCTGCAGAGCACGCAGTGGGTCAGACCCTGGGCTGAGGAAAGGGGTCCCATGTAAACCCAGCACAGGCATTGCTCTTTGAAGAAGGCGTTCTGGAGGGAGAAAGGAGAAGAAGAAACTTTCCTGTCTCCTGAGATTCCCCCTCCTCCTTCAGCAGCCATACCCCAATCAATCAGTACCAGAGTTCATGTGATCACTTCCATGCCAGGGAGCACAAGGCACTCAAAACTGAACCCTGCCAGAGCCCAGCCCTGCCTGCCCATTTTGAGGCTGTGGGGGAATGGAATTTCCTCAGGAGCTGACCCACGATGATACTTTGCCACTTGTGGGATTTTCACAGCCTTAGAAGTTGTGTGAGATCTCTGTCCCAGCACCTGCTCACCCTTCAAATGCACACATGTGCCTGGGGGAAATTCAGGTTCCCTGCAGTGGTGGCTGCTTCCCTTTGAAACAGGAGCTGTTGACTTCTCCTGAGTACTTAACTCCCTTCTAACTATTAGAAAGCGAGTGAGTAATGGAAATTACCCTTGAGGAAGGGGACCAGAAACTTGGAAAAGGATGAAATACATCTGAATTATGAATGAAATCTATTTCATTTATTACTTTAGTACTAATCTATTTTTACAAACAAAAACATGTTTCTGAGCTGAAGCTGCTCACACCCTGGAAAGATTTTACTGTTGCTTTATTAATTAAGGCTGTCCCCAGCCTGTGGAGCAGCCTGGCTCTCTGCCCCTCTGCCCACAGGGCTGCAGCACTCCCAGCTCCCCCAGGAGCCAAAAGAGGGTTGGCAGAAGGGCAGGTGTCCTCAGCAGTGACAGCACCACTGCACTGTTCTCCCTGCTCTGCCCCTGTGGAGACTCGGGATGGCCAAATCCGTCCAGGCTGCACATTCCACAGCACAGGGACCATTCCCCTCGGGAGCAGCCCACGCCCAGTTTGGTTCCAGGATGGGCTGGTGAGTCCTGTCCCAGGGAGAGGCACCCAGGGCCGGCTGCTGCCACTCCCTGCTCCAAGTGCCTCCTTCCAGCCGGGCTCTGGGGCTGCTGAGGCTGCTCTGGGCTCTGCCAGGGCTCTGCTGGGGCTCAGCTCTCGGCCACGCTGGGCCTGCTGCCCATCACATTGCTCCAGGCACCTGAATCACACCGGGAAACAAGGGAAACTTGCAAGCGAGTTGAGATTCAATAGTTTTTATTGAAAAAATCCTAAGTAGCCAACAGAAAGCTGTTCTCAAGTGCTGCATCTCCTCTGCACCCACGTGTCCTGTCTCCTCTGGGTCAGCTCTTGTTCTCCAGTTGCTCCTTGCAGGCCACAAGGAGCCAGCAAACACCCTGTGTAGGCACCATGTGCAGGTTTTAAATACTAAGTTCAATTTATCTTCAACTTTAACTAGTTTATTTGTAGTAGAATTAACCCTTCCTCAAAAAATAACCATTGCTTGCCTGTTTTTAAAACACTCACATAGTTTGAATTTGCTTTATCGTGTACAGGTTATGTTTAACTGAAAAATGTTTTGAAGAGAAAAACACATTTACTTTTTTTATGTCTTCCAGTTTTCATAAGGAAATCTGGCTGGCTTTGTTTTGTTCTGGCACTGCAGGTTTCAGACCCATTCCTTGCAGTCGAATTGAAGATGTGTTTCATGGCATAGAATTGAAGAATCTACCACAGAGAATGACGGGTAACAGTTTAAAATTAATCTTACTTGGATTATGACTTGTGGTCCTTATAAAAACCCTTTCCAAGGGCTGGGTTTTCAAGCTGGAGGATGAAATACAGCGAGTTTCTCTGGATAATGCTGGAGCCCATCTCAGCAGATGCAGAAATGGGACAGAATCCAGCATTTGGAGTGTGAATTTTGGGTCCTGGCCTTGCCCCAAAGGAGAGACAGGATGTCCCCTGCAATGTCTGCATGGAACAGACAGAACAGATGGGGAAGTGTCTGCAGGGCCCCTGGGAGGGAATCTTGGGGTTCCTGTCAGCAGGATCCTTTTGTAGCTTCAGCCTGGGCTGGGCAGCATTTCCATCTGCAGCTTCCATGTGCTGCTCCAGCAGCTGCTGCTGGGGACCCTGAGGGAAGAGGCCCCGGGAGGGATGGAAATGCTGCAGGGACAGCACCAGCCAGGGCCAGGAATGAGCTTTGCCTTCCTGGCTGGTGCAATGAGGCTCCTTTGGTGCAAGAGGAGGCAAAGATAAAGTCAAGTTCAACAGTTCAAGGAAAAATGTAGAAAATTGGAAGCCTCTAAAAATGCCACACACATTCATCTGTTAGCTCTTCAGTGTCAGTCCTTGTGAAAAGCCTTTCCAGTTTTCCTTTGGATTCCAAGGCACACAGCTGGGCTTCAGAGTTCAACTAGTAACTGTTTTTTTCCAGGTTTTTATACAGAGTTTTATTGGGTATCTCTTGTAATTTTTTTCTGCTCTCCTGATCTTGAAAAAGGTTCTGTGCTCCTGTGAGGCACATCTGGAGGGGTGGTTGGCAACCATGGAATCCTCTGGGAAAGCACTTGATTGACTTTAGGGCAGGGGTGGAGAGCTCAGCCTGAGGACAGAACTGTTCCAGATGCCTCTGTCCATGTCCAGCTCCTCACAGCTGAGTCCCTGAACACACAGGGAGGTTTATAGGGATTTATTTTCCCCTCCTGTTCACTTGGAGGCAATTTTCGGATCCTTTAGAGGAACATCTGACCAGCCCCTGTCCCCATTCCATTTTATTCTCTCCGCTTTGGAGTTGGCCTGCTGGGTTTGACATGGAAATTGGTAGTGTCTCCCTGTTCTTCCCTCCAGGTCTCAATTGTGACTTGTATTAAACACTGCAAATGGCCTCATTTATCTGGTGGGGAAGACAGAGATGGAGAATATTAATAGGATTTGATTTCACAAACCCTGTGATGGTAAAGAAAAATGAGGTTTGTCATTTTGGTGTGGTGGTGGGTGTTGGGATTTGGGGGTTTATTTCTTGTTCTTATTATTCATTAGTATTACTTTTCATTGGTAAGACTTTTAAATCTTAGACATTATTAGCAATGGCTGGATATCATTCACTGGGAAAATTCCCTTGCTTTTCCCACCAAGATTAAACTGTACAGTCAAATCCAAGTAGCCAGTGGATTCTAAAGATGGAAAATCCTGTTAATGGTGGGTTTGGTGTGGTTTGGAGCTGGGGAAGGGTCTCATCCCCTCCCGGAGGTGCCCCAAGCCCGCTCTGCTGCCACGTCTGCACTGGCGGCCCCTCAGGGCTGCCCTGCCCTGGGGACATGGTGGGACCCCCCTCCTGCCAGGGCTGAGGCTCCTCATGGCCCCTCACAGCCCTTCATGGCCCCACAGAACCTCTCCTGGCCCCTCATGGCCCCTCACAGCTCTTCACAACCTTTCTCATCCCCTCAAAGCTCTTCATGGCGTCTCACAGCCCTTCATGGACCCTCATTTTCCCTCACAGCCCCTCACGGCCCCTCACAGCCCCAGCCATGGGGCTCCTCCCAAAGGAGGAGGGGTCGGGCCCTGTTTGTCCTCCTTTCATTTCGGTCCCTTCCCAGCCCTGAGGAAAGAAAGGCTGCAATGGAGCCTTTCCCCAGCCTTTCCCTCTGGGTTCATTGCGGCTGAAGCTCTGTGCTGGCGCTGGCCCCAGCGCCAACATCCCCGCAGCCCCGCAGGCCTTTGGTGTCCCCCCGTGTCCATTCCCTGTCCCCGAGTCCCGCCCGGCTCTGGCAGCAGCAGGAGCCGCAGCGCAGCGGGCGCCGGCCCGGCCCAGCCGGGGCTCCCGGGCAGGAGCAGCAGCAGCGCCGGCCCCTTCCCACCTGCTCCTGCCTCGCCTTCCAAGGCCTTTGTCCACCTCAATTCGGCACTAGAGCAACAATCACCCACCAACAGCCCTCATTGCTCAGGGCCCGCCTGTGCTGCCCTGACCCAGCCTGCAGAGAAAGAAAGGATCGGCTTCCAGCGCTGTTTTCAGCACTGTTTTACTCACCCTGAGGTGACAGCAGGAGGTGCTGGGTTGCCTTTGCCTTGGCAATTGTAGATCATGGCTGCTCTTGCCCCTCTTTTGGTTGCCACTTTGATTTTATCAGGAAAACTGCAATTGCCCTTTTTGATCAGTGCCACCCAGAGGTGCTTTTATGATAGGAAACTCTGGCATCATGAGTAGCAGATCTCCAAATGTTCACAAGTCCCTGAGCACAAAGTTGAGGAGAATTAAAGCCACACAGGCCACATTTGCAGCACTCAAACACAGCCCTGTTGCTGCTGCTGCTGCTGAAATAGAATCAACTGGCAGAGGCCATCACAGAAATTGCCTCTGCAGTGACAAATAAAATGAAAAAAATCCACCAGGAGAAAGAGAAACCAGAACTCCTTGACTCCCTTCATTGCTTCCTCCGAGCAGCAGCAGCAGCAAGTGGAGATGGGCAGAGGTATTTGCAGCTGCTGCTGATCCCAGCTGGAGCCCAGCCTGCTGCCCAGGGCCAGCGGGAACCTGAGCCCAGCCCGGGCAGCTCCCGCAGTGTCGGGAGCTCAGCGCAGGCGGGGCCAGGCCCAGAGCCCCGGGCACGGCCGCCCATTGCGGGGCAGCGGCGCAGGCGGAATGTCCTGCGGCCCAAACCTCCTGCTCCTGCCACACAACAGCGCCCATCCTTCTCCCCCTGCTCCTCCTCTCCCAGCACGCCACCAATTCCAGCTCCCAGGAGCCTTCCCAAGACAGGCCTCAGCCTCCTGTTTCAGCCTGAGTGTCCCTGCAGAGGAACAGGGCATCTTTCAGGCACTTCCACAAGCTCAGGCTTCTCATTTCATGAGGCATCTGGGATGAAACGGGTCTTTTTCAGAAACACAACAACAGAGGGAATGGATTAGAAGTTATTAGAAAAAAAATTACCCTTCTTCCAGACAAACTTCACCAAGTCATTCCCTGCATTTCTCCTTTTCAGATTCTTTCAGTCATCTCCTTGGTGACTTTCAGCTTGTTCTGGTGCTTATCATGAACTGATTGTGCTCTTTATTTAGATCAATGCCTGAGATGTAGAATCATCTAAACTGAACACAGAAACAAACTCCCTCTGTCAGCTCATTTTCATGCTCTAGATCACTTTCCAGGTGTCCATGGGCATGTTGGAATGATTATCACACAACTCTCCACTCCTGGCTGCAGCCTCTGGAGATTCTTTCTCTGCATTCAGCCAGGCTTACATTCCCTAAAAATTCGAGATAGCCCGTCATGTTTTCTTAGGGTAGAATAGTAACTATGAAAACCTCACCAATGGCACGACTCTCCAGCCCACCAGGAAAAAAAAAGGACAAGTTGTCAAGTTCTCCAAACATTTGACCTGCTTTGCTGCAAGAGTTGTGCTGCACACACTGTGTAGAAAGCAAGGAAAGCTGCAGTTGGTGGCACATCTTGTGACAAGGTCTTGACCTCACTCTCAAGGAAAGGTTCTTGAAAAGAGCAGACACAACTGCAGGGAAGATTCTGGGAAAACTGCAACACCTTTCCAAAAGTGAAAAGAAAATGGAAAGAAACTATCCAAGATGCTTTTCCCTATTTGTTTTTATGCTCCCATTTTCTATCTTGCACTACTTCTCCATCCCATTCATTCCAAATGGATCTCACCTCTAAGACGAATGACTTAGCCAGTTTTAGACACTGTAAAATACCATGAGCTACACACAGTTTGCCTTCCCCTGTTCTTGTTGGAAAGCAATGCTGGAGCCATAAGTGCAGGGCTTGGGTCAGGCACGAATCCTCCAGGCAGGGAATGTGCCCTGACAGTGTGTGAGCCTGAGCAGGGCCAATGGCCAGCAGCGTTGCTGTGCTCGGGTTCCATGGAAGCATCCCAGGAGCAGCTGCTGAGGTCAGGAGCCATGGCAGGCACCAAGCTGCTCCAAAGGCCCTTGGCAGGGTGGGCTCCTGGGCTGGCTCTGTGTGCCAGGAGCCGGCAGCGCTGGGTGCAGGGAGCCCAGGGAGGGCACAGAAATGCTGGGCTGGGAAATGCTGGGGGGGACAGCGAGATGGGCGTGTGCAGCCGGCCAGGGCACAGCAGCAGCACGCACAGGGGGCACAGCCTGCAGGCCACATGGCCAAGGGCTGGGCAGGGCTGGCAGGGCCACAGGCACCCAGGCCTTTGTCCCCTGGGCTCTGGCAGCGCCTCTGGAGGCCCCACAGGAGGAACTTTCCTTTCAGGGCCTGCACTTTGCTCCTCCCTGGCCCCTCTCTGAGGAGGCTGGCAGGGCTTGCAGTTTGCTGACATTTGTCCTTGCTGCCCCTGCCATCCCACTGGCCCACAAAGAGCCCCGAGGCAGCCGGGAGGGACAGGCCCTGCTGTGCCAGGCCTGGGCTCAGGGCTTGGCCTTTCTGCTCCCTCCAGCCAAGGCAGGCCTTGCTCAGCACTGCAGTTCCTGCTGCTGTGCCCCAAGCTGGCTCGGCCGCTGTTGGAAAGGGACTTGAGGTACCTCGATCCCCTCAGGGGGCACATGGGAGAAAACAACAGACTTCTCACCAGGGTGGAGAACAAACTTTAACCTGCATATTTCAGAGAATGAGCTACATGTGAAATCTTAAAGCACCATGGAAGTCCAGTAAATCATTTCACGAAGCACTGACTGAGCAAACTCTGACCTGTCCTACTTACATTTCTCCAGATTTTGAGAACAGGAAGTCAGGAGAAGAGAGAGAGAGGGGAGATCCACAGTCCCCCTTGGATCCAGCACCATCTCAGCTGCTGGGAGCTCTGGGGCCATGAGACATTGTCAGTGTCACACCCGTGTCACAGCCTCACCTGCTCTGGCCCCTCTCACAGGTGGGGTTTTTGGGGTGCCAGGGGCTTGGCAGCCCCTTTGGGGCTGGAGCAGAGGCTGCAGTGGCTGGGGCTGGGGCAGTGACCGCCCCACCTACACAGAACTTACCCTGGCCCCAAACACACCCTGGAGATGTCTGGGGCCCTTCATCATTTCTCTGCTCTCCAGCACCGAGGCAAGGGACTGTGGCTGCAGCTCTGAGCTGGTGCCCAAGGCAACCACCCCTGGCAATGGGGCTGCAGGGAGCTGCTCTCAGGAAACCCCCAAGAGCTGGGGAGTGCTCTACAAATGCATCAGAAACATAGGATACTCCATGGAATGTGAAATATCCAAAATCTCCCTCAGTAATCGGTTCCTTCTCCTTTCATCATCCCCAGCCTTTGGCTGTCTCATTCCAGACCCCACCCTACCTCCCCAGTCCTAACCCAAACCCATCCCAACCCCTGCTGGACATCAAGACACCCTTCCGAACTCCTATTTCCCCATTTCACACCTCCTAAACCCCATCCCACCCATCCTGCCTCACCCCATGCCCACTCATCCCTCTCTTATTTGCATCCCACTTTGCCCAATCCTCTCCCAACCCCATCCCACCCTGAGAGGCTGTGGAATCAAGTAATTTTGGGTGGGATTGAGTAGTTTTCAGAGACATCGAGTGGTTGTGAGGTGACAAATAAAACCCCCTTGTCCCTTTGAGCACAAAGACATGGAGAAAATTACACCAAATACCCCCCACACCCCCAAATGCTCCAAAGTATCTCTCTGAATCCCAGATCCCCTTGAAACACTAGAAGAAAGTGAGCCAACAGATGCCCTTGATGAGTTTATTGATTTTTATCCAAATGTGTCTGCTTTAAAGGGATGGAGATCAATCAAAAGAATATTAAGGACCACCAAACAAAAGGACCACCAGCCCAGCGTCTTCCCAAAGGAGATTACAGTGAGTGTTTGTCACCAGGGCTCTGACCAGGGTGTGTCCTCCAATGGGGGATGGAGTTGGAGCAGGGCACAAAGCTCTTCCCACAGTCAGGGCACTCTCAGGGCTCCCCTTTGCTGATGGCTCCGTTGGTGTCGGGTCAAGTTAGACCTGTTTGAGAAGCTTTTCCCACACTGGGGACACTCGTGGGGCCTCTCCCCAGTGTGGATGCACCAATGCTTGATGAGGTCAGAGTTGTCCTTGAAGCCCTTCCTGCAGTCGGGGCAGCGGAAGGGCCTCTCCTCTCTGTGAATCCGCTGGTGCTTGAGGAGATCTGAGCTGGTCTTAAACCTCTTCCCGCACTCAGAACACTCATAGGGCCTCTCCCCGGTGTGGCTCATTTGGTGGATGATCAGTAGGGACCTCTGGTTGAAGCCCTTCCCACATTCCCCACATTTGTATGGCCTTTCCTCAGCGTGGGTGTTCTGGTGGTGGATCAAGTGGGAGGGTTGACTGAAGCTCATCCCACACTGCTCACACTTGTAGGGCCGTTCCCTGGTGTGGATCCTCTGGTGGTTGATCAGGTGGGAGTTTCTGCTGAAGCTCATCCCACATTCCCCACACTTGTGTGGCCTCTCCCCAGTGTGGATGCACCGGTGCCTGATGAGGTTGGAGTTTTGCTTGAAGCCCTTCCTGCAGTCAGGGCAGCGGAAGGGCCTCTCCTCTGTGTGAATCCGCTGGTGTCTGATCAGGTGGTCTCTCTGGCTGAAGCTCTTCCCACACTCCAAGCACTTGTGGGGCTTCTCCCCATCATGAAGCTGCTCAGAGCCCTGGCTGAAGCTCTGTCCACCTTTCATGCAGAAGGCAGGTCTTTCCTCCTCAGAGCACCCTGGGATGGGTTTGGAGCCCCTCCACCTAAGGGATCTCTGAGGCTCTTCCTCCCTGTTGGATTCCTGTTCAGTGGAGCCAATCAAAATGGGCTCTTCCACAAGGTTGTGCTGCGGGGATTTGTCCTCCCTGGTCTCCATCCTCAGCTCATTGTCTGGGGGAAGAAGGATAAGGAGAGGATGGGCTTTGCCTCTGTGCCAGAGGAGAGGGGAAGGAGATCCTCTCAGTCCATTCCTGGCAGGACGGCAGGAGCGGGGATGGAGCCGGGACAGGTCGGGATGGGCAGTGCGGGGCTCTCGGCTGCTCCCACCCGCTGGGGCCGGGGGGAACCCGGCCCGGGGAAAAGGAGAGGGAAACTGGGAAAACTGGAGGCTGCACATCCAAACTGGGCCTTGCTGGGGACCCTGGCTGGGCACTGCCAGCCCTTGGGGCTCCTCTCGAGAGATCTGGGATGGGGGGAAGGCAGAGAGGGGTGGGGGATCCCAGGAGTGGCATCACTGGGAGGGTCTGGTTTGTACTGGGGTAACTGGAACATTACAGGGGCAACTGGGAGTGACTGGGAATGACTACAAGCATGCT
This sequence comes from Zosterops lateralis, assembly GCF_965231275.1. Classification (NCBI taxonomy): domain Eukaryota; kingdom Metazoa; phylum Chordata; class Aves; order Passeriformes; family Zosteropidae; genus Zosterops; species Zosterops lateralis. Next base: position 3,616,318 of record NC_139783.1, read on the forward strand.
GAGGGCAACTGGGATATACTGGGAGTGTCTGTGACCATAATGGGGGGACTGAAACCACACTGGGAACAGCTGGAACCACACTGGGCGTGACTGGGAGTGAGTGGGACTGCACTGGGGGCAACTGGGCATGACTGGGACTATGCTGGGAGGGATTTGGATCATCTATGGAGTGAGTGGGACTACACTAGGGGCAACTGGAAACAACTGGGCCCACAGTGGGAGGGACAGGGAGTCCCCCAGGGCATGGCTGCAATAATAATGGGAATATCTGGGAGTGACTGAGGTCATACTGGGAGTGACTGGGTGCAACAGCTCATACTGGGAGTGACTGGGATTGTAGCAGGCATGACTGGGATCATCCTGGAAGTGACTTGAACCACACTGGAAGTGACTACGGGTCCTACTGGGATCATCCTGGGAGCCACTGGGATTACAGCAGATGTGAATGGATCCTGACTGGGGCTTACTGGGAGCTGCTGGGCCCATGCTGGGAGGAAAATGTGGATACACTGGGAGCAGCTGGGATCAAATGGAAGGTACTAGAACCATGAGACCACAACTGGGATAACTGGAATCATACTGGGAGCAACTGGGAACACACTTGCGGCAATTGACAGAAATTGGGAACATGCTGGAGGCAACTGGGAGTAACTGGGAAAGACTGGGATCATTCTGAGGCAGCCAGAATCTTACTGGGACAACTGGGAGTGACTGGGAAGGACTACAAGCATGCTGAGGGCAACTGGGATATACTGGGAGTGTCTGTAACTGTACTGGAGTGACTGGAACCACACTGGGAACAGCTGGGATCATGCACGGGACAAATGAGACCATGCTGGGGGCAACTGGGAGTTAATGGATCCATGCTGGGGGCTACTGGGCATGACTGGGTCCCTGCTGAGAGAGACTGGGAATATTCTAGGGGCAAATGGGGGCAATTTTGTTAATAGTGGGACGAACTGGGAACAACTGGAAGTATTCTGGCAGAAAATGGGGTCATACTGGGATCACAGTGGAAGCAGCTGGGTCCACTCTGGGTGAGACTGGGATCACACTCAGGGGGACTGGACTCATACTGGGATTGACTGGGAGTGGCTGTGAGCAACTGGAATCACACTGACACAAACAGGGAGGAACTGGGAATGACTGGGAACATTCTAGGGGTGACTGGAATATACTGGGAGAGACTGGAAGTCATGGGGATCCTGCTGGAGGCTACTGGGGTCATGCTGGCATTGACAGGGAGAGACTGGGATCACACTGGGGGCAACTGGCATCGTACTGGGATTAGAGTGGGTGTGAATGGACACTGCCTGGGGGTTACTGGCAGCCACCAGACCCAAGAGGAAGAGCTGGAGGTCATGGGGCAACAGCACAGCTGTGATGTAGTCACCATCACAGAAACGTGGTGGGATGACTCACACAGCTGGAGCACTGCACTCCATGGCTACAGGCTCTTCAGAAGAGACAGGAAAGGGAGAAGAGGTGCAGGGGTGGCCCTTTATATTAAGAAGGCTTTTTGACACCATAGGTATTGAAACTAATGAAGATGGAGTTGAATGCCTATAGTGAGAATTAAGGGGAAAGCCAACAAGGCTGACATCCTACTGGGAGTCTGTTATCATCCACCCAACCAGGAGGAAGAGGTGGACAACTTATTCTATCAGCAGCTGGAGAATGTTTCAGGATCAGCAGCCCTTGTTCTTATAGGTGACATCAACCTGCCAGACATCTGCTGGGAACTTAATACAGCAGAAATGAGAAAGTCCAGGAAATTTTTAGAGTGCATGGATGATAACATCTTGTCACAGTTGGTAGGTGAGCCCACCAGGGGAGAGACTATGTTGGATCTGTTGTTCACAAACAGAGATGGGCTGGTGGGAGATGTGGTGGTTGGAGGACGACTGGGGCAGAATGATCATGAAATTACAGAGTTCTTGATATTTGGTGAAATCAGGAGCTACATCAATAAGATTCTTTCACTGGACTTCCAGAGGGCAGACTTTGGCCTGTTTAGGAGACTTATTCAGAGAGTTCCTTGGGAAGCAGCCCTTAAGAACAAAGGAGTTCAGGGAAGGTAGGTGTTCTTCAAAACAGAGATTTTGAAGGCACAGGAACAGACTGTCCCTGTGTACCAAAAGATGAGTCGACAAGGCAAATGCCCAGGATGGGCAAAGAGGTTTTGGAGGAAATTAGCAAGAAAAAGAGGATTTATCATCTTTGGAAGGAGGGCCAGGTCTCTCAGGAAGGATTTCGGGGGATTGCTAGAGTATGAAAGAAAAATGTTAGGGAGTCCAAAGCTCAGTTTGAACTCATTTTGGCAATTTTGTAAAGGATGTTACAAAATGTTTTTACAAATATACTAATGGCAAAAGGAAGGGTAAGACCAACCTTTGTTCTCTAGTAGATGTGGGAGGGTACTTAATAACTGCAGATGAGGGGAAGGCAGAAATGCTTAATGCCTTCTTTGCCTCAGTCTTCAGTGGGAAGACAACTTGTCCTTGGGACAACTGCCCTCCTGGGCTGGTAGGTGGTGTCAGGGAACAGAATGGTGCCCCTGTTATCCAGGAGGAGGCAGTCAGAGAACTGCTGAGATGCTTGGACACTATAAATCTCTGGGCCCAGATGGGATCCACCCCAGGGTGAGGAGGGAGCTGGCAGATGAGCTTGTGAAGCCACTCTCCATCATTTACCAACAGTCCTGGCTCACTGCTGAGGTTCCAGGTGACTGGAAGCTGCCAATGTGACAGCCATTCACAAGAAGGGTGGGAAGGAGGATCCCAGTAATTATAGCCCAGTCAGCCTGACCTCAGTACCTGGTAAAGGTAATGGAGCAGTTTATATTGAGTGTCATCACACAGCACCTTCTTTTCTCTGCTGCTTTTCATGCCCCATGTTGGGGTTTTTCCAGCAGTCCATAATCAGCCCTCCACAAAGGACACCACCCCCCCATTCCCAGGAAAGCTGCCTCTCTCTCCCAGTGTGGGGCTCTGGGAGTCCACAGGTGGCTTCTTTCCCTTCTTTGCTCAGCTGCCCGTGGCCACGGGAGATCTCCAGGCCCCAGTAAACTCCTGCTTCTTTGGCCATCTGTGCTTTGTCTTTGGAAACTTTGGACTCACTCCCTCCCAAAAAGTGTAATAAACTCAGGGTAAGTCATGTGCAACCGTCTCTAGTTTTGGCTGCACTCAGGATGTCATCTGCATATTGAAGAATAATTCCCTCTGGTTCTTGTTTTTTCCAGTCTTTTAATTCCTTTATTTGCTGATTTCCAAATATTGTGGGGCTGTTCTTGTAATCTTGTGATAAAACTGTCCATGTGAGCTGAGTTTTCCTCCCTGTCTCAGGATTTTCCCACTCCAAAGCAAAGAGCTCCTGGCTGTTTTCATGCCCAGGAATGCAGGAAAAGGCACCTACAACAGCAAACCCCCCTAATTCGTCTGTCAGTGTGGTCAGAAGGGTGTAGGGATTGGCCACTATTGGGTTTATGTCCTCGGTATTTTGTTAATTGCTCTTCAATCTTGTACTAATGGATAACTCTCCCCATCTGCTTTGTAAATGGCCAAAATTGGGCTGTTGGATTTGCGCTCCCATTGCACTAACAGACGGTGCTGCAGGAATGTTTTAGTTTTAGGTGCCAATCCCTTCCAGTTCTCTGATTTCCAAGGGACTTGTTTTTGCCTTCCCTTTGCTGTGGCTCCTGGTTTGAGTGCAATCCTCACTGGTTCTGCTGCCTTGGATCTTCCTGGGACACCCCTGGCCCCCACTATTGGATTGGCCACATTTTCCACTTGGGCAGGGATTGCATCACATTTTTCCTGTCAAAAACGTGCAGCAACTTGGACAAATTTAGATTCAGGAATCCCTTGTACACCCAGGGGTGGGAAAAGGGGAGGCTGGAGGTGGGTAGGGGTGGGATGGGTGGGGTTAAAGCGGTTCCTGTGCTTAGGAAAGGGAGCTCCAAGGGTGCCCGGTGTCCCCACTCCCATCCAAAGGTGGGAAAACCCGGGATGGTTGGGAATGGGGGTCCCGGGTGTCCCCGGTGCTGAGGAAAGGAGGGGCCCAGGGGGTCCCGGGCAAGGCAGGAATAGGGGCCCAGGGGGTCTGTGGGCCAAGGCCAAGGGGGCTCTGGGGGCAGGGAGAGGCGGGATGTCCGGGAAAGGGGCGCAGGGCTGTCGGTGCCGGGTCAGGGGGTGCAGAGGGAACCCATGGCCGGGAATGGGGGTCCGGGGCTCCCCGGGCTGACGGGAACAGGGGATGCCGGGGCTGGGAGAGGAGGATCCCCGGGCAAGGGGCTGCGGGGCGGGGTCGGGGCAGGATAAGGGGGCGCGGGGGGTCCCGGGGCCGGGGAAGGAGCTGCGGGGGGGTCCTGGTGCCCAGGAATGGGGATTCCAGGGGCTCCCGGGGGGCTCCCCAAAGCCCCTCCCAGGGGGGAGCAGGAGCCGGCTCAGGAGCTGTGGGGAGAGAAATGGGGCCGAGCCCGGCACAGGGGAACACGGGGGAGTAACTGGGTCTACACTGGGGGAAGTGGGATCCATGGATTCTCCGTTGGACAGGAGGTCACAGCTGGAAACCACCTGCACCGTGTGGAGACCTGGGAACGAGGAGAGACGAGACCCATGGAGTCGTGTCCTGGCCCTGTTGGAAAGCAGATAGAAATCTCCCAGGACCCTGTGCACACAGGCTTAGAGGCAGAAAAGAATGCAGGGGCTGCTTTGAAACCCTCGGGGAAACTGAGATCCATAAAGTCACACAGACATGAAGTGGGAATGTGAGTTTTAGTTTTAAGTGTGTAAAACTATGCCTTAAGTGCCTTAAGCAAATAAGAGACTGTATTAGTTGATAGAAAGGCCCTAAAGACCAGTTTAAAGTTCAGCAGTATTACCCTGTACAAGTTAACTAAGTCCTAGGCATAATATAAACATAACAGAGCATTGCTGACATTGCCTGACAGAATAGACAGGCTGTAGGCACAGGCCTTGTGTAAGAAATGATTCCCATTGTCACACAACTGTGTTAGACCAGGAGAGGTGCAAAAAGACAGGAACAGCATCGTGTTTGTGGCTGGTTGGATGATTTAGGAATAGAATTCATTGTATCGGGGCTGCTGCTGCTGCTTCTGCTTGGGCCATGGGGACTCTGTGCTGGAAGGCATTTTGCATGATGGCCCGGACTGTAACAGCCTGACCTTGGTGAGGCTGATCCAGCCGTGCCATAAACTCTTTTCCAAGCAGCAGCACCTCTCTTGTTCCTGGGCTGGCCGCTCCAAGTTGCCAGCTGTCCATCAGCTGCTCCTGCCTGCTGCCAGTCCTTCCCTGGCAGTGACAGCAGGAGCTGCTCCTGCCGCCGGCAGCTCCTGTGCCTGGAGTCCCTTCCCGTGCTGGCAGCACCAGCTGCCTCTTGCCTTCAGCCCAATGCCTGCCTGCACCTCGGCCTGCCTTGGCCAGCTCTCTTTTCCCAAGCCTTTGACTCCCAGGCTTCTGCCCCAGCCCAGGGACATTTGTTATTCCCATCACCTGCTGCTTTGACACCATGAACCATTCTGGTTTGACCTAAGAGGTGAATCATGAAGATTGTGGTGCTTTCTTGTCCACAATGTCCTGTTAAGACCGAGAACACGCTGTTCTTACAGCTGGGATTGTGGCTGTTCCTACACCATTTATTCCACACTGCAGGACTAAAGGAAATCTCTCCTTTTCCTTACTAAGTTGAAGCTACAGCTTAGTGCAAATATGTGGTAAAAGAGAATGAATGCCATAATCCCTTTTTTTTCAGTCACTAGTGGATAGCTCCCTGAAGGCTACAGAAGAACTCAAAAATGTTGTGTATACAATGAAGAAAAGACAACACAAAATTCCGTCTGGATGATGAGGTAGGAAAACCTGTTTTAATCTGTGTCACTGTTTCTTACCACATCTACTTAAAGTGAGAAGAAATTGAGCTGATTTTCTCCACACTGAGGCAGTTTTGCAATGAAGCAGCAGCGTGTCATGATGCTAAATAAGAATCTGGCATTACCTCTAATGGTCACTGCTGCAAAGTGTATCAGTGCACAGCAAGGCAGACTGGGTTATCCCAGTTATTCCTCCCCTCCCCTCCTGCACATCCCATTGTCTCCTCTGCAGAAGATACAGGCTATGAAAACAAGACAAGGTTGCTCCCTCTTTTTCTTCTCCCACAGGACTTGTTAGACACCATGTTTTTTCAAAGGACTGCATGTGCCTCTCCCCAGCTTGCTTATTTCTCATTCTCCAGAAGAAGAGAGCTGAAGGAGTTGGAGGCATGTGAGTGCCTGATCTCTCTTTCCCTCTACAGGCTCTGCCTCCCCAAGCCCTGGTTCCCTGCTGTGCTTTGGCATGAGAGCCATTCCAGCCCCAAACACAAGGGCAGTGGAGTTCAGCTGCAAAGCCTCTCTCTGCACTGGGATTGCTTTGAGCCTGCAGCCTCCATGGGCAAGGACTTTGTGGGAGCAGGGCCAGCACAGCCTGTGCCCTGCACACAGAGCCAGGAAAAGGAGCAGATCCTGCTGCCTTCTGCTGCTGCTGATCCCAGCAGCAACTCCCCTGGCAGTTCCTGCAGGGAACTCCACACCAAGGGCTTCCATGAGTGTCGTGCCTGGCAGAACTTGTTGCTTCCCAGTTGTCCCCCATCCCTGTGGATTGTGGAGCATGTCAGCACAAGTGTCCCTGGCCCTTCCTCCCTGCCCAGCCTGCAGCAGTCCCAGTCCCTGTTGCCTCCCCCTTGCTGCAGCTCCTTGGCCAAAGTGCTGCCAAAGGCAGCGGAGCTGGCTCAGGATCCCTGTTGGCTCCTGGGCTCCAGGATGACCTTCAGAGGGACACTTGGAGCGCTTCCTGAAGAGCTGCCCGTGGCCTGGGGGGTGGATTTGTCCTCCCTGGGTGGCTCTGCATGGAGTTGGACGCTGCGTGGAGTCCCGGAGTTTTCTCAGCAGCCTTTGCAGCCAGTTCTTGGCCAAGGTGTGGCTCTGCTGCCATCCCAAATCTGTGCCTGCCTTGCCCAGCCTGAGTGCAAGTGGGGCATGTGCTGGGCATGGCTGGAGAATTCCATGGACAAAATCCTCCCCCATCGTCACCTTTACATCTGCTCATTGCTCTGGGCAGCACAAATCTACACTTCTTTTAGTGAAAACATTGAATTGCTTGCAGATCATGACATCTGCAGTACTAATGTACAAATACAAAAAAATCAACTTTGGTTTAAAAATGAAATTTATTTTAAATTACTACACCCACACTGCTGATATAGAAACACGCAAATATCAAAGTTTAGAAAACTATTTTTTTGTTACAATTGTGCTATGTAAATAAATACAAATATAACCTTCAGTTAAAAAAAAATGCACCCCTTTACACCCACTCACTATACAGAAATGTCCATTGAAATTTAACTGTGTAATGTATTACATATTATTCCAACTGTACAGCCTATATAGAAATACAGAAATATCAGTATCCCTCTCTGAAGGATCTTAGATCCAGTACTAAAGAAACAGAATTCTATAACCAGACAACTCAAGATATATTTCAATATTTGTACACACATAACTATACAATATAGAGATGTAAAACTGCAGTTTATATTTCATATGACATAAAGAAGAGCATATAGAAATACACACACAAAAAAACCCATCTGGAAGTATACAAATACCAATGTACCAATATAAGAACCCTTACAACCCCATCAACAAAACTCTACAGCCATACATCTGAACAAGTCTGTCAGTATAAATACAGATGTCAGCACATCAATATACATGCATCAAGAGAACAATAGACATACATATATACCTGTACAAATACCAGTCCACATCAGGCTATATAAGTAACCATCAACTTCTAAATCTCAGTCCCACTGTGACCATCTCTAACTCCAAGTCCATCAGCAGGAATTGCAGCTGCCCAAGTCCTCGGGCTCTCCCTGGGTCTCTTCCTCCCGTGCAGAGCAGCTCTCCTGGACAGGGACAGCAGATGGGACCCGTGGGGAGCAAAGGGAACACTGAGTCAGGATGGGGCCGTTTCCCTTGGCAGCAGCTGCCCTTCAGTCAAGGCAGGGCAAATGGCAGCGCCTCCCCAGGAGGGGGAGAAAGAACAAGTTTGTCCAAAGGCCAGGGCCAAAGGCCAGGCCACCCTCAGCCCCAGGCTGCCCGAGCGGCCCTGCGGCCTCACCCGGGCTCTGGGCTGGCAGCAGCAGCTCCCTGGGCACTGCTGGAGCTGGTGGCCTTCAGCTTCTCCCTGCTGCCTCCTGTCAGTGCCCGCCTGTGCTCAAGGTCTGCAGGGCAGCTGTGGCCAAAGTGGAGCCTCTGCAATTGGTTCCAAGGGCTGGCAGAGCTGCAGGCGTGGAGCCCTGTGTGCTCCCTGCTGGCCCCTCCATCCCCTGAGCCCCAGCGTGCCCTGGGCAAAGCCCCGGCCCCCTTCAGTTTCTTCAGCCCCTCACAGTCCTCTCAGCCCACTCCATCCCTTCAGAGCCATCCCGGGGCCTTGGAGCCGCCAGCGCCCTCAGCCTGTGCCACTTCCCTGTGCCCTGAGTGCCCCCGTGGCCCTCTGCTCCCCCAGAGCCCTCAGTGCCCCCAGCAGCTCAAGGGCACCGTCCCTGCAGCGTCAGCGCCTCCTCAGCCCCCTCAGCCCCCTGTGTCTCCCTGTCCTTCAGCAGCTCCTCAGGGGACAGTGCCTGGGGCCACCGGCAGCTCCCAGCGCTCCAGGGACACCCGGGGCTGGAACTGCTGCTCCGCCTGGCCCGGCCGCCAGCTGGGACCCAGCACAGACACAGGGGACACAGGGGGCACAGAGGGAAAAACAAGAGCTGAAAAAGGCAGCCCAGGGGGGACAGAGGGAAAAATGCAGCCTGGGCCTACACAAACATCACTCCATCCATCTGCACCAATTCACAGACCAGCACAGAGCCTTTGCTTTGTGATGTCAGGGCATGGTTGCCACGTGCTTGTGGTGACATCACAAGGTTGCCTTGGAGCACGGGAGGCCTCAGGGGTGTCAGAGCGGCTCTTGAGTTTGCTCAGAGCAGAAGTGTCCTTCTGCACTCGACGATTTTTTCAGCAGGCAACCGCCTACTGACATTAGACTTGTTTTTTCTTCTTTTTCAGCAGTCTGAAAACTTGCACAGCAGTTCCCAAAATGATTGGGCAACTCGCTGCTGCAGTTTTCACTGCTTATGGAATAGGTTATTCAACCTATTTCCTGACTAACCTGGCAGGTAAGTAGAGGTTTTCCCTGGGTGTCACCTAGCCTGGCTTTTGTGTCTCCCTGCTCTTTCAAAACAGAATTATCATTTGGATGCCACTTGGGTAAAGCTCCTCCTGCCAACACGTTCAGCTCAAAAGGGGGTGTCTGTGGCCAGGGCTGTGCGGGCAGCATTTGCAAGGGAACCTGCAGGGGTTGTGTTCCCTCCATGGGACAGTCTGTGGCAGCAGAGTCTGTCATTTCCTCCCTTTGCTGGGCCAAGCAGCACAATGTTGAAAATGTGGACTGGGAGACCTTCTGAAAATGCTCTGGTTGTTCGCAGTTTCCTCAAAGAATCTGGTTCATTTTCCCTTGCCCACTGCAGGTCACCTGAGCCGGGTATTCAGAGGGGCCGATCCGGAGGTGAGTGAGAAAGGAACATTTGATGTTCCTGGTGTTTAAGAATTGTGCAGCAAGCTGTGAGCTTGGCCTGGGGCAATAGAGAGTAGAGGTCCAGCTGAGTAGGCTGCAAGAAAATCCATTTCCATGTCTGCAGCAGCAAGAGCAAAGGCATCACTGGCTATTTCCTAATTTTCCATTGCAGAGCTTTAAAAGAACTAAAAGTCCAGTTTTGCAGAGAGAATGTTGCCTGCCCAGAGTAGCCAGGGGGGATTATCTAATTCAGAGCAATTTTCTGTCCAGTTGAATCAGCCCATTTGAATTTAGTCTGAGGGACTTAGAATCCCATTGCTATCAAAGATGATGATTTGTGCTTAGTAGAGCTGGCTCTAGAGCTGAACAGAAAGAAGGTTATAAATGAGAGGTAATGGCCGGTGTCTCACACTCCTGTCTGTCCACAGAGCACAGAACCAAGGGAAGATTCTTCTCTGCCTCCCTGTGCTCCTGGAGAAGAGGCCAGAGAGGAGCCCAATGACCACCAGGCTCCAGCTGTGGTCACACCACAAATGGAGCCAAATGACCACCAGGCTCCAGCTGTGGTCACACCACAGCCACAGCTTTCCCAGACAGTAAGTGCCAGTTCTGGAGGGTGCTGTCTTTAGTTCAGGGCAGAGCTGCAAGTTTCTGAGCAGCCAGCTCTTGCTGTTGGTGGCTGAGGATGCTGAGTGCTGGAGTCCTGCCAGGAGCCAGCCATTCCCCTCAGCCAGTGACCCCTGGAAAATGGGCTTTGAGCTGTCCTGTTTAGGCCCCAGCTTGCTGGGATTCTGATAGGGGCAGCATCTCACAGTCACTTGCTTTGCATTTGTGTCTACAGAACATGGAGGCAGAGGCACAAGTAGAGCTCACTGTATTTCCCAATGACATCATGGCAGTGAGGAGGAGGAGCACAGAAGACATCAGGAGACTTGAATACCACTGGAACATCCATAGACTGAGGCACAATCTCCAAAACCAGGTGAGTGGAGGAGTGGCAGCCACTCCACTCATAGAAGTGTTTCCTTGTTCTTCACAGAACTTTGGTGCAGAGCTGCAGGCAGAGATGCTGAACACCCAGGCTAGGATCAGGACGACGGACGAGAGGCTGGAGGAAGTAATGATGATTCCAGGAGAAAGAGAAGAGAGCATACATCTCCCTGAGGAGCAAGAGGTTCTAGAAGAACCAGTGAGTGAAAGAGCCATAGCCACTGCAGTCACCAACCTGGTGCTTTCTGCCCTTCTTGCCTTTCCCCAGCAGAGCAGCAGGGGGTGGGGTGATGCCTCTGAGTGCCCTCCTGCTCCAGTGTCTGTCACAGCCACTCTGAAGGACACTCCCTGCTGGGCTAAATCTCAGCTGCTGCCCTGGACAGGGGACTAGTGCTTTGGCCTTTTGGCCAGCAGTCATGGGAAGGCATTCCTGCTGGCCTCTTCCTGCTCTCCTTGCTTCTTGAGGGGTTCTTGCAGGTGAACACGGTGACCCAGCTGGATCTTGAAAGAAGTTGTCTGTATCCCTTGTGAATCTGGTCTCTCCCTTTCCTCACAGTCCATGACTCTTGGCTGACAGGGACAAGCTGCACTCTCTGACTGCTTTGTTCTCTTTGCCTCCAGGTGGGAGTGTTGACATCTGGCCTGGCAGCCTGCAGAGATTTCCATCAAGGGACTGGCAGCGAGGAGCCCCGAGATTCCTGCGAGGACCAGAAACTGTCCCAGGCAGAAGCGCTGCCAGTTGGGCACGTTCTGAATGTGGTGAAACGAAAGAGGACTCCATGGGAGGAGGTAGAACATCTGAACAAGGAGCTGCAAGTGTGTCTGCAGCCCTTGGAGGGGGAAAAGAGTTCTTTCGGAGAAATGGAATGGTCTTTTTGGAAGTCATCCTTCAGAAAATCCATGCAAATGGATTTTGGAGAAAATGGAAAATGAATCTGGCCATGAACTTGAGTAAAACCAGCCCTTGGGATTGTCCCATCCAGTTAGAGAAGTGAACATCAGAAAAAACCCATGGCAGAGCCCTGCATGTGGCTGACAGCACCTCCCTAAGGGCTTGCATTTGAAATGGGATCTGGGGCTAATCTCTGCCAGCCACTTTTCTGACACAAACTCTTTTGTTGTCTCAGATCTCCACAGGCTCTTCTGTTGAACCTGCAGCAGCAGCAGCAGCAGCAGCAGCAGCAGCAGCAGCAGCAGCAGTGTCACCTAAAGGAGCCTTTGCTGGCCCAGCTCAGAAGTGGAGCCCGGGCAGTTGGTTCCTCTCCAGCAGTGACACAGCTGCTGCTCAGCAATAGGAGGTGGAGGATGACTCCCTGGAGCTCCTGAGTACGTCTGGTGTCTTTCTTCTCCGAGGGACAGTGCACTGTGTGCACGTGTCAGCACAGCTGCACCAAATGATCCTCCTCACTGTGGTGTCCCAGGGGCATTTAGGGCTCCCCACAGGAAATGCTGTGCTCCAAGGCAGCAAGAGAGTGCTCTGGGTGTTGCTGCTGCCTCTGAGGGCAGCTTGGACGTGCTGGGCTTTGCCTGAGCTTCCCTGTCTGCTGAAGGCAGAAGCAGGCCTTGTTCTTGCATCAGCAGAAGGCTGTGACCTAGGAAATGATGTGGGCAAGTCCTGTGTGCTGATGGGCAAACTGGATAGAATGGTTAGCTTCCTAAATTCTCCTTAGACTCCTGACTTCTCACCCATCACCAGAGAAAAAAACTTCAAAGAAATTGATCGGTTTAGGTGTTTTGTCTCTTGGTTGTGGTTTTGGTTTTAGTTTGGGGTTTTTCTGGATTTTTTTGGGAAGACTTTTTTTCTCCATCCTGAAGGAGCTCTTCTGCCCCATGTGTCTTTCTGGTGTCATTTTTATGACTGTTCTTTTTACCACTACTACATTTACAGGGGTTTTTTTTTGATAATATTTTATATTTGTCAGTGAGAACTCATTTGAAAGAACATCAGGTGACACCAAGAGCCAGATGTGTTCTTTTAGAGCCCCCATTGAAAGGACAGATGATTTTATCACAATCTGTATTTAAAATCCTGGTTTTGTTCTTAGAAAGATGTGTCCAAGTAATACATCCCTGGGGCTTGATCAGATCAAAGTGCACTGTAGGCATTTCTCAGGAGCAAGGCTCCAGCCCCTCTGCTGTATATTCCTCAGATCCATGGCACTTTTCCATCCCTGATTCCCAGTCATTCCCATGACTGTTAGAATGCTGCCCATTGACCCAAGCCCTGCTCAGATCAGTCTCGAGGAACACACATCAAGTCCTCTGTGATTCTGCAGCACAAGTCACTGAATCTGCTTCTTGCCCAGAAGAGCTGCCAGTGCTGTGCTCTCAGATAAGACCTGGGGGGGCTGAGAACAGAGCCCAGGTGACTCTGTGTCTCCCATCCCCTGTTGGCACAAAAAGGGCCTTGATGTGCACCTGGGTGTGTCTGATCTCAGAGCCAATCCTGCTGTGTCCTGAATGGGGTCCCCGGCTTGGAAGGGGCTGGGTGTGGCCGTGCCTTCTTGCCATGGCTTGTCAGGGCTGGTGCTGGGGCTTTGGCAGCTTTGTTGTGGTGGCTGCCCTGGCCCTGAGGGCCGGTGTGAGTGCAGAGGCTGGAGCCTTGCTGAGCTGGGAGAGTCCCGCTGCCGCCCGGCCGCTGCAGCGCGGAGCTGCCCCGAGGCAGCAGCCCCTGCTCTGGGCCGGCTCCTGCATGGCCTGGGCTGGGCTCAGCCAGGGGCAGCATCTCCTCTGGGCAGCTGTCCGTGTCCCGCCGGCCCCTGAGGAGGGAGCACTGCTGTCCTTGCTGCCCTTGCCCGCTGCGGGAAGATGGGCACGTGTGCGGGGCTGAGAGGGCCAGTGCAATGGCAGGGACTGATCCCTGCTCTCAGGGGGAGGAGGAGCACTGTGCTTCTCCACCTGGGCCATGGCCAAGGGCGTCTTCCAGCTCAGCCTGCTCATCACGGCTCAGGCTCCTGCTGCTGCTGGAGGCCCCCTTGGCATTGCTTACAGCATCAGCTGCTTTGCTTTACAAAGGGAAAGGCATTCTCTTGGCCAACTGCTGCAAGGTGGAGAAGCTGCCCTCCTCTCCTGGGAATGCATCTCCCTCTGCTTTGTTTTCTCTCAAGAGATCTCTTCAAAGGCCTGTGGAAAATCAGGCTCTGTGCTGGCCTGCTTGTACTGCAGAGCTGCCTGTCTTGTTGTGCTTGTTGGTGTTACCCAGCTGAGCACAAAGGACTCAGAAGCCCAGAGTGTACAGCCCTAGTGGGGCTGCCTTTTGTATCTCTTGGATGGTGGGATCTCTGCTTTCAAGTGAGCATCTTGCATTTTGTTTCCTTCAGGGAAAATGGTGAACATGGAAAATCCCCGCAGGAAATACATTGAACTGGAAAATGTTGGCAGAGGGTGAGTCCAACCACAGTTTGTTCTCCACAGTCATGGGGCAGGTGATTTGCTGCTGGAATATCTACCAAGTGTGAAGTCAGGCATGCTGCAAACATATTCAGACACTGGGTTAGTCTGCCCCATGTCTCAGTACCAGCCAGAATTTGTAAGTGTGGTCAGGAGGCATTGTCAAAGACACTTGTATTTCATTGCCAGAAACAGCATCCTACCCCGAACCACAGCAGTGAGATAACAGTTCTCAGGAATATTTCTTCCCAAGTGTTTGCTGAAGGAAATACTCTGTGCTCAGGATAAAAACTGCCCAGTTTAGAAACTGAAACCCGAGATAAAAGAATCACCTGGCCTGTTGAGCTGAGGCACTAAAGCCCAATGCTTCAGGAACAGGCCCAGCGCCCATGCACTGGAGAGGAAAATGCATCATCTGCCTTCTGGCAGAGCCCTCCTGCATGCTGCAGGTTTGAGGCATTTCCAGCAGACATCTCCTGTCTGGGCTGGCTTTCACTCCAAGATCTAAATGGCTTCTCCTTTCTTTGCTGCTCTTTTGTTTCCAGGGGATTTGGAGATGTTTGCAGAGCGGTCGACACTGCCACAGGAGGAGAGGTAAATGTCAAGAGCCCCTGCAGATCCTGCTGCTCTCCAGGGCTTTCCTCTCTTGTGTCAGCTGGGGCTGGAGCTGTGCCTAGAGCTGTGCTGCAAAGGCACAAGAAGCACAGAGTGGTGCCAGCCTGCCAAGTGCATTTGGGACAGTCTTTGTCCTGCTCAGCTGCCAGGAGGAAGGCAAGGAGGGCAGAGGTTCCTTTCAGAGAAGGACGCTCTCCCTGGCTCTCAATTGCTCCAACAAAGGTGGTGCCTTAGAGCATCTCACTGCTCTCTGGGCCGACGGCTTCAGAGTGCTGAATTCTCATTTCTGGCTGCCAGCAAATACATCTGAATGTTCCTGGCAGTTCCTCAGCCACCTGCAGTGCTGCACGTGGGAACTGCACGTAGGGAGAGATCTGCAAGGCCTCCCTAAAAGCCCCAAGCCCTGCCTGTAGCCCAAGATGTATCCACAGAGTACCAAGGCACGCTTTACTTCTTCTGAAGTGCAGACAGAGAAACAGAGAGTGTGCTCAGAGCTTTGGGGGTGATAGCTGAGACATGATTGCTAACAAGTGGACAAGGCAAAATGCCAGTGGCCACGTGTTCTGTAAGTGGCCCCCAAAGGAGCAGAGAAATGAGCTGTTGGAATGTCAGTTCCTAATTACTCCTAATTTGTCTAATCCCAAGGCACTTTGGCAAGGCTCACTCGTGTCATTGCTAAATCACTCATCCCATGTGTGTTGTGGTCTCGTGCCACCAACTTCTAAAGTTGTTGATTTTCAATGTCATTCTAGGTGGCCATCAAGAAAATTGATTTTCAAGGACTCATGATAGAAGATATTGTTACTGAAATCAGGGTCCTGAAAATGAATACAAGTCCCCAAATCGTCAATTATTTAGACAGGTGAGTGATCATGGTCTCATCCCATGAAGGTTTGTTTACATACTAAAAGCATGCAAGGTTAAAAACCCACTTTGGACATGGGCAGAAAAGAAAGCTGGTAATTATTGGGTAATAGGAACATTAGGTGCTTATTTCCAAAATGATGCCGTGTGACAGGTTTTTCATCTTGGCTGTTACAAAACTGCACTTTTTGCCTGCTGGCCATCTAAAACATCTCCTTTTTCACAGATGTGCTGTTCTCCTTGAGACTGCACAGACTGCAAACAATGCACAGCCTGGAGGGAATGTCTATTCCTTTCATTCTGTCCTTGTCACAAAGGGATCCAGAAACAAGAATCAAGCAAAGAAACCAATGTATGCATGTTCATCTGCATTGCCTTGTTCCCTTCTTTCAGCTACCTTGTGTGCAAAGAACTCTGGCTGGTGATGGAGTTCATGGATGGAGGCACTCTGTACAACGTTGTCAAGGAGTTCGAGATGACAGAAGACGAAATCGCCATCGTCTGTCGGGAGGTCAGTCAGGGATCCCAGCTGTGCTTCCCAGGGCTGGGGCAGGACTGTCTGGGAAAGGGGCTCAGAGCAGGAGCCATTCCATGGGCCAGGCTTTGTTTCTGTGTCGCTGGAATGCTCTGGGCAAGCAAGAGCATCCCACGTGAACTGCCTGCCAGTGCCCCTGCACTCACTGGACTCTGTGCTTGTCCTCTTCTCTCCTGCTGTTGCATTCTCCCTCTGGCTCTTGTATTTCCTCTTCTCCATCTTACCTCTCTAAACTTTGGCCTGCACTGCATTCCTTGCCTGTAAAAGCAAAGGTGGTGGTGGCAGCATTTGAAAGGAACAGCAAAGAAAAAAGAGAGACTCATTTCTCTCAGTGCTCAGCTGAAAAGGTTGGCAGTGCAGCCAAAATACTCTTGACTTGTGAGCACATCCACTGCAGCAGCATCATCCTGGCTGGTTTGCAGGGCAGAGTCTACACCAGCAGTTGCTGTTGCTCTTTGACAAGCTGACATGCCTTTCTTTAGAAGGGCGATGCTCTGCCAGTGTTGGAGCAGCAAGCTCTTCCTCTCAATGGCACTGTGTTCTGCCATTCCTCCCCATTCCCCTGGAGAGGGAATCTTGGAGAGCTGTTTCCTTTCTTGTGTGATGAAATCCCATCCCTGATTTTTGCCCTCCTGTTTCTGGTTCCTCTCTCAGTGCCTCCAAGGACTGGATTACCTCCACTCCCACCACGTGATGCACCGAGACTTGAAGAGCCCCAACATCCTCCTCAGAACCGATGGCTCTGTCAAGCTGGGTCAGTATATTCTTGGTCAGGTGCAGCATTCCAGGGATAGGGGGGGTGTGGGGCTGCTTTGGAGTGACTGCCAGCTCCCCAAAAATGGTGCTGGTGGCAGTGCAGGGAGCCCTGCTGTGAGCTGACCACACGGTTGCAAGGTGCACAGAGCTCTGGCAGGGAACAAGCAGTCCAGAGTGGCATTGCTCTGTGTGTGTCCCTTCCAGAGAGAGGGAGCTACGAGTCTAAAGCTTCATGGGAACAAAAGCCACTGCTGGAGGCAGTGTAAAAAATGTGGGGATTTTTGAAGTAGCCAATGCCATATTTCCTTGGCTAAAGTCCTGAGGAAAGAGAGCAGGGACTGTTGCAGGAGATTCAACAGCACATTCTCCAACTTCTACTGGGCAATTCTTTTGCTTGCTTTTCTAATTGCACAGGATTCAAATCAAAACAGTCTTTTGCTTTCTCCCCAGCTGATTTTGGCTTGTCTGCTCTACTCACCCCTGAGCAGAGCAGACGCAGCTCAGAGGTCGGCACTTACTGGTGGAGAGCACCTGAGCTGGTGAAAGGTCACCCATATGGCCCCAAAATTGACATCTGGGCCTTTGGGATTGTGGCCATTGAAATGGTGGAAGGAGAACCTCCTTATTCTAATGAAACTCCTCGCTCGGTAAGGTGTAAATACTCTCTGATCCTGCTGTCTTTCTCCCCCAGCCCACCTTCTGTGTGCCATTGGAAAAAATCCCATTGCCATCTGCTGGAACTACTTCCACCACGGTCTCTTTCTGAAAATATCCCTGCAGCACATCAGCATCTGCTGGAGTTTTGGTTGCATCACTGGGGGAACTCAAGCCTTACCCCACACAAATCATCTCCCTTCTCAGACAACATTTGGCTTTGGCTTAGAAGTCGTTCCAGTTCTTTTGGCCACATAGATGGCCCTACTAACAGGAAACAACCATCCTAGAGCTGCTGATGAAGATGAGATTCCAAATGTTTTTTTCCTGACGAGGAATAACTGAGGAATTTCCTTTCTTTACTTTCAACTACCATTGTTTTCAAGAACCAAGCAAAAAGCTGGATGGCTTTTGTTTAATGGCAGCTGTGCTTTAGGGACCAACAATCACTGCCGAGATGCTTTGCATGTAATAATCCTTGGAAAGAGTAGAGTGAGTTAGTAGAGCAAAGTCCCTCTTCCAAATAGCCTGCCAAGCTGGTCAGGTGAATCCTCAGAGAAGCAAAGGGGCTTTTGCTGATGTAGTTTCCACTAACAAGGTCAGTCAATGAAATCAGCTGCCAAGGCAACATCTGCTGCATGTTGGAAAAGCTGTGGCTGCATCAGGCTTTGGGTTTTTGTTGGTCCAGGAAAGTCCTCTCTACCTCTGTGCCATGGCAGAAACTGCCACTGCAGAGTGCAGCTTGAACAATGGGATCTGGGAGAGCAGTTCCAGAGGTGAAAGAAGCAGCTGAGAGACTGGTGTTTCCTTTTTCTCCAGGCTCAGCTCCTGATAGCCACCAAAGGGACCCCAGAGCTGCAGCAGCCCAAGCTCCTCTCCCCTTTGCTGCGGGACTTCCTGAGCTGCTGCCTGCAGACAGACGAGGCGCGGCGCTGGTCTGCCCAGGAGCTGCTGCAGGTCAAATGCCAAGGGGCTGCAGGGAAACGGTGTCCCAGGGATGGGCTCCTCCTCCACTCAAGTGCAAGGCATCAGATGAGCCCCCTCCTCCTCACCTCCACTCTTGGTGCTGTTCAAATGCAAACAGCCAGGAGTCCTAGACTGGGCTGGGCTGGCAGGGACCTGGAAAGCTCATCTGGTCCAAGTGCCCTGCAGTGAGCAGGGGCATCTTGAAAGAGATCAGGATGCTCAGATCTGAAATCTTTCCAGGGCTGGGGCACTTAGCAGCTCTTGCAGCAAACTCTGCCACTGCTGCCCCACTGTTGGTCCTTAGACCTACTCTGTCTCAATCACCTTTTCATTTAAAAAATATTCCCCTGCCTTTGAGGTTCTAATCTTGGAAAGTACTGGCTTATTGTTGTTTTTTTTTCCTTTGTGCAGCATCCATTTGTAACTCTCGCCAAGCCGACCTCCAGCCTGGTGCCACTGATCACTATGGTGAAGGAGTGGAAGGAGGAGAGAAGGACGAGACACCAACATTAGAACTGTTGGCCCATCACCAGTCCAGAGAAAAAAATTAGATTAGGATTCTAGTTAGGATTCTAGTTAAGATTCTACTGTAGTATTGTAGCGTAGCAGAGAAGCCTATGATATTAGCATTCATTGTAAACGAATAAAGTTTGTGAAATCTCAACTCCTTTCAAAGATTCCCCTCCTTCGGAGCCTCTCAGAAAGCTCAACATTTCCTTCAGAACTTAGAGGTGGAAAATGACATTGAGGGCTTCTTTAGTACAGTTGGAAAGTGGTGAAGGCTCTTCTTCAGTTATCCTCTCCAGACCACAGTGCCTTTGGAATGTGGCCCACTGGCTGGGTTTTACCCAGCTGTGGCACTTGTGTTTGAGGCAGAAAGGGCAGTGGCATTTGCAGGCAGAACTAAAGGACGAGTGGGGCAGCCCAAACACCCTGTGCATCTGCAGGCCTTGAGCTCTGACTGGAGAGCATTTGAGTTGCTGCCCCTTGGATTTGTATCCCTAAGTGCAGTCTCTGTGTCTGGAGGAGAGTTTTGCCCCAGTGAGAAAGCAGCAAGGTCTTTTGGCTGCAGCAAAATATTACCTCCTATCTCACTGAGGGAATCAGGGATGAGCCTATGCCTTGTGCTTGAGCAGTGAACTGTTTTGGAAGGGAGCAGAAGAGTTTCAGGAGGCAATTTGGGTTTTCTTTCTAAATTGCTGGAGGAAAGACACAAGGTGGCTTCAGAAAGCAAAAACACTTTCATGGTAAATTGAGGAAATGCTCGTGAACAATTCTCAGAGAAGGAAGGTGTTGAGAAAATGTTGAACTGTAACAAATCATGAATTGCCTTTGCATTAACAGACAGTGTTGAGCCCTCTATTCCCCCAGCACAGTGACTGATGTGTGCAAGTGGCTACCTCAGCCTTGAGAATAGAGTAGTCCTCCTAAGAAGGAAGCTGGAAAACTACTGGTAGGGGAAGAAAGTGGTTGTAGGAGGCTCTTGAGCATCGGGGGAGAATTGGAGGAATGGGATGTTCCCCAAATGACCACCAAAGACCTCAAGAGAGCCCTACTCTCCTGTCAGGAACTTCTGAGAAGTGATTTAAATATGTCAACTAATTGGAGGGAATGTTACCCTGTGAGTTTCAGCAAAGTAATGAGTAGGTCTTCTTTCCATGGTTACAAATTAATAGGTGAGATTTCTGAGTGAGCACCTGTGTTAGAAAAGTGATTCCCCATGCACCCAGCACTGAAATAAAGTCATGCCTCCTTTCTCCCACTGAGCTGGCACCAGGGAGCCAAAGCTCTGTGCTGCAGCTGGCCCGGGTGTGTGCAGAGCAGTGCAGCCTCCACAAAGCCCTTGGTTTCCCCACAAGTCATGGGGATTTGTTGCCAGCTGTGCCCAGCTGTGGCAGGAGAAAGAGCCCGCAGTGCAGTGGGCGCCGTGCCCTGCCCAGCCGGGACTCTCTGGCACAGAGGAGCAGCAGCACCAGCACCTTTCAACCCACTCCTGCCTTGGCCTCCCCTGGCACACAGAAGCCTCTGGAAATCAGCACCACCTGGTGCCTTCCCAGCTTGGAGCAGCTCCTGCTGCTGGGCACATCCTGCCACTTCTACTGCTCCCAAACAGGAATCAAGGCACAGGTGGAGACGGACATACAGAGAAGCCCTGGGCTTGTGCAATCAATGGGCAAATGCATGGGGGAATGTCTTAGGAATTATTTCAGCTCTTATGCCAATACTGCCTTCTCTCCTTTTCTCTCTTCGCATTTCCTGCTCTTTTCCCTCTCACATTTCCACTCCTTCCCCCTCTTGAGTCTCACAGTTTTCCTCTCATGTTTGCCTGCCAAGTTTTACTCATTTTCCCCACCCTTTTCAGCTCCTTTTCCTCACACTTGACCTCTCACACTTCCCCACCTTCCCACTGTTTCCTGCTCTTTTTTTCCTCATGTTTCTCACAATTTTCCCCTGACATATCCTGCCCTTTTCTCCCCTCATGTTTCTCTCCTTTCCTCAGTCATTTTTCTCCAAGTTTTCTCCTCAGGATTCTCACTTTTGCCCTCATGATTCTAAACTTTTCCTCTGACATTTCTCATACTTTTCCCCTCACATTTATCATTCTTTCCCCCTCATGTTCCTTATAATTTTCTCTCACATTTTGTGGCCTTTTTTCACTCCTGTTTTCTGACACTTTTCCTGTCAGACTTCCCACCCTTTTTTTCCCCCCTCTTGTTTTCTGCCTTTCTCTGCCCTCTGGTTTCTCACTCTTTTCCCCTCAGGATTCTCACAATGTTCCCCTCACATTTGCTGCCTGTTTCTCTCTCTCTGCCAGTAAAGTTTCTCACTCTCTTCTCTTCACATTTCTCTCCATTTCCCCCTATATTTTTCACCCTTTCCCACTCATATTTCTTAGAATTTTCCCATTGTATTTCCTGCCTTTTCCTCGTCTCACCTTCCTCTCCTATTTTCACTCACATTTCTCACCATTTTCCCCTCAGTTCTCTCACCCTTTCCCACACAGGTTTCCTACCCTTTTCTTCCCTCACACTTCTCTCCTTTTTCCACTCCCATTTCTCACACTTGTCACCTCACAATTTCTGCCTTTTTCCCCTCACATTTCTTAACCCACTGGTTCCTGTCAGTGACTGCTCCTCTTCAGTAGTGGATGGGCTTCTCTTGTTTTTCCCTGCAATCCCCTACTCCAAAGAACGGGTGCCAGAGCAGCGCTCCAAGGAGCCCCTGCCTGTGCGTCTGCTGAACAGAATGGCCGTGCTCAGCTTGAAGAGTCTCCTGGAGAACAACCTAAAGTGCACTGGGCTTCCTGCTGCAGTTTTGGTTTGTATTTCAGTTCTCTGTAGTCTTCATGGTGTTCTAAAGAAATAGGTCCCCTGAGGGATACACATTGCGGGTGAGCAGCCACTGCACCATCCGCCTCAAGCAGATCCATCTCCGTTTTCATCCCCTCACAGTCACTGTGACTCCTGCCTGGACCAAACCACTTGTGATGCTTCTTGATGCTAAACAAAGTCCATCTGCACAGGAAATGCTTTTGGCCCTCTTTTGAAGAAACAATAAAAGCCTTTATTTTAAAATGTTCAGTCTCCAGAGATTTTTTCCTATTTTCACCAATTTGAATTGCCTTGACATCAAAATACTGCCAGCTGACATTCCAAACTGGCTGGTCTATGTTTGTGTGCACAGAACAAATGTGCCACATCGTGCCCATTTCCCGGGTGTCTGTTAATGTCCTGTTCAACAAAGGGCTGAAGGGAAGGACTCTTGCTGCCCCGCGCGGCTCCGGGGCTGGAGCTGGGCTGGCAGGGGCCGCAGACCATGCTGGGAGGCCCCGCATCAGCCCCATCCGCCATCGTGTGTGTGTCTGCCTCAGCCCCATCCGCCATCTTGTGTGTGTCTGCCTCAGCCCCATCCACCATCTTGTGTGTGTGTGTCTGCCTCAGCCCCATCCGCCATCTTGTGTGTGGCTGCCTCAGCCCCATCTGCTATCTTGTGCCTCAACCCAGTCCAGCTCTGAAGTGAATGTGTTGCTGTTTTGTCAGCAGTCAAGGTCAGCACCAAAAACACCAACACCAGCAGGACAGTCTACAGGGAATGGCACAGGTTTGGCTTAAAGCAGCCTGTCCTAACTTGTCACTGTCCTTTACCCATGAACAAGTCCCCAGGGCCACACACAGCAAATGTCCAACAGCAGCTCCATCAGCCACTTCCTCCTGCTGGCATTGGCAGACACGAGGCAGCTGCAGCTCCTGCACTTTTGCCTCTTCCTGGCCATCTCCCTGGCTGCCCTCCTGGCCAACGGCCTCGTCATCAGCGCCGCAGCCTGCGGCCACCACCTGCACAGCCCCATGTTCTTCTTCCTGCTCCACCTGGCCCTCAGTGACCTGGGCTGCATCTGCACCACTGTCCCCAAAGCCATGCACAATTCCCTCTGGGACACCAGGAACATCTCCTACACAGCATGTGCTGCTCAGCTCTTTTTCTTTATGTTTTTCATCACAGCAGAATTTTCCCTCTTGACCATCATGTGCTACGATCGCTACGTGTCCATCTGCAAACCCCTGCACTACGGGACCCTCCTGGGCAGCAGAGCTTGTGCCCACATGGCAGCAGCTGCCTGGGCCAGTGCCTTTCTCTATTCACTGCTGCACACAGCCAATACATTTTCCCTGCCCCTGTGCCATGGCAATGCCCTGGGCCAGTTCTTCTGTGAAATCCCCCAGATCCTCAAGCTCTCCTGCTCACACTCCGACCTCAGGGAACTTGGGCTCATTGCTGTTAGTGCCTGTCCATTTTTTGGCTGTTTTCTGTTCATTGTTTTCTACTATGTGCAGATCTTCAGGGCTGTGCTGAGGATCCCCTCTGAGCAGGGACGGCACAAAGCCTTTTCCACCTGCCTCCCTCACCTGACCGTGGTCTCCCTGTTTGTGAGCACTGCCCTATTTGCCCGTCTGAAGCCCCTCTCCATCTCCTCCCCATCCCTCAATCTGGCCCTGTCAGTTCTGTACTCAGTGATGCCTCCAGCCCTGAACCCCCTCATCTACAGCCTGAGGAACCAGGAGCTCAAGGATGCCCTGAGGAAAATGATGCCTGGATCTTTTCAGAAGCAATAAACTCCCTCTTTCCTGCTCCAGAGGCTTCAGAATACAACTCTTCACAGTCTCAGACATTTTTTCCTATTTGTATATTTTTTCATTGGGACCTTTCCTGTTTCTTTTTCTCGTGTTACTACTTTGTGATATCACATCCCATTTTCTGATGTCACAGACTCACCTTCTATGAAGTCACAGCTAGCTCTGTGATGTCACAACCCATTCAATGATGTCACACTACTCACTCAGTGATGTCATGCAGCCACCCTGGAATGTCACAGCCCAATCTATGACTTCACAGCCCTATGATGTCATATAGCCACAGCAAAATGTCACATCCTGCTCTGCAATGTCACACACTCCCCTGTGATGCTGTAGCTGCTCAATGACCTCACACAACAAACTCTGTGATGTCATAGCCCAATCTGTGACCTCACACAACCCACTCTCTGCTGTCACAGAGCCCCTTTGTGACATCACAGCTGCTCTGTGGCTCTGTGACATGGATTAGAGCAGATTTTGGCCATTGTAGCTCCAATTTTCCTCGGATTTCTTTCTCTGTGTATCCCAACCCTTTTTCTAGCTTTTCCCCAGCAATCCCAGGAATCTCCCAGAGCTTGGGGACATTTTTGGGTGTTAAAGTGCAGATTTTGGGTATTTTAGTGCAGATTTTGGATGTTTAGGTGCAGATTTTGGGGCTCTTGGGGCCACTTCCCATGCAATTTTGGGGCAGATTTTGGCCATTTTACAGCCAGATTTTCCACAGATTTTTTTTTACTAGTCATTCCCAGCCATTTTCCCCAGGTTTTCCCCCAGAAATTCCAAGAATCTCCTTAGGTTTGCTACCATATCTGGGTGTTTTTTTGCAGATTTTGTGTGTTTAATACAGAGTTTGGGGCTCCTGAAGCCAGTCTGCATGAAATATCTATTGTGAATTTAAGGGATTTTTCAAGGAGCTCTGCGGGGCTCCTGTACTAGATTATTGTGCTGCCTTTTACTGAGCTCCCTGATAATGGTTCTGTTGATCAGTGAAGAGGATTTCACACTGAGGGGCAACAGTGCAGCCTGTTCAGTGGCCCAGCAGCCTCTGGGGGAAAAGCCTTTTCCTGAGATCCAAGCCAAAGCTGCCCCGAGTCAGCTCCAGCCGTTCCCTGCAGTCCTGTCCCTGGGCCCCAGAGGGAAGAGGTTCCCACAGCCCCCAGCCAGGGACCCGCTCCCAAGGCTGTTGCCAGGGCAGCCAGGGCTGGCACCAGCTGTGATGCTCGGTTTCCCCGGGCCGGGCTTTAGGAATGGGATTTCCCAATTTCCTGCTCCCGCTAAAACCGTGCCTCCCCTGGCTGTCCTCCAGCCTCCCACTGAAAGTACAAAAGGCAAAGAGCCCAGGCTTAGGTAAGAACAATTTACTGGAAACTGCAACAAGAAAAGGAACAAAGAGGAATAGAAACAACAGTGATAAGAGAAGGGGATAACACAAACTATATACAGGGAAATTACAACCAATTACCAACTGGCTCACCCAGCAACGTACTTTATCCTGCATGGGAAGGACACCCTTCTCCTTGGGGGAGAGAGAGAGTCCCTTCCCTGACCCCAGCAATGACCTGATATGGGATCAAATAGACAGGGCCATGGCCAGACCATGACGTTCTTTAATCCCACCTCACATCATTCCCAGAGGCAGGGAAAGGGACAGATTTCCTCCCAGCATGGATCACAGGGAATGTGGGTCACCAGGGTTCTTCCCAATGTGAGTCCTCTGATAGGGGATGAGGTTGGAGACTCAAATTATGCTCTTCCCACAGTCAGGACACTCTCAGGGCTTCCCTTACAGGTGCGTTCGTTGGTGCCTGGTCAAGTGAGAGCTCTGGGCGAAGCTCTTCCCACACTGGGGACACTCGTGGGGCCTCTCCCCAGTGTGGATGCGCCGGTGGGTGATGAGGTGAAAGTTTCGCGTGAAGCCCTTCCTGCAGTCAGGGCAGCGGAAGGGCCTCTCCTCTGTGTGAATCCGCTGGTGCTGGAGGAGATGGGAGCTGGTCTTAAACCTCTTCCCACACTCAGAACACTCATAGGGCCTCTCCCCGGTGTGGATGCTCAGGTGGATGATCAGCTGGCCCCTCTGGTTAAAGCCCTTCCCACATTCCCCACACTTGTATGGCCTTTCCTCAGCGTGGGTGTTCTGGTGACGGATCAGATTGGAGCACTGGCTGAAGCTCTTCCCACACTGCTGACACTCATATGGCCGTTCCCTGGTGTGGGTCCTCTGGTGGCAGATCAGGTGGGACCTTGTGCTGAAGCTCATCCCACATTCCCCACACTTGTGGGGCCTCTCCCCAGTGTGGATGCGCCGGTGGGTGACGAGGCTGGAGTTGTGCTTGAAGCCCTTCCTGCAGTCGGGGCAGCGGAAGGGCCTCTCCCCTCTGTGAATCCGCTGGTGGCAGATCAGGTGGGACCTCCAGGTGAAGCTCTTCCCACACTCCAAGCACCTGTGGGGCTTCTCCCCATCATGAAGCTGCTCATGGACCAGCTCAGAGCCCCGGCTGAAGCTCTGTCCACCTTCCTGGAACTGCGGGGATCTTTCCTCCTCAGAACACCCTGGGATGGGTTTGGAGCTCCTCCTCCTGAGGGATCTCTGGGGCTTTTCCTCACTGTTGGATTCCTGTGCTGTGGAGCTGCTCAAAACAGCCTCTTCCATAAGGTTCTGCTGTGGGGATTTGTCCTCCCTGGTCTCCATCCTCAGCTTCTTGTCTGGGGGAGGAAGGACAAGGAGAGGCTGGGATTTGCCTCTGTGCGAGAGGGAAGGGGAAGGACAACTCCCCAGTCCGTCCCCAGCAGGACGGTGTTGGCAGCAGGGTTGTCCTGCAGCCAGGGGCTGTGCTGGGCTGGGATATGGAGCAGGAGAGAGGGGGAAAGTGGTACTGACTTCCTCCTCATCTTTCCAGATGTCCTGGGCCATCTTCCTCTTCATCGCAGCCTAAAGTAAAAAGTTAAACCAAAAATGCAGAAGCAAACAACAACAAGAAAAAAAACAAACACAAAGTCAGAATACAACCTGACACCCAGTTAGTCAAGGTGTTGGTAGCTCTCCAATCAAATTGTGGCTGCAGTCCTCCTGGGGTGACAGAGGGGGTTTTCTTGAAGCAGTGATCGTGTAGAAGGGTGTAGTTTTTCTCTGAAAATCCAGTGGTGGGGTAGATGAGTCTGGTCCTCCTCTGGGAATCCAGTGGAAACAGGCTGCTTCTGGTGTGGTGAATGTCAGATTATATCCAGGTAGGAATGCTTGGCTCCTCCCTCTGGGTGAAGCATCTCCCAATGGGATGATGTTATTTTATCAGTGATGCAGTGAACATCAATGGCCCATTAGCAGAAGATAAGCCCCTGGAGGGAGGATGGGTTGTGGAAAAGATAAAGAACACTGCCCCACCTGGTTTTAACAGCTGGGCCATTAACAGAAGATAATCCCTGGAGTTATGAGGGATGGGCCATGGAAGAGATAAAGAACCCTGCCCCACCTGGTTCTCACAGGTGGCAATAGAATACATTGTTTTGGTTCCATCTTGGATTGCAGCCTAAGAATGGGCTCCAGGCTCCTTGCCCAGGCTCTCTCCAGAACACGCCCAGGCCAACGCTCAGCACAGAAAAGCCCCGTGAGCAGCCCCAGGCTGGCCCTGGGCAGGCTGGGGGCAAACAGCAGGGCTGGGGCTCTGCAAGGGCCCTGGGGGAGACGGGAAGGAGCAGCAGAGCAGGGGCTGATCCATCCCCACTGCGCTGGACACCCCAGGGCAGCGTCCCAGAGCGTCCTCATGCAGCTGCCAACAACATCCCCCCTGGGCAGCCCTGGCCTCTCCCCCAGCTCACACAGGGGCCGCATCCTTGCAGGCACAGACATGGCAGCACTGCCTCAGGAGCCCCTGTTTGCACTGCCCAGAGCAGGCCTCAGCACCCCCATGCTGTTGCTGTGGGGAGATGAACCTGAGGGAGCACAAATGCCATCAGCTCCTGGGACCAGGAAGGGCTGGGCCACAGCAGGGAAACCACTCAGCTTTGTCGTGGCCTCTCAAGTCACACAGAGAGTTTGTTCCCATCAGCTCTGAGTTTCCTGTGCCACTGCAGACGTTGTTGCTCAGAGCCAGGGCTGCCTGGCAGCCACCCCCAAACCACCCTCAGCATTTCCTTTGCTTCACCTTGGCTTCCTTTACTCTTCCTGCTACGAATTTCTTCCCTGTTCCCTCCCCTGCCAACAGCCCATCCCTGGTTGTCCTTTCCTCTCTGGCCCCACTCCCCATTTGAGTTCTGAGTTGGCACCATGGGAACGTCCCTTGGGGAGCAGGATCATCCTCCAAGGGCTTCAGGAATTGTCTGCAGGCTCCTGCAGTGCCTGGGGCTGCTCCCTTGCCAGAGGCACCCCAGGCCAGGGGGGCACATCTGGGCTGCTGTGTCTGGCTGTGGGGCTCCTGTTGTGGGCCATGAGGAGGAGCTGCAGAGGCTCTGCAGGACTGACAGGATGGGCTTTGGGGCTCTCAGGAGAAGCTGAGGGACCTGGGCTGCTGCACCTTCTGAAGAGGAGGCCCAGGCCTCATCCTGACACTGCTGCAAGGCTGCTTTCAGAGAATCACACAATCAGCAAGGCTGGAAATGACCTTGGACATCATCAAGTGCAACCTGTGCCCTGACACTGCCTTGTCTCCCCTGAGCCTCCTCTTGTCCAGGAGAAACAAGCCCAGCTCCCTCAGCTGCTCCTCACAGGACTTGTGTTCCAGAGCCCTCCCCAGCCTTGTTCCCTTCTCTGGACACGCTCCAGCCCCTCCATGTTGTTCCCAAATTGGGGGGCCCAGAACTGGACACAGCACTCGAGGTGCTGCCTCAAGCAGTGCCCAGCACAGGGGAAGAATCTCTGCCCTGCTCCTGCTGGCCACACTGTTCCTGATCCATAGGAGTGCCAGGGCTTGGATGAGGGACATGGTGGGCAGGGCCTGGGGACAAAGTCGAATTTCTGTCAGCCATGAAGGGTGTCTTGGGCTTTCTAACAAAACAAACAAACCAAACAAAGTTTATTCTATTCCATGTTTTGAAACCCATTTGGGGAAGTGTTTTTTCTTTATCTGTTGTATCTCCAGGAGGGAGGGTGCAAGTGCCTTTCTGATAACAAGCCAGCTGTTAAAATCGGGTGGGGCATTGATTCTTATCTCTGCTCACCCTCCCATCACCTCCATGGGGATCTCTTCTGTTAATGGGCCATTACAGCTCAGCAATGACATTGAAAAAATATTTGGGGGATATTTTTCTGATATTTTGGTACCAGTGTAGGGATATTTGGGAATAGTTTGGGAATGTTCTTGAGGACATTTTTAGGTCATTTTGAGAAGATTGTGGAAATACTTTAGGAACATTTCAGAAACATTTTAGAAACAGACTTTGAATATTTTGGGGGGAATTAGGAATATATCAGGGATATTTTGATGAAGTTGTTGGGATATTACAGGGACATTTTGGGAAAGTTTTGGGAACATCCCAGAAATATTTTGGTAACACTTTGGAGATATTCCAGGGATATTTTGTTGATATTTTGGGGATGTCTTCAGAGGATTCTGGGAATATTTTGGGAATATTTCAGGGACATTTCAGAAGCAGTCCACGCACATTATTGGGGAGTTTTGGGGAACATTTCGCAGACATTTTAGAAACACTCCATGAACAATTGTGGGAACTTTGTCAGAACATTTCAATCAAGTTGAAAAACACTCCATGCACATATTTTGGAATATTTTTGGGGAATGTTTCAGGGGATTTTAAAAACATGCCATGCACATTTTTGGGAATATTCTGGGGACATCTTGGGGGATTAGAGAAACATTACCCACTCATTTTTTGTAATTTTTTTGGGAATATTTCAGGGACATTTTGGGCACCTTCTCCGCAGATTTTTTGGGAATTTTTGGGGAACATTCCCGGGGAATTTTCTCTCACCTGTCTCCAAATTACCCCAAAATATCCACAAAATTACACAAAAATTACCACAAAATATCCCCAAGATATATACTCACAAAAAGCCAAAATTATTCCAAATTTACCACAAAACATCCCCCAAAATTACACCAGAATTAGTTCAAAATATCTCCAAAATATCCCCACAATTACCTGAAAACATCCCCAAAATTAGCCCAAATTATCCTCAAAATATCAGCAAAATTGCCTCAGAATTAGACCAAAATTAGCTCAAAATAGTCCCAAAATATGGCCAAAATTACCCCAAAATATTCCTCAAATTTGCTCCAAACTATCTCCAAAAAAACGCCCAAATATCCCCTAAGTTACCCAGGGGGGTCTGGGAGGAGGGTGAAAGGGAGAGGGAGAGGCAGAAATGGGCCTGGAGTGGCCCAAGGGGATTTTGGGGGGATCTGAAGATTCCCAAATGGGTCTGGGGGTGTCCCAAGGGGGTCTCTGAGGAGTTTGGGGGTGTCCCAAAGGGCTCCCCAAATGGGTGTGGGAGAGTCCCAGATGCCCCCAAAGGGTCTGGGGTGTCAGGGATGTCCCAAATGGGTCTGGGGGGATCCCAGGAGAGTCTTGGGGGTCCCTAAGTGTCCCCATAAAGGTCTGGGCCCCCCAGGAGGTTCCCCAAATAGGTCTGGGGTTGTCACAAATGGGGCCTAGAGGAGTTTGGGGGGGTACGAAGAGGGTTTTGGGGGGATCCCAGGGGAGTCTTGAGGCTCCCCAAATGGGTCCGGGGGTTCCCAAGTGTCTCCAAAAGAGTCTGGGCTCTCCCAAAGGGATTTCAGGGGGTCCCAGGTGTGTCCCAGGTGTCCCCAAAAGGCTCTGGGGTCTCCGTCCCCTTCACCTTGGGTCACCTGGGCAGGGGTTGGGCAGGATCTTTCAATCACTTGCTACACTTGGGACTTGGCCCCTGCTTGACAAAAAGGCTGATGGAGCTCACAGGCTCCTTCCGGAGAGCAGCTGGCCCTGCAGGATTCCTCTGGGCAGGAGAGTTCCTGCAGTCACAGACTTGCTTTTGATAAATATCATGGCCTGAGCATGGAGTTGGCTTTTTCCCTGCAGTGAATTTAATAATCTGTGTTCGTTTTCCAAAACTCTCTGTCAGAGATGGCTCACTGAAATGATTTCTCTGCTCCCAAGACATGCAAATTACTTTCTTTTGACATTTTTTTTTCCATTTCCCTCTTTGTTCTTTATACAAGACTTTGGTTTACACTGTTGAGGTGCAGGCTGTCCCAAAATATGCCAGGACTTTGGAGGAGTGGTTTTATGGAGATGATGGCTCTGGGCTGGGAGCCACACTTCCCAGCTCTGGCCCCAACTGTAGTACCTGCTCTACAGAAATCAACGTTTTCCCAAACAGACACCTTGGGTTTGGAGTTGCCCAACTCAAGGCCATCAAATGCTGCTCTTCAGAGCCTGCACATCTTCCCCCTAAAATCAGATGGAGATAAATGGATCAAATATTTCCATGAATCTCTTTCAACACATCGCCTCAAAATAGAAAATCTTACTTTCCCTAAGAGAATCTATTACCAATTAAGACCTCTTTCCCAAATTGAAAATAATCTGATGATCTATAAAAAGGGGTTTTTTTCCAAAGCCTTGCCCTTTAAATTTTGTCAGCACTACCACTGATAAGAAAAAGATAAGAGATAAGAGATGAGAGATAAGAGATGAGAGATAAGAGATGAGAGATAAGAGATGAGAGATAAGAGATAAGAGATAAGAGATAAGAGATAAGAGATAAGAGATAAGAGATAAGAGATAAGAGATAAGAGATAAGAAAAAGTTCAAGAGAAATTACTGTAAATTTTCAGAATCATCATGGATTCAAATGAACTGGAACAAGATTTGGCGTGAATGAATGGCCCACTAAATTTCCAAATAATTTTTGGCTGAAAAACAGACTTTCACTTTAAAATACAATTATTTTTTAAAAAAATTAAAGGAAGGGAAAACTGACAAAATTAAGATCTGTATGACTATCAATTACTCTTTTTTCTGAGCTTTCCATTGGATTTATCCTTTAACATTTTCTCCAAAGGATCAGCACAGAGCCTCCCAGCAGCAGTAACCTCCTGTGACACACAAAATTATGTTGCAATCAGGAATTCTTTCAAGGGCTGCAGCCCAAGCACGTACCTGGTTTCAAAGGAAACAGTGCAATTCAACTACCTACAGGTCCTAAACAGAGGGGTGGGGTTTTAATTGTGGGACACCGTGATGGCAGGAATAAGACCTTTCCTACATGAAAGGAGATGGAAAAGAATACTGTTTAAAAAATGCTGATGAGGACTTTGAGAGATCAAGCTCTAAGTGACTGTGGTATTTGACACCTTGATCAGAGCTATATCCCCTTCAGATAATCTGGAAAATCTTTGAGGCTGATTATGGGCTGTGATATATTCATCTGAAATACACTGTTCCGACATTTAATACTGATAAAATACTGATAAAAGTCATGTTATGAAAACAGTATTGAAGAAGAAAACTGCAAAATCATCAGAGACAAGCATATGCCCCTGCAGAAAACTGAGAAAGTTCTCAAAGGTAAAAAAACTTTACTGACATGGGAAGAAATAAAAACCAACTTAATTCAATTTTACACTCTTGAATGGTTCAAATTCAAAATTCAGAGTATAGGTTGGAAAATCAATCAAGAAAGTCTGCTCTGGTAAAACTCCTGGAGTTCAACAAGCACCTAGAGACTTTCAGCAATCCATCCACAGGTTTTGAAAACCAATGCACAGGGACTGAGAAATCCAGAGACAAGTCTGTTCCAGTGTCTTTGCAGCCTTTGCTGGAAAATCCATGGCCAGCCCCAAGACCCTGCAAGACCCAGTTATCAACCATCTAAAATTCACACCCTCAACTTGCAGCTGCTCATTTCCTCAGAAATTGAGTTCATTTCTCTTCAGTGCATGCACAGATAGTCATGGCAACAAAGCATTAAAGAGAAGAATATCTCCCAAGGACAATCAGAGAAGTCAAAGCCACTGGAGAACTCCAAAGTGAGGAAGTGCAGGCTGGTGCCCTGAGCCAGGCTGGCTGCTTGTTGGGGGTTAGGTTTGCTCCTTTTTTACTTTAAATATTTTTTCCCCATAAATTACCAAGGAGACGAAGTGTTGGATACTTAAAAAGTACCTGACCAAAAACAAAGAGATGGCGCAAAGCTCGGTTGGGGAGGTTTTATCTTATCTGTTGTAACTCCAGAAGGGGGTGGGGGGGAGGGGGGGGGCTAACTCCCTTCTCTGATAACAAGCCAGCTGTTAAAAACCAGGTGGGGTATTATCTCTAATCTCTGCTCAGTCTTTCACTACCCCCATGGGAATATCTTCTGTTAACGCACCATTAAAGCTCAGCAATGGCATGACACATTTCATCACCCTATTCTGAGACGCTCTACCACAGAGCAGAAGGCAAACAATTTCTACCGAGATAAAAAAGAGCCACAGGTGTCATCAGGCACTCTGGTGCTCCCACGGGACTCCCAAAGGAAGTCTGGACCCACTTCAGGACCCCTGGCTCCACAGGACCATCTCTGCTTCCAACAGGACACATCTGCCACTCCAGGAGGGCTGACTTTGGACTGTTT
Organism: Zosterops lateralis; assembly: GCF_965231275.1. Taxonomy (NCBI): domain Eukaryota; kingdom Metazoa; phylum Chordata; class Aves; order Passeriformes; family Zosteropidae; genus Zosterops; species Zosterops lateralis. Next base: position 3,649,387 of record NC_139783.1, read on the forward strand.
CCAACGCCCTGACTAACAGGGTGTCAGGTTGTATTTCTGACTCTGTCAAGTTTTAAGTTGTTTTGTTTTGGTTTTGTTTGTTTGTTTTCTGAGATTCCTTGTTTGTTTGTGTGTTTGCTTATTCTTTTGTACTACAACATTTGTATTTTTTAATATCCCTAGTAAAGAACTGCTATACCTATCCCCAAAATCTTTGCCAAACAGCCTTTTAATTGCAAATTTACAATAATTTGAAACGGAGGAGAGGGGGCTTACATTCCAAGGGAGACTCCAGTCTTCCTTGGCAGATCCCTGTCTATTCGAACCAAAACAGAGCCCAAGTTCCCTGAAGTAGGAGTTGGAGCAGGAGAGTGTTGGAAGTTCGGTTTGATCCTTTTTTATTTACTGATTTTTTTTCTCCATAAGTTGCTGCGAGACTAAGTACTGAGTGATTCTGTGTGCTTGACCAAAATACAGAGATGGCCAAAAGTCAGGAGGGGGAGATAACGTGAGTTTTGGGGCAGGAAAAAGGACAGGGCTGGGGGCAGCTTCTCTCTCTTGCTCTCGGTGTCGAGGACATGACAGCCAGGCTGCTGCTTGCTGTGGGAGGAGTTTGCTGCCAGCACCAAAGTGCAGTCCTGTGAAATCTGCCAACCCCTGCTCATGTGCCCAGGAATTCTGAGCTCGTCTCCCCCTGCCCTACTGGCCCAGCCCCATCCCGCTGCCGCCGTTTCTTCGGCGCTGCCTTGAGGCTTTTTGCTGCCCTGTGACCCCACACTGCCCTGCCCTGCTGGGACATCCCTGCCATTCCAGCTGCCACTGCACAGCTTCTGATCCCATCCACCAGCCTGGGATTTTTTCCACTCTTCCAGCCTGGTGCTCTCACGGTCCCAAGAGATTGGACTGCCCTGGGCTTTGTGAAACAATGTCTCCCAAGGTTCCTGGTTGTGTTTGCTATTAATGCTGCAGTTGTTGTTGTTTGTTTGCCTTGTTATATATACTAGTAAAGAACTGTTCTTCCTAACCTCATCCCTCTGCCTGAAAGCCCCTTTCCTCTTCTAAATTATAATAATTTGGAGGGAGGGGGTTTGAATTCTCCATTTCTAGGGAGGCCCTGCCCCTCCCCAGCAGATCCCTGTCTTTCAAACGAAGACAGCCTTTCATGTGTCCTCAGTACTCCTAGCATGCATCCTTGTAATTCCTTCAATCTGCTCATTTAGCACAGTCCTGGTGTTCTGTTAGGCCAGGAGACCTGTTAGAAATAACTGTGTAGTTCTTGGCTTTCACACTTATATCTTGGTTTTCGCGAATTATTTTGTCACAGTGCAGTTTGTAATCTCTTTTAAACTGCTTTTGATATAGTCTAATTTGTCAGCCTTTAGCAGTTAATACCCTAATCCCTGTGGAGATTGCATATTTCAGTGTGATAAATGTATTATAGTTTATGGTATTGCAAAATATTGAAAAAGAGTATATTATAAAATTATAAATATATAATATATAGACAATAAACATAAATAAAAATACAAATACAATACAAATATAAACAATAATATAAACACATTATTTAATAGACAATATTAATATTAAAAAATTAAAATGTGCTAATTATCTTTGCAGAAGTGACTATGGTTGGGAAATAATGACTGATGCCTGTATTTCTGTAACTGACTGACAATAGTGAAATGGCTAATGTAGATTGAAAGAAAAACGTTGGCGAAAATGTCTGCAAGATAAGATAACATTGAAAAAAAACCCAGGCAAATAACACATTAAGAGTCAGAAGGAATCCACCACTGATCCTTTGGCCATCAATACCTGCCAAACCACAGACCAGGTGGCCTCGAGAGGAAATAGACCACAAATGTCTCAAAATCACATCTGCATTATGGCACATTTTTTAAGAGGATGAGGTCAGGGCTCGAACTAAGCTAAAGAATTCCTAGAAAATATGCACACAAAGGAATGTTTAAATGTGAATAGTCTTCATGAATATGCATTTGACCAATAGTCTGGGGTTAAAATGCAAGATGGAACCAAAAGTTTGTATTCCATTCCCATCTGTAAGAACCAGGTGGGGCAGTGTTCTTTATCTCTTCCATGGCCCATCCCTCACAACTCCAGGGATTATTTTCTGTTAACGGCCCAGCTGTTAAAACCAGGTGGGGCAGTGTTCTTTATCTCTTCCACCACCCATCCTCCCTCCAGGGGCTTATCTTCTGTTAATGGGCCATTGATGTTCACTGCATGACTGATAAAAGTAAATCATCCCATTGGGAGATGCTTCTCCCACAGGGAGGAGCCAAGCATTCCTACCTGGATATAATCTGACATTCACCACCCCAGAAGCAGCCTGTTTCCACTGGATTCCCAGAGGAGCACCAGACCCATCTACACCACCACTGGACCATCAGAGGAAAACTACACCCTTCTACAAGATCTTTGCTTCAAGAAAAGCATATCTGTCACTGCAGGAGGATTGCAGACACGATTTGATTGGACTGCTACCAACACCCCTGACTAACTGGGTGTCAGGTTGTATTCTGATTCTGTCAGTAGTTTGTTATTTTTACTACTCCATTTTTAGTTTAGTTTTTAGTTTTTTAGTTTAGGCTGCAAGGAAGAAGAAGATGCCCCAGGATATCCAGGCAGGTGAGGAGGAAGTCAGTGCCCCTTTCCCCCTGTCTCCTGCTCCATCTCCCAGCCCAGCACGGCCCCCGGCTGCAGGACAACCCCACTGCCAACACTGTCCTGCTGGGGATGGACTGAGGGGATCTCCTTCCCCTTCCCTCTGGCATGGAGGCAAATCCCATCCTCTCCTTGTCCTTCCTCCCCCAGAGAAGGAGCTGAGGATGGAGACCAGGGAGGACAAATCCCCACAGCAGAACCTGGAAGAGGCTGTTTTGAGTGGCTCCACAGCACAGGAATCCAAAGGGGAGAAAAAGCCCCAGAGATCCCTTAGGAGGAGGGGCTCCAAACCCATCCTACGGGGCTCTAACAAGGAAAGACCGACCCAGTTCCAAGAAGGTGGACAGAGCTTCAGCTGGGGCTTTGAACTGCTCCATGAGCAGCTTCATGATGGGGAGAAGCCCCACAAGTGCTTGGAGTGTGGGAAGAGCTTCAGGCAGAGGTCCCAACTGATCAGCCACCAGAGGATCCACACTGGGGAGAGGCCCTATGAGTGTCCCCAGTGTGAGAAGAGGTTTAAGACCAGCTCCAGTCTCCTCATGCACGCGCGGATTCACACAGAGGAGAGGCCCTTCCACTGCCCCGACTGCAGGAAGGGCTTCAAGCGCAGCTCCCACCTCATCAGGCACCGGCGCATCCACACTGGGGAGAGGCCCCACGAGTGTGGGGAATGTGGGATGAGCTTCACCCACAGATCCAACCTGATCCGTCACCAGAGGATCCACACTGGGGAACGACCCTACCAGTGTGAGCAGTGTGGGAAGGGCTTCAGACACAGATCCAACTTGATCTGCCACCAGAACACCCACGCTGAGGAAAGGCCATACAAGTGTAGGGAATGTGGGAAGGGCTTCAACCAGAGGTCCAAACTGATCATCCACCAAATGATCCACACTGGGGAGAGGCCCTATGAGTGTTCTGAGTGTGGGAAGCGGTTTCAGACCAGCTCAGATCTTCTCGTGCACCAGCGGATTCACAGAGAGGAGAGGCCCTTCCGCTGCCCCGACTGCAGGAAGGGCTTCAAGCACAACTCCACCCTCATCAGGCACCGGCGCATCCACACTGGGGAGAGGCCCCATGAGTGTGGGGAATGTGGGATGAGCTTCACTCAGAGCTCTGCCTTGACCAGACACCAACAGAGGCACCGGTGAGGGAAGCCCTGTGAGTGCCCCGACTCTGGAAAGAGCTTCGTGACCTGCTCCAACTCCATCCCCCATCAGAGGACATACACTGGGCAGAGGCCTGGTGACCCACATTCACTGTGATCTGCATTGGGAAGACACTGGGCTGATGGTCTTTTTGTTTGGTGGTCCTTAATATTTTTTTTATTCATTTCCATCCCTTTAAAGTAGACAAAATTTGGGTAAAAATCAATAAATTTATCAAAGGCATCTGAAGCTTCACTTCACTAGTGTTCCCAGGGAATCTGGGATTCAGGGACGTATGTTGGAGCATTTGGGGCTTGTTCCACCTGGGATCTTTGTTCTACTTCTAAAAACAAGCAAGGTTCTCTACTGCAAATGTACAGAAACCAGGAACGTGGGGAAGAGAAGGCTGAGAGTGCCAAAGCCTTGGTGACTTCTTGCACACCTTGTGGGTGAGGGTGTCCAGGGCAATGGACTCACAAGCGGGGTCCCTGCCCTCCCGACTGACAGCTGCCATCTCTCCTTCAGCCCCACAACCTCCTGGGAAGGGCCTCCATCCACACATTCCATCCCCAGCCAGAGATCCTCATCCACGAGGTCATCCAGCATCACTGAGGCTACAGCAGGGAGTGCTCCTGGGACCTGGTAGAGCACCATGGGTTTCCTGGGATCCTTTTGGTATCTGTGGCTGAGAGGAGTGGGGTGGATGGAATCAGGATGGTTCACAGCTCACCAGCCCCACTCCAAGCAGTGCTTTCTCCTGCTGTGTGGGGACCATGTGGTGACTGATATTGGGACCCCTCTGGATTTGACTCCTGCAGAGCACGCAGTGGGTCAGACCCTGGGCTGAGGAAAGGGGTCCCATGTAAACCCAGCACAGGCATTGCTCTTTGAAGAAGGCGTTCTGGAGGGAGAAAGGAGAAGAAGAAACTTTCCTGTCTCCTGAGATTCCCCCTCCTCCTTCAGCAGCCATACCCCAATCAATCAGTACCAGAGTTCATGTGATCACTTCCATGCCAGGGAGCACAAGGCACTCAAAACTGAACCCTGCCAGAGCCCAGCCCTGCCTGCCCATTTTGAGGCTGTGGGGGAATGGAATTTCCTCAGGAGCTGACCCACGATGATACTTTGCCACTTGTGGGATTTTCACAGCCTTAGAAGTTGTGTGAGATCTCTGTCCCAGCACCTGCTCACCCTTCAAATGCACACATGTGCCTGGGGGAAATTCAGGTTCCCTGCAGTGGTGGCTGCTTCCCTTTGAAACAGGAGCTGTTGACTTCTCCTGAGTACTTAACTCCCTTCTAACTATTAGAAAGCGAGTGAGTAATGGAAATTACCCTTGAGGAAGGGGACCAGAAACTTGGAAAAGGATGAAATACATCTGAATTATGAATGAAATCTATTTCATTTATTACTTTAGTACTAATCTATTTTTACAAACAAAAACATGTTTCTGAGCTGAAGCTGCTCACACCCTGGAAAGATTTTACTGTTGCTTTATTAATTAAGGCTGTCCCCAGCCTGTGGAGCAGCCTGGCTCTCTGCCCCTCTGCCCACAGGGCTGCAGCACTCCCAGCTCCCCCAGGAGCCAAAAGAGGGTTGGCAGAAGGGCAGGTGTCCTCAGCAGTGACAGCACCACTGCACTGTTCTCCCTGCTCTGCCCCTGTGGAGACTCGGGATGGCCAAATCCCTCCAGGCTGCACATTCCACAGCACAGGGACCATTCCCCTCGGGAGCAGCCCACGCCCAGTTTGGTTCCAGGATGGGCTGGTGAGTCCTGTCCCAGGGAGAGGCACCCAGGGTCGGCTGCTGCCACTCCCTGCTCCAAGTGCCTCCTTCCAGCCGGGCTCTGGGGCTGCTGAGGCTGCTCTGGGCTCTGCCAGGGCTCTGCTGGGGCTCAGCTCTCGGCCACGCTGGGCCTGCTGCCCATCACATTGCTCCAGGCACCTGAATCACACCGGGAAACAAGGGAAACTTGCAAGCGCGTTGAGATTCAATAGTTTTTATTGAAAAAATCCTAAGTAGCCAACAGAAAGCTGTTCTCAAGTGCTGCATCTCCTCTGCACCCACGTGTCCTGTCTCCTCTGGGTCAGCTCTTGTTCTCCAGTTGCTCCTTGCAGGCCACAAGGAGCCAGCAAACACCCTGTGTAGGCACCATGTGCAGGTTTTAAATACTAAGTTCAATTTATCTTCAACTTTAACTAGTTTATTTGTAGTAGAATTAACCCTTCCTCAAAAAATAACCATTGCTTGCCTGTTTTTAAAACACTCACATAGTTTGAATTTGCTTTATCGTGTACAGGTTATGTTTAACTGAAAAATGTTTTGAAGAGAAAAACACATTTACTTTTTTTATGTCTTCCAGTTTTCATAAGGAAATCTGGCTGGCTTTGTTTTGTTCTGGCACTGCAGGTTTCAGACCCATTCCTTGCAGTCGAATTGAAGATGTGTTTCATGGCATAGAATTGAAGAATCTACCACAGAGAATGACGGGTAACAGTTTAAAATTAATCTTACTTGGATTATGACTTGTGGTCCTTATAAAAACCCTTTCCAAGGGCTGGGTTTTCAAGCTGGAGGATGAAATACAGCGAGTTTCTCTGGATAATGCTGGAGCCCATCTCAGCAGATGCAGAAATGGGACAGAATCCAGCATTTGGGGTGTGAATTTTGGGTCCTGGCCTTGCCCCAAAGGAGAGACAGGATGTCCCCTGCAATGTCTGCATGGAACAGACAGAACAGATGGGGAAGTGTCTGCAGGGCCCCTGGGAGGGAATCTTGGGGTTCCTGTCAGCAGGATCCTTTTGTAGCTTCAGCCTGGGCTGGGCAGCACTTCCATCTGCAGCTTCCATGTGCTGCTCCAGCAGCTGCTGCTGGGGACCCTGAGGGAAGAGGCCCCGGGAGGGATGGAAATGCTGCAGGGACAGCACCAGCCAGGGCCAGGAATGAGCTTTGCCTTCCTGGCTGGTGCAATGAGGCTCCTTTGGTGCAAGAGGAGGCAAAGATAAAGTCAAGTTCAACAGTTCAAGGAAAAATGTAGAACATTGGAAGGCTCTCAAAATGCCACACATTCATCTGTTAGCTCTTCAGTGTCAGTCCTTGTAAAAAGCCTTTCCAGTCTTCCTTTGGATTCCAGGGCCCACGGCTGGGCTTCAGAGCTCAACTGATTTTTATTTTCCAGGTTTTTAAACAGAGCTCTTATCAATTGTGCAGCCCTTGTAATTTTTTCTCCTCTGGTGACCTTGACAGTGGTTCTGTGCTCCTGTGAGGCACATCTAGAGGGGCGGTTGGCACCCATGGAATCCTCTGGGAAAGCACTTGATTGACTTCAGGGCAGGGGTGGAGAGCTCAGCCTGAGGACAGAACTGTTCCAGATGCCTCTGTCCATGTTCAGCTCCTCACAGTTGAATCCCTGAACATGCACAGTGGTTTATAGGGATTTATTTTCCCCTCCTGTTCACTTGGAGGTGATTTTCGGATCCTTTAGAGGAACATCTGACCAGCCCCTGTCCCCATTCCATTTTATTCTCTCCACTTTGGAGTTGGCCTGCTGGGTTTGACATGGAAATTGGTAGTGTTTCCCCGTTCTTCCCTCCAGGTCTCAACTGTGACTTGTATTAAACCCTGCAAATAGCCTCATTTATCTGGTGGGGAAGATGTGAGGTGGAGAAAGTTAATAGGATTTTGTTTACATGGAACCTGTGATGGTAAAGAAAAATGAGGTTTGTCATTTTGGTGCGGTGCTGCGTGTTGGGATTTGGGGGTTTATTTCTTGTTCTTGTTCCTATTATTCATTAGTATTACTTTTCATTGGTAAGACTTTTAAATCTTAGACATTATTAAGAGTGGCTGGATGTCACTCACTGGGAAAATTCCCTTGGTTTTCCCACCAAGATTAAACTGTACAGTCAACTCGGAGTAGCCAGTGGATTCTAAAGATGGAAAATCCTGTTAATGGTGGGTTTGGTGTGGTTTGGAGCTGGGGAAGGGTCTGATCCCCTCCCGGAGGTGCCCCAAGCCCGCTCTGCTGCCACGTCTGCACTGGCGGCCCCTCAGGGCTGCCCTGCCCTGGGGACATGGTGGGACCCCCCTCCTGCCAGGGCTGAGGCTCATCATGGCCCCTCACAGCCCTTCATGGCCCCACAGAACCTCTCCTGGCCCCTCATGGCCCCTCACAGCCCTTCATGGCCCCTCACAGCCCCTCACAGCCCCTCACGGCCCCTCACAGCCCCAGCCATGGGGCTCCTCCCAAAGGAGGAGGGGTCGGGCCCTGCTTGTTTTCCTTTCATTTCAGTCCCTTCACAGCCATGAGTAAAGAAAGGCTGAAATGGAGCTTTTCCTCACCCTTTTCCTCTGGGTTCATTGCGGCTGAAGCTCTGTGCTGACGCTGGCCCCAGCGCCAACATCCCCGCAGCCCCGCAGGCCTTTGGTGTCCCCCCGTGTCCATTCCCAGTCCCCGAGTCCCGCCCGGCTCTGGCAGCAGCAGGAGCCGCAGCGCAGCGGGCGCCGGCCCGGCCCAGCCGGGGCTCCCGGGCAGGAGCAGCAGCAGCGCCGGCCCCTTCCCACCTGCTCCTGCCTCGCCTTCCAAGGGCTTGTTTCAGATGGATTCTGGACTAGAGCAACAATCACCCACCAACAGCCCTGAGTCCTTAGGGCCCGGCTCTGCTGCCCTGACCCAGCCTGCAGAGAAAGAAAGGATCAGCTGCCAGTGCTGCTTGCAGCACTGTTTTACTCACATGAGGTGACAGCAGGACACTGCTGCTGCCTTTGTCTTGGCAATTGTAGATCCTGCTTGCTCTTGTCCCTCTTTTGCTTGTCACTTGAATTTTATCTGCAAAACTGCAATTGCCTTTTTTCATCAGTGCCACCCAGAGTGCTTTTGTGACAGTAAACTCTGGCATCACGAGTAGCAGATCTCCAAATATTCACAAGTCCCTGAGCACAAAGTTGAGCACAATTAAAGCAACACAGGCTACATCTGCAGCACTCAAACACAGCCCTCTTGCTGGTGCTGCTGAAATAGCATCAACTGACAGAGGCCATCAAAGAAATTGCCTCTGCAGAGTCAAATGAAATGAAAAAACTCCACCAGGAGAAAAGAAACCAGAATTTCTCAACTCGCTTCATTGCTTCCTCCAAGCAGCCCCAGAAAGCAGAGTTGCTCAGAGGTGTTTCCAGCTGCTGCTGATCCCAGCTGGAGCCCAGCCTGCTGCCCAGGGCCAGCGGGAACCTGAGCCCAGCCCGGGCAGCTCCCGCAGTGTCGGGAGCTCAGCGCAGGCGGGGCCAGGCCCAGAGCCCCGGGCACGGCCGCCCATTGCGGGGCAGCGGCGCAGGCGGAATGTCCTGCGGCCCAAACCTCCTGCTCCTGCCACACAGCAGCGCCCATCCTTCTCCCCCTGCTCCTCCTCTCCCAGCACGGCACAAATTCCAGCTCCCAGGAGCCTTCCCAAGACAGGGTTCAGGCTCCTGTTTCAGCCTGAGTGTCCCTGCAGAGGAGCAGGGCATCTTTCAGGCAGTTCCACAAGCCCATGTTTCTCACTTCATGAGGCATCTGGGATGAAACGGGCCTTTGTCAGAAAGAGAACAGCAGAAGGAATGGATTGGAAATTATTAGAAAAAATGACCCTTCTTCCAGACAAAGTTCACCAAGTCAGGACCCATGGCCAAGGGCTGGGCAGGGCTGGCAGGGCCTCAGCACCCAGGCCTCTGTCCCCTGGGCTCTGGCAGCGCCTCTGGAGACCCCACAGAAGGAACTTTCCTTTCAGGGGCTGCACTTTGGTCCTCCCTGACCCCACCCTGAGGGGGCTACAGGGGTTGCAGATTGATGACATTTGTCCTTCCTGCCCCTCCCATCCCACTGCCCCACAAACAGCCCCGAGCCACACGTGAGGGACAGGCCCTGCTGTGCCAGGCCTGGGCTCAGGGCTTGGCCCTTCTGCTCCGTCCAGCCAAGCCAGGCCTTGCTCAGCACTGCAGTTCCTGCTGCTCTGCCCCAAGCTGGCTCGGCCGCTGTTGGAAAGGGACTTGAGGTACCTCGATCCCCTCGGGCGGTGCATGGGAGAAAACAACAAACTTCTCAGGACGGTGGAGAACAAACATTTAGTTGCAAACTTCAGAGAATGAAGTAGTTGGGAAATCTTAAAGCAACTTGAAATTACAGTAAATCATTTCACAAACACTGACTGGACAAACTCTAATCTTGCGCACTTCCAGTTCTCCAGATCTTGAGTAGAGGAAGTCAGGAGAGGACAGAGAGGGAGAGAGAAATCCACAGTCACCCTTGGATCCAGCACCATCTCAGCTGCTGGCAGCTCCAGGGCCTTGGCACGTGGCAGTGTCACACCCGTGTCACAGCCTCACCTGCTCTGGTTCCTCGCACAGGTGGGGGTTTTGGGGTGCCAGGGGCTTGGCAGCCACTTTGGGGCTGCACCAGAGGCTGCACTGGCTGCGGCAGTGACCGCCCCACCTACGCAGAACTTGTCCTGGCCCCAAACACACCCTGGAGATGTCTGGGGCCATTCATCATTTCTCTGCTCTCCAGCACTGAGGCAACAGACTCTGGCTGCAGCTCTGAGCTGGTGCCCAAGGCAACCACCCCTGGCAATGGGGCTCCATGGAGCTGCTCTCAGGAAACCCCCCAAGAGTTGGGGATTGCACCAAAACCACCTCAGAAATGTGGGATACCCCAAAATCTCTTCAGCAACACGCAATATCCAAAAACTCCCCTCGTAATGGGCTCCCCCTCTCTACATCATCCCCAGTCTTGGGCTGCGGCATTTCAGACCCAACTCCCCAATCCCATCCCCAACCCTTCCCACCCCTCTTGGACATCAAGACCCCCTTCCCAAGCTGGAATTCCCCCATTTTGCACCTCCCACAACCCATCCCACCCCACCCAATGCCCATCTCACCCCTTCTGATTTGCATCCCACTTGGCCCAATCCCGTTCCAACCCCATTCCACCTAGACGGGCTGTGGAATCAAGTCATTTTGGGGTGGGATTAAGTAGTTTTCAGTGTCATTTAGTGTTTTTGAGGTGACAGATCAAACCCTCTTGTCTCTTTGACCACCAAGAAATGGAGACAACCACACCAAATACCTCCTAAACCCTCAAGTCCTCAAACATATCCCCCTGAATGCCAGATTCCCTAGGAAATGATAAGGCTTCAGGTACCTTTCATGGAACTGTTGATTTTTACCCATATTTCCTGTTTTAAAGGCATGAAGATGAGTCAAAGAATATTTGGGACCACCAAACCAAAAGATCTCCAGCCCAGTGCATTCCCAACGCAGATCACTGGGAATGTGGGTCACCAGGCCTCTGCCCCATGTGGATCCTCTGAAGCAGGATGATGTTGGAGCAGTGCAGGAAGCTGTTCCTGCAGTTGGGGCACTCACAAGGCTTCCCTTACCAGTTCCTCCATTGGTGTCTGTTCAAGTGAGATCTCCTGGGCAAGTTCTTCCCACATTGCTGACACTGGTTGGGCCATTTCCTGGTTTGGATGCTCTGCTGGGGGCTCAGGTGGGAGCTTCTGCTGAAGATCATCCCACATTCCCCACAGTTGTAGGGCCTCTCCCCAGTGGGAATCATTTGGTGGATGATCAGTTGGGACTTCCAGATGAACCCCTTCCCACATTCCCCACACTTGTACGGCCATTCCCTGGTGTGGATCATCTGGTGCTGGATCAGGTGGGAGGTCTGGCTGAAGTTCTGTCCACCGTCCTGGCACAGGGAGGGTCTTTCCTCCTCAGAGCACCCTGGGATGGGTTTGGAGCCCCTTCTCCTGAGGGATCTCTGGAGATTTTCCTCTCCGTTGGATTCCTGTACCGTGGAGCTGCTCAAAACGGCATCTTCCACAAGGTTCTGCCACAGGGATTTGTCCTCCCTGATCTCCATCCTCAGCTCCTTGTCTGGGGGAGGAAAGAAAAGGAGAGGATGGGATTTGCCTCCGTTCCAGAGGGAAGGGGAAGGACATCCCTCCCATGCATCTCCAGCAGGACGGCGTCGGCAGCAGGGCCAGGGGCCAATGCTGGGCTGGGAGATGGAGCAGGAGAGAGGTGGAAAGGGGCACTAACTTCTTCCTCACCTGCCTGGCTGTCCTGGGGCATCTTCCTCACAGCCTAAAATTAAAAATAAAAAAATAAACTAAATATGCAGCAGTAAAGAAAGAACCTCCCAAAAAACACTGAGAGAGCCAGAATACAACCTGACACCTGGTTAGTCAGGGTGTTGGTAGCAGTCCAATCAAATCGTGCCTGCAGTCCTCCTGGAGTGACTGATGTGGTTTTCTTGAAGGTTTGCTCCTGTAGAAGGGTGTAGTTTTCCTCTGAAGGTCCAGTGGTGGTTTAGATGGGTCTGGTCCTCCTCTGGGGATCCAGTGGAAACTGGCTGCTTCTGGTGTGGTGAATCTCAGATTTTATCTTGGTCAGAATGCTTGGCTCCTCCTTCCGGGAGGAGCATCTCACAAGGGGATGATTTAATTTTATCAGTCATGCAGTGAGCTTCAATGGCCCATTAACAGAAGATATCGCCCTGGAGGGAGGATGGGTCATAGTAGAGATCAAGAACACTGCCCCACCTGGTTTTAACAGCTGGGCCATTAACACAAGATAACTCCTGGAGTTTTGAGGGATGTGTCATGGAAGAGATAAAGAACACTGCCCCACCTGGCTTTAACACATGGGAATGGAATACAAACTTTCGGTTACATCTTACAATGAGTTGGACTCAATGATGTTGAAGGACTCTTCCAACCTACACATTCCATGATTCTGTGATTCTGAACCCAAGACAATTGGTCAAATGCATATTCATGAAGATGATACACATTTAAACATTCCTTTGAGTGCACATATTCCGGGAATCATTTCGCTTATGTTGTCGACCTCTGACTTCATCTTCCTAAAGTAGGTGCCACAACACAGATGTGATTTTGAGACTTTTGTATTTTATTTCCACTCGAGACCATCTGCTCTGTGGTTTGAGAGTTATTGATGGCCAAATGGTTGCTGGTGGATTCCTCCTGGCTCTTTCTGTGTTATTTGTCTGGGCTTTTTTTAATGTTATCTTATCATCCAGACATTTTAGCCAACTTTTTCCTTCAATCAACATTAGCTCTTTCACTTTTGTCTGTCATTTACAAAATTAAAGTCATCAGTCATTATTTCACAACCATAGTCACTTCTGCAAAAGTCAATAATACACAGCACATTTTAATATTTTAATATTCATATAGTTGAATTACAAAAAATATAGTTATAGTTACGGTTGTGATTTTTATATTATATTTTGAGAGTTTTATACTATACTCCATTTCAATATTTTGCAAAACCCTAAACTATAATACATTTATCACACAGAAATATGCAGGGATTAAGGTACTAACCATAAAAGGCTGACCAATTATACTATATCAAAGGCAGTTAAAAAGAGATTATGAACTGTACTCCACAAAATAATTTGCAAAAGCCAACATATAACAGCAAAAGCCAAGAACTACACAGTTATTTCTAACAGGTCTCCCGGCCTAACAGAACACTAGGAGTCTGCTAAATTAGCAGATTTAGGAATTACAAGTATGTATGCTAGGAGTACTGAGGATACATGAAAGGTATGGAAATGAAAAGGCAAAAAATCTTCTTGACATGTTAAAGAGTGTCTTGGGTTAAAAAATCATATAAAGGTGTAAAACAGAAAAATCATCCCTCTGTGCTCTGCGGCACTCTACCAACCCCAAAACCTGCTGTAAATCCTTCCTTTTTTTGGTCTGGAGTAATGGTACTTGTCAAATTCCTTGTATTCTTTCTGGATCAATGCACCGTAACCCTCCAGTCAAAACGTTCCCCCGAAATTTCCTCAAATATTCCCAAATATTTCACGTTTTTCTCTACCAACTGTGCCTTCTTTTCAGACACTCCAAGTCCCCTTTTTAGCAAGAAAATTAAACAGCTTCACAAAAAAAAAAAGCCTTTTCAGCCACCTTTTCCTGCTCTCCCAATAAAAGCAAATCTAATTCAAATTCTAACTCAAAATCTAGTTGCAATTCTAAATGCAACAACCAAATTCCTGAGGCTGGGGTAAATTCTCTTCATATTTTACGTGTCATTTCTCACCATTATTAATTTGCGTTCCCACTTCAGCCATCAAATCCCTTCCCAGAAAATTACACTCAGAATTGCCAACAAAGTGGAATTTGGGCTAATTCAAACCTTCCCCTACTCTACTAAAGTGCACTCGCTCATCATTTCCACTCAGGCTGTGAATAATCACAGATCTTTTTGACAATTTTCCCTCCTTAAGGATAAAATTTAAGGTTTAAGGATAAAAAATTAACAATCCATCTCCATTATCCTCTGGACTTCTACCTGTCTATGATCCCATTGTCTCCCCTGCCTACTCCTCTCTCTCCTTTCTCTTCTCTCTTTCTCACGCAAACAAACCTTGACACTTTCCCCACCTTTCCTACCAATTTTCTCCTTCATTTCCCAGCTCCAGGGAACCAGATCCCTTTGCCCAACCAACAAGAGATGCTCCTCATAATTCTCTTCTTATCCTCAGCCACTGGTCCTCTTACTCTAGCACTTTCTGCTCCTTCATCATCTCTCAAGTTATTTCTCCCTGCTCTTTCCAGTCCAACACCAACCCCAAGCCTGGGGAACCCCAACCCCTTATTCCTTAAAGGTATCTTTCCTTTTACCCAGGACTAATTTTGGGAGACCCCAGTCTCCTCGGGTCGTTCAACCCACCCTTGCGGACTCAAAGTCCACACCTCTCACAAGTACGACTCAGTCAGGCAGCAAATACCTGAATGTGGTGCAGGCAGTTCTTGTCTGCCCCGGCCAGGAGCCAGAGGACAGCCCAGCTCCCTCTGAGAATTCAGGAATTCTGCTGACAATAGGTTTTGTTTCTCTTGTCCTGGCAAGGTGAAGGCACATTCTGCTTCTTAGACATGTGATTAATATTTGGTGCCTCTTACTAGTTAACTGGTGCTTACATGAGCGAACTATTGATCACCTCCTTTCAGAGGCTCTGCCGGGCTCTGGGCCAGCAGAGAGGCCAGGCAGGGCTGGCCATGGCCGGGAACAGGCCCTGAGCCCCACAGGAGGATGGAGCTGGGCCACAGCCAAACGGCCCCACAAACCTGGGCTGAGCAGCCGGGGCTGGCAAGGGCTGGGCACTGAGGCTGGCATTGGTGACGATTGTCCTGGGCCCCCTCCCTGCTCTGTCCCCGACACCAAGGACACCGAGCAGCCTCCTCTCTGGGCCACTTGCCTGTTTTCAATGCCTTCCACAGGCACTGACCCTGCCCCACAAGGCCTGGGCTCAGTCCTGCCCCTGCACGCTCACACAGGCTCACATGGACACCGATGGTTTCTCTGGCAGGCTCTCTCAGCCCAGCCCAGCTCCCTGCCAGCTCTGCCAGCTGCCCTGAGCTCTGGGCAGCACCAAGGGCTTCTCCCCAGCACAGCCCAGCCGGCTCTGGCCCCACAGCTCTGCTCAGGGCGGGCTGCTCTGGCCAGGGGCCCCACGGCCTCAGCCCCTCTGAGGGGCACAGCAGCAGCTGCAGCTCAGAGAGGACTCAGCCCCAGCCATGGGGAAGGGGCTGGGCCAAGGGAAAAGGAGCCTCCCTGTGTGCCCTGCTCTCCTCCCCCTGAGGTCCTGAGAGCTCTGCACCGCAGGAGGGGCCTGACCCAACAAGGACCAAGGCACAGCAACCAGGGATAGGCCTGCAGCAGGACTACAGCAGGGCTACAAGGGAAGTGGTTTAACATTAGTTAACAACCATTACAAGACAAACAGGAACGGCACAACAATAAACATTGTTGCTAACAGCAACTGTCACCTTTTTCTCTCTAACACTGCCCAGGCCAGCACAACAGCCCCGGCCTTGGGGCCCCCAGGAGCTGCTCCTGCTCCAGGCCCAGGGCCCATGCCAAAGCTGGGGCAGCCAGAAAGCTGTGCCCATTGCTGTTCATTCCTACTCTGATGGCGAGAGTGAAAAAATAACAAAAATCTTGTTCATTTATTTCTCTTCAATACAATGTGAGTCTCCTCATTCATAGGAAGTTTCTTCTTGGGGGGACTGACAGCGGGTCTGTGAGAAAAATGACTGAGTTAGCTGAAGAAGAGATTTGTGTTATACCTGTGAAAGGAAAAAGACAAGGTCGTTGGCCTTGGAACTGATCAAACAGAGACAATGAAATGCATATTTGCAGGTTTTCAGTTTCCTAGAAATGAAGGCAAATGTTTAGATTTTTTTATGAATGCTTGCCAAATCTAGATTGATGGTAATTGCTTTGTGCCAATGAACAAAATGAGCTGCTTTAATTAACCAATATTTTTAGTATACATCTGGTTTAGAAATATATTCCGTACATGCGTTGTGGAGAACTGTATAAAAAGGGAACACACAGCACATAAATGAGAAGCTTTTGATACGATGCACAGTGTGTCATGTCTGTCTCTACAATAACTGTTTCTGGGTCACAAAACAAGGGAAGATTATTCAATTGGCGGGAATGATTACCATGAGTGCTTGGAAGACAACAGCATTGGAAATGGAAGCAATAGAAATAAGGAGAGTATTGGCCTCTGGCGATGTGCACCAGGAGGCAATGAGAGAAGGAAGCAGGCAGTGTGTGGTAGCTGGAAAGCATCCAGACATCAGTCCCCTGAGAGCTTTCTTTGGCTCCGGGTTCCTCAGGCTGTAGATGAGGGGGTTCAGGGCTGGAGCCAGCACCGAGTAGAGAACTGCTATTGCCAGATTCAGGGCTGGGGAGGAGATGGAGGGGGGCTTCAGGTGAGCAAACATGACAATGCTGAGGAACAGGGAGACCACGGCCAGGTGAGGGAGGCCGGTGGAAAAGGCTTTGTGCTGTCCTTGCTCAGAGGGGATCCTCAGCACGGAGGCCCTGAAGATTTGGGCATAGGAGAAAACCGTGTAGACAAAAGAAGCAAATACCAAAGAGGCACTAACAGTAATGAGTCCAAGTTCCCTGAGATAGGATTTGGAGCAGGAGAGCTCAAGGATGTGTGGGACTTGACAGAAGAACTGGCCCAAGGCGTTGCCCTGGCACAGGGGCAGGGAACATGTATTGGCAGTGTATTGGCCCAGGCAGCTGCTGCCATGTGGGCACAAGCTCTGCTGCCCAGGAGGGTCCCGTAGTGCAGGGATTTGCAGATGGACACGTAGCGGTGGGAGCACACGATGGTCAGGAGATAAAATCCTGTTGTAGCGCAGAAAAGAACAAAAAAGACTTGAGCAGCACATCCTGCATAAGAGATGTGCCTGGTGTCCCAGAGGGAATTGTGCGTGGCTTTGGGGACAGTGGTGCAGATGGAGGCCAGGTCAGCGAGGGCCAGGTTGAAAAGGAAGAAGAACATGGGGCCGTGCAGGTGGTGGCTGCAGGCTGTGGCACTGATGGTGAGGCCATTGCCCTGGAGGGCAGCCAGGGAGATGCCCAGGAAGAGGCAGAAGCGCAGGAGCTGCAGCTGCCGTGTGTCTGCCAATGCCAGCAGGAGGAAGTGGCTGATGGAGCTGCTGTTGGACATTTGCTGTGTTCTGCACATGGGGACCTGTTAGTGGATAAAGGAGAGTGACAAGTCAGCAGAGGCTGCATTGAGCCAAACTCATGCCATTCCCTGTAGTCTGTTGTGCTGGTGTTGGTGTCTTTGGTGCTGAGCCTGACTGCTGACAAAACAGCAACACATTTGCTTCACAGTTGGACTAGGTTGATACACAAGATGGTGGCTGGGGCTGAGGTAGCCACACACAAGATGGCGGCTGGGGCTGAGGCAGCCACACACAAGATGGCGGCTGGGGCTGAGGCTGGGCCTCCCAGCTCAGTCTGCGGCCCTGCCAGCCCAGCCCCAGCCCCGGAGCCAAGCAGGGCAGGCAGAGCCTCCCCCTTCAGCCATCTGTTGAAATGGACATTAACAGACAGCCAGGAAACAGACATCGTGTGGCACCTTTGTCCTATGCACGCCAACATAGACCAGCCAGTTTGTAACACCAGCTGGATGTACTTTGATGTCAAAGCAATTCAAACAGGTGAAAAGAGAAAGAAACTCCAGGCCTTGAACGTTTTAAAATAAAATCTTTTTTTATTATTTACAAAAGAGGGTCCAAAGCATTTCCTGTGCAGATGGACTTCGATTAGCATCAAGAAGCATCACAAGTGGTTTTGTCCAGGCAGGAGTCACAGTGACTGAGAGGTGATGAAAATGAAGGTGGGATGTGCTTGAGGCAGACACTGCAGTGGCTGCTCCCCCGAGATGTGTATCCTTCAGGGTACCTATTGCTTTAGAACACTATGAAGACTCTGGAGAAGTGATGAACAAAGCATAAGTGCAGCAGGAAGTCCACGGCAGTTTCGGTTGTTCCTCATGAGACTCTTCAAGTTGAGCACAGCCATTCTGTTCAGCAGACGCACGGGCAGGGGCTTCTTGGAGCGCCGCTCTGGCACCCGTTCTTTGGAGTAGGGGATTGCAGGGAAAAAAGAAGAGAAGCCCAACAGCTACTGAAGAGGAACAGTCACTTACAGGAAGCAGTCCCTTCAGAAATGTAAGGGGTAAAAAGGCAGAAAAGGTGAGGTGACAAGTATGAGAAATGGGAGTGAAAAAGGAGAGAAATGTGAGGGAAGAAAAAAATAGGAAACCTGAGTGGGAAAGAGGTGAGAAACGTGAGGGGAAAATGGTGGAAAATGTGAGAGAAAATAGGAGAGGAAGGAGAGAGGAGGAAAAAGCAGAAAATAGGATGGGAAAATTCTAAGAAAGGTGAACGGAAAAGGGTCAGAAACATCGGGGAAAAGGTGGAGGGAAATGTGAGGGGAAGAGGCTGAGAATGTTTCCTGGCAAAGAGACAGAAACAGGCAGCAAATGTGAGAGGAACATAGTGAGGATACTGAGGGGAAAAGAATGAGAAAGCAGAGGGCAGAAAAAGACAGAAAACATGAGGGGAAAAGCAGGTAGGAAGCTTGATGGGAAAAGTGGCAGAAAACTTTTCTAACAAGTGCTTACTCAGAAATCTCACCTATTCATTTGTAACCATGGAAGTAAGACCTACTCATTACTTTGCTGAAACTCACCGGCTAAACATTGCCTCCAATTATTTGACATATTTCAATCACTTCTCAGAAGTTTTTGATGGGACAGTAGGGCTCTCTTTAGGGTCTCTGGGGGCCATTTGAGGAAATTCCTCATCTGATGGCCAAGAGCCTCCTACAACCACTCTCTTCCCCCTGAATGCATTCCAGCTACCTTCTTAGGAGGACTACTCTATTCTCAAGCACCCATTAATCACTGCACTGAGGGAATAGAGGGCTCAACACAGTCGGTTCATGAAAAGGCAATTCATGATTTGTTACAGTTCAACATTCTCTCAACATCTTCCTTCTCTAGGAATTGCTCAAAAGCATTTCCTCAATGCACCTTGAAAATGTTTTTGCTGACTGATGCCACATTGTGTCTTTCCTTCAGCAATGAAGAAGTAAACACAAATTGCCTCCTGAAACCCTTCTGCTCTCTTCCAAATCAGTCCACTGCTCAAGCATAAGCCACAGGCTCATCCCTGATTCCCTCGCTGAGATAGGAGGTCATCTTTTGCTGCAGCCAAAAGATGACTAGAGAAAAGAAGGAAAGTTGTTGGTTCTAGGTGTTGCTCTTTAGGGTTTGGATTAGTTCTTGTTGATTTGCTGGGTGTTGCTGTGAGCTGGGAGAGGGGCCAGGTTGAAGACCAGACCAAAAGGGAAGTAGGATAAGAGGGAAGGGGTCAGAAAAGGAGACAGTGGGGAGAGAATATAAATATAAGTTCCCTTGCACCCAGCCAAAGGGAAAGGGGACACAGTTTGCCCTGGGCTGGGCGAGGCAATAATAAGCAGCATTGTGTTGGAGAGTGTGTGTGTGTGTGTGTTTTGTGTGTGTGTGTGTGTGTGTTTAGCTCTTGGGAGGGTGAGATACACACCCAGCTCAGGTGAATCCTTACTAAGAAACAGTTCTCTTTGGCTTTGATGACTTTGTCCCTGGTTAATTTTAGCCAAGAGTTGGCTCCTTTCTAACACCTCTCTCCCAGCAGCTCAGGGCTGTATTGCACAGTGCTTGCTGTGTGCCAGAGAGCACAAAGCAGGCCAGCCCGGTGCCCCTGAATATTTCTGCAGACCACTGTGCATTTCACCCCTTGCTCTGGCTCAGTGCAGAACTCCAGGACTGCAGGTGCTTCCTCCCAGAGCTGTGTGAGGCCCTGGCTGGTGCAGATGTCAAGGGACAAGCTGTCCCTGCCTCCTGCTGGCCTCGGTTCCCCCGGCAGAAGCACCGCGCCTGAAGGACGCTGTCCTGTGCTGGAGCCTGCGGAGCAGCCCGGCTCCCTCCCCTGTGCCCAGAGTGCTGCACACACTGCTCACCTTTGCCAGGAGTCTCAGGGCAGCCAGCACAAGAGTAGGAATCCTCAGCCAGGCCTGCAGCCCTGGGCTGTGCTTTGCCTTTCTCTCCTCCTGTGCACACTCCAGACGGCCAATGCCACCAGTCTGTGCTGTGCCCAGCACGGCTACGCTTCCCCTTGGGAGTAGCCAGCTGCCAGCTGGGCTCTGAGAGCTCAGGATTGACCTGGTGCCACCACGAGGCCCCCAGGGCCGGGCTGCTGCCTCCTGCAGCTCCAAGGGCCTCCTTCCAGCCTGCCTCTGCCCAGGCTCAGGCTGCTCCGGGCTCTGCCAGGGCTCTGCTGGGGCTCCAGCCTGGCCAAGGCAGGGCCTGCTCTCACCTCGCACCGCTGACAGCTCTGCACCATCTCTGCACCTTTCCCAGCAGCCTCCCTGATCTTTCTGCTTTCTCACTTGAGAAAAACTCTCCTCCAGCCAAAGAAATTGCATTCAGGGATACAAATCCAAGTGGCAGGAACACAAATGCTCTCGAGTCAGAGCTCAAGGCCTGCACATCTGCACAGGCTGTTTGGGCTGCCCCACTCCTCCTTTGCTTCTGCCTGCAAATGCCAGTGCCAGTGCCCTTTCTGCCTCAAACACAAGTGCCACAGCTGGGTAAAACCCAGCCAGTGGGCCATATTCCAAAGACACTGTGCTCTGCAGAGGATGAATGAAGAAGAGCTTTCTCCCCTTTCAAGCCTTGCCAAAGAAACCATTAATGTCACTTCCCACCTCTAAGGAAAAACAGACAGTTTACAAGGAAATGCTGAGCTTTCTCACAGGCTCAGAAGGAGGGCAATCTTCAAAATGACTTGAGGTTTCAGAAGTTTTATTTACAATGTTAGGCTACAACGCTGCCTTACAATCTTAGCAACAATCCTACACTACAATTTTTGCTGCAATCATAGCCTAAAATCTTCCTCTCGGCTGGTCATGGAGAGGACTGCTTTAAAGGGCCTCTCCCCTTCTTCTCAACTCCTGCCATCTCTTCATTGTGACGATGAGCGGCACGAGGCTGGACGCAGGCTGGGCAGATGTTACAAATGGATGCTGCAGAAAGGAAAAAAACCTACAATGAGCCATTACTTTCCAAGCTAAGAGCCTCAAAGGCAGGGGAATATTTTTGAAATGAAAAGAGGATTGAGTCAGAGTAGGTCTAAGGAGCAACAGTGGGGCAACAGTGGCACAGCTTGCTGCAAGAGCTGGTAAGTGTCCCAGCCCTGGAAATATTTCAAGTCTGAGCACCCTGGTTTCTTTAAAGATGTCCCTGCTCATTGCAGGGCACTTGGAGCAGATGACCTTTAGAGGTCCCTGCCAGCCCAGCCCAGTCTAGGCTTCCTGACTGTTTTCATTACAACAGCACCAAGTGTGGAGGTGAGGAGGAGGGGGGCTCATCTGATGCCTTGCACTTCCATGGAGGAGGAGCCCATCCCTGGGACACTGTTTCCCCTGCAGCCCCTGCTGGCATTTTACCTGCAGGAGCTCCTGGGCTGACCAGCGCCGTGCCTCATCTGTCTGCAGGCAGCAGCTCAGGAAATCCCGCAGCAAAGGGGAGAGGAGCTTGGGCTGCCGCAGCTCTGGGATCCCTTTGGTGGCTATCAGGAGTTGAGCCTGGAGAAAAAGGAAACACAAGTCTCTCACCTGCTTCTTTCACATCTGGAACTGCTCTCCCACATCCCATTGTTCAAGCTGCACTCTGCAGTGGTGGTTTCTGCCGTGGCACAGAGGCAGAGATGACTTTCCTGGACCAACAAAAAATTTAAAACTCGAGGCAGCCACAGCTTGTCCAACATCCAGCAGATCTTGCCTTGGCAGCTGGTTTCATTGACTGACCTCATTAGTGGAAGTTAGATCAGCAAAAGCACCTTTGCTTCTCTGAGGATGCACCTGACCAGCTTGACAGGCTGTTTGGAAGAGGCACTTTGCTCTACTAACTCACTCTACTATTTCCAAGGATTATTACATGAAAAGCATCTCTGCAGTGCTTGTTGGTCCCTTAAGCACAGCTGCCATCAAACAAAAGATATCAAGCTTTTGGCTTGGTTCTTGTAAAAAATGGTAATTGCAAGTAAAGAAAGGAAATCCATCAGTTATTCCTCAGATAAGGAAACAAACATTTGGAATCTCATCTTCAACACAGACACATGGAGATGCATGCACAGATGTCTTGGGATGAAAATGCCTGTTTGGGCACACAGGCATTTTCATGGTCAAATCAGAAGAAGGAGAAATGCCATCCTGATGGTCGGCATCCCTCTGCTCATTTGGATCCTCAAATCAATGCATTAATGGTATGCCCGTCCCAGAAAGTGCCAGGAAACCAAGGGGTGGTTTTGGCAGGCTCTCCCCATGCCCAGGCTTCAGCTTGGTGCCATGGAGAATGTGGCTTGGCTTAGGAAAGAAAGATGGTCACTAAGTGTTTCAGCACCACTGCACAAGACGCACAAGAGACTCTTTGGCCTCCACACCCTGAAGGTGTCCAGGTTTCAGGCCAGTTTCCCTCTGAGAAGAATGGGGGTGCACGTCTCTCCAAATGACGGTTCTAGAAATTTTGTTGGGCTTGGGTTTCTTTCCTTCATTTCAGGGAAGAGAACACCAGCTCTAAGATGCTTCTTTCCTGTTCTTAGGGCCATCTACAAAGCCAAAAGAGCTGGAACCTCTTCTAAGCAAAGCAAAACGTTGCCCGAGAATGGAGATAGTTTGCGTGGGGTAAGGCTTGAGTTCTCCCACTGATACAACCAAAACTCCACCAGATGCAGGGATGTGCTGCAGGGACATTTTTGGAAAGGGACCGTGGTGGAAGTAGTTCCAGCAGATAGCAGTGGGATTTTTCCAGTGGCACACAGAACGTGGGGATGGTGAGAAAGACAGTGGGATCAGAGAGCATTTACACCTTACCAAGAGCGGGCTTTTATCCTCATAAGGAACTTCTTGCTCCACCATTTCCATGCCCACGATTCCAAACGACCAGATGTCGACTTTTGGGCCATAGGTGTGAGCCCTTGCAAGTTCCGGAGCCATCCACCAAGCAGTCCCTGTCACCGAGTTCCGTCTGCTCTGCTCAGGGGTGAGTTGAGCAGAGAGGCCAAAATCAGCTGGGGAGAAAGCAGAAGATTGTTTTTATCTGAATACTGTGCAATTAGAAAAGCAAGCAAAAGAATTGGCCAGTAGAAGTTTGAGAATGTGCTGTTGAATCTCCTGGACAAGATTCCCTGCTCTGTTTCCTCAGGACTTTAGCCAAGGAAATATGCCAGTGGCTACTTCAAAAATCCCCACATTTTTTACACTGCCTCCTGCAGTGCCTTCTGTTTCCCTGAAGCTTTAGACTCGTAGCTCCCTCCCTCTGGAAGGGACACACACAGAGCAATGCCACTCTGGACTGCTTGTTCCTTGCCCATAGGTCTGTGCACCTTGCAACCGTGCGGTCAGCTGACAGCAGGGGTCCCTGCACTGCCAGCAGCACCATTGTTGGGGGACTGGCAGTCACTCAAGAGCTGCTCCAAACCCCACATATCCCTGGAACGCTGCACCTGACCAAGAATATACTGACCCAGCTTGACAGAGCCATCAGTTTTAAGCAGGATGTTAAGGCTCTTCACATCTCGGTGAATCACATGGTTCGAATGGAGGAATTCCAGTCCTTGGAGGCACTGAGAGAGAAACCAGAAACAGGAGGGCAAAAATCGGTGATGTGATTTCATCAGACAAGAAAGGCAACAGCTCTCAAAGTTTCCCTCTCCCGGGGAATTGGGAGTAATGGCAGAACACAATGGCATTGAGAGGAAGAGCTTGCTGCTCCAACACTAGCAGAGCAGCACCTTTCTAAAGAAAGGCATGTCAGCTTGTGAAAGAGCAACAGCAACTGCTGGTGTAGACGCTGCCCTGCAAAGCAGCCAGGATGACTGCTGCTGCAGTGGATGTGCTCAGAAGTAAAAAAGCATTTTGGCTGCACTGCTAAGCTTTTCAGCTGAGCACTGAGAGAAATGAGTCTCTTTTTTCTTTGCTGTTTGTTTCAAAGGCTGCCACCACCACCTTTGCCTTTACGGGCAAGGAATGCAGTGGAGACAGGCAAAGAGGGAGAAGAGGAAATACAAGAGACAGAGTGAGAATGCATCAGCAGGAGAGAAGAGGACAAGCACAGAGTCCAGTAAGTGCAGGCGCACTGGCAGGCAGTTCACTTGAGATGCTCTTGCCTGCACATAGCATTCCAGCAACATAGAATCAAAGCCTGGCACATGGAATGGCTCCTGTTCTGAGCCCCTTTCCCAGACAATCCTGCCCAAGCCCTGGGAAGCACAGCTGGGATCCCTGACCTCTCGACTGATGGTCGCCACGTGCTCTTCCGATATGCGAACCTCAGTGATGATATCGTTGAGAGTGCCTCCATCCATGTACTCCGTGACCAGCCAGACTTCCTCATGCACAAGGTAGCTGAAATGAGGAAACAAGGCCATGCAGGTCATGCAGATGAACAGGCATGGCTACCTTGGTTTTTTGCTTGATTCCTGTTGCCACGTCCCTTTGTGACAAGGACAGAATTCAAGGAATAGACATTCCC
The DNA here is from genome assembly GCF_965231275.1 of Zosterops lateralis. NCBI lineage: Eukaryota > Metazoa > Chordata > Aves > Passeriformes > Zosteropidae > Zosterops > Zosterops lateralis. Next base: position 3,674,170 of record NC_139783.1, read on the forward strand.
TCCAGGCTGTGCATTGTTTGCAGTCTGTGCAGTCTCAAGGAGAACAGCACATGTGTGAAGAGGAGATGTCTTAGACGGCCAGCCAGCACAACTGCAGTTCAGTAACAGCCAAGATGAAAGACCTGTCCTGCATGGTAGTTCTGGAAAGAAGCACCTCATGTTCCTGGTATGGCCAGCCATGGAAAAGAGGGGCAACAATCCCAGGGAAATCCTCTCCAGGATGCTTCATCAGCATTGAAGAAAGTTTTTTAATCAATCCTGAGACAAGATGGAGACGGTGAACTCAACAGGGTATTGACTTAGGATGCTAGGGTTGATCCAGGTTTTTGGACAGTTTTCCAACTGTGTGATTGAAAGCCAGGGAAGAGCCATGCAGACAAAATGCACTCTCTTCCCATCCATTGGAGACGAATAGGGAAATAAAAATATCCAATAATTAAAAATTTTCTGCCACTGTCCAAAGTGGGTTTTTAACCTGGCATGTAAAAATTCATGGGATAAGACCATGACCACTCACCTGTCTAAATAATTCACAATATAGGGACTCTTATTCCTCTTCATGATGGTGATTTCATTCAGGGTTAATTCAGTCCTATTTGGTCCCTGAAGATTTATTTTCTTGATGGCCACCTAGAATGACACAGAAAATCAGGAACTTTACAAGTTGGTGGCACGAGACCACAACACACACGGAGCGAGTGATTTTGCCATGACAGAGTCGAGCCGTGCCAAAGTGCCTTGTGATGAGACAAAGGATTCATTAGGAACTGACATTCCAACAGCCCATTTCTCTGCTCCTTTGGGGGCCACTTACAGGACGCGTGGCCACTGACATTTTGCCTTGTCCACTTGTTAACAATGGTGTCTCGACTATCACCCACAAAGCTCTGAGCAAACTCTCTGTTTCTCTGTCTGTACTTCAGAAGAAGTGATCCATGCCTTGCTACTCTGTGGATACATCTTGGGCTATAGGCGGGGCTTAGGGCTTTTAGGGACACCTTGCAGATCTCTGCCTACGTGCAGTTCCCAAGTGCAGCAGTGCAGGTGCCTAAGGAACTGCCAGGAACATTCAGATGTATTTGCTGGCAGCCAGAAATGAGAATTCAGCACTCTGAAGCCATAGCCCCCAAGAGCAGTGAGATGCTCTAAGGCACCACCACCTTTGTTTGAGCAATTGGGAGCCTGGGAGAGCGTCCTTCTCTGAAAGGGACTGCTGCCCTCCTTGCCTTCCTTCTGGCAGCTGAGAAGGACAAAGCCTGTCCCAAATGCGGTTGGCAGGCTGGCACCAGTGTGTGCTTCTTGTGCAGCACTGCTGGACCCAAAGCTCCAGCCACAGCTGACACAAGAAAGGAAAGCCCTGGAGAGCAGCAGAATCTGCAGGGGCTGTTGACATTTACCTCTCCTCCTGTGGCAGTGTCGACCGCTCTACAAATAACTCCAAAACCCCTAGAAGGAAAACAGCAGCAAAGAAAGGAGAAGCCATTTAGATCTTGGAGTGAAAGGCAGCCCAGACAGGAGATCTCTGCTGGAAATGCCTCAAACCTGCGGCATGCAGGAGGGCTCTGCCAGAAGGCAGATGATGCATTTTCTTCTCCTGTGCATGGGCACTGGACCTGTTCCTGAAGCATTGGGGTTGACTGCCTCAGCTCAAAAGGCCAGATGATTCTTTCATCTTGATTTCAGTTGCTAAACTGGGCAGTTTTTATCCTGGTCACAGACTATTTCGTTCAGCAAACTCTTGGCAAGAATTGTTCCTGAGAACTGTTATCTCACTGCTATGAGAGGGGCTAGGTTGCTGTTTCTGGTAATGAAATAAAAACGACTTTGACGGTGCCCTCTTAAAACACTTGCAAATGCTGTCTGGAACTGAGAGATGGGGCAGACTAACCCAGGCGTTTGAATATGCTTGCAGCTTCAAAGTGCCTGACTTCAAACTTGACAGATATTCCAGCAGCAAATCACCTGCCCCATGACTGTGAAGAAGGAACTGTGGTTGGACTCACCCACTGCCAAGATTTTCCAGTTCCGTGTACTTCATGAGGGGATTTTCCGTGCTCGCCATTTGCCCTGAGGGAAACAAAATGCAAGATGCTCACTTGAGAGCAGAGATCCCAGCATCCAAGAGATACAAGCCCACTGTCTGGGGCTCTGGGTCCTTTGTGGTCAGCTGGGTAACAACAACAACAAAAACAGCAACAAGACAGGCAGCTCTGCAGTACAAATGGTCAGCACAGAGACTGATTTTCTACAGTCCTTTGAAGAGATCTCTTGACAGAAAACAAAGCACAGGGAGATGCATTTTCAGGAGAGGGGGGCATCTTCTCCACCTTGCAGCTGTTTGCCAAAAGAATGCCTTTCTGTTACTAAAGCAAAGCAGCTCCTGCTATAACCAATCCCAAGGGGGCCTTCAGCAGCAGGACCCTCGGCCTTGATGAGCAGGCTGAGCTGGAAGACGCCCTTGCCTGTGCCCCAGGTGAAGAAGAACACTGCTTCTCCTCCCCCTGCCAGCAGGGATCAGTCCCTGCCATTGCACTGGCCCTCTCAGCCCCGCACACGTGCCCATCTTCCCGCAGCGGGCAAGGGCAGCAAGGACAGCAGTGCTCCCTCCTCAGGTACCGGTGGGACATGGACAGCTGCCCAGAGGAGATGCTGCCCCTGGCTGAGCCCAGCCCAGGCCATGCAGGAGCCGGCCCAGAGCAGGGGCTGCTGCCTCGGGGCAGCTCCGCGCTGCAGCGGCCGGGCGGCAGCGGGACTCTCCCAGCTAAGGAAGGCTCCAGCCTCTGCACTCACACCGGCCCTCAGGGCCAGGGCAGCCACCACAACAAAGCTGCCAAAGCCCCAGCACCAGCACTGACAAGTAACGGGAAGAAGGCACGGCCAGACCCAGCCCCTTCCAAGCTGGTGCCCCCATTCAGGACACAACAGGATTGGCTCTGAGATCAGACACACCCAGGTGCACATCCAGGTCCTTTTTGTGCCAACACGTGATGGTAGACAGAGAGTCAACTGGGCTCTGTTCTCAGCCCCACCAGGTCTTGTCTGAGAGCACAGTACTGGCAGCTGTTCTGGGCAAGAAGCAGATTCAGTGACTTGTGCTGCAGAATCACAGAGGGCTTGATGTGTGTTCCTAGAGACTGATCTGAGCAGGGCTTGGGCCAATGGGTAGCATTCAAACAGTCTGGGAATGGCTGGGAATCAGGTACGAGAAAGTGCCACGGATCTGAGAAATATACAGCAGAGGGGTAAAAAGCTCACTCCAGAGAAATGCCTACAGTGCACTTTTATCTGATCAAGCCCCAGGGATGTGTCTCTTGGACACACCTTTCTAAAAACAAAACTAGGATAATAAATACAGATTCTGATAAAAGGATCTTTTGTTTTTTTCATATGGGACACAAGAAAAACACCTCTTGCTCCCTGTTTCTGCTGTCACCTGATGTTCTTTCTGAGGAGTTCTCACTGACAAAACTAGAATGTTGTCTTTAAAAAACCTGTAGATGTAGTAGTGGTAAATGAGAACAGGCATAAAAATGACACCAGTAAGAGACATGGGACAGAAGAGCTCCTTTAGGATGGAGAATAAAATTCCACCCAAAAAAATCCAGAAAAAACCCCAAACTAAAGCCAAAACCAAAAGATAAAATGCTAAAACCAATCAATTCTGTGAAGTTGTTTTTTTTTTTTCTCTGATGATGGATGAGAAGTCAGGAGTCTTAAGGAGAATTTTGGAAGCTAACTATTCTATGCAGTTTGGCCACCAGCACACAGCACTTGCCCATTTGCTAGGTCCCAGCCTTCTGCTGATGCAGAAACAATCCCTGCTTCTGCCTTTAGCAGACAGCGAAGCTCAGGCATGCCCCAGTATGTCCAAGCTGCCCTCAGAGGCAGCAGGACCACCCAGAGCACTCTCTTGCTGCCTTGGAGCACAGCATTTCCTGTGGGGAGTCCTAAATGTCCCTGGGACACCAAAGTGAGGAGAATCATTTGGTCCAGCTATGCTGACATGTGCACACAATACACTGTCCCTCAGAGAAGAAAGGCACCAGACGTACTCAGGAGCTCCAGGGAGTCATCCTCCATCTCCTGTTGCTGAGCAGCAGCTGCGTCAGTGCTGGAGATGCCCGGGCTCCACTTCTTAGCTTGGACAGCAAAGCCTCCTTTAGATGACACTGCTGCTGCTCCTGCTGCTCCTGCTGCTCCTGCTGCTGCTGCTGCTGCTGCTGCTGCTGCAGGTTCAACAGAAGAGCCTGCGGAGATCTGAGACAACCAAGAAGTTTGTGTCAGAAAAGTGGCTGGCAGAGATTAGCCCGAGATCCCATTTCAAATGCAAGCCCTTAGGAAGATGCTGTCAGCCACATGCAGGGCTCTGCCATGGGTTTTTTCTGATGTCCACTCCTGAAATTGGATGGCTCAAAGCCAAAGGCTGGTTTCACCTGACTTCATGGCCAGATTCAATTTCCATTTTCTCCAAAATCCATTTGCATGGATTTTCTGAAGGGTGACTGCCAAAATGACCATTCCACTTTCTCCCAAGGACTCTTTTCCCCCTCCAAGGGCTGCAGACACACTTGCAGCTCCTTGTTCAGATGTTCTACCTCCTCCCGCGGAATCCTCTTTTCCTCCACCATCTTCGGAACGAGCTCAACTGGCAGCCCTTCTGCTCTGGACGCTTTCTGTGCCTCACAGGAATCCTGGGGCTCCTCGTTGCCAGCCACGTGCTGGAAATCCTTGCAGGCTGCCAGGCGAGATGTCAAGACGTCCACCTCAAAGAGTCAAAGAGAACAAAGCAGTCAGAGAGTCCAGCTTGTCCCTGTCAGACAAGAGTCATGGACTGTGAGGAAAGGGAGAGACCAGATTCACAACGGAGACAGTCAACTTTTTCAAGATCCATCTGGGTCACCGTGTTCACCTGCAAGAACACCTCAAGAAAGAAGGAGAGCGGGAACAGGCCAGCAGGAATGCATTCAGATGACTGCTGGCCAAAAGGCCAAAGCACTAGTGCCACTGTCCAGGGCAGCAGCTGAGATTCAGCAGATCAGGAAGCGTCCTTCAGAGTGGCTGTGACAGACACTAGAGCAGGATGGCGCTCAGAGGCATCACCCCACCCCCCTGCTGCTCTGCAGGGGAAAGGCAAGAAGGGCAGAAAGCACCTGGTTGGTGACTGCAGTGGCTATCGCTCTTTCACTCACTTGTTTTTGTAGAGTCTCGTGCTCATCCTTGAGGAGGCGAATGTTCACTTCTTTTCTTCTTTGAATTTGCAGTTCTTCCTCCAGCCTCTTCTCCGTTGACTTGATCCTAGCCTGAGTTTTCTTCAGCTCTGCCAACAGCTTCTCACCAAGGTTCTTCTCCTTTGCCTTGGTCCTGGGCTGAGTTTTCTGCAGTTCTGCCCGCTGCTCCTCTCCAAAGCTCTGTGAAGAACGAGACAGAGAAACTTTCATCAGGGGAGTGGCAGCCACTCTTCCACTCACCTGGTTTTGTTGTTTGCTCCTCGGCTGATGGAGTTGCCTGTGATCTTGTCTCCCGTCTTAATTCTTCTTCGTCCTCACTGCCATCATGTCGCTTGGAGCTTTGGGCAGCTCTGCTTGTGCCTCTGCCTCGACGTTCTGTGCACACAAATGCAGAGCAAGTGACTGGCAGCTGCCATCAGGCTCAGCTTTTCCTCTTTCAGCCTCCAAACTACATTCATTCAGCCACTTCTTCCTGCTGCCCTGCCCACCTCTGCTTCCATTGTAACCCTGCTGTCCCAGTACTGATCTCTGCAGATTCCAAGGCTCTGTGCCTTCAGTGCCTGTGGGACTCCTGGCCTCCTCAGTCCCAAGAGCTCCGTTTTATGCCCCTCTTCCTGCCCTTCACTCTGTCACCTGGCCAGCCAGGCTTACCTTGCCATTGTCCTGTGGCTCTTCCAGCTGCCGCCCAACCTGTTCTTCCCGTTCTTCACCTGGAAAGAGCTCTCCCTGAATCTGGAATGGTTGGCATGGCAACTCTGATGAAGCAAGCTGCTCATGCTCTTCCTCTTCAGGGCCCTGCACAGGAAGCAAGAGAAGATGCCTTTCAACTTGCCATACAATTTTGTGGGGCAAGATTCCAAGCCTGCTGGGCTCACACATTCACACAGCACTGTGCTGCTGCTCTCCTGGGTCATTCTCTGCCCGTGGGGAGGCACGGATTCCAAAGGGACACTGGCAATACAATCAGGCTCCATCTGGGGCTGAAGCTCAAACAGCCCCTTAGGAAGCTGACAGGGAACGTGTCTTTTGCCCCTCGAGAGAAGAGTGGCCCCCCACGCGTTTATGGACTACACAATCATCTCTTAGCAGCTTATTAAAAGCCAAAAGACAGGTGGACTCCAAGTGCCTGTCAGCTCTGCTACTGACTGCTCTGCCAGAAGAGGCAAAAGAACAACCTGGCAACAAAGGCAGCAAAATCCCTGACTTCAAGCAGCAACTCCACGTCCCCAGTGTGACCCTGAAATGCTCCCAGGTAAGCACAGCCGAGAACTGACAGGGACAAACCACCCCAAAGAGCTTGTGTTGTCAGATGAATAGTTTTTGTGCCTGTAGCTACTTGGCAAGTCGGTGGGGAGGGACAGGTGTCCCCAGACCACAGTGTCCCCTACATACCTGACAAGGCCAAGCAAAGTGTCTTTGACGTGCTCCCTCTGCAGACAGGGAGCCTTCCTGCTTCAGGCTGGCCCCTGTCAGAATCCCAGCAAGCTGGGGCCCAAACAGGACAGATCAAAGCCCATTTTCCAGGGGTCACTGGCTGAGGGGAATGGCTGGGTCCTGGCAGCACTCCAGCACTCAGCATCCTCAGCCACCAACAACACAAGAGCTGGCTGCTCAGAAACTTGCAGCTCTGCCTTGCACTAAAGACAGCAGCCTCCTGTCCCTGGCACTCACTGTCTGGGAAGGTTGAGGCTGTGGTGTGACCACAGCTGGAGCCTGGTGGTCATTTGGCTCCTCGTTGGCTTCTCCAGGAGCACAGGGAGCCAGAGGAGAATCTTCTCTTGCTTCTGTGCTCTGTGGACAGCCAGGAGCGTGAGACACGGGCCATTTTAGACCTCTGACTTATAACCTTGTTTCTCTTCAGCTCGAGAACCAGCTCTACTATGCACAAATCATCAACTTTGATAGCAATGGGATTCTGAGTCACTCTGACTAAATTCTAAGGGGCTGATTCAAGTGTACTGCAATTTGCTCTGAATTAGATATTGCCCCCTGGCTACTATCAGCAAGCAACGTTCCCTCTGCAAAACTGAGCTTTTAGTTCTTTTAAAGCTTGGAAATGGAAAACTAGGAAATGGAGAATTAAAAAACAGCCAGAGATGCCTTTGCTCTTGCTGCTGCAGACATGGAAATGGATTTTCTTGCAGCCTACTCGGCTGGTCCTCTACACTCTACTGCCACAGGCCAAGCTCACAGCTTGCTGCACAATTCTTAAACACCAGGAACACCAAATGTTCCTTTCTCACTCACCTCAGGATCAGCACCGCTGAATACCCGGCTCAGGTGACCTGCAGTGGGCAAGGGAAAATGAACCAGATGCTTTGAGAAAACCGGAAACAACCATGGCATTTTTAGAAAGCTTTCCAAGAAGGTCCACGTTTTCAAAGTTATCCCGCTTGACCCAGCAAAGGGAGGAAATGACAGACTCTGCTGCCACAGACTCTGCCATGGAGGGAACGCAAGCCCTGCAGGTTCCCTTGCAAATGCTGCCCGCAGAGCCCTGGCTACAGACACCCCCTTGTGAGCTGAACGTGTTGACAGGAGCTTTACCCAAGTGGCATCCAAATGGCCTTTCTGTTTGCAAATCAACTCAGTCACTAAGAAAGAGCAGGAAGACATACAAAAAACCAGGGTAGGTGACACACAGGGAAAATCTCTACTTACATGCCAGGTGATTCAGGAAATAGCAGGAATAAGTTGCTATGAAAATAGGGCAAACTGCAGCAGCGAGTTGCCCAATCATTTTGGCAACTGCTGTGCAAGTTTGCAGACTATATACTTAATATATAGTATATATGCTATATATATATAAAAAAATATATAAGCTTATATATAAATATAAATATACATATATATATAATATATATTATATTTTACTATCTTTAATTTATATAAATATATGAATATATATAAATATATACTATATATATAAAGTCTGCATATACTAAAACCAAGAAAAAACGCAAGGCTCCTCTCTGTGTGCTGTTGCACACCAACAAACGCCTTAAGAACAGGAAGAGGCTCCTGCTCAGAGCAAGCTCCAGAGCTGCTCTGACACCCCTGAGGCCTTCCGCGCACCAAGGCAACCGTGTGATGTCACCACGACCACGTGGCGACCGTGCCCTGACATCACAAAGCAAACGTTCTGTGATGGTCTGTGACATGATGCGGATGGATGGACTGATGTTTGTGTCGGCCCAGGCTGCATTTCTTTCCCCCCCCTTGGGCTGCCTTTTTCACCTCTTGTTTTCCCCCTGTGCCCCCTGTGTCCCCTGTTGCTGTGCTGGGTCCCAGCTGGCGGCCGGGCCGGGCGGAGCAGCAGTTCCAGCCCCGGGTGTCCCTGGAGCGCTGGGAGCTGCCGGTGGCCCCAGGCACTGTCCCCTGAGGAGCTGCTGAAGGACAGTGAGACACAGGGGGCTGAGGGGGCTGAGGAGGCGCTGAGGCTGCAGGGACAGCGACCTTGAGGTGCTGCAGGGACTGAGGGCTGTGGGGGAGCAGAGGGCCATGGTGGCACTGAGCTGACAGGGAAGTGGCACAGGCTGAGGGGGGTGGCGGCTTGAAGGGGACGGGATGGGTCAGAAGGGATTGAGTGGGGTGAGAGGACTGTGAGGGGCTGAAGAAACCAAAGGGGGCCGGGGCTCTGCTGGAGGGCCAGTGGGGCTGAGGGCATGGAGGGAGCCAGCAGGGAGCACAGAGGGCTCCAGGCCTGCAGCTCTGCCAGGCCCTGGAACCAATTGCACAGGCTCCGCTTTTGCCACAGCTGCCCTGCAGACCTTGAGGACAGGGGGAGACTGACAGGAGCCAGCAGCGAGAAGCTGAAGGCCACCAGCCCCAGCAGTGAGCAGGGAGCTGCTGCTGTCAGCCCAGAGCCCGGGTGAGGCCGCAGGGCCGGTGAGGCAGGCTGGGGGTGAGGGTGGCCTGGGCTTTGGCCGTGGGCTTTGGCCAGAATTTTTCTTTCTCACCCTCCTGGGGAGGCGCTGCCAAGGGAAACGGCCCAATCCTGACTCAGTGTTCCCTTTGCTTCTCAGATGTCCCATCTGCTCTCCGTGTCCAGGTGAGCTGCTCTGCAAGGGAGGAAGAGAGCCAGGGAAAGCCTGGCGACTTGGGCAGCTGCAATCCCTGCAGATGGAGTTGGAGATGGAGATGGTTAAAGTGGGACTGAGAGAGTTCGAAGTTGATGGTTATTTACCTGTGTAGACTGGTGTTTCTACAGGTATATACGTATGTATATTGTTCTATTGATGCACGTATATTGATGTGTTTCCATCTGCATTTCTAGTTACATACTTGTTCAGATGTATGGCTCTATAGTTGTTTCTATGGGATTGTAAAAATCCTTCTACGGGTAAACTGATATCTGTATATTTATAGATAGGTTTGTTATGGTTTTATTTCTATATGTCTTCCTTTATGCCCTATGATATATGAATTATTTATTTACATCTGTATATTGTAAGGCTCTATGTGTGCAAATACTTCGATATGTACTGTGTTGTATGGTTCTAGAATTCTATTTCTTTAGTATGGGGTCTGGGATTCTTTAGAGAGGGATACTGATATTTTGTATTTGTATATGGACTGTAGAGTTGTAGTAATGTGTAATGAATTAAAGTGTTATGCATCAATTCAGAATTGTGTAGAGTGAGTGGTTCTAGAGGGTTGGAAGAAATTAATTTTTTTAATTTAAGTTTTTATTTGTATCTATCTACATAGCACAATTGTAACAAAAAATAGTTTTATAAGCTTGAATTGATATTTTTATACCGGCAGTGCTACTGTAGCAATTTAAAATAAATTGCATTTTTAGACCTAAGTTGATTCTTGTGTATTTGTACATTGGTATTGCAGCTGTCATGATCTGCAAGCAATGCAATGTTTCCACTAAAAGAAGTGTAGATTTGTGCTATGCAGAGCAATCAGCAGATGTAAATGGGATGATGGGGGAGGATTTTGGCCATGGAATTCTCCAGCCGTGCCCAGCACATGCCCCACTTGCACTCAGGCTGGGCAAGGAAAGTGCAGCTCTGGGATGGCAGCGGAGCCACACGTTGGCCAAGAACTCTCTGCAAAGGCTGCTGAGAAAACTCCAGGACTCCACGGAGCGTCCAGCTCCAACCAGAGCCACCCAGGGAGGACAAATCCACCCCCCGTGCCACGGGCAGCTCTTGGGGAAGCGCTCCAAGTGTCCCTTGGAAGGTCATCCTGGAGCCCAGGAGCCAAGAGGGGCCTCTTGGAACCCTGGGCACAGAGAATTTCAGACTTGCTGTGCTGACAGGCACTGACTCCCAAGCAAACACTGCAGTTGACCTGTGGCCGTGGAGAAGGCTTCCAAAGTTGAGTGAGAACACTGGGATTATGGGTGTGTAGTTTGAATAGAAGTGTGTGATATCACATGGTGAAAATTTAGACTGTAAGGTTTCAGAATCTAGTAATACATATCTAAAGAAAGGTGGAGGATTAAGGGTGGAGGCTGAGTCCTTCTTTTTCACCTTCTTCTTCATGGGTTTGGGAGATCTTCTGTAATTGGGTAGAAAAATTTGCATTGTGGGCCACGGGTGGTTGGTTATTGGGTTAAAATGAAAACTAAATTAGGTGTCCTTTCACCATTGGACAGTATGTTCTTAAAAGACCTTGGAAAGAGATAGAGAATGAGCCATTTTCCACTTTGTGAGTTAGAACTTAAAACTTGTGAGACTGTAACATAGATAAGAATTAATAAACATCTGAGGCCGAACACGAAACAACGTCTCTTGAGCATTTAATCCCGGCTCTAAGAGGAAAAGAAGATAAAAAGCCAACAGGGATCCTGAGCCAGCTCCACTGCCTTTGGCAGCACTTTGGCAAAGGAGCTGCAGCAAGCGGGAGGCAACAGGGACTGTGACTGCTGCAGGCTGGAAATGAAGGGCGGGCCATGGACACTTGTGCTGACATGCTCCAGAATCCACAAGGATGGTAGAGAACTGGGAAGCAACAAGTTCTCCCAGCCATGACAGTGATGGAAGCCCTCGGTGTGAAGTTGCCTGGAGGAAGTCCCAAGGGAGTTGTTGCTGGGATCAGCAGCAGCAGAAGGCATCAGGATCTGCTCCTTTTCCTGGCTCTGTGTGCAGGGCACGGGCTGTGATGGCCCCTGTTCCACAAAGCCCTTGTCCACGCGGCCTGCAGGGTCAAAGCAATCCCATTGCAAAGAGAGGCTTTGCATCTCAGGGCCACTGCCCTTGTCTTTTGGCCTGGAATGGCTCTCATGCCAAAGCACAGCAGGTAACCAGGCCTTGGCGAGGCAGAGCCTTTAGAGGGACAGAGAGAGATCAGGCACCCACATGCCTGAAACTCCTTCAGCTCTCTTCTTTTGCAGAATGAGAAACAAGAAAGCTGGGGAGAGGCACATGCAGTCCTTTGAAAAAACATGGTGTCTGACAACTCCTGTGAGAGAAGAAAAATAGCTAGCAACTTTGCATTGTTTTCAAAGCCTGTGTCTTCTGCAGAGGAGACAATGGGATGTCCAGGAGGGGAGGAATAAGTGACAACCCAGTCTGCCTTGCTGTGGACGGATATAGTTTGTAGCAGTAACCATTCTAGGTAATGCCAGAGTCTTATTTAGCATCATGACACTCTGCTGCTTCATTGCAAAACTGCCTCAGCATGGAGAAAATCAGCTTAATTTCTTGTCAGTTACAGTAGATGCAGTGAGAAACAGTGACATGGATTAAAACAGGTTTTACAGCCTTGTAATCCAGAGGGAGTTTTGGGTTGCTTTTTCTTCATTGTGTGACTTTATGGATCCCAGTTTCTCGCAGGGTTTCAAACCAACCCCTGCCTTCTCTTCTGCCTCTAAGCCTGTGTGCACGTGGTCCTGGGAGTTTTCTATCTGACGTCCAAAAGGGCTGGGACACGACTCCATGGGTCCCTTCTCTCCTTGTTCCCAGATCTCCACAGGTGCAGGTGGCTTCCAGCCGTGACCTCCTGTCCAAGGGAGAATCCATGGATCCCACCCGTATGGCTACTAGGGGTGGGATTTCATCTCCTTCCAGCTGGGATCCGGGAGCTTTCCAATGTCCCACAGTGCCACCTGGATAACCCAGAGGTTCTGGAGATCCAAAGGGATCGTGGTGCAGCAGATGAAGCATTTGCTGGGACACACTTGTGAGAATTCCACGGATTGATCTCCCTCCCAACCCACTGCCTTGAGACTTCAAAAGGAAATGCTTTGAATCAACGACCAACCCAATGAAAGCAGTGAGATGAGAAGGAATCCCTGCTGGGATTCCATAGGCCATAAATGCCAATCCTTTCTCCAGGCCGGCTCTGTTGTGGCCGTGGCAGCACCAGGGGAGTGCCCTGTCCCTGCCCTGAGGCCAGCACGAGCCTTTCCTTGGGTGTTCTCTGCCCTGCCCGGGGCAGGAGGGCACTGGCTGAGCGGCTTTTGTGGCCCCGGTCACCCAGCTGGGCTGCAGCCACTGCAGGTGGCTCCTTGGGAATGTTTCAGAGCAAAGTTTAAGCAAACAACAGCTTTTCTGGAAGGGATTCTACCACCTTGGGCTGTGCTGCTTTTGTGGCTCTTGGGGGCATTTGTGGTCTGGGAGTGGGTTTGGGGACCTTCTGGGGTGTTTATCAGGGTGTTTGGGGATCGTGGCAGGGCTGTATATCTTGGAGTAAATTAGAGTGGGTCTTGGGGAAGATGTGAAGGAGGATTTGTGGACTTTGGGACCATTTTTGTTGCAAGGACTGGTTTGGGATATCCCTGGCAGGAGCTGTGAGGTGGTTTGAAGTGTCTGGGAATGGCTGTGATGCTGGAAGGGGTTTTTGGGCCAGCTGTGACTCCCCCAGACCCACAAACCTGCTACTAGACCCTGCCCCAAAGATGCTGCTGCAGTTTAGGGACTCCATGTTGGGGATCATCCTCCTGGTTCTGCAGGAGAAGGTGAGGGGGGGGTCCCCAGGGGCTGTGTGTTCCCCCCAGAACGTGTGTGACCTCCCATGCCAGTGTCAGCCTCTTTTCCCTCCCCACAGGGCTCCTGCCCCAGCTCCTGCTGCCCCCGGGAGGGAACTGGGGGAGGGGGCAGAGGGGGTGCACAGCCCCCACCAGGGGATGACCCCGGCCTGGCCCCTTTGTTTAGCACCAAGCTGGGCTTGGGGCAGCAGGAGCAAGAGGCCCAGGGGAAGCAGATCCTGCAGGTGGGACGGGACTTGGGCTCAGGGCAAGCTCCTGGCCTGCACACCTGGCTCAGGTGTGACCATGCCCCGGGAAGGGAGTGGGACATTCCCATCCCCAAGGATCAGGGCTGGGAGCAGCACTTGGAGCAGGGACATGGAAAGACTGGGAGGGACTGCGACCACACTCAGGGCTACTGGGAGCAACTGGAAATGACTGGTGCGTGCTGGGGGGAACTGGGATGAACTGAGAATGAGTGAGATCGTGCTGGAGACAAGTGGAACCATACTGGGGGCTCTGGGGTAACTGGGAATGAGCATGCTGGGAAAAACTGGAATATATTGGGAGTGTCTGGAAGGATTGTGGAGGGGACTACACTGGGAACAACTGATACCATGTTGCCAGTGACTGGGAGCGACTGGGAGTGACTGTGTCTGTACTGGGGGTCACTGGGATCATACTGGCAGTGACTGGGTCTGTACTAGGGGTAACTGGGTGCAAGTGGGTTCCTACCGGATGGAACAGGGACAAGACTAAAGGGGGACTGGGATCCTAGTGGGAGGGACCAGGAGCAGGCTGAGGGCAGTTAGCACCATGGTGGGCAACTGGGATATACTGGAAGCAACTGGAACTGTCCTGAGGGTGACTGGGAGTGGCTGTGGGCAACTGGAATTACGCTGGCGGCAGGTGAGAAGAAGTGGGAGCGACTGGGAGCATGCTGGGGGCAACTGGAATGTACTGAGAGAGACTGGGAGTCCCTGGGTCTGTGGTGTGAGTGACTGGAAGCATGGCAATGGCCTTGGCTGGGTGTGGGGGGCCTCAGGGTGTGCTGGGAGTACTTAGACACTTTGGGGCCTGCTGGACCCAAGAGGACATTGTGACACTCTGGGCCAGCCCTGCCCGTGGGGTGTTCCAGGAGCCCCAGGGTGCCCAGTGCAGCAGAGCAGAGCTCCTGGCTCAGGGCCTCTGTTTCCTCAGAGCTGTAGCCAAGGAAAGATGGAAGTGGCCCCTTAAAGAATCCCCTGAGTTTCATGCAATGGCTTTCATTTAATCACTGGAAGTTTTCCACTGGAACTCTGTCCCTCTGGAAGGGACACACACAAACCAAAGGCCCTCCTGCCACCCCTCTCTGGCCCTCTGGGCACAGGGCAGCTGCTCTCAGCTGGCAGCAGGGCTCCCTGCACTCCCACAAGCTCCACTCCTGGGGAACTGGCACCAGGCAGAAGCAGCCCCAGAGCCCACAGCCTGGGAATGCTGCCCCTGACCAAAAACACCCACCCAACCTGACAGATCCATCCACGCTGTCAGGGTCCGCAAACATATGCGGAGAACCTGATGGTTCATTTTGGAGATCTCAAAGCACAAAAGATACAACAGGGGACAACTCAGTTTGCTTAAACAAAAAATGCACATTTATTTAGTGCCCACAATGTGATAGTAGGGAAAGAAAATACAGAATAGTGAGAAAGACAAAGAGGGTAAGGGGGTTATAGCTACCAACTTGGAGGGACGAGTCCTCAATGCGTAGAGATGCCCATAGGCAGGATCTTCTCCAGTGGGGTGCACACAAAGGTTTTCGGAATTTTTGGAGTTCTTATAGGTTGGTTACCAGAGCGAGTGGCACAAAGCCAAGGAGAACCAGGCAACTGACACAGGGCCAAGGCAGGCACCTGTGTTAAGGTTGGGTGCTCAGGAACAAGCTGCAAGCTGTACCCTTTTAGCACAGTCAGTATAGTCAGCTCAGTCCAATGTAACGAGCTACTATTGTTCTTGCATTCCGTTCTCGTGGAGATGTATATCAGTCCTCGGCAAGCGCCCCACCTCAGCCAGGCCAGGGGCTCTCTCCAGTCTCTTTGGGGGTCTTGGTCTTCAACCATCGGAGACAGTTGTGAGGCATAAAACATCCACAGACAGACTCTGACACACGCCCAGGAGGATGCTGGAGTCTTTGACCTCCCAGAAGATGACCTGGCTGGAATGAAGGAAATGCAGGGCCTGCAGGCTCTGATAGAGGAAAAAGAAAGAGGAGGGTCAAAACGAAAGACCTGAATTTATCCCACAAAGGAAGGCAACGACTCCAAGATATTTCCTCTCTTGGGAAATGGTGAGTAGAACAGAACATGGCGTGGCCAAGAGGAAGAGCTGCTGCTCCAACACCTTTAGAGTAGCATCTTTCTAAGTGAAGGCAGATGTCAGAGTCCAGGGCATGCCTCTGGGTGCCCTGGAAGGTCACAGAGCTCAGCAGAGAGGCCTGGGACCCCTCAGGCAAGAAAGAGGGTCTGGGGCTGGTGCAGGGGGGTTTGAGACCCTGGCACATGGATTCTGCGTTGGACGGAAGGTCAGAGCTGGAAGCCACCTGCACCTGTGGAGATCTGGGAACGAGGAGAGAAGGGACCCATGGAGTCGTGTCCCAGCACTTTTGGAAGGCAGATAGAAATCTCCCAGGACCACGTGCACACAGGCTTAGAGGCAGAAGAGAAGGCAGGGGTTGGTTTGAAACCCTGCGAGAAACTGGGATCCATAAAGTCACACAATGAAGAAAAAGCAACCCAAAACTCCCTCTGGATTACAAGGCTGTAAAACCTGTTTTAATCCATGTCACTGTTTCTCACTGTATCTACTGTAACTGACAAGAAATTAAGCTGATTTTCTCCATGCTGAGGCAGCTTTGCAATGAAGCAGCAGAGTGTCATGATGCTAAATAAGACTCTGGCATTACCTAGAATGGTTATTGCTACAAACTATATCCGTCCACAGCAAGGCAGACTGGGTTGTCACAGTTATTCCTCCCCTCCTGGACATCCCATTGTCTCCTCTGCAGAAGACACAGGCTTTGAAAACAATGCAAAGTTGCTAGCTATTTTTCTTCTCTCACAGGAGTTGTCAGACACCATGTTTTTTCAAAGGACTGCATGTGCCTCTCCCCAGCTTTCTTGTTTCTCATTCTGCAAAAGAAGAGAGCTGAAGGAGTTTCAGGCATGTGGGTGCCTGATCTCTCTCTGTCCCTCTAAAGGCTCTGCCTCGCCAAGGCCTGGTTACCTGCTGTGCTTTGGCATGAGAGCCATTCCAGGCCAAAAGACAAGGGCAGTGGCCCTGAGATGCAAAGCCTCTCTTTGCAATGGGATTGCTTTGACCCTGCAGGCCGCGTGGACAAGGGCTTTGTGGAACAGGGGCCATCACAGCCCGTGCCCTGCACACAGAGCCAGGAAAAGGAGCAGATCCTGATGCCTTCTGCTGCTGCTGATCCCAGCAACAACTCCCTTGGGACTTCCTCCAGGCAACTTCACACCGAGGGCTTCCATCACTGTCATGGCTGGGAGAACTTGTTGCTTCCCAGTTCTCTACCATCCTTGTGGATTCTGGAGCATGTCAGCACAAGTGTCCATGGCCCGCCCTTCATTTCCAGCCTGCAGCAGTCACAGTCCCTGTTGCCTCCCGCTTGCTGCAGCTCCTTTGCCAAAGTGCTGCCAAAGGCAGTGGAGCTGGCTCAGGATCCCTGTTGGCTTTTTATCTTCTTTTCCTCTTAGAGCCGGGATTAAATGCTCAAGAGACGTTGTTTCGTGTTCGGCCTCAGATGTTTATTAATTCTTATCTATGTTACAGTCTCACAAGTTTTAAGTTCTAACTCACAAAGTGGAAAATGGCTCATTCTCTATCTCTTTCCAAGGTCTTTTAAGAACATACTGTCCAATGGTGAAAGGACACCTAATTTAGTTTTCATTTTAACCCAATAACCAACCACCCGTGGCCCACAATGCAAATTTTTCTACCCAATTACAGAAGATCTCCCAAACCCATGAAGAAGAAGGTGAAAAAGAAGGACTCAGCCTCCACCCTTAATCCTCCACCTTTCTTTAGATATGTATTACTAGATTCTGAAACCTTACAGTCTAAATTTTCACCATGTGATATCACACACTTCTATTCAAACTACACACCCATAATCCCAGTGCTCTCACTCAACTTTGGAAGCCTTCTCCACGGCCACAGGTCAACTGCAGTGTTTGCTTGGGAGTCAGTGCCTGTCAGCACAGCAAGTCTGAAATTCTCTGTGCCCAGGGTTCCAAGAGGCCCCTCTTGGCTCCTGGGCTCCAGGATGACCTTCCAAGGGACACTTGGAGCGCTTCCCCAAGAGCTGCCCGTGGCACGGGGGGTGGATTTGTCCTCCCTGGGTGGCTCTGGTTGGAGCTGGACGCTCCGTGGAGTCCTGGAGTTTTCTCAGCAGCCTTTGCAGAGAGTTCTTGGCCAACGTGTGGCTCCGCTGCCATCCCAGAGCTGCACTTTCCTTGCCCAGCCTGAGTGCAAGTGGGGCATGTGCTGGGCACGGCTGGAGAATTCCATGGCCAAAATCCTCCCCCATCATCCCATTTACATCTGCTGATTGCTCTGCATAGCACAAATCTACACTTCTTTTAGTGGAAACATTGCATTGCTTGCAGATCATGACAGCTGCAATACTAATGTACAAATACACAAGAATCAACTTAGGTCTAAAAATGCAATTTATTTTAAATTGCTACAGTAGCACTGCCGGTATAGAAACATAAAAATATCAATTCAAGCTTATAAAACTATTTTTTGTTACAATTGTGCTATGTAGATAGATACAAATAAAAACTTAAATTAAAAAAATTAATTTCTTCCAACCCTCTAGAACCACTCACTCTACACAATTCTGAATTGATGCATAACACTTTAATTCATTACACATTACTACAACTCTACAGTCCATATACAAATACAAAATATCAGTATCCCTCTCTAAAGAATCCCAGACCCCATACTAAAGAAATAGAATTCTAGAACCATACAACACAGTACATATCGAAGTATTTGCACACATAGAGCCTTACAATATACAGATGTAAATAAATAATTCATATATCATAGGGCATAAAGGAAGACATATAGAAATAAAACCATAACAAACCTATCTATAAATATACAGATATCAGTTTACCCGTAGAAGGATTTTTACAATCCCATAGAAACAACTATAGAGCCATACATCTGAACAAGTATGTAACTAGAAATGCAGATGGAAACACATCAATATACGTGCATCAATAGAACAATATACATACGTATATACCTGTAGAAACACCAGTCTACACAGGTAAATAACCATCAACTTCGAACTCTCTCAGTCCAACTTTAACCATCTCCATCTCCAACTCCATCTGCAGGGATTGCAGCTGCCCAAGTTGCCAGGCTTTCCCTGGCTCTCTTCCTCCCTTGCAGAGCAGCTCACCTGGACACGGAGAGCAGATGGGACATCTGAGAAGCAAAGGGAACACTGAGTCAGGATTGGGCCGTTTCCCTTGGCAGCGCCTCCCCAGGAGGGTGAGAAAGAAAAATTCTGGCCAAAGCCCACGGCCAAAGCCCAGGCCACCCTCACCCCCAGCCTGCCTCACCGGCCCTGCGGCCTCACCCGGGCTCTGGGCTGACAGCAGCAGCTCCCTGCTCACTGCTGGGGCTGGTGGCCTTCAGCTTCTCGCTGCTGGCTCCTGTCAGTCTCCCCCTGTCCTCAAGGTCTGCAGGGCAGCTGTGGCAAAAGCGGAGCCTGTGCAATTGGTTCCAGGGCCTGGCAGAGCTGCAGGCCCGGAGCCCTGTGTGCTCCCTGCTGGCTCCCTCCATGCCCTCAGCCCCACTGGCCCCCCGGCAGAGCCCCGGCCCCCTTTGGTTTCTTCAGCCCCTCACAGTCCTCTCACCCCACTCAATCCCTTCTGACCCATCCCGTCCCCTTCAAGCCGCCACCCCCCTCAGCCTGTGCCACTTCCCTGTCAGCTCAGTGCCACCATGGCCCTCTGCTCCCCCACAGCCCTCAGTCCCTGCAGCACCTCAAGGTCGCTGTCCCTGCAGCCTCAGCGCCTCCTCAGCCCCCTCAGCCCCCTGTGTCTCACTGTCCTTCAGCAGCTCCTCAGGGGACAGTGCCTGGGGCCACCGGCAGCTCCCAGCGCTCCAGGGACACCCGGGGCTGGAACTGCTGCTCCGCCCGGCCCGGCCGCGAGCTCGCCCCCAGCACAGCAACAGGGGACACAGGGGGCACAGGGGGAAAACAAGAGCTGAAAAAGGCAGCCCGGGGGGGGAAAGAAATGCAGCCAAGGCCGACACAAACATCAGTCCATCCATCCGCATCATGTCACAGACCATCACAGAGCGTTTGCTTTGTGATGTCAGGGCACGGTCGCCACGTGGTCGTGGTGACATCACACGGTTGCCTTGGTGCGCGGAAGGCCTCAGGGGTGTCAGAGCAGCTCTGGAGCTTGCTCTGAGCAGGAGTTTTCTCCTGTGATTCAGGCGTTTGTTGGTGTGCAACAGCACACAGAGAGGAGCCTTGCGTTTTTTCTTGGTTTTAGTATATGCAGACTTTATATATATAGTATATATTTATATATATTCATATATTTATATAAAATAAAGATAGTAAAATATAATATATATTATATATATGTATATTTATATTTATATATAAGCTTATATATTTTTTTTTATATATATAGCATATATACTATATATTAAGTATATAGTCTGCAAACTTGCACAGCAGTTGCCAAAATGATTGGGCAACTCGCTGCTGCAGTTTGCCCTATTTTCATAGCAACTTATTCCTGCTATTTCCTGAATCACCTGGCATGTAAGTAGAGATTTTCCCTGTGTGTCACCTACCCTGGTTTTTTGTATGTCTTCCTGCTCTTTCTTAGTGACTGAGTTGATTTGCAAACAGAAAGGCCATTTGGATGCCACTTGGGTAAAGCTCCTGTCAACACGTTCAGCTCACAAGGGGGTGTCTGGAGCCAGGGCTCTGCGGGCAGCATTTGCAAGAGAACCTGCAGGGCTTGCGTTCCCTCCATGGCAGAGTCTGTGGCAGCAGAGTCTGTCATTTCCTCCCTTTGCTGGGTCAAGCGGGACAACTTTGAAAACGTGGACCTTCTTGGAAAGCTTTCTAAAAATGCCATGGTTGTTTCCGGTTTTCTCAAAGCATCTGGTTCATTTTCCCTTGCCCACTGCAGGTCACCTGAGCCGGGTATTCAGCGGTGCTGATCCTGAGGTGAGTGAGAAAGGAACATTTGGTGTTCCTGGTGTTTAAGAATTGTGCAGCAAGCTGTGAGCTTGGCCTGTGGCAGTAGAGTGTAGAGGACCAGCCGAGTAGGCTGCAAGAAAATCCATTTCCATGTCTGCAGCAGCAAGAGCAAAGGCATCACTGGATATTTCCTAATTCTCCATTTCCTAATTTTCCATTTCCAAGCTATAAAAGAACTAAAAGCTCAGTTTTGCAGAGGGAACGTTGCTTGCTGATAGTAGCCAGGGGGCAATATCTAATTCAGAGCAAATTGCAGTACACTTGAATCAGCCCCTTAGAATTTAGTCTGAGTGACTTAGAATCCCATTGCTATCAAAGTTGATGATTTGTGCATAGTAGAGCTGGTTCTCGAGCTGAAGAGAAACAAGGTTATAAGTCAGAGGTCTAAAATGGCCCGTGTCTCACGCTCCTGGCTGTCCACAGAGCACAGAAGCAAGAGAAGATTCTCCTCTGGCTCCCTGTGCTCCTGGAGAAGCCAACGAGGAGCCAAATGACCACCAGGCTCCAGCTGTGGTCACACCACAGCCTCAACCTTCCCAGACAGTGAGTGCCAGGGACAGGAGGCTGCTGTCTTTAGTGCAAGGCAGAGCTGCAAGTTTCTGAGCAGCCAGCTCTTGTGTTGTTGGTGGCTGAGGATGCTGAGTGCTGGAGTGCTGCCAGGACCCAGCCATTCCCCTCAGCCAGTGACCCCTGGAAAATGGGCTTTGATCTGTCCTGTTTGGGCCCCAGCTTGCTGGGATTCTGACAGGGGCCAGCCTGAAGCAGGAAGGCTCCCTGTCTGCAGAGGGAGCACGTCAAAGACACTTTGCTTGGCCTTGTCAGGTATGTAGGGGACACTGTGGTCTGGGGACACCTGTCCCTCCCCACCGACTTGCCAAGTAGCTACAGGCACAAAAACTATTCATCTGACAACACAAGCTCTTTGGGGTGGTTTGTCCCTGTCAGTTCTCAGCTGTGCTTACCTGGGAGCATTTCAGGGTCACACTGGGGACGTGGAGTTGCTGCTTGAAGTCAGGGATTTTGCTGCCTTTGTTGCCAGGTTGTTCTTTTGCCTCTTCTGGCAGAGCAGTCAGTAGCAGAGCTGACAGGCACTTGGAGTCCACCTGTCTTTTGGCTTTTAATAAGCTGCTAAGAGATGATTGTGTAGTCCATAAACGCGTGGGGGGCCACTCTTCTCTCGAGGGGCAAAAGACACGTTCCCTGTCAGCTTCCTAAGTGGCTGTTGGAGCTTCAGCCCCAGATGGAGCCTGATTGTATTGCCAGTGTCCCATTTGGAATCCGTGCCTCCCCACGGGCAGAGAATGACCCAGGAGAGCAGCAGCACAGTGCTGTGTGAATGTGTGAACCCAGCAGGCTTGGAATCTTGCCCCACAAAATTGTATGGCAAGTTGAAAGGCATCTTCTCTTGCTTCCTGTGCAGGGCCCTGAAGAGGAAGAGCATGAGCAGCTTGCTTCATCAGAGTTGCCATGCCAACCATTCCAGATTCAGGGAGAGCTCTTTCCAGGTGAAGAACGGGAAGAACAGGTTGGGCGGCAGCTGGAAGAGCCACAGGACAATGGCCAGGTAAGCCTGGCTGGCCAGGTGACAGAGTGAAGGGCAGGAAGAGGGGCATAAAACGGAGCTCTTGGGACTGAGGAGGCCAGGAGTCCCACAGGCACTGAAGGCACAGAGCCTTGGAATCTGCAGAGATCAGTACTGGGACAGCAGGGTTACAATGGAAGCAGAGGTGGGCAGGGCAGCAGGAAGAAGTGGCTGAATGAATGTAGTTTGGAGGCTGAAAGAGGAAAAGCTGAGCCTGATGGCAGCTGCCAGTCACTTGCTCTGCATTTGTGTGCACAGAACGTCGAGGCAGAGGCACAAGCAGAGCTGCCCAAAGCTCCAAGCGACATGATGGCAGTGAGGACGAAGAAGAATTAAGACGGGAGACAAGATCACAGGCAACTCCATCAGCCGAGGAGCAAACAACAAAACCAGGTGAGTGGAAGAGTGGCTGCCACTCCCCTGATGAAAGTTTCTCTGTCTCGTTCTTCACAGAGCTTTGGAGAGGAGCAGCGGGCAGAACTGCAGAAAACTCAGCCCAGGACCAAGGCAAAGGAGAAGAACCTCGGTGAGAAGCTGCTGGCAGAGCTGAAGAAAACTCAGGCTAGGATCAAGTCAACGGAGAAGAGGCTGAAGGAAGAACTGCAAATTCAAAGAAGAAAAGAAGTGAACATTCGCCTCCTCAAGGATGAGCACGAGACTCTACAAAAACAAGTGAGTGAAAGAGCGATAGCCACTGCAGTCACCAACCAGGTGCTTTCTGCCCTTCTTGCCTTTCCCCTGCAGAGCAGCAGGGGGGTGGGGTGATGCCTCTGAGCGCCATCCTGCTCTAGTGTCTGTCACAGCCACTCTGAAGGACGCTTCCTGATCTGCTGAATCTCAGCTGCTGCCCTGGACAGTGGCACTAGTGCTTTGGCCTTTTGGCTAGCAGTCATCTGAATGCATTCCTGCTGGCCTGTTCCCGCTCTCCTTCTTTCTTGAGGTGTTCTTGCAGGTGAACACGGTGACCCAGATGGATCTTGAAAAAGTTGACTGTCTCCGTTGTGAATCTGGTCTCTCCCTTTCCTCACAGTCCATGACTCTTGTCTGACAGGGACAAGCTGGACTCTCTGACTGCTTTGTTCTCTTTGACTCTTTGAGGTGGACGTCTTGACATCTCGCCTGGCAGCCTGCAAGGATTTCCAGCACGTGGCTGGCAACGAGGAGCCCCAGGATTCCTGTGAGGCACAGAAAGCGTCCAGAGCAGAAGGGCTGCCAGTTGAGCTCGTTCCGAAGATGGTGGAGGAAAAGAGGACTCCGCGGGAGGAGGTAGAACATTTGAACAAGGAGCTGCAAGTGTGTCTGCAGCCCTTGGAGGGGGAAAAGAGTCCTTGGGAGAAAGTGGAATGGTCATTTTGGCAGTCACCCTTCAGAAAATCCATGCAAATGGATTTTGGAGAAAATGGAAATTGAATCTGGCCATGAAGTCAGGTGAAACCAGCCTTTGGCTTTGAGCCATCCAATTTCAGAAGTGGACATCAGAAAAAACCCATGGCAGAGCCCTGCATGTGGCTGACAGCATCTTCCTAAGGGCTTGCATTTGAAATGGGATCTCGGGCTAATCTCTGCCAGCCACTTTTCTGACACAAACTTCTTGGTTGTCTCAGATCTCCGCAGGCTCTTCTGTTCAACCTGCAGCAGCAGCATCACCAGCAGCAGGAGCAGGAGCAGCAGGAGCAGCAGCAGCAGTGTCATCTAAAGGAGGCTTTGCTGTCCAAGCTAAGAAGTGGAGCCCGGGCATCTCTAGCACTGACGCAGCTGCTGCTCAGCAACAGGAGATGGAGGATGACTCCCTGGAGCTCCTGAGTACGTCTGGTGCCTTTCTTCTCTGAGGGACAGTGTATTGTGTGCACATGTCAGCATAGCTGGACCAAATGATTCTCCTCACTTTGGTGTCCCAGGGACATTTAGGACTCCCCACAGGAAATGCTGTGCTCCAAGGCAGCAAGAGAGTGCTCTGGGTGGTCCTGCTGCCTCTGAGGGCAGCTTGGACATACTGGGGCATGCCTGAGCTTCGCTGTCTGCTAAAGGCAAAAGCAGGGATTGTTTCTGCATCAGCAGAATGCTGGGACCTAGCAAATGGGCAAGTGCTGTGTGCTGGTGGCCAAACTGCATAGAATAGTTAGCTTCCAAAATTCTCCTTAAGACTCCTGACTTCTCATCCATCATCAGAGAAAAAAAAAAAACAACTTCACAGAATTGATTGGTTTTAGCATTTTATCTTTTGGTTTTGGCTTTAGTTTGGGGTTTTTTCTGGATTTTTTTGGGTGGAATTTTATTCTCCATCCTAAAGGAGCTCTTCTGTCCCATGTCTCTTACTGGTGTCATTTTTATGCCTGTTCTCATTTACCACTACTACATCTACAGGTTTTTTAAAGACAACATTCTAGTTTTGTCAGTGAGAACTCCTCAGAAAGAACATCAGGTGACAGCAGAAACAGGGAGCAAGAGGTGTTTTTCTTGTGTCCCATATGAAAAAAACAAAAGATCCTTTTATCAGAATCTGTATTTATTATCCTAGTTTTGTTTTTAGAAAGGTGTGTCCAAGAGACACATCCCTGGGGCTTGATCAGATAAAAGTGCACTGTAGGCATTTCTCTGGAGTGAGCTTTTTACCCCTCTGCTGTATATTTCTCAGATCCGTGGCACTTTCTCGTACCTGATTCCCAGCCATTCCCAGACTGTTTGAATGCTACCCATTGGCCCAAGCCCTGCTCAGATCAGTCTCTAGGAACACACATCAAGCCCTCTGTGATTCTGCAGCACAAGTCACTGAATCTGCTTCTTGCCCAGAACAGCTGCCAGTACTGTGCTCTCAGACAAGACCTGGTGGGGCTGAGAACAGAGCCCAGTTGACTCTCTGTCTACCATCACGTGTTGGCACAAAAAGGACCTTGATGTGCACCTGGGTGTGTCTGATCTCAGAGCCAATCCTGTTGTGTCCTGAATGGGGGCACCAGCTTGGAAGGGGCTGGGTCTGGCCGTGCCTTCTTCCCGTTACTTGTCAGTGCTGGTGCTTGGGCTTTGGCAGCTTTGTTGTGGTGGCTGCCCTGGCCCTGAGGGCTGGTGTGAGTGCAGAGGCTGGAGCCTTCCTTAGCTGGGAGAGTCCCGCTGCCGCCCGGCCGCTGCAGCGCGGAGCTGCCCCGAGGCAGCAGCCCCTGCTCTGGGCCAGCTCCTGCATGGCCTGGGCTGGGCTCAGCCAGGGGCAGCATCTCCTCTGGGCAGCTGTCCATGTCCCGCCGGTACCTGAGGAGGGAGCACTGCTGTCCTTGCTGCCCTTGCCCGCTGCGGGAAGATGGGCACGTGTGCGGGGCTGAGAGGGCCAGTGCAATGGCAGGGACTGATCCCTGCTGGCAGGGGGAGGAGGAGCACTGTGCTTCTTCACCTGGGGCACAGGCAAGGGCGTCTTCCAGCTCAGCCTGCTCATCAAGGCCGAGGATCCTGCTGCTGAAGGCCCCCTTGGGATTGGTTATAGCAGGAGCTGCTTTGCTCTACTATCAGAAAGGCATTCTTTTGGCCAACGGCTGCAAGGTGGAGTAGATGCCCTCCTCTCCTGGGAATGCATCTCCCTCTGCTTTGTTTTCTGTCAAGAGATCTCTTCAAAGGACTGTAGAAAATCAGTCTCTGTGCTGACCATTTGTACTGCAGAGCTGCCTGTCTTGTTGCTGTTTTTGTTGTTGTTGTTGTTACCCAGCTGACCACAAAGGACCCAGAGCCCCAGACAGTGGGCTTGTATCTCTTGGATGCTGGGATCTCTGCTCTCAAGTGAGCATCTTGCATTTTCTTTCCCTCAGGGCAAATGGCGAGCACGGAAAATCCCCTCATGAAATACACGGAACTGGAAAATCTTGGCAGTGGGTGAGTCCAACCACAGTTCCTTCTTCACAGTCATGGGGCAGGTGATTTGCTGCTGGAATATCTGTCAAGTTTGAAGTCAGGCACTTTGAAGCTGCAAGCATATTCAGACACCTGGGTTAGTCTGCCCCATCTCTCAGTTCCAGACAGCATTTGCAAGTGTTTTAAGAGGGCACCGTCAAAGTCGTTTTTATTTCATTACCAGAAACAGCAACCTAGCCCCTCTCATAGCAGTGAGATAACAGTTCTCAGGAACAATTCTTGCCAAGAGTTTGCTGAACGAAATAGTCTGTGACCAGGATAAAAACTGCCCAGTTTAGCAACTGAAATCAAGATGAAAGAATCATCTGGCCTTTTGAGCTGAGGCAGTCAACCCCAATGCTTCAGGAACAGGCCCAGTGCCCATGCACTGGAGAAGAAAATGCATCATCTGCCTTCTGGCAGAGCCCTCCTGCATGCCGCAGGTTTGAGGCATTTCCAGCAGAGATCTCCTGTCTGGGCTGCCTTTCACTCCAAGATCTAAATGGCTTCTCCTTTCTTTGCTGCTGTTTTCCTTCTAGGGGTTTTGGAGTTATTTGTAGAGCGGTCGACACTGCCACAGGAGGAGAGGTAAATGTCAACAGCCCCTGCAGATTCTGCTGCTCTCCAGGGCTTTCCTTTCTTGTGTCAGCTGTGGCTGGAGCTTTGGGTCCAGCAGTGCTGCACAAGAAGCACACACTGGTGCCAGCCTGCCAACCGCATTTGGGACAGGCTTTGTCCTTCTCAGCTGCCAGAAGGAAGGCAAGGAGGGCAGCAGTCCCTTTCAGAGAAGGATGCTCTCCCTGGCTCCCAATTGCTCAAACAAAGGTGGTGGTGCCTTAGAGCATCTCACTGCTCTTGGGGGCTATGGCTTCAGAGTGCTGAACTCTCATTTCTGGCTGCCAGCAAATACATCTGAATGTTCCTGGCAGTTCCTCAGCCACCTGCAGTGCTGCACTTGGGAACTGCACATAGGGAGAGATCTGCAAGGTGTCCCTAAAAGCCCTAAGCCCCGCCTATAGCCCAAGATGTATCCACAGAGTAGCAAGGCATGGATCACTTCTTCTGAAGTACAGACAGAGAAACAGAGAGTGTGCTCAGAGCTTTGGGGGTGATAGTCGAGACACCATTGTTAACAAGTGGACAAGGCAAAACGTCAGTGGCCACGTGTCCTGTAAGTGGCCCCCAAAGGAGCAGAGAAATGGGCTGTTGGAATGTCAGTTCCTAATGACTCCTTTGTCTCATCACAAGGCACTTTGGCACGGCTCGACTCTGTCATGGCAAAATCACTCGCTCCGTGTGTGTTGTGGTCTCGTGCCACCAACTTGTAAAGTTCCTGATTTTCTGTGTCATTCTAGGTGGCCATCAAGAAAATAAATCTTCAGGGACCAAATAGGACTGAATTAACCCTGAATGAAATCACCATCATGAAGAGGAATAAGAGTCCCTATATTGTGAATTATTTAGACAGGTGAGTGGTCATGGTCTTATCCCATGAATTTTTACATGCCAGGTTAAAAACCCACTTTGGACACTGGCAGAAAATTTTTAATTATTGGATATTTTTTATTTCCCTATTCGTCTCCAATGGATGGGAAGAGAGTGCATTTTGTCTGCATGGCTCTTCCCTGGCTTTCAATCACACAGTTGGAAAACTGTCCAAAAACCTGGATCAACCCTAGCATCCTAAGTCAATACCCTGTTGAGTTCACCGTCTCCATCTTGTCTCAGGATTGATTAAAAAAATTTCTTCAATGCTGATGAAGCATCCTGGAGAGGATTTCCCTGGGATTGTTGCCCCTCTTTTCCATGGCTGGCCATGCCAGGAACATGAGGTGCTTCTTTCCAGAACTACCATGCAGGACAGGTCTTTCATCTTGGCTGTTACTGAACTGCCGTTGTGCTGGCTGGCCGTCTAAGACATCTCCTCTTCACACATGTGCTGTTCTCCTTGAGACTGCACAGACTGCAACTAATGCAGAGCCCAGGGGGAATGTCTATTCCTTGAATTCTGTCCTTGTCACAAAGGGACGCGGCAACAGGAATCAAGCAAAAAACCAAGGTAGCCATGCCTGTTCATCTGCATGACCTGCATGGCCTTGTTTCCTCATTTCAGCTACCTTGTGCGTGAGGAAGTCTGGCTGGTCATGGAGTACATGGATGGAGGCACTCTCAACGATATCATCACTGAGGTTCGCATATCGGAAGAGCAGGTGGCGACCATCAGTCGAGAGGTCAGGGATCCCAGCTGTGCTTCCCAGGGCTTGGGCAGGATTGTCTGGGAAAGGGGCTCAGAACAGGAGCCATTCCATGTGCCAGGCTTTGATTCTGTGTTGCTGGAATGCTATGTGCAGACAAGAGCATCTCAAGTGAACTGCCCGCCAGTGTGCCTGCACTCACTGGACTCTGTGCTTGTCCTCTTCTCTCCTGCTGATGCATTCTCACTCTGTCTCTTGTATTTCCTCTTCTCCCTCTTTGCCTGTCTGCACTGCATTCCTTGCCCGTAAAGGCAAAGGTGGTGGTGGCAGCCTTTGAAACAAACAGCAAAGAAAAAAGAGACTCCTTTCTCTCAGTGCTCAGCTGAAAAGCTTAGCAGTGCAGCCAAAATGCTTTTTTACTTCTGAGCACATCCACTGCAGCAGCAGTCATCCTGGCTGCTTTGCAGGGCAGCGTCTACACCAGCAGTTGCTGTTGCTCTTTCACAAGCTGACATGCCTTTCTTTAGAAAGGTGCTGCTCTGCTAGTGTTGGAGCAGCCAGCTCTTCCTCTCAATGCCACTGTGTTCTGCCATTACTCCCAGTTCCCCGGGAGATGGAATCTTTGAGAGCTGTTGCCTTCCTTGTCTGATGAAATCACATCACCGATTTTTGCCCTCCTGTTTCTGGTTTCTCTCTCAGTGCCTCCAAGGACTGGAATTCCTCCATTCGAACCATGTGATTCACCGAGATGTGAAGAGCCTTAACATCCTGCTTAAAACTGATGGCTCTGTCAAGCTGGGTCAGTATATTCTTGGTCAGGTGCAGCATTCCAGGGATATGTGGGGTTTGGAGCAGCTCTTGAGTGACTGCCAGCCCCCCAACAATGGTGCTGCTGGCAGTGCAGGGACCCCTGCTGTCAGCTGACCGCACGGTTGCAAGGTGCACAGACCTATGGCAAGGAACAAGCAGTCCAGAGTGGCATTGTTCTGTGTGTGTCCCTTCCAGAGGGAGGGAGCTACGAGTCTAAAGCTTCGGGGAAACAGATGGCACTGCAAGAGGCAGTGTAAAAAATGTGGGGTTTTTTGAAGTAGCCAATGCCATATTTCCTTGGCTAAAGTCCTGAGGAAACAGAGCAGGGACACTTGTCCAGGAGATTCAACAGCACATTCTCAAACTTCTACTGGCCAATTCTTTTGCTTGCTTTTCTAATTGCACAGTATTCAGATAAAAACAATCTTCTGCTTTCTCCCCAGCTGATTTTGGCCTCTCTGCTCAACTCACCCCTGAGCAGAGCAGACGGAACTCGGTGACAGGGACTGCTTGGTGGATGGCTCCGGAACTTGCAAAGGCTCACACCTATGGCCCAAAAGTCGACATCTGGTCGTTTGGAATCGTGGGCATGGAAATGGTGGAGCAAGAAGTTCCTTATGAGGATAAAAGCCCGCTCTTGGTAAGGTGTAAATGCTCTCTGATCCCACTGTCTTTCTCACCATCCCCACGTTCTGTGTGCCACTGGAAAAATCCCATTGCCATCTGCTGGAACTACTTCCACCACGGTCCCTTTCCAAAAATGTCCCTGCAGCACATCCCTGCATCTGGTGGAGTTTTGGTTGTATCAGTGGGGGAACTCAAGCCTTACCCCACGCAAACTATCTCCATTCTTGGGCAACGTTTTGCTTTGCTTAGAAGTGGTTCCAGCTCTTTTGGCTTTGTAGATGGCCCTAAGAACAGGAAAGAAGCATCTTAGAGCTGGTGTTCTCTTCCCTGAAATGAAGGAAAGAAACCCAAGCCCAACAAAATTTCTAGAACCGTCATTTGGAGAGACGTGCACCCCCATTCTTCTCAGAGGGAAACTGGCCTGAAACCTGGACACCTTCAGGGTGTGGAGGCCAAAGAGTCTCTTGTGCGTCTTGTGCAGTGGTGCTGAAACACTTAGTGACCATCTTTCTTTCCTAAGCCAAGCCACTTTCTCCATGGCACCAAGCTGAAGCCTGGGCATGGAGAGAGCCTGCCAAAACCACCCCTTGGTTTCCTGGCACTTTCTGGGACGGGCATACCATTAATGCATTGACTTGAGGATCCAAATGAGCAGAGGGATGCCGACCATCAGGATGGCATTTCTCCTTCTTCTGATTTGACCATGAAAATGCCTGTGTGCCCAAACAGGCATTTTCATCCCAAGACATCTGTGCATGCATCTCCATGTGTCTGTGTTGAAGATGAGATTCCAAATGTTTGTTTCCTTATCTGAGGAATAACTGATGGATTTCCTTTCTTTACTTGCAATTACCATTTTTTACAAGAACCAAGCCAAAAGCTTGATATCTTTTGTTTGATGGCAGCTGTGCTTAAGGGACCAACAAGCACTGCAGAGATGCTTTTCATGTAATAATCCTTGGAAATAGTAGAGTGAGTTAGTAGAGCAAAGTGCCTCTTCCAAACAGCCTGTCAAGCTGGTCAGGTGAATCCTCAGAGCAGCAAAGGTGCTTTTGCTGATCTAACTTCCACTAATGAGGTCAGTCAATGAAACCAGCTGCCAAGGCAAGATCTGCTGGATGTTGGACAAGCTGTGGCTGCCTCGAGTTTTAAATTTTTTGTTGGTCCAGGAAAGTCATCTCTGCCTCTGTGCCACAGCAGAAACCGCCACTGCAGAGTGCAGCTTGAACAATGGGATGTGGGAGAGCAGTTCCAGATGTGAAAGAAGCAGGTGAAAGACTCGTGTTTCCTTTTTCTCCAGGCTCAACTCCTGATAGCCACCAAAGGGATCCCAGAGCTGCGGCAGCCCAAGCTCCTCTCCCCTTTGCTGCGGGATTTCCTGAGCTGCTGCCTGCAGGCAGATGAGGCACGGCGCTGGTCAGCCCAGGAGCTCCTGCAGGTAAAATGCCAGCAGGGGCTGCAGGGGAAACAGTGTCCCAGGGATGGGCTCCTCCTCCATGGAAGTGCAAGGCATCAGATGAGCCCCCCTCCTCCTCACCTCCACACTTGGTGCTGTTGTAATGAAAACAGTCAGGAAGCCTAGACTGGGCTGGGCTGGCAGGGACCTCTAAAGGTCATCTGCTCCAAGTGCCCTGCAATGAGCAGGGACATCTTTAAAGAAACCAGGGTGCTCAGACTTGAAATATTTCCAGGGCTGGGACACTTACCAGCTCTTGCAGCAAGCTGTGCCACTGTTGCCCCACTGTTGCTCCTTAGACCTACTCTGACTCAATCCTCTTTTCATTTCAAAAATATTCCCCTGCCTTTGAGGCTCTTAGCTTGGAAAGTAATGGCTCATTGTAGGTTTTTTTCCTTTCTGCAGCATCCATTTGTAACATCTGCCCAGCCTGCGTCCAGCCTCGTGCCGCTCATCGTCACAATGAAGAGATGGCAGGAGTTGAGAAGAAGGGGAGAGGCCCTTTAAAGCAGTTCTCTCCATGACCAGCCGAGAGGAAGATTTTAGGCTATGATTGCAGCAAAAATTGTAGTGTAGGATTGTTGCTAAGATTGTAAGGCAGTGTTGTTGCCTAAGATTGTAAATAAAACTTCTGAAACCTCAAGTCATTTTGAAGATTGCCCTCCTTCTGAGCCTGTGAGAAAGCTCAGCATTTCCTTGTGAACTGTCTGTTTTTCCTTAGAGGTGGAAGTGACATTAATGGTTTCTTTGGCACGGCTTGAAAGGGGAGAAAGCTCTTCTTCATTCATCCTCTGCAGAGCACAGTGTCTTTGGAATATGGCCCACTGGCTGGGTTTTATCCAGCTGTGGCACTTGTGTTTGAGGCAGAAAGGGCACTGGCACTGGCATTTGCAGGCAGAAGCAAAGGAGGAGTGCGTCAGCCCAAACACCCTGTGCAGATGTGCAGGCCTTGAGCTCTGACTCGAGAGCATTTGTGTTCCTGCCACTTGGATTTGTATCCCTAAATGCAATTTCTTTGGCTGGAGGAGAGTTTTTCTCAAGTGAGAAAGCAGAAAGATCAGGGAGGCTGCTGGGAAAGGTGCAGAGATGGTGCAGAGCTGTCAGCGGGCACCAGGTGAGAGCAGGCTTTGCCTTGGCCAGGCTGGAGCCCCAGCAGAGCCCTGGCAGAGCCCGGAGCAGCCTGAGCCTGGGCAGAGGCAGGCTGGAAGGAGGCCCTTGGAGCTGCAGGAGGCAGCAGCCCGGCCCTGGGTGCCTCTTGGTGGCACCAGGTCAATCCTGAGCTCTCAGAGCCCAGCTGGCAGCTGGCTACTCCCAAGGGGAAGCGTAGCCGTGCTGGGCACAGCACAGACTGGTGGCATTGGCCGTCTGGAGTGTGCTCAGGAGGAGAGAAAGGCAAAGCACAGCCCAGGGCTGCAGGCCTGGCTGAGGATTCCTACTCTTGTGCTGGCTGCCCTGAGACTCCTGGCAAAGGTGAGCAGTGTGTGCAGCACTCTGGGCACAGGGGAGGGAGCTGGGCTGCTCTGCAGGCTCCAGCACAGGGCAGCGTCCTTCAGGCATGGCGCTTCTGCCGGGGGAACCGAGGCCAGCAGGAGGCAGGGACAGCTTGTCCCTTGACATCTGCACTAGCCAGGGCCTCACACAGCTCTGGGAGGAAGCACCTGCAGTCCTGGAGTTCTGCACTGAGCCAGAGCAAGGGGTGAAATGCACAGTGGTCTGCAGAAATATTCAGGGGCACCAGGTTGGCCTGCTTTGTGCTCTCTGGCACACAGCAAGCACTGTGCCATACAGCCCTGAGCTGCTGGGAGAGAGGCGTTAGAAAGGAGCCAACTCTTGGCTAAAATTAACCAGGGACAAAGTCATCAAAGCCAAAGAGAACTGTTTCTTTGTAAGGATTCACCTGAGCTGGGTGTGTATCTTGCTCTCCCAAGAGCCAAACACACACACAACACACACTCACACAGAATGCTGCTTTTTATTGCCTTGCCCAGCCCAGGGTGAACCGTGCCCCCTTTCCCTTTGGCTGGGTACTAGGGAACTTATATTCTCTCCCCACTGTCTCCTTTTCTGACCCCTTCCCTCTTATCCTACTTCCCTTTTGGTCTGGTCTTCAACCTGGCCCCTCTCCCAGCTCACAGCAACACCCAACAAATTAACTAAAACAAATACAAACCCTAAATAACAACACCTAGGACCAACAACTTTCATTCTTTTTTCTAGTAATCTTTTGGCTGCAGCAAAATATTACCTCCTATCTCACTGAGGGAATCAGGGATGAGCCTATGCCTTGTGCTTGAGCAGTGAACTGTTTTGGAAGGGAGCAGAAGAGTTTCAGGAGGCAATTTGGGTTTTCTTTCTAAATTGCTGGAGGAAAGACACAATGTGGCTTCAGAAAGCAAAAACACTTTCACAGTAAATTGAGGAAATGCTCGTGAACAATTCTCAGAGAAGGAAGGTGTTGAGAAAATGTTGAACTGTAACAAATCATGAATTGCCTTTGCATTAACAGACAGTGTTGAGCCCTCTATTCCCCCAGCACAGTGACTGATGTGTGCAAGTGGCTGCCTTAGCCTTGAGAATAGAGTAGTCCTCCTAAGAAGGAAGCTGGAAAACTACTGGTAGGGGAAGAAAGTGGTTGTAGGAGGCTCTTGAGCATCGGGGGAGAATTGGAGGAATGGGATGTTCCCCAAATGACCACCAAAGACCTCAAGAGAGCCCTACTCTCCTGTCAGGAACTTCTGAGAAGTGATTTAAATATGTCAACTAATTGGAGGGAATGTTACCCTGTGAGTTTCAGCAAAGTAATGAGTAGGTCTTCTTTCCATGGTTACAAATTAATAGGTGAGATTTCTGAGTGAGCACCTGTGTTAGAAAAGTGATTCCCCATGCACCCAGCACTGAAATAAAGTCATGCCTCCTTTCTCCCACTGAGCTGGCACCAGGGAGCCAAAGCTCTGTGCTGCAGCTGGCCTGGGTGTGTGCAGAGCAGTGCAGCCTCCACAAAGCCCTTGGTTTCCCCACAAGTCATGGGGATTTGTTGCCAGCTGTGCCCAGCTGTGGCAGGAGAAAGAGCCCGCAGTGCAGTGGGCGCCGTGCCCTGCCCAGCCGGGACTCTCTGGCACAGAGGAGCAGCAGCACCAGCACCTTTCAACCCACTCCTGCCTTGGCCTCCCCTGGCACACAGAAGCCTCTGGAAATCAGCACCACCTGGTGCCTTCCCAGCTTGGAGCAGCTCCTGCTGCTGGGCACATCCTGCCACTTCTACTGCTCCCAAACAGGAATCAAGGCACAGGTGGAGACGGACATACAGAGAAGCCCTGGGCTTGTGCAATCAATGGGCAAATGCATGGGGGAATGTCTTAGGAATTATTTCAGCTCTTATGCCAATACTGCCTTCTCTCCTTTTCTCTCTTCGCATTTCCTGCTCTTTTCCCTCTCACATTTCCACTCCTTCCCCCTCTTGAGTCTCACAGTTTTCCTCTCATGTTTGCCTGCCAAGTTTTACTCATTTTCCCCACCCTTTTCAGCTCCTTTTCCTCACACTTGACCTCTCACACTTCCCCACCTTCCCACTGTTTCCTGCTCTTTTTTTCCTCATGTTTCTCACAATTTTCCCCTGACATATCCTGCCCTTTTCTCCCCTCATGTTTCTCTCCTTTCCTCAGTCATTTTTCTCCAAGTTTTCTCCTCAGGATTCTCACTTTTGCCCTCATGATTCTAAACTTTTCCTCTGACATTTCTCATACTTTTCCCCTCACATTTATCATTCTTTCCCCCTCATGTTCCTTATAATTTTCTCTCACATTTTGTGGCCTTTTTTCACTCCTGTTTTCTGACACTTTTCCTGTCAGACTTCCCACCCTTTTTTTCCCCCTTCTTGTTTTCTGCCTTTCTCTGCCCTCTGGTTTCTCACTCTTTTCCCCTCAGGATTCTCACAATGTTCCCCTCACATTTGCTGCCTGTTTCTCTCTCTCTGCCAGTAAAGTTTCTCACTCTCTTCTCTTCACATTTCTCTCCATTTCCCCCTATATTTTTCACCCTTTCCCACTCATATTTCTTAGAATTTTCCCATTGTATTTCCTGCCTTTTCCTCGTCTCACCTTCCTCTCCTATTTTCACTCACATTTCTCACCATTTTCCCCTCAGTTTTCTCACCCTTTCCCACACAGGTTTCCTACCCTTTTCTTCCCTCACACTTCTCTCCTTTTTCCACTCCCATTTCTCACACTTGTCACCTCACAATTTCTGCCTTTTTCCCCTCACATTTCTTAACCCACTGGTTCCTGTCAGTGACTGCTCCTCTTCAGTAGTGGATGGGCTTCTCTTGTTTTTCCCTGCAATCCCCTACTCCAAAGAACGGGTGCCAGAGCAGCGCTCCAAGGAGCCCCTGCCTGTGCGTCTGCTGAACAGAATGGCCGTGCTCAGCTTGAAGAGTCTCATGGAGAACAACCTAAAGTGCACTGGGCTTCCTGCTGCAGTTTTGGTTTGTATTTCAGTTCTCTGTAGTCTTCATGGTGTTCTAAAGAAATAGGTCCCCTGAGGGATACACATTGCGGGTGAGCAGCCACTGCACCATCCGCCTCAAGCAGATCCATCTCCGTTTTCATCCCCTCACAGTCACTGTGACTCCTGCCTGGACCAAACCACTTGTGATGCTTCTTGATGCTAAACAAAGTCCATCTGCACAGGAAATGCTTTTGGCCCT
This sequence comes from Zosterops lateralis, assembly GCF_965231275.1. Classification (NCBI taxonomy): domain Eukaryota; kingdom Metazoa; phylum Chordata; class Aves; order Passeriformes; family Zosteropidae; genus Zosterops; species Zosterops lateralis. Next base: position 3,709,873 of record NC_139783.1, read on the forward strand.
CTTTTGAAGAAACAATAAAAGCCTTTATTTTAAAATGTTCAGTCTCCAGAGATTTTTTCCTATTTTCACCAATTTGAATTGCCTTGACATCAAAATACTGCCAGCTGACATTCCAAACTGGCTGGTCTATGTTTGTGTGCACAGAACAAATGTGCCACATCGTGCCCATTTCCCGGGTGTCTGTTAATGTCCTGTTCAACAAAGGGCTGAAGGGAAGGACTCTTGCTGCCCCGCGCGGCTCCGGGGCTGGAGCTGGGCTGGCAGGGGCCGCAGACCATGCTGGGAGGCCCCGCCTCAGCCCCATCCGCCATCGTGTGTGTGTCTGCCTCAGCCCCATCCGCCATCTTGTGTGTGTCTGCCTCAGCCCCATCCGCCATCTTGTGTGTGTGTGTCTGCCTCAGCCCCATCCGCCATCTTGTGTGTGGCTGCCTCAGCCCCATCTGCCATCTTGTGCATCAACCCAGTCCAGCTCTGAAGTGAATGTGTTGCTGTTTTGTCAGCAGTCAAGGTCAGCACCAAAAACACCAACACCAGCAGGACAGTCTACAGGGAATGGCACAGGTTTGGCTTAAAGCAGCCTGTCCTAACTTGTCACTGTCCTTTACCCATGAACAAGTCCCCAGGGCCACACACAGCAAATGTCCAACAGCAGCTCCATCAGCCACTTCCTCCTGCTGGCATTGGCAGACACGAGGCAGCTGCAGCTCCTGCACTTTTGCCTCTTCCTGGGCATCTCCCTGGCTGCCCTCCTGGCCAACGGCCTCGTCATCAGCGCCTCAGCCTGCGGCCACCACCTGCACAGCCCCATGTTCTTCTTCCTGCTCCACCTGGCCCTCAGTGACCTGGGCTGCATCTGCACCACTGTCCCCAAAGCCATGCACAATTCCCTCTGGGACACCAGGAACATCTCCTACACAGCATGTGCTGCTCAGCTCTTTTTCTTTATGTTTTTCATCACAGCAGAATTTTCCCTCTTGACCATCATGTGCTACGATCGCTACGTGTCCATCTGCAAACCCCTGCACTAGGGGACCCTCCTGGGCAGCAGAGCTTGTGCCCACATGGCAGCAGCTGCCTGGGCCAGTGCCTTTCTCTATTCACTGCTGCACACAGCCAATACATTTTCCCTGCCCCTGTGCCATGGCAATGCCCTGGGCCAGTTCTTCTGTGAAATCCCCCAGATCCTCAAGCTCTCCTGCTCACACTCCGACCTCAGGGAACTTGGGCTCATTGCTGTTAGTGCCTGTCCATTTTTTGGCTGTTTTCTGTTCATTGTTTTCTCCTATGTGCAGATCTTCAGGGTTGTGCTGAGGATCCCCTCTGAGCAGGGACGGCACAAAGCCTTTTCCACCTGCCTCCCTCACCTGACCGTGGTCTCCCTGTTTGTGAGCACTGCCCTATTTGCCCGTCTGAAGCCCCTCTCCATCTCCTCCCCATCCCTCAATCTGGCCCTGTCAGTTCTGTACTCAGTGATGCCTCCAGCCCTGAACCCCCTCATCTACAGCCTGAGGAACCAGGAGCTCAAGGATGCCCTGAGGAAAATGATGCCTGGATCTTTTCAGAAGCAATAAACTCCCTCTTTCCTGCTCCAGAGGCTTCAGAATACAACTCTTCACAGTCTCAGACATTTTTTCCTATTTGTATATTTTTTCATTGGGACCTTTCCTGTTTCTTTTTCTCGTGTTACTACTTTGTGATATCACATCCCATTTTCTGATGTCACAGACTCACCTTCTATGAAGTCACAGCTAGCTCTGTGATGTCACAACCCATTCAATGATGTCACACTACTCACTCAGTGATGTCATGCAGCCACCCTGGAATGTCACAGCCCAATCTATGACTTCACAGCCCTATGATGTCATATAGCCACAGCAAAATGTCACATCCTGCTCTGCAATGTCACACACTCCCCTGTGATGCTGTAGCTGCTCAATGACCTCACACAACAAACTCTGTGATGTCATAGCCCAATCTGTGACCTCACACAACCCACTCTCTGCTGTCACAGAGCCCCTTTGTGACATCACAGCTGCTCTGTGGCTCTGTGACATGGATTAGAGCAGATTTTGGCCATTGTAGCTCCAATTTTCCTCGGATTTCTTTCTCTGTGTATCCCAACCCTTTTTCTAGCTTTTCCCCAGAAATCCCAGGAATCTCCCAGAGCTTGGGGACATTTTTGGGTGTTGAAGTGCAGATTTTGGGTATTTTAGTGCAGATTTTGGATGTTTAGGTGCAGATTTTGGGGCTCTTGGGCCACTTCCCATGCAATTTTAGAGCAGATTTTGGCCATTTTACAGCCAGATTTTCCACAGATTTTTTTTTTGACTAGTCATTCCCAGCCATTTTTCCCAAGTTTTCCCCCAGAAATTCCAAGAATCTCCTTAGGTTTGCTACCATATCTGGGTGTTTTTTTTCAGATTTTGTGTGTTTAATACAGAGTTTGGGGCTCCTGGAGCCAGTCTGCATTAAATATCTATTGTGAATTTAAGGGATTTTTCAAGGAGCTCTACGAGGCTCCTGTACTAGATTATTGTGCTGTCTTTTACTGAGCTCCCTGATAATGGTTCTGTTGATCAGTGAAGAGGATTTCACACTGAGGGGCAACAGTGCAGCCTGCTCAGTGGCCCAGCAGCCTCTGGGGGAAAAGCCTTTTCCTGAGATTCAACCCAAAGCTGCCCCGAGTCAGCTCCAGCCGTTCCCTGCAGTCCTGTCCCTGGGCCCCAGAGGGAAGAGGTTCCCACAGCCCCCAGCCAGGGACCCGCTGCCAAGGCTGTTGCCAGGGCAGCCAGGGCTGGCACCAGCTGTGATGCTCGGTTTCCCCGGGCCGGGCTTTAGGAATGGGATTCCCCAATTTCCTGATCCCGCTAAAACCGTGCCGCCCCTCACTGCCCTCCAGCCTCCCACTGAAAGTAAAAAAGGCAAAGACTCCAGGCTTGGATAAGAACAATTTACTGGGCACCGCAACAAGAAAAGGAACAAACAGGAACAGAAACAACAGTGATAAGAGAAGGGGATAACACAAACTATATACAGGGAAATTACAACCAATTACCAACTGGCTCACCCAGCAACGTACTTTATCCTGCATGGGAAGGACACCCTTCTCCTTGGGGGAGAGAGAGAGTCCCTTCCCTGACCCCAGCAATGACCTGATATGGGATCAAATACAATGACAGGGCCATGGCCAGACCATGACGTTCTTCAATCCCACCTCACATCATTGCCAGGGGCAGGGAAAGGGACAGGTTTCCTCCCAGCATGGATCACAGGGAATGTGGGTCACCAGGGTTCTTCCCAATGTGAGTCCTCTGATAGGGGATGAGGTTGGAGACTCAAATTATGCTCTTCCCACAGTCAGGACACTCACAGGGCTTCCCTTACAGGTGACTCCGTTGATGCTTGGTCAAGTGAGAGCTCTGAGTGAAGCTCTTCTCACACTGAGGACACTCGTGGGGCCTCTCCCCAGTGTGGATGCGCCGGTGGGTGACGAGGTTGGAGTTTTGCTTGAAACCCTTCCCACAGTCGGGGCAGCGGAAGGGCCTCTCCTCTGTGTGAATCCGCTGGTGCTTGAGGAGATCTGAGCTGGTCTTAAACTTCTTCCCACACTCAGAACACTCATAGGGCCTCTCCCCAGTGTGGCTCATTTGGTGGATGATCAGCTGGGACCTCTGGTTGAAGCCCTTCCCACATTCCCCACACTTGTGTGGCCTTTCTTCAGCGTGGGTGTTCTGGTGGCAGATCAGATTGGAGCGCTGGCTGAAGCTCTTCCCACACTGCACACACTTGTAGGGCTGTTCCCTGGTGTGGATCCTCTGGTGGCTGATCAGGTGGGAGCTTGTGCTGAAGCTCATCCCACATTCCCCACACTTGTGGGGCCTCTCCCCAGTGTGGATGCGCCGGTGGGTGACGAGGCTGGAGTTGTGCTTGAAGCCCTTCCTGCAGTCGGGGCAGCGGAAGGGCCTCTCATCAATGTGAATTTGCTGGTGCCTCAGGAGATTGGAGCTGGTGTGAAACCTCTTCCCACACTGGGGACACTCGTAGGGCCTCTCCCCAGTGTGGATCCTCTGGTGTCTGATCAGTTGGGACCTGCAGCTGAAGCTCTTCCCACACTCCAAGCACTTGTGGGGCTTCTCCCCATCATGAAGCTGCTCATGGACCAGCTCAGAGCCCTGGCTGAAGCTCTGTCCACCTTCCTGGAATTGGGTGGGTCTTTCCTCCTCAGAGCCCCCTGGGATGGGTTTGGAGGCCCTCCTCCTGCGGGATCTCTGCGGCTTTTCCTCCCTGTTGGATTCTTGTGCTGTGGATCCGCTCAAAACAGCCTCTTCCACGAGGTTCTGCTGTGTGGATTTGTCCTCCCTGGTCTCCATCCTCAGCTTCTTGTCTGGAGGAGGAAGGACAAGGAGAGGATGAGATTTGCCTCCGTGCCAGAGGGAAGGGGAAGGAGTTTCCCCCCAGTCTATCCCCGGCATGAAGGCGTTGGCAGCAGGGTTGTCCTGCAGCCAGGGGCCATGATGGGCTGGGAGATGGAGCAGGAGAGAGGGGGAAAGGGGCACTGACTTCCTTCTCACCTGCCTGGCTCTCCCGGGGCATCTTCCAGTTCCTTGCAGCCTAAACTTAAAAATTAAGAATTAAAACTAAAAATGCAGTAGTAAAAAAAACCCCCAAAACAACAGACAGAGTCAGAATACAACCTGACACCCAGTTAGGGGTGTTGGTAGCAGTCCAATCAAACTGGTGCGGCAGTCCTCCTGGAGTTACACTTGTGGTTTTCTTGAAGCAAAGATCTTGTAGAAGGGTGTAGTTTTCCTCTGAAAATCCAGTGATGGTGCAGATGGGTCCAGTGCTCCTCTGGGAATCCAGTGGAAACAGGCTGCTTCTGGTGTGGTAAATATCAGATTATATCCAGGTAGGAATGCTTGGCTCCTCCCTGTGGGTGAAGCATCTCCCAATGGGATGATGTTATTTTATCAGTCATGCAGTGAACATCAATGGCCCATTAACAGAAGATAAGCCCCTGGAGGGAGGATGGGTTGTGGAAGAGATAAAGAACACTGCCCCACCTGGTTTTAACAACTGGCCTATTAACAGAAAATAATCCCTGGAAATATGAGGTATGGGCCATGGAAGAGATAAAGAATACTGCCCCACCTGGTTCTCACAGATGGCAATAGAATACATTGTTTTGGTTCCATCTTGGATTGCATTCTCAGAATGGGCTCCAGGCTCCTTGCCCAGGCTCTCTCCAGAAGACGCCCAGGCCAACGCTCAGCACAGAAAAGCCCCGGGAGCAGCCCCAGGCTGGCCCTGGGCAGGCTGGGGGCAAACAGCAGGGCTGGGGCTCTGCAAGGGCCCTGGGGGAGACGGGAAGGAGCAGCAGAGCAGGGGCTGATCCATCCCCACTGCGCTGGACACCCCAGGGCAGCGTCCCAGAGCGTCCTCATGCACCTGCCAACAACATCCCCCCTGGGCAGCCCTGGCCTCTCCCCCAGCTCACACAGGGGCCGCATCCTTGCAGGCACAGACACGGCAGCACTGCCTCAGGAGCCCCTGTTTGCACTGCCCAGAGCAGGCCTCAGCACCCCCATACTGTTGGTGTGCGGAGATGAACCTGAGGGAGCACAAATGCCATCAGCCCCTGGGGCCAGGAAGGGCTGGGCCACAGCAGGGAAACCACTCAGCTTTGGCGTGGCCTCTCAAGTCACACAGAGAGTTTGTTCCCATCAGCTCTGAGTTTCCTGTGCCTCTGCAGACGTTGTCGCTCAGAGCCAGGGCTGCCTGGCAGCCACCCCCAAACTGCCCTCAACATTTCCTTTGCTTCACCTTGGCTTTCTTTACCTTTCCCTGGAAAATATTTCTTCCTGTGACCTTCCCTTGTTCCCTCCCCTGCAAACAGCCCATCCCTGGTTGTCCTTTCCTCTCTGGCCCCACTCCCCATTGCAGTTCCTGAGTTGGCACCATGGGAACGTCCCTTGGGGAGCAGGATCATCCTCCAAGGGCTTCAGGAATTGTCTGCAGGCTCCTGCAGTGCCTGGGGCTGCTCCCTTGCCAGAGGCATCCCAGGCCAGGGGGGCACATCTGGGCTGCTGTGTCTGGCTGTGGGGCTCCTGTTGTGGGCCATGAGGAGGAGCTGCAGAGGCTCTGCAGGACTGACAGGATGGGCTTTGGGGCTGTCAGGAGAAGCTGAGGGACCTGGGCTGCTGCACCGTCTGAAGAGGAGGCCCAGGCCTCATCCTGACACTGCTGCAAGGCTGCTTTCAGAGAATCACACAATCAGCAAGGCTGGAAATGACCTTGGACATCATCAAGTCCAAGCTGTGCCCTGACACTGCCTTGTCTCCCCTGAGCCTCCTCTTGTCCAGGAGAAAGAAGCCCAGCTCCCTCAGCTGCTCCTCACAGGACCTGTGTTCCAGAGCCCTCCCCAGCCTTGTTCCCTTCTCTGGACACGCTCCAGCCCCTCCATGTTGTTCCTAAATTGGGGGGCCCAGAACTGGACACAGCACTCGAGGTGCTGCCTCAAGCAGTGCCCAGCACAGGGGAAGAATCTCTGCCCTGCTCCTGCTGGCCACACTGTTCCTGATCCATAGGAGTGCCAGGGCTTGGATGAGGGACATGGTGGGCAGGGCCTGGGGACAAAGTCGAATTTCTGTCAGCCATGAAGGGTGTCTTGGGATTTCTAATAAAAATAAATGAAAAAGTTTATTCTATTCCATCTTTTGGAACCTGGTTGGGGAGGTGTTTTTTCTTTATCTGTTGTATCTCCAGGAGGGAGGGTGCAAGTGCCTTTCTGATAACAAGCCAGCTGTTAAAACCGGGTGGGGCATTGATTCTTATCTCTGTTCACCCTCCCATTCCCTCCATGGGGATCTCTTCTGTTAATGGGCCATTACAGCTCAGCAATGACAGTTAAAAAATTTTTTTGGGGTATTTTTGAATTGTTTTGGTAACAGTGTAGGGATATTTAGGAATTATTTGGGAATGTTCTTGGGAGTATTTTGGGGACATTTTGAGAAGATTCTGGAAATATTTTAGGAACATTTTGGAGACATTTTAGAAACATTCTGTGAATATTTTGGGGGCAATTAGGAATATTTTGGGGATATTTTGATGAAGTTGTTGGCATATTTCAGGGACATTTTGGGAATGTTTTGGGAACACCCCAGCAATATTTCGGGAACATTTGAGACATATTCCAGGGATATTTTGAGGATATTTTGGGGATGTTTTGAGAAGATTCTGGGAATATTTTGGGAATATTTCAGGGGCATTTATGAACCAGTTCACGCACATTATTGGGATTTTTTGGGAAACATTTCAAGGACATTTTAGATACACTCCATGAACACTTGTGGGAATTTTTTGGGAATATTTCAAGGGATTTTAGAAACATGCCATGCACATTTTTGGGAATATTCTGGGGACAGCTTGGGGAATTAGAGTATCATTCCCCACACATTTTTTGGAATTTTTCTGGAATATTTCGGGGACATTTTAGGCACCCTCGCTGCAGAACTTTGGGAATTTTTTGGGAAACATTTCTGGGGAATTTTCTCTCACCTGTCTCCAAATTACCCCAAAATATCCACAAAATTACACAAAAATTACCACAAAATTCCCCAAAATATGTACTCACAAAATGCCAAATTTACCACAAAACATCCTCCAAACTTCTCCCAAAATTACACCAAAATTAGCCCAAAATATCTTGAAAATATCCCTAGAATTACCCCAAACATCCACAAAATACCCCAAAATATCCAAAAAATTACACCACGAACCTCAAATTACCTCAAAACATCCCCAAAATTACCCCAAATTAACCCAAAAAATCTCAGCAAAATTATCTCAGACCAAAATTAGCTCAAAATAGTCCCAAAATATTGCCAAAATTACCCCAAAATATTCCTCAAATTTACTCCAAAATTTTTTGAAAATAACCCCCAAACATCTCCTAAGTTACCCAAGGGGGTCTGGGAGGTGGGGGGAAAGAGAGGAGGAGGGGCAAAAATAGGTCTGGGGTGTCACAGGGGGATTTTGGGGGGTTCTGAAGGTTCCAAAATGGGTCTGGGGGTGTCCCAGGGGGGTCCTGGAGCATCCCCAAATGGGCCTTGGGTCTCTGGGTGTCCCCAAATGGGTCTGGGGATTCCCAAGTGTGTCCCACCCAAGTGTCCTCACATGGGTCTGGGACAGAGTCCCAAGGGGTTCCAGAGAGGTTTTGGGAGTCCCCAAATGGGCCAGGGGTCTCAGAGGGTCCTCAAATGGATGTGGGGGTGTCCCAAGGGGGTCTCTAAGGAAATTGGGGGTGTCCCAAAGGGCTCCCCAAATGGGTGTGGGGGGGTCCCAGGTACCCCCAAAGGGTCTGGGGTGTCAGGAGTGCCCCAAATGCGTCTGGGGGAATCCCAGGGGAGTCTTGGGGGTCTCAAGTGTCTCCAAAAGAATCTGGGGTCCCCACGAGGTACCCCAAATGGGTCTGGAGGTGTCCCAAGGAGGGCCTAGAAAAGTTTGGGGGGGTCCCAAGAGGGTTTTGGGGGGGATCCCAGTGAGGTTTTGGGACTCCCCAAATGGGTCTGGGGGTTCCCAAGTGTCCCCAAAAGAGTCTGGGGTCTCCCAAAGAGATTTCAGGGGCTCCCAGGTGTGTCCCAGGTGTCCCCAAAAGGCTCTGGGGTCTCCCCCCCTTTACCTTGGGTCCCCTGGGCAGAGGCTTGGGCAGGATCTTTCAATCACTTGCTACACTTGGGACTTGGCCCCTGCTTGACAAAAAGGCTGATGGAGCTCACAGGCTCCTTCCGGAGAGCAGCTGGCCCTGCAGGATTCCTCTGTGCAGGAGAGTTCCTGCAGTCACAGACTTGCTTTTGATAAATATCATGGCCTGAGCATGGAGTTGGCTTTTTCCCTGCAGTGAATTTAATATTCTGGGTTCGTTTTCCAAAACTCTCTGTCAGAGAGGGCTCACTGAAATGATTTCTCTGCTCCCAAGACATGCAAATTACTTTCTTTTGACATTTTTTTACCCTTTTCCCTCTTTGTTGTTTATACAAGAGTTTGGTTTTCACTGTTGAGCTGCAGGCTATCCCAAAATACGCCAGGACTTTGGAGGAGTGGTTTTATGGAGATGATGGCTCTGGGCTGGGAGCCACACTTCCCAGCTCTGGCCCCAACTTTAGTACCTGCTCTACAGAAATCAACGTTTCCCAAACAGACACCTTGGGTTTGGAGTTGCCCAACTTGAGGCCATCAAATGCTGCTCTTCAGAGCCTGCACATCTTCCCCCTAAAATCAGATGGAGATAAATGGGTCAAATCTTTCCAAGAATCTCTTTGAACACAGCACCTCAAAATAGAAAGCCTTACTTTCCCTAAGAGAATCTATTTCCAACTAATACCTCTTTCCCACAATGAAAATAATCTGATGATCTATAAAAAGCAGTTTTTTGTCCAAAGTATTGCCCTTTAAATTTTATCAGCACTACCACTGATAAGAAAAAGATAAGATAAGAGATAAGAAAAAGTTCAAAAGGAATGACTGTAAATTTGCTGAGTCATCATGGAGTCAAAAGAACTGGAACCAGATTTGGGGTGAACGAATGGGGCATTAAACTTCCAAATAAATTTTTGCTGAAAAACAGACTTTCACCTTAAAATACAATTATTTAAAAAAAACAAACCCAAAACAACAACAACAACAACAACAACAACAACAAAACTAAAGGAAGGGAAAATTGACAAAATTAAGACCTGCAAAACTATCAATGACTCTGCTGACTGAGCTCTCCATTTGATCTATCCTTTAAGTTATTTTCCCAAAGGATCAGCACAGAGCCTGCCAGCAGCAGTAACCTCCTGTGACACACAAAATTATGTTGCAATCAGGAATTCTTTCAAGGGCTGCAGCCCAAGCACGTACGTGGTTTCAAAGGAAACAGTGCAATTCAACTACCTACAGGCACTAAACAGAGCTGTGGGGTTTTAATTGTGGGACACCTTGACGGCAGGAATAAGACTTTTCTTACATGAAAGGAGATGGAAAAGAGGATACTGTTTAAAAAATGCTGATGAGTACTTTGAGAGATCAAGTGCTAAGTGACTGTGGTATTTGACACCTTTAAATTACCTATACCCCCTTTCAGATAATCTGGAAAATCTTTGAGGCTGATTATGGGCTGTGATAAATTTATTTGAATTACACTTTTCAGACATTAAGCATTTATAAAATACTGATAAAAGTCATGTAATGTAAACAGTATCGAAGAAGAAAACTGCAAAATCATCAGAGACAAGCATATGCCCCTGCAGAAGACTGGCAAAGTTCTCAAAGGTGAAAAACTTTACTGACATGGGAAGAAAAAAAAAAACCTAATTCAATTTTACACTCTTGAATGGTTCAAATTCAAAATTCAGAGCATAGGTTGGAAAATCCACCAAGAAAGTCTGCTCTAGTAAAACTCCTGGAGTTCAACAAGCACCTAGAGACTTTCAGCAATCCATCCACAGGTTTTGAAAACCAATCCACAGGGACTGAGAAATCCAGAGACAAGTCTGTTCCAGGGTCTTTGCAGCCTTTGCTGTGAAATCCATGGCCAGCCCCAAGGCCCTGCAAGACCCAGTTATCAACCATCTAAACTTCACACCCTCAACTTGCAGCTGCTCATTTCCCCAGAAACTGAGTTCATTTCTCTTCAGTGCATGCACAGATAGCCATGGCAATGAAGCATAAAAGAGAAGAATATCTCCCAAGGACCGTCAGACAAGTAAAAACCACTACAAAATTCCAACACTACAACATTTGTATTTTTAATATCCCTAGTAAAGAACTGCTATACCTATCCCCAAAATCTTTGCCTAAAAGCCCTTTAATTGCAAATTTACAATAATTTGTAAAAGGGGAGAGGGGGTTACATTCCAAGGGAGACTCCGGTCTTCCTTGGCAGATCCCTGTCTATTCAAACCAAAACAGAGCCCAAGTTCCCTGAAGTAGGAGTTGGAGAAGGAGAGTATTGGAGGTTCCGTTTGATCCTTTTTTTTTACTGATTTTTTCTCCGTAAGTTGGTGGGAGACTAAGCACTGAGTGATTATGGATGCTTGACCAAAATACAGAGGTGGCCAAAAGTCAGGAGGGGGAGATAACGTGAGTTTTGGGGCAGGAAAAAGGACAGGGCTGGGGGCAGCTTCTCTCTCTTGCTCTCGGTGTCGGGGAGAGGACAGCCAGGCTGCTGCTTGCTGTGGGAGGAGTTTGCTGCCACCACCAAAGTGCAGTCCTGTGAAATCTGCCAACCCCTGCTCATGTGCCCAGGAATTCTGAGCTCGTCTCCCCCTGCCCTGCTGGCCCAGCCCCATCCCGCTGCCGCCGTTTCTTCGGCGCTGCCTTGAGGCTTTTTGCTGCTCTGTGACCCCACACTGCCCTGCCCTGCTGGGACATCCCTGCCATTCCAGCTGCCACTGCACAGCTTCTGATCCCATCCACCAGCCTGGGATTTTTTCCACTCTTCCAGCTTGGTGCTCTCAGGGTCCCAAGAGATTGGACTGCCCCGGGCTTTGTGAAACAATGCCTCCCAAGGTTCCTGGTTGTGTTTGCTATTAATGCTGCACTTGTTGTTGTTTGTTTGCCTTGTTATATATACTAGTAAAGAACTGTTCTTCCTAACCTCATCCCTCTGCCTGAAAGCCCCTTTCCTCTTCTAAATTATAATAATTTGGAGGGAGGGGGTTTGAATTCTCCATTTCTAGGGAGGCCCTGCCCCTCCCCAGCAGATCCCTGTCTTTCAAACGAAGATAGCCTTTCATGTGTCCCCAGTACTCCTAGCATGCATCCTTGTAATTCCTTCCATCTGTTCATTTAGCACAGTCCTGGTGTTCTGTTAGGCCAGGAGACCTGTTAGAAACAACTGTGTAGTTCTTGGCTTTCACACTTATACCCTGGCTTTTGCAAATTATTTTGACAGACTGCAGTTTGTAATCTCTTTTAAACAGCTTTTGATATAGTCTAATTTGTCACCCTTTAGCAGTTAATACCCTAATCCCTGTGGAGATTGCATATTCCAGTGTGATAAATGTATTATAGTTTATGGTATTGCAAAATATTGAAATAGAGTATATTATAAAACTATAAATATATAGTATAAAGACAATATTCATAAACAAATATAAATACAAATATAAACAACAATAGAAATATACAATTTAATAGATTATTTAAATATTAAAAAATTAAAATCTGCTAACTATCTTTGCAGAAGTGACTATGGTTGGGAAATAATGACTGATGCCTGTATTTCTGTAACTGACTGACAATAGTGAAATGGCGAATGCTGATTGAAAGAAAAACGTTGGCTAAAATGTCTGGATGATAAGATAACATTGAAAAAAAACCCAGGCAAGTAACACAGAAAGAGCCAGGAGGAATCCACCACCGACCCTTTGGCCATCAATAACTGCCAAACCACAGACCAGGTGACCTCGAGAGGAAATAAAACACAAAAGTCTCAAAATCACATCTGCATTATGGCACATAATTTAGGAAGATGAGGTCAGGGGTCGAACTAAGCTAGAGAATTGCCAGAAAATGTGCACACAAAGGAATGTTTAAATGTGTATAGTCTTCATGAATATGCATTTGACCAATAGTCTTGGGTTACAATGCAAGATGGAACCAAAAGTTTGTATTCCATTCCCATCTGTTCAAACCAGGTGGGGCAGTGTTCTTTATCTCTTCCACAACCCATCCTCCCTCCAGGGCCTTATCTTCTGCTAATGGGCCATTGATGCTCACTGCATGACTGATAAAAGTAAATCATCCCATTGGGAGATGCTCCTCCCACAGGGAGGAGCCAAGCATTTCTACCTGGATATAAATAGACATTCCCCCCCATCAGAAACAGCCTGTTTCCACTGGATTCCCAGAGAAGGACCAGACCCATCTACACCACCACTGGACCTTCAGAGGAAAACTACACCTTTGCGAAGGATCATTGCTTCAAGACAACCACATCTGTCATTCCAGGAGGACTGCAGCCACGAACACCCTGACTAACTGGGTGTCAGGTTGTATTCTGACTCTGTCTGTTGTTTTGGGTTTTTTTACTACTGCATTTTTAGTTTAATTTTTAGTTTTTTAGTTTAGGCTGCAATGAAGAGGAAGATGCCCCGGGACAGCCAGGCAGGTGAGGAGGAAGTCAGTGCCCCTTTCCCCCTCTCTCCTGCTCCATCTCCCAGCCCAGCACGGCCCCCGGCTGCAGGACAACCCCACTGCCAACACTGTCCTGCTGGGGATGGACTGAGGGGATTTCCTTCCCCTTCCCTGTGGCACGGAGGCAAATGCCATTTTTTACTTGTCCTTCCTCCCGCAGACAAGAAGCTGAGGATGGAGACCAGGAAGGACAAACCCCCACAGCCAAACCTTGTGGAAGAGGCTGTTTTGAGTGTCTCCACAGCACAGGAATCTAATGGGGAGGAAAAGCCCCAGAGATCCTGCAGGAGGAGGGGCTCCAAACCCATCACAGGGGGCTCTGAGGAGGAAAGACCCACCCAATTCCAAGAAGGTGGACAGAGCTTCAGCTGGGGCTCTGAGCTGGTCCATGAGCAGCTTCATGATGGGGAGAAGCCCCACAAGTGCTTGGAGTGTGGGAAGAGCTTCAACTGGAGGACCCACCTGATCAGACACCAGCGGATCCACACTGGGGAGAGGCCCTACGAGTGTCCCCAGTGTGGGAAGAGGTTTCAGAGGAGCTCCAATCTCCTCTCACACCAGCGCATTCACACTGATGAGAGGCCCTTCCACTGCCCCGACTGCAGGAAGGGCTTCAAGCACAACTCCACCCTCGTCAACCACCGGCGAATCCACACTGGGGAGAGGCCCTACGAGTGTCCCCAGTGTGGGAAGAGCTTCACCCAGTGCTGTAACTTGACAAGACACCAACGGAAGCACCGGTAAGGGAAGCCCTGAGAGTGTCCCGACTGTGGGAAGAGGAGGAGTGAGTCTCCAACCTCATCCTCCAATAATTGACCCACATTGGGCAGAACCCTGGAGACCCACATTCACTGTGAGCCACATTGGGAAGACACCTGTCCCTTTCCCTGCCCCTGGCAATGTTGAGAGGTGAGACTGAAGAATGTCAGGGACTGGCCATGGCCCCTTCACTCTATTTGATCCCATATGAGGTCATTGCCACAGCCAGGAAAGGGACTCCCTCTCTCTCCCCCAAGGAGAAGGGTGTCCTTTCAAGGCAGGAGAAAACACGTAGCTGGGAAGAGCCAATAGGTGTTTTTGTAGTTTTCCCTCTGTATAGTTTGTCTTATCCCTTCTGTTATCACTATTGTTTCTATTCCTGTTTGTTCCTTATCTTGTTGTTGTTGCCAGTAAATTCCTCTTCTCCCAGCCTGAGGTCTTTGCCTTTTCTACTTTCAGTGGGAGGCTGGAGGGCAGCCAGGGGCGGCACGGTTTTAGCAGGAGCAGGAAATTGGGGAATCCCATTCCTAAAGCCCGGCCCGGGGAAACCGAGCATCACAGCTGGTGCCAGCCCTGGCTGCCCTGGCAACAGCCTTGGGAGCGGGTCCCTGGCTGGGGCTGTGGGAACCTCTTCCCTCTGGGGCCCAGGGACAGGACTGCAGGGAACGGCTGGAGCTGACTCGGGGCAGCTTTGGCTTGGATCTCAGGAAAAGATTTTTCCCCCAGAGGCTGCTGGGCCGCTCAACAGGCTCCCAGGGAAGGCTCACAGCTCCAGGGCTCTCTGAGCTCCAGCAGCCTTTGGACAGCGCTGCCAGGCCCAGGCTGGGATTGTTGGGCTGTCCTGTGCAGGGCCAGCAGTTGCACTCCAGGATCCTGATGGCTCCCTCCCAACTCAGCCCATTCTGGGATCCCTTCTGGCATCCCCTGGCCCTGGCCATGGGACTGCAAATGGTTGCCATGGCAAGGGAGTCTGGCCCCATGCCTGAGCTGGGATGCTCAAGAGCCCTGTGGGCAGAGGCAGTCCCAGCCATGCCATGGGCACATCCCAGGGCACCTTGGGCTGCAAAGGCACCCATCTGTCACAGGCACTCACGGGGGCTCCACGGTGACACCCCAGGAGTGCCCAGGCTGCCAAAGAGCCGCGATGTCCCAGACACTCCCAGGGCTTCCTGTCCTGGGCACAGTGGGAGCTTCAGGCAAAAGCTTCATTTCTTCATTGGAGAATCTCCTGCTGCATCCTGAGGTGGAGAAATGACCCACTATGGATCCTCAAACCCCTCCAAGATTCCTAGACTTTTAAAATTCCACCTAAGAAAAAAAACTTAAAGTGGCTGGATCCAATCCTAGCCCCAGACTTTGTCAAAAGTTTATGTGTTAAAGATAGGGCAGGTGGAATTCAACCAAAATGAATTTTGTCCTACGGGAGAAACAATGGAATACTAGATACATTTTATAAATATAGCTATGACTGATTCAGATCTGGATTTGACAGAAAGATTCATTTACACCACAGAGTCAATAAAAAAAGAGCGTAATTTACTCCACATATAGGAGCTATAACAATTATTAGAACATACAGACCTAGGAAGCAATTTTTAAGAAAACAGGACCCTGTTGGGGCTTTTTGAGGCCATTGCAGGCAGAGCCTCCTGCTCCAGCAGGAACTGCCTTTCCTGTGCCAGGCCCAGGGCAGATCCCGCTGCAGGAAAAGCCCCAGGCCAGCCCCAAGACAGGGAAGGGCTCGGGCACAAGTGCAGAGTGCCGTGCTGGGAGCTGTGCCAGGGAGAGCCTGAGGCACCAAAGGCACCTTGGCAGCAGCAGCTGCTTCCAGGCCATGGCCACAAGCCTCCCTTGGCAACCCGGCCTGGTGGCCACCACTGCAGAGCTGCTGCTTCAGGGCTCATTTCTGCCTGGCCTCTGCCCCAGCCCACAGAGTGTCACCTCAGCCCTGACTCTGGCACAGCTGCTGGGCCTGAGCCCTGCAGAGCCTAAAGGTCACCTGTGCCCCCCTGGCTCTGGCAGCCCCTGGGGCAGGGGGGAAAGGCCAGAGCAGGGGCTGCCTTTGGCTGCTGGATGTGGGCTCCAGCAGAGACAAGGAGGAGTCAGGGGAGTGGATGGAGGGCAGTGAGCAGCCCCTTGTCCCCGTGCAGTCCTGGAATGGTTTGGATGGGAAGAGCTCTGCAGTGCTCATCTCATCCAAACCCCTGCCATGAGCAGGGACATCTTTCAGCAGATCAGGTTGTTTAGAGCCCTGTCCCAGCTGGACTGGAATGTTTCCAGGGATGGGACATTGTCCACCTCCCTGGGAACCTGTCCTGGTGGATCACCAACCTCACCATCAAAAAATTCCTCCTTATCTCTCCTTATCTGAACTTCCCTTCCTTTAGTTTAAAAACACCACACTTTGTCCTTTTGGGACAGGCCCTACTAAAACCTTTATCCCCTATTGCATTCCAAATGAGCTGAGTTTCCATGGCAATGGCCAGGCCAGGTGACCCAGGTGTGGTGTCCCAGGGAGGGCTGCCATGGAAACAGTGGCCAGCCCTGACCCTTTCTGTCTGCCTGAGCTGCCTTTGGCCCTGGCAGTGGCGTTTGCTGCTGGTCCCGCGGCGCCTGAGCAGCCAGCGCGGCACAGGACAGGTGGCCATGGCACAGCCCCCAGCAAGGGATCCCCTCTGCCTCTGGGCACTGACACCAGCCCTGAGCAAGGGGCCCAGGCAGTGGGCTCAGGGCAGTGCTCGTGGCCACAGCCCCTTGCCATGGCCCAGGCCAGCTGGGCATGATGATCCACCCTCACTCCTGGCCCAGGCCAGCCTTGCACTGCCCTTCCCCACTGCCTGTCTGCACACAAGCACTTCCAGGCCTCTCTGCATTGCCCTTGCCCTCACTCTGGGCTCACTCACACACCTCCCAACAACCCACCTGCAGCTTGGAGCTGCAAGGAGTTCAAAGCTTGTCTGGCCTTCAGCAGTTGGTCTAATTCTGCCTTCAGCCAACTCTGGATTTGTGTTTCTTGCAGAACTTCCTGTGTGTCTAAATCATTCCTTGCATGGTTCTGCCTTGGGGAAGGGGAACCTCCTTGGTGACACCTTGGCCTTGGCACACACTTGAGGAGATTGTCTGTTTTCACTGGGGATACTCAGGAGTTTTAGATTGCTTAAAAAAATAAAAAAAGAAAAACCCTATGTTGGCTGAGTGCCGCCAGTTTTTCAAGCAAAGCAGGTCCCAGGTGAGTGAGGAGAGACAGGATGGGGTTTGGAAATGTACAGCAAGGTTGTCCACACTGGGCCAGAGCTCAAGGCACAGCTTCTCTGAGCAGGGCAGACCTCCTTGGGAGAGACTGTGGATCAATATCAGTCACTGAATGCGTCAGTCACCGCTTCTCTAAAGAGAACAGTAATAAAATACCTCCTTTCAAATAGAAATATGTATTTCTTTGAAGCTCTTGGAAACTTTTCTCCATAACTGCAGGAGGAAAACTTCCTAATGAACTGCACCAGAACAGAGGGAAATCAAGGCACAGCCATGGTTTGTCAGCACTTGTTTGATCCTAATGAGTCCCGTGGTGCATTTGGAGTTGAGCCCTGGAACCTCAGGGCCTGAGAGGAGATTGCACAAACCTTTCCAGGAGTCAAAGTCAGGAGAAATACCCAAAGTGTCTGGAAGCATTAATGGTTCCCCTTGAAGTCCATCCCCAACACAGACTCCTTATGGAGTCCTTGGAGGTGAGACTTGGAGGCCAGGATTGCACAAAAGCTTCTCAGAGATTCAGTGTGGGAGGGAAAATCCAAAGTACCTTAAACACCTTGAGTATCTCAAAGCATTAATGAGCCCCACTGAGTGTCAATGCAAAGCTCCCAAGGGACTCATTAAAGCAGATAATTGGAGGCCAACTATCACACACAGCACTCAGACTCAGTGTCAAAAAGTAGTTCCTTAATAAACTTTGAGTAGTGTGAAGTGCTAATGAGCCTCACTGAGTGTTGTTACTGACTCAGAATCCCAAGGGACTTGTTAAAGTAGATAATTGGGGCCATGATTGCACAAACCTCTCACAGAGTCAGTTTTAAAAGGGAAACTCCAAGTACCTTAAAATAACTAAAGTATCTTGAAGCATTAACGAGCCCCACTGAGTGTCATTACTGACAAACCCTCTCAAGGGACTAATTACAGCAGATAACTGGATAGCACAAACCTCTTAGAGATTCCAAGGCAAAAGCAAAACCCAAAGTCTTTTGAAAAACCTGTCACCACTGCCTGCAGTTCTCTGTTCTGCCTGGGGCCTGGGGACACTTTCTCTCTCCTGTCCCTCAGTGGGACCCATTGAAACTTCAGAAAACTTTGGAGCTGGATTCTGACTTGGAGCTCTTAAGTGGTTTCTTTATCTCCCTCTCAGGGACTGATGTTCAGGGCCTCAGCACAAGCCCCGAGAGGGTCATTAAAGTCCTTGTGCTGTGTCTGTGCTGTTGAGCTGGGCTGGGCTCCTGGCACAGAGGCAGCTCCTGGCAACCAAGAAGAGCTTAAAACCACATTTCTCTTGATGAGCAGCTCTTCTCCCAGCCCAGCAGGGCTGGGGCACTGCCTGCAGCCACCCTGGGCACAGCACACAGGCACAGAGAGCTTCAATCACTCAGGGCTGGGAAGGGGCTCAGAAGTGCCTGGGGGAGAATCACTCCCAGCCCTTGGCACAGGAACCTCTGGCTGCAGGACAATGCAGCTGCAGCTCCTGCAGTCCTCTCCTAAAGCTGGAACATGCCAATGCCTACAGACTCTGTGAGTACATTCTCTGCTTGTCTCCTGTGTAGAGCAGCCAGGGGTGCCCAGGGCTGTCCTGCAGAGCAGGGTCCTGCAGCCCAGGGCGCTGTGCTGGGGCAGGGACTCTGCTGCCTGCCAGGGACAGCTCTCAGCCAGCCCTGGGAGCTGCTCCCAGCACTGGGGGACAAGATCTGGGTGGAAGGAGACAGCTGGTAAGGCTTGGAAGTGTTCTCCTTGTGTAGTGAGGATGTTGCAGTGTTCAGGACTGTACTCAGAATTATATATAACTCCAGAAAATTTCCAAGTACGTTATTCAAGGAGCACAGCAAGGCAGGTGCTGCTAAAACAGGGAAATCCTGCATTTTAATCTACTACTTTGGATAGCCTTGATTGGAAATTGCACATATATATTCATCACTCAGTTCAGGGTTAGAAAAATAAAACTATTTTCTCTCAGATCCTACTAAACCAGGCAGTGACAGACATCAGCACAGGGCCCCTTGCAGGCAGCACCAGAATCACTTTTCCAGCCTCCTCAGGGTTGCTCTGAGGTTGCCATCAGAGCCTGCAGATCCAGAGCTGCCCCTGGGCAGTGCCTGAGCTGGGAGGGCTCTGCAGGGCAGAGCTGAGCCCCCAGGGCTGGGCTGGGCTCTGGCAGCACTGGCAGGGCCCAGCCCTGGGCACAGGGAAGCAGCTGCAGGCTGGGACAGCTCCAGGCAGCAGAGCCCTGGGCAGGCAGTGGGGGGAAAGTTCCACCAAGCTGTGCTGGGATATTGAAAGTCCTCTCCAAACTGAACTATCCCATGATTACTCTTTTTACAGATCCCCATACCAAGACACCACAAATGTCCAACAGCAGCTCCATCAGCCACTTCCTCCTGCTGCCATTGGCAGACACAAGGCAGCTGCAGCTCCTGCACTTCTGCCTCTTCCTGGGCATCTCCCTGGCTGCCCTCCTGGCCAACGGCCTCGTCATCAGCGCCGCAGCCTGCGGCCACCACCTGCACAGCCCCATGTTCTTCTTCCTGCTCCACCTGGCCCTCAGTGACCTGGGCTGCATCTGCACCACTGTCCCCAAAGCCATGCACAATTCCCTCTGGGACACCAGGGACATCTCCTACACAGGATGTGCTGCTCAGCTCTTTTTCTTTCTGTTCTTTATCACAGCAGAATTTTATCTCCTGACCATCATGTGCTACGACCGCTACGTGTCCATCTGCAAACCCCTGCACTACGGGACCCTCCTGGGCAGCAGAGCTTGTGCCCACATGGCAGCAGCTGCCTGGGCCAGTGCCTTTCTCAATGCTCTTTTGCAAACAGTCAATACATTTTCCCTGCCCCTGTGCCATGGCAATACCCTGGGCCAGTTCTTCTGTGAAATCCCCCAGATCCTCAAGCTCTCCTGTTCACGCTCCAACCTCAGGAAACTTGGGTTCATTGCAGTTAGTGCCTATTTAGCACTTGGGTGTTTTGTGTTCATTGTTTTCTCCTATGTGCAGATCTTCAGGGCTGTGCTGAGGATCCCCTCTGAGCAGGGACGGCACAAAGCCTTTTCCACCTGCCTCCCTCACCTGGCTGTGGTCTCCCTGTTTGTGAGCACTGCCCTGTTTGCTCATCTGAAGTTGCCCTCCAACTCCTTCCCATCCCTGGATCTGGCCCTGTCAGTTCTGTACTCGGTGGTGTCTCCAGCCCTGAACCCCCTCATCTACAGCCTGAGGAACCAGGAGCTTAAGGCTGCAGTGTGGAAACTGATGACTGGATGGTTTCAGAAACATTAAACTGCTGGCCTATTTCTGCAATTAATTTGTAATAAAAGTATTCTTTGATAATTCTTGTTGATTTCATTTTGGAGTTCCTCTTTGTTTGTTTTACTTCATAATTCTTAACCAGAAAGAAATGTCACTGTTTGTGCCATTTCTCATTTTATTTCTCTCGACCATCCCTGTGGCCACAGACTGTGTCAACGAGGGGCTGTACTCTTGGTGGCTTTAAAGGAACTCAAGGATATCCCAGCCAAGTTTTCAGCAGAGATGCCCCTTTTGTTCCCTTCTCTGCAGCTGCAGCAGCAATGTCTGTGTGCAGAGCTGGGGGCAGATCAGGGCTGGCACAGCAGCTGTGCCCAGGAGCAGCAGCCCTTGGTGCTGCCAGTGCTGCTGCCGTGGCCCTGCCCCGCTGCCCTCCTGGCCCTGGTGTTGCTGTAGGGCCTGAGGGCTCTCGGGGCCGGGCACAGGGCTGGGGGTGGCAGTGCCGGGGCTGCAGCAGGGACAGGCCATGGGCACTGCTGGGGCAGCGCTGACGCCTCGGGGCAGGGCCTGGGGGCTCCAGGCTCCTTGCCCAGGCTCTCTCCAGAAGACGCCCAGGCCAACGCTCAGCACAGAAAAGCCCCGGGAGCAGCCCCAGGCTGGCCCTGGGCAGGCTAGGGGCAAACAGCAGGGCTGGGGCTCTGCAAGGGCCCTGGGGGAGACAGGCAGGAGCAGCAGAGCAGGGGCTGATCCATCCCCACTGCGCTGGACATCCCAGGGCAGCGTCCCAGAGCGTCCTCATGCCCCTGCCAACAACATCCCCCCTGGGCAGCCCTGGCCTCTCCCCCAGCTCACACAGGGGCCGCATCCTTGCAGGCACAGACACGGCAGCACTGCCTCAGGAGCCCCTGTTTGCACTGCCCAGAGCAGGCCTCAGCACCCCCATGCTGTTGCTGTGGGGAGATGAACCTGAGGGAGCACAAATGCCATCAGCCCCTGGGGCCAGGAAGGGCTGGGCCACAGCAGGGAAACCACTCAGCTTTGGTGTGGCCTCTGTTGGAGTCAGCTGTTGGAGTCCAGGGCATCCCTCTGGGCACTCTGGATGGTCACAGACCTCAGTAGAGAGGCCTGGGACTCGAGAAAGAGAGTCTGGGGTCTGTGCAGTGGGGTTTTGCCTGGCACAGAGCCCAGGAAGACACAGTCTTTGATTTTGGTCCATGTGAAAAACATCAAACACAGAGAAGAATTGCAAGTCACAAATGTATGACAGACAGTAGTGTAGTTATCACCATGTAGAAGATTTTGTAGTTTAGCGTTTTTAGGATGTAGATGCAATGGGACAAGGTGGAGATTTTAGGGCGGTGCCCTGAGTTCTTCTTCTTCTCCCTTGGCATCCATCTTCTGGGGGCATGTTGGAATGATTATCACACAATTCTCCACTCCTGGCTGCAGCCTCTGGAGATTCATTCTCTGCATTCAGCCAGGCCTGCATTCCCTAACAACTCCAGATACCCTGTCATGTTTTCTTAGGGTAGAACAGTAACAATGAAAACCTCACCAATGGCACAACTCCTCAGCCCATCAGGAAAAAAAAGGACAAGTTCTAAGGTTCTCCAAATATTTGATCTGCTTTGCTGCAAGAGTTGTGCTGCACTTGTGGTGTGGAAAGCCAAGAGAAGCCGCAGTTGGTGCCACATCTTGTGACAGAAATTTGACCTCATTCTCCAGGGAAGGATCTTGAAAAGGGCAGACATGACTGTGAAGTAGATTGTGGGAAAATTGAAACAGATTTCCAGAAGTGAAATGAAAATGGAAAGAAACAATCCAAGATGTTTTCTGCCATGGATTTCTATGCTCCCCTTTTCCATGTTGTCCTACTTCTCCATCCCATTCATTCCAAATGGATCTCACCTCTAAGACCAATGACTTAGCCAGTTTTAGACACTGTAAAATACCATGAGCTACACACAGTTTGCCTTCCCCTGTTCTTGTTGGAAAGCAATGCTGGAGCCACAAGTGCAGGGCTTGGGACAGGCATGAATCCTCCAGGCAGGGAATGTGCCCTGACAGTGTGTGAGCCTGAGCAGGGCCAATGGCCAGCAGCGTTGCTGTGCTCGGCTTCCATGGAAGCATCCCAGGAGCAGCTGCTGAGGTCAGGAGCCATGGCAGGCACCAGGCTGCTCCAAAGGCCCTTGGCAGGGTGGGCTCCTGGGCTGGCTCTGTGTGCCAGGAGCCGGCAGCGCTGGGTGCAGGGAGCCCAGGGAGGGCACAGAAATGCTGGGCTGGGAAATGCTGGGGGGGACAGCGAGATGGGCGTGTGCAGCTGGCCAGGGCACAGCAGCAGCACGCACAGGGGGCACAGCCTGCAGGACACATGGCCAAGGGCTGGGCAGGGCTGGCAGGGCCACAGGCACCCAGGCCTTTGTCCCCTGGGCTCTGGCAGCGCCTCTGGAGGCCCCACAGGAGGAACTTTCCTTTCAGGGCCTGCACTTTGCTCCTCCCTGGCTCCTCCCTGAGGAGGCTGGCAGGGCTTGCAGTTTGATGCCATTTGTCCTTGCTGCCCCTGCCATCCCAGTGCGCCACAAAGAGCCCCGAGGCACCCGGGAGGGACAGGCCCTGCTGTGCCAGGCCTGGGCTCAGGGCTTGGCCTTTCTGCTCCCTCCAGCCAAGGCAGGCCTTGCTCAGCACTGCAGTTCCTGCTGCTGTGCCCCAAGCTGGCTCGGCCGCTGTTGGAAAGGGACTTGAGGTACCTCGATCCCCTCAGGGGGCACATGGGAGAAAACAACAAACTTCTCACCAGGGTGGAGAACAAACTTATAACTTGCAAATTTCAGAGAATGAGCTACATGAGAAATCTTAAAGCACCATGGAATTCCAGTAAATCACTTCACAAAGCATTGAGTGAGCAAACTCTGACCTGTCCAACTTAACAGTTCTCCAGATTTTTAGAAGAGGTTAGTCAGGAGAAGAAAGAGAGAGAGCAAGAGAGGAGATCCACAGTCACCCTTGGATCCAGCACCATCTCAGCTGCTGGGAGCTCTGGGGACATGGGACGTGTCAGTGTCACACCTGTGTCGCAGTCTCACCTGCTCTGGCCCCTCTCACAGGTCGGGTTTTTGGGGTGCCAGGGGCTTGGCAGCCACTTTGGGGCTGGAGCAGAGGCTGCAGTGGCTGGGGCTGGGGCAGTGACCGCCCCACCTACACAGATCTTGCCCTGGCCCCCAAACACACCCTGGAGATGTCTGGGGCCATTCATCATTTCTCTGCTCTCCAGCACCGAGGCAACGGACTGTGGCTGCAGCTCTGAGCTGGTGCCCAAGGCAACCACCCCTGGCAATGGGGCTGCAGGGAGCTGCTCTCAGGAAACCCCCAAAAGAGTTGAGGAGTGCCCCACAAGTGCCTCAGAAACATGGGATACCCCAAAATCTCTTCAGGAACGTGAAATATCCAAAAACTCACTCAGTAATTGGCTCCCCTTCCTTTCATCAGTCCCAAACTTGGCCTATCTCAATCCAGACCCCACCCCACCTCCCCAGTCTCAACACCAACTCATCCCGCCCCCGCCGCACATCAAGACCCCCTTCCCAAGCCCTATTTCCCCCATTTCACACCTCCAAAACCCCCTCCCACCAATCCTGCCCCACCCAATGCCCATCTCACCCCTCCTGATTTGCAGCACACTTTGCCCAATCCCCTTCCAAGTCCATCCCACTCTGAGGGGCTGTGGAATCAAGTAATTTTGGGGTGGGATTGAGTAGTATTCAGTGCTATTGAGTGGTTTTGAGGTAACAGATCAAATTCTCTTGTCTCTTTGAGTGCGAAGAAATGGAGACAATCACACGAAATACCACCACAACCCCCAAGTCCTCCAACATACCCTCCAGAATCTCAAATTCTCTAGTAAAAAATAAGGCTTTAGATACCTTTAGGAATTTATTGAGTTTTACCAAATTTTCTCTGGTTTAAATGAATAAAGATGAATCAAAGAATATTTGAGACCACCAAAGAAAAAAAACAGACTAATGTCATCCCACTGCAGATCATAGGGAATGTGGGTCACCAGGGCTATGCCAAATGAGGATCGTCTGATATAAGATGGAGTTGGAGACTGACATGAACATCTTCCCACAGCTGGGGCACTCTCAAAGCCATTTCCTTACTGGTGACTCTGTTGGTGTTGGGTCAAGATAGAGCTCCTGGTGAAGCTCTTCCCACACTGGGGACACTCATGGAGCCTCTCCCCAGTGTGGATGCGCCGGTGCCTGATGAGGTGGGAGTTGCGATTGAAGCCCTTCCTGCAGTCGGGGCAGCGGAAGGGCCTCTCCTCCCTGTGAATCTGCTGGTGCCGGAGGAGAAGGGAGCTGGTCTGAAACCTCTTCCCACACTCAGAACACTCATAGGGCCTCTCCCCGGTGTGGCTCATTTGGTGGATGATCAGGTGGCCCCTCTGGTTGAAGCCCTTCCCACATTCCCCACACTTGTATGGCCTTTCCTCAGCGTGGGTGTTCTGATGGCGGATCAAGTGGGATCTGCGGCTGAAGCTCTTCCCACACTGCTCACACTTGTAGGGCCGTTCCCTGGTGTGGATCCTCTGGTGGCGGATCAGGTGGGAGCTCTGGATGAAGCTCATCCCACATTCCCCACACTCGTGGGGCCTCTCCCCAATGTGGATGCGCCGGTGCCTGATGAGGTTGGAGTTGTGCTTGAAGCCCTTCCTGCAGTTGGGGCAGTGGAAGGGCCTCTCCTCTCTGTGAATCCGCTGATGCTTGATGAGATCTGAGCTGGTGTGAAACCTCTTTCCACACTCAGGACACTCATAGGGCCTCTCCCCAGTGTGGATCCTCTGGTGTCTGATCAGGTGGTCTCTCCGGCTGAAGCTCTTCCCACACTCCAAGCACTTGTGGGGCTTCTCCCCATCATGAAGCTGCTCATGGACCAGCTCAGAGCCCCGGCTGAAGCTCTGACCACCTTCCTGGCACAGGGTAGATCTTTCCTCCTCAGAGCATCCTGAGAGGGGTCTGCAGACCCTCCCCCTTTGGGATCTCTGGGGCTTTTCCTCCCTGTTGGATTCCTGCACTGTGGAGCCACTCAAAACGGCCTCTTCCACGAAGTTCTCCCACAGGGATTTGTCCTCCCTGGTCTCCATCCTCAGCTTCTTGTCTGGGGGAGAAAGGACAAGGAGAGGATGGGATTTGCCTCTGTGCCAGAGGGAAGGGGAAGGAGATCCCCTCAGTCCATCCACAGCAGGACAGTGTTGGCAGCAGGGCTGTCCTGAAGCAGGGGGCCGTGCTGGGCTGGGAGATGGAGCAGGAGAGAGGGGGAAAGGGGCACTGACTTCCTCCTCACCTGCCTGGATATCCTGGGCCATCTTCCTCTTCATCGCAGCCTAAAGTAAAATGTTAAACTAAAAATGCAGTCGAAAACAAAAAGAAAAAAACACTGACAGAGTCAGAATACAACCTGACACCCAGTTAGTCAGGGTGTTGGTGGCTGCAGTCGTCCTGGAGTGACAGATGTGCTTTTCTTGAAGCAGTGATCTTGTAAAAGGGTATAGTTTTCCTCGGAAAGTCCAGTGGTGGTGCAGATGGGTCTGGTCCTCCACTGGGAATCCAGTGAAACAGGCTGCTTCTTGTGTGGTGAATGTCAGATTATATCCAGGTAGGAATGCTTGGCTCCTCCCTGTGGGAGGAGCATCTCCCAATGGGATGATTTACTTTTATCAGTCATGCAGTGAGCATCAATGGCCCATTAGCAGAAGATAATCCCTGGAGGGAGGATGGGTTGTGGAAGAGATAAAGAACACTGCCCCACCTGGTTTTAACAGATGGGAATGGAATACAAAATTTTGGTTCCATCTTGCATTGCAACCCAAGACTATTGGTCAAATGCATATTCATGAAGACTATACACTTTTAAATATTCCTTTGTGTGCACATTTTCTGGCAATTCTTTAGCTTAGTTCGACCCCTGACCTCATCTTCCTAAAATATGTGCCATAATTCAGATGTGATTTTGAGACTTTTGTGTTTTATTTCCTCTCAAGGCCACCTGGTCTGTGATTTGGCAGTTATTGATGGCCAAAGGGTTGGTTGTGGATTCCTCCTGGCTCTTTCTGTGTTACTTGCCTGGGTTTTTTTTCAATGTTATCTTAACATCCAGACACTTTAGTCGACGTTTTTCTTTGAATCAACATTAGCCATTTCACTATTGTCAGTCAGTTACAGAAATACAGGCATCAGTCATTATTTCCCAACCATAGTCACTTCTGCAAAGATAATTAGCACATTTTAATTTTTTAATAATAATATAGTCTATTAAATAGTATATCTATGTTGTTGTTTATATTTGTATTTGTATTTGTATTTGTATTTATATTTATATTTATTTTTATGATTATTGCGTTTATATTATATATTTATAGTTTTGTAATATACTCTATTTCAATATTTTGCACTACCATAAACTGTAATACATTTATCACACTGAAATATGCAATCTCCACAGGGATTAGGGTATTAACTGCTAAAGGGTGACAAATTAGACTATATCAAAAGCAGTTTAAAAGAGATTACAAACTGCAATGTGCCAAAAAAATTTGCAAAAGCCAAGATATAAGTGTGAAAGCCAAGAACTACACAGATATTTCTAACAGGTCTCCTGGTCTAACAGAACACCAGGACTGTGCTAAATGAGCAGATTGAAGGAATTACAAGGATGCATGCTAGGAGTACTGAGGACACATGGAAGGCTGTCTTCGTTTGAAGGACAGGGATCTGCTGGGGAGGGGCAGGGCCTCCCTAGAAATGGAGAATTCAAACCCCCTCCCTCCAAATTATTCTAATTTAGAAAAGGAAAGGGGCTTTCAGGCAGAGGGATGAGGTTAAGAAGAACAGTTCTTTACTAGTATATATAACAAGGCAAACAAACAACAACAACTACAGCATTAATAGCAAACACAACCAGGAACCTTGGGAGGCATTGTTTCACAAAGCCCGGGGCAGTCCAATCTCTTGGGACCCTGAGAGCACCAAGCTGGAAGAGTGGAAAAAATCCCGGGCTGGTGGATGGGACCAGAAGCTGTGCAGTGGCAGCTGGAATGGCAGGGATGTCCCAGCAGGGCAGGGCAGTGTGGGGTCACAGAGCAGCAAAAAGCCTCAAGGCAGCGCCGAAGAAACGGCGGCAGCGGGATGGGGCTGGGCCAGCAGGGCAGGGGGAGACGAGCTCAGAATTCCTGGGCACATGAGCAGGGGTTGGCAGATTTCACAGGACTGCACTTTGGTGGTCGCAGCAAACTCCTCCCACAGCAAGCAGCAGCCTGGCTGTCCTCTCCCCAACACCAAGAGCAAGAGAGGGAAGCTGCCCCCAGCCCTGTCCTTTTTCCTGCCTCAAAACTCACGTTATCTCCCCCTCCTGACTCTTGGCCACCTCTGTATTTTGGTCAAGCACCCAGAATGACTCAGTACTTAAACTCCTAGCAACTTATGGAGAAAAAAAAATCAGTAAATAAAAAAGGATCAAACCGAACTTCCAACACTCTCCTGCTCCAACTCATACTTCAGGGAACTTGGGCTCTGTTTTGGTTTGAATAGACAGGGATCTGCCAAGGAAGACTGGAGTCTCCCTTGGAATGTAAGCCCCCTCTCCTCCGTTTCAAATTATTGTAAATTTGCAATTAAAAGGCTCTAGGCAAAGATTTTGGGGATAGGTATAGCAGTTCTTTACTAGGGATATTAAAAATACAAATCTTTTAGTAGAAAAGAATAAGCAAACAAACAAACAAACAAGGAATCTCAGAAAACAAACAAACAAAACCAAAACAAAACAACTTAAAACTTGACAGAGTCAGAAATACAACCTGACACCCTGTTAGTCAAGGCGTTGGAAACAGTCCAAAGTCAGCCCTCCTGGAGTGGCAGAGGTGTCCTGTTGGAAGCAGAGATGGTCCTGTGGAGCCAGGGGTCCTGAAGTGGGTCCAGACTTCCTTTGGGAGTCTCATGGGAACACCAGAGTGCCTGATGACACCTGCGGCTCTTTTTTATCTCGGCAGAAATGGTTTGCCTTCTGCTCTGTGGTAGAGCATCTCATAATAGGGTGATGAAATGTGTCATGCCATTGCTGAGCTTTAATGGTGCGTTAACAGAAGATATTCCCATGGGGGTAGTGAAAGACTGAGCAGAGATTAGAGATAATACCCCACCCGGTTTTTAACAGCTGGCTTGTTATCAGAGAAGGGAGTTAGCCCCCCCCCTCCCCCCCACCCCCTTCTGGAGTTACAACAGATAAGATAAAACCTCCCCAACCGAGCTTTGCGCCATCTCTTTGATTTTGGTCAAGTACTTTTTAGGTATCCAACACTTCATCTCCTTGGTAACTTATGGGTAAAAATCTTTAAAGTAAAAAAGGAGCAAACCTAACCCCCAAGAAGCAGCCAGCCTGGCTCAGGGCACCAGCCTGCACTTCCTCACTTTGGAGTTCTGCAGTGGCTTTGACTTGCCTGATTGTTCTTGGGAGATATTCTTCTCTTTTATGCTTCATTGCCATGACTATCTGTGCATGCACTGAAGAGAAATGAACTCACTTTCTGGGGAAATGAGCAGCTGCAAGTTGAGGGTGTGAATTTTAGATGGTTGATAACTGGGTCTTGCAGGGCCTTGGGGCTGGCCATGGATTTCACAGCAAAGGCTGCAAAGACACTGGAACAGACTTGTCTCTGGATTTCTCAGTCCCTGTGGATTGGTTTTCAAAACCTGTGGATGTATTGCTGAAAGTCTCTAGGTGCTTGTTGAACTCCAGGAATTTTACCAGAGCAGACTTTCTTGGTTGATTTTCCAACCTATACTCTGAATTTTGAATTTGAACCATTCAAGAGTGTAAAATTGAATGAAGTTGGTTTTTATTTCTTCCCATGTCAGTAAAGGTTTTTTAACTTTGAGAACTTTTTTTAGTTTTCTGCAGGGGCATATGCTTGTCTCTGATGATTTTGCAGTTTTCTTCCTCAGTACTGTTTTCATTACATGACTTTTATCAGTATGTTATAAATGCTTAATGTCCGAAAAGTGTAATTCAGATAAATTTATCACAGCCCATAATCAGCCTCAAAGATTTTCCAGATTATCTGAAAGGGGGTATAGGTAATTTAAAGGTGTCAAATACCACAGTCACTTAGACCTTGATCTCTCAAAGTATTCATCAGCATTTTTTCAACAGTATTCTTTTCCATCTCCTTTCAATAAGAAAGGTCTTATTCCTGCCATCACGGTGTCCCACAATTAAAACCCCACAGCTCTGTTTAGTACCTGTAGGTAGTTGAATTGCACTGTTTCCTTTGAAACCAGGTACGTGTTTGGGCTGCAGCCCTTGAAAGAATTCCTGATTGCAACATAATTTTCTGTGTCACAGGAGATTACTGCTGCTGGGAGGCTCTGTGTTGATCTTTTGGAGAAGATAAATAATATTGAAGAATAAATCAAATGGAAAGCTGGGACAACAGAATCATTGATAGTTTTACAGATCTTAATTTTGTCAGTTTTACCTTCCTTTTATTTTTTTAAAAATAATTTTATTTTAAAGTGAAAATCTGTTTTTCAGCAAAAAAATTTTTGGAAGTTTAGTGGGCCATTCATTCACCCCAAATCTGGTACCTGTCCTTTTGACTCCATAATGACTCAGAAAATTTACAGTCATTGCTTTTGAACTTTTTCCTATTGCTTCTCTTATCTTTTTCTTATCAGTGGTAGTGCTTACGAAATTTGAAGGCCGATGTTTTGGGAAAAAAACCTTTTTAATACATCATCAGATTATTTTCATTGTGGGAAAGAGGTATTAGCTGGAAATAGATTCTCTTAGGAGCAGTAAGATTTTCTATTTTGAGGTGGTGATGTGTTGAAAGAGATTGATGGAAAGATTTGACCCATTTATCTCCATCTGGTTTTAGGGGGAAGATGTGCAGGCTCTGAAGAGCAGCATTTGATGGCCTCCAGTTGGGGAACTCCAAACCCAAGGTATCTGTTTGGGATACGTTGATTTCTGTAGAGCAGGTACTAAAGTTGGGGCCAGAGCTGGGAAGTGTGGCTCCCAGCGCAGAGCCATCATCTCCATAAAACCACTCCTCCAAAGTCCTGGCATATTTTGGGATAGCCTGCAGCTCAATAGTGAAAATCTAAGTCTTGTATAAAGAACAGAGAGGGAAAAGGGGAAAAAAGCGTCAACAGAAAGTAATTTGCATGTCTTGGGAGCAGAGAAATCATTTCAGTGAGCCGTCTCTGACAGAGAGTTTTGGAAAACTGGCACAGAGTTTTAAATTCACTGCAGGGAAAAAGCCAACTCCATGCTCAGGCCATGATATTTATCAAAAGCAAGTCTGTGACTGCAGGAACTCTCCTGCACAGAGGAATCCTGCAGGGCCAGCTGCTCTCCGGAAGGAGCCTGTGAGCTCCATCAGCCTTTTTGTCAAGCAGGGGCCAAGTCCCAAGTGTAGCAAGTGATTGAAAGATCCTGCCCAACCCCTGCCCAGGTGACCCAAGGTGAAGGGAGGGAGACCCCAGAGCCTTTTGGGGACACCTGGGACACACCTGGGAGCCCCTGAAATCCCTTTGGGAGACCCCAGACTCTTTTGGGGACACTTGGGAACCCCCGGACCCATTTGGGGAGCCCCAGGACCCCCCTGGGACACCCCCAAAACTCTCTTGGGACCCACCCAAACTCCTTTAGGCCCCCCTTGGGACACCCCCAGACCCATTTGGGGAACCTCCTGGGGGCCCCAGACCTTTATGGGGACACGTGGGCACCCCTAGGTTCTCCTGGTATCCCCCCAGACTCATTTGGGACACCCTTGACACCCCAGACCCATTGGGGGCGCCTGGGACTCCTCCACACCCATTTGGGGAGCACTTTGGGACCCCCTAAACTCCTCAGAGACCCCTTGGGACACCCCAAGACCCATTTCGGACTCCTCTGAGATCCCAGACCCATTTGGGGACTCCCAAAAACTCTCTGGAACCCTTTGGGACCCTGTCCCAGACCCATGTGGGGACACCTGGGACACACTTGGACGCCCAGACCCATTTGGGGACCCCCAGAGACCCTCAGACCCACTTGAAGATGCTCCAGGACCCACCTGGGACACCCCCAGACCCATTTGGTAACCTTTAGAACGCCCCAAAATGCCCTGGGGACACCACCCAGGCCCATTTCTGCCCCTCCCCCTCCCTTTCTCCACCCTCCCAGACCCCCCTGGGTAACTTAGGGGATATTTTCAGGTTATTTTGGAGATATTTTGGAGTAAATTTAAGGAATGTTTTGGGGTAATTTTGGCAATATTCTGGGACTATTTCTAGCTAATTTTGGCCTATTTCTGAGGTAATTTTTCTGAGATTTTGAGGATAATTTGGGGTAATTATGGGGATGTTTTGGGGTAATTTGGGGTTAATCTTGGTGTAGTTTTTTGGATATTTTTGGGGTAATTTTGGGGATGTTTTGGTGATATTTTGGGCTAATTCTCGTGTGATTTTGTGGTAGTTTTAGGGGATGTTTTGTGGTAAATTTGGGGTAGTTTT
The DNA here is from genome assembly GCF_965231275.1 of Zosterops lateralis. Taxonomy (NCBI): domain Eukaryota; kingdom Metazoa; phylum Chordata; class Aves; order Passeriformes; family Zosteropidae; genus Zosterops; species Zosterops lateralis. The sequence goes on from NC_139783.1 coordinate 3,741,866, forward strand.
GGCTTTTTGAGAGTACACATTTTGATGATATTTTGTGGTAATTTTTGTGTAATTTTGTGGATATTTTGTGGTAATTTGGAGACAGGTGAGAGAAAATTCCCCAGGAATTTTCCGAAAAAATTCCCAAAAATCTGCGGGGGAGGTTGCCTAAAATGTACCTGAAATATTCCAAAAAAGTTCCAAAAAATGTGTGGGGAATGTTTCTCTAATCCCCCAAAACCCATCTCTGTGTGCTCAGCCTGTGCTCAGCACCCGGCCCCAGCAGTGTCCCAGTGCCAGCCTCTGTGGCATCGGTCCCCACAAGGGGTTTCCATGGCAATGGCCAGGCCAGGTGACCCAGGTGTGGTGTCCCAGGGAGGGCTGCCATGGAAACAGTGGCCAGCCCTGACCCTTTCTGTCTGTCTGAGCTGCCTTTGGCCCTGGCAGTGGCGTTTGCTGCTGGTCCCGCAGCGCCTGAGCAGCCAGCGCGGCACAGGGCAGGTGGCCATGGCACAGCCCCCAGCAAGGGATCCCCTCTGCCTCTGGGCACTGACACCAGCCCTGAGCAAGGGGCCCAGGCAGTGGGCTCAGGGCAGTGCCCGTGGCCACAGCCCCTTGCCATGGCCCAGGCCAGCTGGGCATGATGATCCACCCTCACTCCTGGCCCAGGCCAGCCCTGCACTGCCCTTCCCCACTGCCTGTCTGCACACAAGCACTTCCAGGCCTCTCTGCATTGCCCTTGCCCTCACTCTGGGCTCACTCACACACCTCCCAACAACCCACCTGCAGCTTGGAGCTGCAAGGAGTTCAAAGCTTGTCTGGCCTTCAGGAGTTGGTCAAAATCTGCCTTCAGCCAACTCTGGATTTGTGTTTATTGCAGAACTTCCTGTATGTCTAAAACATTTCTTGCATGGTTCTGCCTTGGGGAAGGGGAACCTCCTTGGTGGCCCCTTGGCCTTGGCACACACTTGAGGAGTGTGTTGTTTTCAGTGGGGAAACTGAGGAGTTTAAACTGCTAAAAAAAAAGATAATAAACTGATTTTTGCCTGTGTACAATCAGTTTTCCAAGCAAAGCATGTCTCAGGTGAGTGACGGAAGGCAGGATGGTGTTGAGGAATGTGTGGAGCGAGGTTGTCCACACTGCCTCAGAGCTCAAGGCATAGCTGCTCTTGCCAGGACAAACCGCCCTAGGAGAGTCCCTGGATCAATATCAGTTACTGAATGCTGCAATCACCTCTTCTCTAAAGGGAACAGTAATAAAATACATCCTTTCAAATAGAAATGTGTATTTCCTAATAGCTCTTGGAAAGTTTTCTCCATAACTGCAGTAGGAAACCTTCCTAATGAACTGCACCAGACCAGAAGGAAATCAAGGCACAGTCATGGTTTGTCAGGACTTGTTTGATCCTAATGAGCCCCGTGGTTCATTTGGTGCTGAGCCCTTGAACCTCAGGGCCTGAGAGGAGATTGCACAAACCTTTCCAGGAGTCGAAGTCAGAAGAAAAACCCAAAGTGTCTGGAAGCATTAATGGGTCCCACTGAGGTCCATCCCCAACACAGGTTCCTCATGGAGTCCTTGGAGTAGAGAACTGGAGGCCAGGATTACACAAAAACCTCTCAGAGACTCAGTGTGGGAAGGAACATCCAAAGTACCTTAAACACCTTGAGTATCTCAAAGCATTAATGAGCCCCACTGCGTGTCAATGCAAAGCTCCCAAGGGACTCATTAAATCAGATAATTAGAGGCCAATTATCACACACAGCACTCAGACTCAGTGTCAAAAAGTAGTTCCTTAATAAACTTTGAGTAGTGTGAAGTGCTAATGAGCCCCACTGCGTGTTTGTACTGACTCAGAATCCCAAGGGACTTGTTAAAGTAGATAATTGGGGCCATGATTGCACAAACCTCTCATAGAGTCAGTTTTAAAAGGGAAACTCCAAGTACCTTAAAATAACTAAAGTCTCTTGAAGCATTAATGAGCCCCACTGAGTGTAATGACTGACAAAGCCTCTCAAGGGACTAATTACAGCAGATAATTGGATTGCACAACCTCCCAGAGATTCCAAAACAAAAGCAAAACCCAAAGTCCTTTGAAGAACCTGCAGTCCCTGGGAGCATTAAGGAGCCCCCCAGGGCCATTCCTGACCAAGGCTCCCCAGGGACTCCTTCCAGCAGATCCTTGAGGCCACTGGGATGGGAGGGGGATGCTGAGGGCAGGACAAGGGGCTGAGAGTGCCCAGCCTTGCTGGGGCTGTGCCAGGAGGCCCCAGGGCCTCAGGACAAGGTGTCTGCTCACAGCCCTTGGTGGCACAGAGGCTGCTGTGCCCCAGTGCACCAGGACTTGGCTTCTCTTTGTCTCCCCCTGTCATCTCTGCCCCAGAGCAGAGTTCTCTGCTCTGCCTGGGGCCTGGGGACACTTGCTGTCTCATGTCCCTCAGTGGGACCCATTAAAACTTCAAGAAACTTTGGAGTTGGATTCTGACCTGGAGCTCTGGAGAGATTTCTTCAGCTCCCTCTCAGGGACTGATATTCAGGGCCTCATCACCAATCCCCGAGAGGGTCATTAAAGTCCTTGTGCTGTGTTTGTGCTACTGAGCTGGGCTGGGCTCCTGGCACAGAGGCAGCTCCTGGCAACCAAGAAGAGCTTAAAACCACATTTCTCTTGATGAGCAGCTCTTCTCCCAGCCCAGCAGGGCTGGGGCACTGCCTGCAGCCACCCCGGGCACAGCACACAGGCACAGAGAGCTTCAATCACTCAGGGCTGGGAAGGGGCTCAGAAGTGCCTGGGGGAGAATCACTCCCAGCCCTTGGCACAGGAACCTCTGGCTGCAGGACAATGCAGCTGCAGCTCCTGCAGTCCTCTCCTAAAGCTGGAACATGCCAATGCCTACAGACTCTGTGAGTACATTCTCTGCTTCTCTCCTGTGTAGAGCAGCCAGGGGTGCCCAGGGCTGTCCTGCAGAGCAGGGTCCTGCAGCCCAGGGTGCTGTGCTGGGGCAGGGACTCTGCTGCCTGCCAGGGACAGCTCTCAGCCAGCCCTGGGAGCTGCTCCCAGCACTGGGGGACAAGATCTGGGTGGAAGGAGACAGCTGGTAAGGCTTGGAAGTGTTCTCCTTGTGTGGTGAGGATGCTCTGTTTTTCAGGACTGCTTCCAACATGACATTTAACTGCAGAACATATCCAAGTAGATTATGCAGGGAGCAAAGCGAGGCAGAGGTACAAAAATGGGGAAATCCTGAATTTTAATCTACATCTCTGAATCTCCTGGATGGGAAATTGCACATAGATATTAATCTCTCAGTTCAGGTTGAGAAAAAGTAACACAATTTTCTCTCAGATCCTACTAAACCAGGCAGTGACAGAAATCAGCACAGGGCCCCTTGCAGGCAGCACCAGAATCACTTTTCCAGCCTCCTCAGGGTTGCTCTGAGGTTGCCATCAGAGCCTGCAGAGCCAGAGCTGCCCCTGGGCAGTGCCTGAGCTGGGAGGGCTCTGCAGGGCAGAGCTGAGCCCCCAGGGCTGGGCTGGGCTCTGGCAGCACTGGCAGGGCCCAGCCCTGGGCACAGGGAAGCAGCTGCAGGCAGGGACAGCTCCAGGCAGCAGAGCCCTGGGCAGGCAGTGGGGGGAAAGTGCCACCAAGCTGGGCTGGGATATTCAAAGTCCTCTCCAAACTGAACTATTCCATGATTACTCTTTTTACAGATCCCCATACCAAGACACCACAAATGTCCAACAGCAGCTCCATCAGCCACTTCCTCCTGCTGGCATTGGCAGACACGAGGCAGCTGCAGCTCCTGCACTTCTGCCTCTTCCTGGGCATCTCGCTGGCTGCCCTCCTGGCCAACGGCCTCGTCATCAGCGCCGCAGCCTGCGGCCACCACCTGCACAGCCCCATGTTCTTCTTCCTGCTAAACCTGGCCCTCAGTGACCTGGGCTGCATCTGCACCACTGTCCCCAAAGCCATGCACAATTCCCTCTGGGACACCAGGGACATCTCCTACACAGGATGTGCTGCTCAGCTCTTTTTCTTTCTGTTCTTTATCACAGCAGAATTTTATCTCCTGACCATCATGTGCTACAACCGCTACGTGTCCATCTGCAAACCCCTGCACTACGGGACCCTCCTGGGCAGCAGAGCTTGTGCCCACATGGCAGCAGCTGCCTGGGCCAGTGCCTTTCTCAATGCTCTCCTGCACACAGACAATACATTTTCCCTGCCCCTGTGCCATGGCAATGGCCTAGGACAGTTCTTCTGTGAAATCCCCCAGATCCTCAAGCTCTCCTGTTCACGCTCCAACCTCAGGAAACTTGGGTTCATTGCAGTTAGTGCCTATTTAGCACTTGGGTGTTTTGTGTTCATTGTTTTCTCCTATGTGCAGATCTTCAGGGCTGTGCTGAGGATCCCCTCTGAGCAGGGACAGCACAAAGCCTTTTCCACCTGCCTCCCTCACCTGGCCGTGGTCTCCCTGTTTGTGAGCCCTGCCCTGTTTGCTCATCTGAAGTTGCCCTCCAACTCCTTCCCATCCCTGGATCTGGCCCTGTCAGTTCTGTACTCGGTGGTGTCTCCAGCCCTGAACCCCCTCATCTACAGCCTGAGGAACCAGGAGCTTAAGGCTGCAGTGTGGAAACTGATGACTGGATGGTTTCAGAAACATTAAACTGCTGGCCTATTTCTGCAATTAATTTGTAATAAAAGTATTCTTTGATAATTCTTGTTGATTTCATTTTGGAGTTCCTCTTTGTTTGTTTTACTTCATAATTCTTAACCAGAAAGAAATGTCACTGTTTGTGCCATTTCTCATTTTATTTCTCTCGACCATCCCTGTGGCCACAGACTGTGTCAATGAGGGGCTGTACTCTTGGTGGCTTTAAAGGAACTCAAGGATCTGCCAGCCAAGTTTTCAGCAGAGATGCCCCTTTTGTTCCCTTCTCTGCAGCTGCAGCAGCAATGTCTGTGTGCAGAGCTGGGGGCAGATCAGGGCTGGCACAGCAGCTGTGCCCAGGAGCAGCAGCCCTTGGTGCTGCCAGTGCTGCTGCCGTGGCCCTGCCCCGCTGCCCTCCTGGCCCTGGTGTTGCTGTAGGGCCTGAGGGCTCTCGGGGCCGGGCACAGGGCTGGGGGTGGCAGTGCCGGGGCTGCAGCAGGGACAGGCCATGGGCACTGCTGGGGCAGCGCTGACGCCTCAGGGCAGGGCCTGGGGGCTCCAGGCTCCTTGCCCAGGCTCTCTCCAGAAGACGCCCAGGCCAATGCTCAGCACAGAAAAGCCCCGGGAGCAGCCCCAGGCTGGCCCTGGGCAGGCTGGGAGCAAACAGCAGGGCTGGGGCTCTGCAAGGGCCCTGGGGGAGACAGGCAGGAGCAGCAGAGCAGGGGCTGATCCATCCCCACTGCGCTGGACACCCCAGGGCAGCGTCCCAGAGCGTCCTCATGCACCTGCCAACAACATCCCCCCTGGGCAGCCCTGGCCTCTCCCCCAGCTCACGCAGGGGCCGCATCCTTGCAGGCACAGACACGGCAGCACTGCCTCAGGAGCCCCTGTTTGCACTGCCCAGAGCAGGCCTCAGCACCCCCATGCTGTTGGGGTGGGGAGATGAACCTGAGGGAGCACAAATGCCATCAGCCCCTGGGGCCAGGAAGGGCTGGGCCACAGCAGGGAAACCACTCAGCTTTGGTGTGGCCTCTGTTGGAGTCAGCTGTTGGAGTCCAGGGCATCCCTCTGGGCACCCTGGATGGTCACAGACCTCAGTAGAGAGGCCTGGGACGCCAAAAAGTGGGTCTGGGGTCTGTGCAGGGGGTTTTGCCTGGCACAGAGCCCAGGAAGACACAGTCTTTGATTTTGGTCCATGTGAAAAACATCAAACACAGAGAAGAATTGCAAGTCACAAATGTATGACAGACAGTAGTGTAGTTATCACCATGTAGAAGATTTTGTAGTTTAGCGTTTTTAGGATGTAGATGCAATGGGACAAGGTGGAGATTTTAGGGCGGTGCCCTGAGTTCTTCTTCTTCTCCCTTGGCATCCATCTTCTGGGGGCATGTTGGAATGATTATCACACAATTCTCCACTCCTGGCTGCAGCCTCTGGAGATTCATTCTCTGCATTCAGCCAGGCCTGCATTCCCTAACAACTCCAGATACCCTGTCATGTTTTCTTAGGGTAGAACAGTAACAATGAAAACCTCACCAATGGCACAACTCCTCAGACCATCAGGAAAAAAAAGGACAAGTTCTAAGGTTCTCCAAATATTTGATCTGCTTTGCTGCAAGAGTTGTGCTGCACTTGTGGTGTGGAAAGCCAAGAGAAGCCGCAGTTGGTGCCACATCTTGTGACAGAAGTTTGACCTCATTCTCCAGGGAAGGATCTTGAAAAGGGCAGACATGACTGTGAAGAAGATTGTGGGAAAATTGAAACAGATTTCCAGAAGTGAAATGAAAATGGAAAGAAACAATCCAAGATGTTTTCTGCCATGGATTTCTATGCTCCCCTTTTCCAGTTTCTCCTACTTCTCCATCCCATTCATTCCAAATGGATCTCACCTCTAAGACCAATGACTTAGCCAGTTTTAGACACTGTAAAATACCATGAGCTACACACAGTTTGCCTTCCCCTGTTCTTGTTGGAAAGCAATGCTGGAGCCATAAGTGCAGGGCTTGGGTCAGGCATGAATCCTCCAGGCAGGGAATGTGCCCTGACAGTGTGTGAGCCTGAGCAGGGCCAATGCCCAGCAGCGTTGCTGTGCTCGGCTTCCATGGAAGCATCCCAGGAGCAGCTGCTGAGGTCAGGAGCCGTGGCAGGCACCAGGCTGCTCCAAAGGCCCTTGGCAGGGTGGGCTCCTGGCCTGGCTCTGTGTGCCAGGAGCCGGCAGCGCTGGGTGCAGGGAGCCCAGGGAGGGCACAGAAATGCTGGGCTGGGAAATGCTGGGGAGGACAGCGAGATGGGCGTGTGCAGCCGGCCAGGGCACAGCAGCAGCACGCACAGGGGGCACAGCCTGCAGGACACATGGCCAAGGGCTGGGCAGGGCTGGCAGGGCCACAGGCACCCAGGCCTTTGTCCCCTGGGCTCTGGCAGCGCCTCTGGAGGCCCCACAGGAGGAACTTTCCTTTCAGGGCCTGCACTTTGCTCCTCCCTGGCCCCTCCCTGAGGAGGCTGGCAGGGCTTGCAGTTTGATGACGTTTGTCCTTGCTGCCCCTGCCATCCCAGTGCGCCACAAAGAGCCCCGAGGCACCCGGGAGGGACAGGCCCTGCTGTGCCAGGCCTGGGCTCAGGGCTTGGCCTTTCTGCTCCCTCCAGCCAAGCCAGGCCTTGCTCAGCACTGCAGTTCCTGCTGCTGTGCCCCAAGCTGGCTCGGCCGCTGTTGGAAAGGGACTTGAGGTACCTCGATCCCCTCAGGGGGCACATGGGAGAAAACAACAAACTTCTCACCAGGGTGAAGAACAAACTTTAACTTGCAAATTTCAGAGAATGAGCTACATGGGAAATGTTAAAGCAACATGGAATTCCTGTAAATCATTTCACAAAGCAGTGACTGAGCAAACTCTAACCTGTCCAACTTATAGTTCTCCAGATTTTGAGAAGAAGTAGTCAGGAAGAGAGAGCAAGAGAGGGTGATCCACAGTCTTCCTTGGATCCAGCACCATCTCAGCTGCTGGGAGCTCTGGGGACATGGGACATGTCAGTGTCACACTCGTGTCACAGCCTCCCCTGCTCTAGTCCCTCTCACAGGTGGGGTTTTTGAGGTGCCAGGGGCTTGGCAGCCCCTTTGGGGCTGGAGCAGAGGCTGCAGTGGCTGGGGCTGGGGCTGGGGCAGTGACCACCCGACCTACACAGAACTTGCCCTGGCCCCAAACACACCCTGGAGATGTCTGGGGCCATTCATCATTTCTCTGCTCTCCAGCACCGAGGCAACGGACTGTGGCTGCAGCTCTGAGCTGGTGCCCAAGGCAACCACCCCTGGCAATGGGGCTGCATGGAGCTGCTCTCAGGAAACCCCCCAAGAGCTGGGGAGTGCCCCAAAACTGACTCAGAAACATAGGATACCTCAAAATCTCTTCAGGAATGTGAGTCAATATGAATGTGAATCAATGTGAATCAGTAAATCAATAACAGGTTCCCCCTCTTTTCATCATCCCCAGCCTTTGGCTGTCTCATTTCAGACACCACCCCACCTCCCCAGTCCTATTCCTATCCCTATCCCACCCCTGCTGGACATCAAGACCCCCTTCCCAAGCCCTATTTCCTCCATTTCCCACGTCCCAAACCCCCTCCCACCCATCCTGCCTCACCCCATGCCCACTCATCCCTCTCTTATTTGCATCCCACTTTGCCCAATCCTCTTCCAACCCCATCCCACCCTGAGTGGCTGTGGAATCAAGTAATTGTGGGTGGGATCGAGTAGTTTCCAGTGACATCGAGTGGTTGTGAGGTGACAAATAAAACCCCCGTGTCCCTTTGAACGCCAAGACATGGAGAAAATTACACCAAATACCCTGCACGCCCCCAAATGCGCAAAAGTATCTCTCTGAATCCCAGATCTCCTGGAAACACCAGAAAAAATGAGCCTATAGATGCCCTTGATGAGTTTATTGATTTTTCTCCAAAGTTGTCTATTTTAAAGGGATGGAGATAAATCAAAAGAATATTAAGTACAATCAAAGAAAAAGAGCACCAGCCAAGTGTCTTCCCAAAGGAGATTACAATGAATGTGGGTCACCAGGGTTCTTAAAAATGTAGGTCATCCAATGGGGGATGGAGTTGGAGCAGAACACGAAGCTCTTCCCACAGCCAGGGCAGTCACAGGGCTCCCCTTACTGATGGTTCCGTTGGTGTCGGGTCAAGTTAGACCTGTCTAGGAAGCTCTTCCCACACTGGGGACACTCGTGGGGCCTCTCCCCAGTGTGGATGCGCCGGTGGGTGACGAGGGTGGAGTTGTGCTTGAAGCCCTTCCTGCAGTCGGGGCAGCGGAAGGGTCTCTCCTCTCTGTGAATCCGCTGGTGCACGAGAAGATCTGAGCTGGTCTGAAACCTCTTCCCACATTCAGAACACTCATAGGGCCTCTCCCCAGTGTGGCTCATTTGGTGGATGATCAGTTTGGACCTCTGGTTGAAGCCCTTCCCACATTCCCCACACTTGTATGGCCTTTCCTCAGCGTGGGTGTTCTGGTGGCGGATCAAGTGGGAGCGTTGGCTGAAGCTCTTCCCACATTTCTCACACTCATAGGGCCGTTCCCTGGTGTGGATCCTCTTGTGGCGGATCAGGTGGGAGCTTGTGCTGAAGTTCATCCCACATTCCCTACACTCGTGGGGCCTCTCCCCAGTGTGGATGCGCCGGTGCTTGATGAGAGTGGAGTTGTCCTTGAAGCCCTTCCTGCAGTCGGGGCAGCGGAAGGGCCTCTCCTCTGTGTGAATGCGCTTGTGTGAGAGGAGACTGGAGCTGGTCTTAAACCTCTTCCCACACTGGGGACACTCGTAGGGCCTCTCCCCAGTGTGGATCCTCTGGTGTCTGATCAAGTATGACCTCCGGCTGAAGCTCTTCCCACACTCCAAGCACTTGTGGGGCTTCTCCCCATCATGAAGCTGCTCATGGACCAGCTCTGAGCCTCGGCTGAGGTTCTGTCCACCGTCCTGGGACTGGGGGTGTCTTTCCTCCTCAGAGCACCCTGGGATGGGTTTGGAGACCCTCCTCCTAAGGGATCTCTGGGGCTTTTCCTCCCTGTTGGATTCCTGTGCTGTGGAGCTGCTCAAAACAGCCTCTTCCATAAGGTTCTGCTGTGGGGATTTGCCCTCCCTGGTTTCCATCCTCAGCTTCTTGTCTGGGGGAGAGGAAGGACAAGGAGAGGATGGGATTTGCCTCTGTGCCAGAGGGAAGGGGAAGTGTGGAGAGGCTGGCTGAGAAATGGGAAAAAGATAAGGGACACAATAGCTCTCAGAACTAGAAGCTAGGACAAGGCCAGCATGAGGATGAGGGAGAGGAACTGAGATCATGAGAAAGAGGAGTTAAATGCTACAAGGTGATACAACTGTTGCAATATGCTGATATAACATGAAGTAAACTATTGTGTAGTCACTACCAATCAGGAGCTTGGCTTTTGCAATATGTATGAGCTAATTAAGCAAAGTATATAACTTAAGACTGTACTTGAATAAACTGAGTTCTGCTGATGACCTAATGGTGTCGGCGTCTCCCTTCTCCAACAAATGGTGACCCCGACGGCTGCCTCTCGTCTCGACTAAAAGAAAAAGGGGGAGCACGTCTGCCACGGTTGGAGAAGTAGGGTTGGGGCCTGATGCAACCGGGTCGGCGTTAAACGACGAAGGGATAACGCCCCCAGGAGCCATAGAGGTGGTCCTGGGCCATACGTGCTGCCGAAGCCGGAGAGTTGCAACAAGCGCGCGCTGACGACATAATGGACAGGCAAGCAGCATATGATTTATTTATGACAGGGTTAGAGAAACGGGGGGTTAAAGACATAAGGAAAAACCTTCCGGGATTACTAGCATGGGGATATGCTAAAGGCTACTTTGTTAACCCACATTCAGTACATGAGCTTTCTGAATGGCGAAAATTTGAAGATAAGATATGGGAGGCGAGTTTAGATGATGATAAAACAGCTAAGAAGTTAGGGAAACAGTGGCGAGCAGTACATAATGCTCTGCTGCAACACCAAGTAGAAAAACGAGCAGCTCAGCAGGCAGTAGCAGCCCAGAGAATGAATCTGACATATTCATCAGAGTCAGACTTTCCCTTGCCTCCTGGATGTACAACAGTACATGTGCCTCCAAAGCAAATGAGTGCCACCAGAGGGAACACGGTTGTTGGGGTATTTCTAAGCTTGTGTTTACACCCCACCAACTTTTGTTATTTCAAGCTCGCTAGCAAGCCCTAACACAAGAGTCAGTTGCCACACAGAAACAACCTGGGGATCCTCTACATGGGGTTACCTTAAATGAATTGCCGAGAATAGGCAACTAGATAAGAACAGAGGCACAGGCTCTGTTAGGACCGAAAAAATGTTGAGAAGTCATGAAGCTCGCTAGAGCTGCTATGAATAAGGTAAAAGATCCACATAAAACCCCTATATATATGAGAATAAAACAGGGTAGAAAAGAACCATTAGGCAAATTTGTAAATCGACTAGTAAAAGGAATAGAAAAAGCTAGAGTGCCACTCTATATGCAAGGAGCTATGTTAAAACACTGTATACTTCAAAATGGTAATCAGGCTACAAAAAACCTAGTTAACACCTTGGAAGCTAATTGGTCTGTAGAAGAGGCTCTAGAGAAAGCAGCATCTGTGCCCTCAGGCATTTATTGTAGAGGCTATTAAAAGGCTAGGTGAAACAATTCAGAAACAGGCAGAGAGTAGGCAGGCTCAAGTTTTTGCTGCTCTTGCTCCACTCCAAGCTGCTGTTACAGCAAGTCAGCTGAAGCGAGGCAGAGAAGACCGAGAAAGGTGCTACTGTTGTAGAGGAAATCGGGAAACGGCAAGACCAGCGTGCCATCCAGCCGCCGCGCCAGGACACAAATAGCAGCTGTACAGCAGCCAGCGACCTGCACCCCGCCACCTCCGGAAGCCTCAGCCTGAACTTGGCAGCCACAGTGGACATATCTATTAAGGACAATCGCCCTGTGCCAATTCCCACTGGAGTAAAGGGACCAGTAACCTATCAGGGACAGTCGGTTCCTGCTTTACTTTTGGGACGATCTTCTACTTTTTTAAAAGGATTGGACATTACTGTGGGATTTATTGATGCTGATTTCACAGGTGAGATTTGTATTTTAGCACAGACACTGTATCCTCCAGTGCTCACTCCAGCTGGCACCCGGATAGCTCAATTGTTACCATTTTCGACCTTGGCTCCGGAACATCGCTCAGAAACACAAAGAGGGGACTATAGTTTTGACTCTACAAGAGGATCAGCATTCTTAACACTGGACCTGCTGAAGTACAATATATTGGTTGAGGTCACATGTGTGTGCTTACAGCCACAGGTCCTGTGTGGATTCCCAGCCGCTGGACGCAAGCAGGGAATGACAGCACCCAGCAGTCCAGCAGAACGAGAGCGGCATCACCTGCTCCTGATCCTTCAACCTGTGATAGCTCGGCTCCAGCCAGTGTGGCCTAATCCTCTAGTAGTAGAAAATAGAACTGATGTACTAACACAATTGCATGAACTACAAAGCACCCGACTACAATTAATTAAGAGTTCTAACTGTCTGCACTGCGACAAGCCTAACTGTGGTACTTGGGTAAAAATGTATTGTGGGGCTTGTTGCAGACAGTAGTGGGTTTTTCAACAGCAGCTTGCACACCCATGGTGCCCACGCTGCTCCTTTTATTAGCATCCTTATAATTGGCAAACAGCCATAAAAAATTATACAGGGTGCAGTACTGTGCCAGAAGCAGTAAACCTTGTTCAAGATTTAAGTCAAAGAGATAAGCAGCAATTGGCATTTTTAATAGAAAAAGAGGTGTGTCGCCTGTTGGCACAAAAGGCTACTTGCATATTGCAGACAACCTGCAAATATGGGGTGGGAATACCTCATATGCATCAGGTGGATCCTGCTGATTGGGATATGTGTTGTCGTCGCTGGGCTCACAGAGCTACCAAAAATAGATGAAAAGCAAAACATGTAGGTCACTTGGGTTAATCAATCTGGTCAGGATAATTTGTGTTTATCACCTGCCACGCCTTCCAATCCATTTCGCACTTGTCTAAAACAAGAATGTGCAAGGGAAGCGTGGAAAAGTTACATTTCTCATTGGCAAAATGAGACAACAGCACAATAGGAATATTGTTCTTGGTTTGCTGAAATCATTCAGCAAAGCAGTACTTTTCGTCGTAACCCTCTCCTGCCTATTGATTTGGTTCTATGGCTCAGAAAATGCTATCTTCTTGGAGCCCTTGTTCAGCAATTAAAGAAAAAAGGTGAGAATAGAAAAGAAGAAAAAGACATTCGAGTATTAAATGGTTACAGCCACCCCTACAACAATGTAAAACTGTAAAAAGAGGGGCAAACGCAATGCCTCCAATATGAGAAAATGCTAATGTGTGGGTTACTTGGGCAAATGCAACCAGGACTAATGTTTTTTGTCTGTTATTAGCCAGTGTCTCACAGCCTTTCAAAACTTGCCTGATAGAGTTACCCCTTAATCTTACTAATCCAAAGGACAGAAGATTGTTTAGCAAATACAGTAAACTTGCATGTTGAGCCATAAAGCAGGCAAATGTTACTACGGAGGTCATATCAGCACTCACTCAGGACGTAAACAGCCTGAGACACACGGTTCTTGAAAACAAAGCCACTATTGACTTCCTTCTTCTTGCTCAAAGACACGGGTGCTCTGAGTTCAAAGAGATGTGTTGCTTTAATTTATCCGATCATAGCCAATCAATACATGCACAACTGGACTGGCTAAAAAGGCACACGACAGAGGTTAAGCTTTCACAAAATCCCCTAGATGACTAGCTAACCCAGACTTTTGGTCTAACACCATGGCTAACTCAGCTTTTGAAAGAAAAGTTACTATTTTGCTTATGATTTTAATTGTCATTCTATGTGTAAGATTGGAGTTTGCTTGCTTTTTTCGTTGTCAGTCCCAAGTGCTTGTAACCATTAAAGAAAAAAGGGGGAATTGTGGAGAGGCTGGCTGAGAAATGGGAAAAAGATAAGGGACACAATAGCTCTCAGAACTAGAAGCTAAGACAAGGCCAGCATGAGGATGAGGGAGAGGAACTGAGATCATGAGAAAGAGGAGTTAAATGCTACAAGGTGATACAACTGTTGCAATATGCTGATATAACATGAAGTAAACTATTGTGTAGTCACTACCAATCAGGAGCTTGGCTTTTGCAATATGTATGAGCTAATTAAGCAAAGTATATAACTTAAGACTGTACTTGAATAAACTAAGTTCTGCTGATGACCTAATAGTGTCGGCGTCTCCCTTCTCCAACAGGGAAGGACAATCCCCCCAGTCCATCCCCAGCAGGACAGTGTTGGCAGTGGGGCTGTCCTGCAGCCGGGGGCTGTGCTGGGCTGGGAGATGGAGCAGGAGAGAGGGGGAAAGGGGCACTGACTTCCTCCTCACCTGCCTGGCTGTCCTGGGACATCTTCCACTTTCTTGCAGCCTCCTCCTCTACTTGGCCGATGTTTTGGAATGGGATGTCCTGATTTGGGGTGAAAACAAGGGATGAGCACTTTGAGTTTAAGGTTTTGCCCAAGTCCATCTCTAGAAGTCACTGCCCATCTGGGCTCCAGAAAAACTTCTCAAACATAAACATTCAGCCCAGAAAATGCCTCCCAGCAGTTCCCCTGTCTCTGCTCTCTCCCCTTTGGTGTTTGGGGTTCCCCCCTGTCCCAGCTGCTGGGGGTCACGCTTGAACTGGGGGTCCCCCGTCTACTCAGGCCCTGCCCTCCTCAGGCTGCTGGGACTCCCAGGAATATGAGAAGTTCCCTCCTTTTCCATCTCCTCACAGGGATGCTGGAGGTTTTTGGGATCCCAAGGTCCCTTCTCCCATTATTCTCTGCTTTGGGGTGCAGGGGGTCCAAGGAGTCCCCCCTGCCCCTCTCCAGCCTGTTGAGGGTCCCGCCAATCGCGGCGCTCCCCCTTCTCTGGGCTCCCCACTTTGGGCTCCTGGGGGACACAGGGCTCTGCTCCTCCAGGCTGCCTCTGCCAGCAGCTGCCACTGGGACCCCCCAATGTCCCCACAAGGGGCATTTTCCACTCACCTCTGGAGTTCTTCATTCTCCAAACATCCTCCCCAAAAAACCCAACCCAGGGACCCCCCAGGATATCTGGGCCCAGCTCCCCCTCCCTGGTCACCTGTGGGATGGGGGGTGATGATCTCACAGGTGGGGGGCTGTGAATTCAGGGAGTGCTCAAGCTCGTGGTTCCTTCTCTGTTAAGGGTAGAAGGTTCTTAGCTCAGGAACTGGCTGACCTCATTGACAGGGCTTTAAACTAGGTTTGAAGGGGGAAGGGGATGCAGCTGGGCTGCCTGGAAGCAGACCCAAGGGTGCTAAGCCTGAGTTAGGGCTGAAATCAGTAGCCCAGCTGAAGGGCATGTACACCAATGCACGTAGCATGGGTAACAAACACAAAGAGCTGGAGGTCATGGGGCAACAGCAAAGCTGTGATGTAGTCACCATCACAGAAACATGGTGGGATGACTCACACAGCTGGAGCACTGCACTCCATGGCTACAGGCTCTTCAGAAGAGACAGGAAAGGGAGAAGAGGTGGAGGAGTGGCCTTTTATATTAAGAAGGCTTTTGACACCATAGGTGTTGAAACTAATGAAGATTCAGTTGAATGGCTATGGGTGAGAATTAAGGGGAAAGCCAACAAGGCTGACATCCTACTGGGAGTCTGTTATCATCCACCCAACCAGGAGGAAGAGGTGGACAACTTATTCTATCAGCAGCTGGGGAATGTTTCAGGATCACCAGCCCTTGTTCTTGTAGGTGACTTCAACCTACCAGACATCTGCTGGGAACTTAATACAGCAGAAATGAGGCAGTCCACGAAATTTTTAGAGTGCATGGATGATAACTTTTTGTCACAGTTGATAGGTGAGCCCACCAGGGGAGAGACTATGTTTGATCTGTTGTTCACAAACAGAGATGGGCTGGTGGGAGATGTGGTGGTTGGAGGATGACTGGGGCAGAGTGATCATGAAATTACAGAGTTCTTGATATTTGGTGAAATCAGGAGGTACATCAATAGCACTCTTTCACTGGACTTCCAGAGGGCAGACTTTGGCCTGTTTAGGAGACTCTTTCAGAGAGTTCCTTGGGAAGCAGCCCTTAAAAACAAAGGAGTTCAGGAAAGGTGGGTGTTCTACAAAACAGAGATTTTGAGGGCACAGGAACAGACTGTCCCTGTGTGCCGAAAGATGAGCGGACGAGGCAAATGCCCAGCCTGGATGGGCAAGGAGGTTTTTGATGAACTCAGGAATAAAAAGAGGATTTATCTTCTTCGGAAGGAGGGTCAGGTCTCTCCGGAAGGATTTCAGGGGATTGCTAGAGTATGAAGGAAAAATGTTACAGAGTCCAAAGGTCAGTTTGAACTTAATTTGGTAATTTTGTAAAGGATAATAAAAAATGTTTTTACAAATATACTAATGGCAAAAGGAAGGGTAAGACCAACCTTTGTTCTCTAGTAGATGTGGGAGGGTACTTAATAACTGCAGATGAGGGGAAGGCAGAAGTGCTTAAGGCCTTCTTTGCCTCAGTCTTCAGTGGGAAGACAACTTGCCTTTGGGACAACTGCCCTCCTGGGTTCGTTGATGGTGTCAGGGAACAGAATGGTCCCCTGTTATCCAAGATAAGGCAGTCAGAGAACTGCTGAGATGCTTGGACACTATAAATCTCTGAGCCCAGACGGGATCCACCCCAGGGTGATGAGGGAGCTAGCAGATAAGCTTGTGAAGCCACTCTCCATCATTTACCAACAGTCCTGGCTCACTGCTGAGGTTCCAGGTGACTGGAAGCTGCCAATGTGACACCCATTCACAAGAAGGGTGGGAAGGAGGATCCCAGTAATCATAGCCCAGTCAGCCTGACCTCAGTACCCAGTAAAGGTAATGGAGCAGTTTATATTGAGGGTCATCACACAGCACCTACAGGATGGCCAGGGTGTCAGAGCCAGCCAGCACGGGTTTAGGAGGGGTGGGTTGTGTTTGACCAACCTGGTCTCCTTTGATGACCAGGTGACCTGCCTGGTGGATGCAGGAAGGGCTGTGGATGTCTGTTTGGACTTCAGCAAGGCCTTTGGCACTGTCTCCCACAGCACACTCCTGGATAAGCTAGCAGCCCGGGGCTTGGACAGGAGCACTCTTTGCTGGGTTAGGAACTGGCTGCATGGCCAGGCCCAGAGAGTGCTGGGGAATGGTGCTGCATCCAGCTGGGGACAGTCACCAGGGGTGTTCCTCAGGGGTCTGTGCTGGGGCGAGCTCTGTTCAGTATTTGTATTGATGAGGGTATTGAGTCTTTCATTAGTAAATTTGTAGATGACACTAAGCTGGGAACATTTGTTGATCTGTTGGCAGGTGGGAGGGCTCTGCAGAGAGACCTGGAATGGTTGGATGGGTGGGCAGAGTGCAACAAGATGGAGTTTAATGAGTCCAAGTGCCAAGTCCTGCACTTTGGCCACAATAACCCCTGCAGTGCTCTAGGCTGGGGATGGTGTGGCTGGACAGTGCCCAGGCAGAAAGGGACCTGGGGGTTCTGGTCAGCAGCGGCTGAACATGAGCCTGCAGTGTGCCCAGGTGGCCAAGAGGGCCAATGGCCCCTGGCCTGGATCAGGAATGGTGTGGCCAGCAGGAGCAGGGAGCTCATTCTTCCCCTGGACTCAGCACTGGTGAGGCCACACCTTGAGTGCTGTGTCCAGTTCTGGCCCCTCAGTTTAGGAAGGACCTTGAGACGCTTGAACGTGTCCAGAGGAGGCAACGAGGCTGGTGAGGGGCTTGGAAAACAAGCCAGAGGAAGAACGACTGAGGGAGCTGGGGCTGTTTAGCCTGGAGAAAAGGAGACTCAGAGGTGACCTTATCACTCTCTACAACTTCCTCAAGGGGGGTTGCAGACAGCTGGGGGTTGGTCTCTTTCTCCAGGCAGCAACTGACAGAAGGACAGGACACAGTCTTCAGCTGTGACAAGGGAAATATAGGTTGGATAGTAGGAAGAAGTTTTTCACAGAAAGAGTGATTAAATACTGGAATAGTCTGCCTGGGGAGGTGGTGGAGTCACCATCCCTGGATGTGTTTAAGAAGAGACTGGATGTGGCACTCGATGCCATGATCCAGTTGAGGTGTTGGGGCTGGGTTGGACTCGATGATCTTGAAGGTCTCTTCCAACCTACACATTCTGTGATTCTGTGATGGGACCCTGACTGGGGTTACTGGGAGCTACCAGAGCCGCGCAGGAAACCAGCTGTGCACACACTGGGAGGAACTGGGAAAAACTGGGAATGACAGGATGCATACTGGTGACAACTGGGAGGTACTGGCAGGGACTGGGATAAAACTGGGGGCAACTGAACCATGCTGAGGGAACTGGGAGTGCCTGGCAATGACTACAAGGGCAACTGGGATATACTGGAAGTACCTGAGACCATGCAGGTTGTGACTGGGACCACACTGGGAGCCACTGGGAATGTGCTGGTGGGAACTGGGACCAATTGTGAGTGACTGGGGCCCTGCTGGGAGAGACTGGCATCATACTGGGAGTGATGGGGGTTTTCTAGGGGTAACTGGGAGAACTGGGAACACAGCAGACAAAAGAAGGAGGAACTGGGAGCAATTGGGACCCTGCTGGGGGCAAATTGTACCATACTGGGGAATAATTGGGAATGACTTGGCTCATACTGGGAGTGCCAAGGAAACTGGAAGCACACGGGGGTGTGTGGTTATTAATAAACCTCCTTCCCCCCCAAAAAACAACCCAACCCAAACAAACAAAAACCCAAAACAAAACAGAAAACAAACAAACAAAACCACCTCCCGGGGACCCCCCCATGTCCCCCCGAGGGCCATCTGCGCCTCGCCTTTGGAGCCCTGCCAGCTCCAAACATCCCCCCAAAAACCCCAAGCCCAGGGAGCCCAAACCCGGGATATTTGGGGCGAGCTCCCCCTCCCCGGGCACCTGCGGGATGGGGCCGATGGTCCCGGGGCTGCTGCGGCTTCAGGGAGCGCTGGAGCCGCCCGCTCCCTCCTCTGCTCTTCTTCCTCCCGCTTCCCGCGGCCGCTCCGCCTCTTCCTCCCTCCCTCCTCCTCCTGCCCCGTTCCCGAACCCCTCGCAGCCCGCGGGACGAGCGGGGATGGAGCCGGGAAAGGTCCGAAGGCAGAGAGGGCCCAGGGGGATGCCAGGACTGGCAGTGACTGGGCTGTGCTGGGAGCACCTCATCACCCCCGTCAGGTGACATTTTATAGGGGACCCCCATTCCAAGCCCCTCTGGGGGATGTTTTGCCCCCCCTCCCACCCGGGGTGGATTTTTGGGATTCTCTCTGCCATGGCCGCTTGAAGAGGCGCCTGTTTTGGGTTCCCAGGAAAACTCCCCTTCAAAGGGCAACACCACTCCCGGTGATTCCGGCAGCGGAGCCCCGGGGGGGGCTGGGGGTCCCAGGGGGGATTTGGGGGTCCCGGGAGGGTTTGGGGGTCCCAGGGGGGATTTGGGGGTCCCGGGAGGATTTGGGGGTCCCGGGAGGGTTTGGGGGTCCCGGGGGGGATTTGGGGGTCCCGGGGGGATTTGGGGGTCCCGGGAGGGTTTGGGGGTCCCGGGGGGGATTTGGGGGTCCCAGGGGGGATTTGGGGGTCCCGGGGGGGATTTGGGGGTCCCAGGGGGGATTTGGGGGTCCCGGGAGGGTTTGGGGGTCTCTGGGCGGGGCCGGTGACAGAGCTGGGACCCCGAGCTGGGTCTGAACCTTCTCACTGTGCCCGGGCAGCGTCAGCGTGTTCAGGGAGATCCTGGGGCCCGGGGGGTCACCCCAAATCCCAGGGGAGCCCAAATGGCCAGGGAGCCCCTGCAGTGCCCCCAGCGCTGGATCTGCTGCAGGCAGGGGGGCACCAGCACTCGGCCCCCACCCCCCACCATCACAGGGGGGCAGAAACGGGGGAGGGGCACGGACAGGTCGGGGAGACCCCCAAAGTCCTGGGGGAGGGGACACGGGGGGACTCCCAGGAATCCCCGTGGGGGGATGAGGGGGGACCCAGGAGGAGTTTGGGGGGGCCGGGGGGGTCATGGGGGGACCCCCAGGAGTCTTGTGGGGGGTGGGGAGGGCAAAGAACAGGGCGACCCCCAGGATGGGTTTGGGGGGGATCTGGGCTGGAGCTTCCCTGGCAGTGGGATGGGGATGGGATCTGCCCGTGGAATTCCATGGGAATGGGATGGCAGTGAGATCCAGCTACAGAATTCCCATGGCAATGGGACAGCAGTGGGGTCCATCCTTGGAGGTCCCACGGGAATTCCCATGTTCCCAAATTCTGCCCTCCCAAATCCCACATTTCCCAATCCCACATTCCCGTGGGAATTCTGCCCTCCCCCCCTTTATGCTCCAGTGCCTCCCGCCCATATCTGACACATTTCCGGAGCCATTCCAGGCAGGAGTGCCCCAGGGCATTTGTCAATTCCTCAGCCTGGATCTCCTCCTGTTCCCGGCGCCTCTTGGTGACCTGGGCAGCGCCGTGGCCACCAGGAATCCCCCGGATCCCCGGGGGCTCGGGGGCAATGCCAGGAGTGGGAGTGACTGGGCTGTACTGGGATCCTACTGGGATCATCCTGGGAGTGAGCAGGAGCAGCGGGATGGCTCCAGGGCTGGGGCTGGGGGCGCTCCTGGGGGGGCCAGGGGGAGTGGGACCCCCGGCCCCGGGACCCTGCCCCGCCATTCCCGGCCCCGGGACCCCCCTGCTCCCCTTATCCTGCACAGGGACCCCCTGAATCCCCCATTTCTGAACACCAGCACCCCCTGCTCTCCTTTTCCCGGCCATCCCTTGGCTCCCAGCCTCCAGACATCCCCTGTGCTTGACTTTGGGATGGTGTGGAATGCCTTGGACCCCCATTCCTGCCTTTCCCAGCCCCCAGCCCCACCTTTCTTCAAAACCAGAGACTCCCAGAACTCTCCATTCCCAAACATTCCAGGTGTCACCCCCCTGGTCCCCTCTTTTTGGGAAACCCTGAACTTTCCTTTCTTGGGCTCAAGGACCCCCTGGAACTCCCTTCTACCTCTCCAAGTTCCTGCTCCCCATTTCCCTGACCCTGAGACCCCCCTGCACCCCCATTCCTGAGAACCCAGGTGCCCTTTTACCCCTTTGCCCTGCCCTGAGACCCCCCTGCACCCCCTGATCCGGCACCAACACAACCTTTTCCCGGCCACCCCGCCTCTCCCAGCCCCCAGACCCCCCTTTTCCTTCTCCCTGGGACCCCTGGGCACCCATTCCTGCATTTCCCAGCCCCTCCTTTCCTCACACTGAGGAGCCCTGGCACCCCCTTTGCTGGGCACAGGATTCCCTAGACACCCCATCCCACCTCTCCCAGTCCCAGCACCCTCTTTCCTTGACTCCGAGCCCCTGAACCTCCTTCAGCTGTCCCAGCTCTTCCAGTCCCCCCTTTCCTTGGCCTCTTGACCCCCCTGGATCCCCAAACTCCCACTTTCAGCCCCCCAGCTCCCCCAAATCTCCGTGTACCCCCAGTTCCCCACTCCCTGCAGTCCCTGGAAGTGGCGCTGTCGGAGCCCGGCCCGGGGGTCCCCCAGTCCTGGATTGTGGGGACGGGGACGGGACCCCCTGCGAGCGCTGGGACAGCGAGCGGGGCCGGATGGAGCCGCAGACACCGGGGATGGCAGCGGGAGCTGGGCTGGGATATTGGGATAACCAGAGCTGGATATGGGATAGCCAGAGCTGGGATAGTGAGATAGCCAGAGCTTGATATTGGGATAGCCAGAGCTCGATATTGGGATAGCCAGAGCTGGGATACTGGGATAGCCAGAGCTGGGATATTGGGATAGCCAGAGCTGGGTACTGGGATAGCCAGAGCTGGGATATTGGGATAGCCAGAGCTGGGATATTGGGATAGCCAGAGCTGGATATTGGGATAGCCAGAGCTGGGAAGCTGGGGGAGGAGGCAAAGAAGTAAAATTTTTAGTTGACACTGGAGCAACATATTCTGCTTTGAACAAGGCTTTAGTACCTATGGAAGATGATTATTTTACAGTGGTAGAAGCAACTGGCCTATCTGAAAAAATCATATTTTTGTAAAACATTAAAATACAAGTTTGAGAAACAGTAGGGCATTCATAGATTACTGTATCTACCAGGAAGGGATTTGCTGGAATTACTAAAGGTAAATATTAAATTTTTTAATGTTAACATGAAATTTTTGTGTGATAGTCAGGCCTGGCATATTGGGATAGGCAGACACGGGATATTGGGATAACCAGGCCCAGGACATTGGGATAACCAGGGGATGGAGGGAATGGAGGACTCTGAGGGGCTGCAATGGGATCTCTGGGGATGGGGGGGATCTGTGGGGCTGGAATGGGAATCCAGGGGGCTCCAAGGGGCTCTGTGGGGCTGGGACACGACTCCATGGGTCCCTTCTCTCCTCCTTCCCACGTCTCCACCGGGTGCAGGTGGTTTCCAGCTGTGACCTCCTGTCCAATGGAGAATCCATGAATCCCACGGGTACGGCTACGACGGGTGGGATTTCATCTCCTTCCAGCTGGGATCCAGGAGCTTTGCAATGTCCCACGGTGCCACTGGATCACCCAGAGGTGCTGGGAATGCAAAGGGATCCTGGTGGAGCAGATGAAGCTTTACCTGGGGCACACCTGTGTGGAAGGGCCCCCAAAAGACATCAGATATGGTCGGGAGGCTCTGGAGCACAAAGGTGGGTGTGGGAGGGGAAGGGAGAGCAGGGAAGGGGCTTGGGGGGATCCAGGGATGGGAAAAGGGGAGGCTGGGGGTGGGTAGGTGTGGGATGGGTGGGGTTAAAGCGGTTCCTGTGCTTAGGAAAGGGAGCTCCAAGGGTCCCCGGTGTCCCCACTCCCATCCAAAGGTGGGAAAACCCAGGATCGTTGGGAATGGGGGTCCCGGGTGTCCCTGGTGCTGAGGAAAGGAGGGGCCCAGGGGGTCCTGGGCAATGCAGGAATAGGGGCCCAGGGGGTCTGTGGGCCAAGGCCAAGGGGGCTCTGGGGGCAGGGAGAGGCGGGATGTCCGGGAAAGGGGCGCAGGGCTGTCGGTGCCGGGTCAGGGGCTGCAGGGGGAACCCATGGCCGGGAATGGGGGTCCGGGGCTCCCCGGGCTGACGGGAACAGGGGATGCCGGGGCTGGGAGAGGAGGATCCCCGGGCAAGGGGCTGCGGGGCGGGGTCGGGGCAGGATAAGGGGGCGCGCGGGGTCCCGGGGCCGGGGAAGGAGCTGCGGGGGGGTCCCAGTGCCGGGAATGGGGATTGCAGGGGCTCCCGGGGGGGCTCCCCAAAGCCCCTCCCAGGGGGGAGCAGGAGCTGGCTCAGGAGCTGTGGGGAGAGAAAAGGGGCCGAGCCCGGCACGGGGGGACACGGGGGAGTCCCGGGCGCTCTGAGGAGGGGACACGAGCCCCGGGGACCCCCCTCACCTTCTCCCGCAGGGGAGGCCGAGCCCCAGCCCCGGCAGGCGGAGCCAAGACGGAGCCCCCGAGCCCCGGCAGCATCTTGGGGGGGCGTCCGGCGGCAGCTCCGGGGGCGGGAGGGGCAGGACCCGGGAAAGGGACCGGGATGGGCTGGGACTGACTGGGATGGGCTGGGACACCGGGACACACCGGGATGGGACACACTGGGATACACCGGGATACACCGGGATACACCGGGATGGGACACACCGGGACACACTGGGAGACACCGGGACACCGGGATACACAGGGCCCAGGACTGGCACCCGCTGGGAGCAGGATCAGAGCACACTGGGACCCAGCAGGACCAGAACTGAGGAACAGGGATCATGGTGGGACCAACTGGGATATACTGGGATTAGACTGAATGTGACTGGGATCATACTGGTGGAAACTGGAACCTTACTGGGACAAGTGGATGTGGCTGGGAATGACCATGAGTGTGCTGAGGGTAACTGGGATATACTGGGAGTGCCTGTGACCATACTGGGGGTGACTGGGAACACACTGAGAGGGACTGGGGGTAACTGGGTCTACACTGGGGGAACTGGGATCCATGGACTCTCCATTGGACAGGAGGTCACAGCTGGAAACCGCCTGCACCGTGTGGAGACCTGGGAAGGAGAAGAGAAGGGACCCGTGGAGTCGTGTCCCAGCCCTGTTGGAAAGCAGATAGAAATCTCCCAGGACCCCGGGCACACAGGCTTAGAGGCAGAAAAGAATGCAGGGGCTGGTTTAAAACCCTCAGGGAAACTGAGATCCATAAAGTCACACAGACATGAAGTGGGAATGTCAGTTTTAGTTTTAGGTGAGTAAAAATATGCCTTAAGTCCCTTAAGCAAAGAAGAGACTATATTAATTGGTAGAAAAGCCCTAAAGTCCAGTTTCAGGTTCAGCAGCATTACCTTGTACAAAGTTAACTGAGTCCTAGATATAATATAACAGAGCATTGCTGATATTGCCAGACAGAATAGACAGGCTGTAGGCACAGGCCTTGTGTAAGAAATGATTCCCATTGTCACACAACTGTGTTAGACCAGGAGAGGTGCAAAAAGACAGGAACAGCATCGTGTTTGTGGCTGGTTGGATGATTTAGGAATAGAATTCATTGTATCGGGGCTGCTGCTGCTGCTTCTGCTTGGGCCATGGGGACTCTGTGCTGGAAGGCATTTTGCATGATGGCCCGGACTGTAACAGCCTGACCTTGGTGAGGCTGATCCAGCCATGCCATAAACTACTTTTCCAAGCAGCAGCCCCTCTCTTGTTCCTGGGCTGGCCGCTCCAACTTGCCAGCTGTCCATCAGCAATGTGCCCGCTGCTCCTGCCTGCTGCCAGTCCTTCCCTGGCAGTGACAGCAGGAGCTGCTCCTGCCGCCGGCAGCTCCTGTGCCTGGAGTCCCTTCCCGTGCTGGCAGCACCAGCTGCCTCTTGCCTTCAGCCCAATGCCTGCCTGCACCTCGGCCTGCCTTGGCCAGCTCTCTTTTCCCAAGCCTTTGACTCCCAGGCTTCTGCCCCAGCCCAGGGACATTTGTTATTCCCATCACCTGCTGCTTTGACACCGTGAACCGTTCTGGTTTGACCTAAGAGGTGAATCATGAAGGTTGTGGTGCTTTCTTGTCCACAATGTCCTGTTTAGGCCAAGGACACGCTGTTCTTACATCTGGGATTGTGGCTGTTCCTACACCATTTATTCCATACTGCAGGACTAAAGAAAATCTCTCCTTTTCCTTACTAAGTTGAAGCTACAGCTTAGTGCAAGTATGTGGTAAAAGAGAATGAATGCCATAATCCCTTTTTTTTCAGCCACTAGGGGGTAGCTCTCTGGAGGATACAGAACAACTCAAAAATGTTGTGCATACAATGAAGAGGAAAAGGCAAAACAAAATTCCCTCTGGATGATGAGGTTAGAAAACCTGTTTTAATCTGTGTGACTGTTTCTTACCACATCTACTTAAAGTGACAAGAATTAAGCTGATTTTCTCCACACTGAGGCAGTTTTGCAATGAAGCAGCAGCGTGTCATGATGCTAAATAAGAATCTGGCCTTACCTCTAATGGTCACTGCTGCAAAGTGTATCAGTGCACAGCAAGGCAGACTGGGTTATCACAGTTATTCCTCCCGTCCCCTCCTGCACATCCCATTGTCTCCTCTGCAGAAGACACAGGCTATGAAAACAAGGCAAGGTTGCTCCCTCTTTTTCTTCTCCCACAGGACTTGTTAGACACCATGTTTTTTCAAAGGACTGCATGTACCTCTCCCCAGCTTGCTTATTTCTCATTCTCCAAAAGAAGAGAGCTGAAGGAGTTGGAGGCATGTGAGTGCCTGATCTCTCTTTCCCTCTACAGGCTCTGCCTCCCCAAACCCTGGTTCCCTGCTGTGCTTTGGCATGAGAGCCATTCCAGCCCCAAACACAAGGGCAGTGGAGTTCAGCTGCAAAGGCTCTCTCTGCACTGGGATTGCTTTGAGCCTGCAGCCTCCATGGGCAAGGGCTTTGTGGGAGCAGGGCCAGCACAGCCTGTGCCCTGCACACAGAGCCAGGAAAAGGGGCAGATCCTGTGCCTTCTGCTGCTGCTGATCCCAGCAGCAACTCCCCTGGCAGTTCCTCCGGGAACTCCACCCCAAGGGCTTCCATCCCTGTCGTGCCTGGGAGAACTTGTTGCTTCCCAGTTGTCCCCCATCCCTGTGGATTGTGGAGCAAGTCAGCACAAGTGTCGCTGGCCCTTCCTCCCTGCCCAGCCTGCAGCAGTCCCAGTCCCTGTTGCCTCCCCCTTGCTGCAGCTCCTTGGCCAAAGTGCTGCCAAAGGCAGCGGAGCTGGCTCAGGATCCCTGTTGGCTCCTGGGCTCCAGGATGACCTTCAGAGGGACACTTGGAGCGCTTCCTGAAGAGCTGCCCGTGGCCTGGGGGGTGGATTTGTCCTCCCTGGGTGGCTCTGCTTGGAGTTGGACGCTGCGTGGAGTCCCGGAGTTTTCTCAGCAACCTTTGCAGCCAGTTCTTGGCCAAGGTGTGGCTCTGCTGCCATCCCAAATCTGTGCCTGCCTTGCCCAGCCTAAGTGCAAGTGGGGCATGTGCTGGGCATGGCTGGAGAATTCCATGGACAAAATCCCCCAGCATTTACATCTGCTTATTGCTCTGGGCAGCACAAACCACAAAATACCCATCACAGGTGGCAACTGTAATTTCTTGCACATTGCTACAGTTGCACTCTTAACAACAAATACCAGAATTGATTTCACATGAAAAATGTCATTTATTACAAAGTGGTACAATATAGAACTATTGTGATCTCAAATTAAGTTAAAAAAGGGAATTTATTAGATTTTTACAACAATGCTGTGTAAAAGCATATAAATACCCAGTTTAGTTAACAAAAACTTAATTTATTGCCAATCTCTAGAACAACTCACTCTACACAAAGATCAATTAGTTGTTTAACAGCTTAACTTATTACATATGACTGCAAGCTGAAAGCCCATCTAGGAATACAAAAATATCAGTATCTCTGTGTAAATAGTGCTCCAAGAACTCAGTCGATACTACTATACAACTATACATCTCCAAACATGTTTAAATAGAAAGATATACATATATAACCACTTCAATAAACAGAAGTCAATACACATATGTAAATATAAAAATAGACATATTTTCTTATAGAAATGCCAATATACCTATTTAAATAGCCATATGGCTATAACTACATCAACAGAAATACCTACATGATTGTATTCATAGGAAATAGAACTAAACACACATAAAACAGCGTCCTGATATATACATATACTTAGATACATGTACACACATATAATTACAAACGTGTATGCATGTATGCACACACATATATACATAGCATACATCTATATATCTAACAACATACATGTTGGCTAGATGTTTTTCCTGCTTCTGATGTTTGCATTTTTGTAGTAGAGTTTTTCACAGATTTTCATGTAAACAAAGTAATGTTTTCATTCCTCTTTTAAAGAAAAACAATTAATAAACTTATAGTTTGACCAGTGTGGGTGAAGAGGTGTCAACCTCATCCTCCAATCCATAGCCATTGTCAAAAATCTATATAAATCGAAGTAAAAAAACCACTTTGCTCTTTTGCTCTGATGACCCAACTGCATGTGTGTCGTTTTGTATCCTATACTGACACATACATATAGAAATATTCCTATACAAATAGCAACCTACATATATAAATATCCATATAATTGCCCCTCTCTAGTCCAAGTCCATATATCTTTAAACAGAATTCTAAGCAGAGGGATTCCAGCCGCCCCATCTTTAAAGCCTTTCACTCTGTCCTTGCTTCCTCCCATGCAGAGCAGCTCTCCTGGACAGGGACAGCAGATGGGACCCGTGGGGAGCAAAGGGAACACTGAGTCAGGATGGGGCCGTTTCCCTTGGCAGCAGCTGCCCTTCAGTCAGGGCAGGGCAAATGGCAGCGCCTCCCCAGGAGGGTGAGAAAGAACAAGTTTGTGCAAAGGCCAGGGCCAAAGGCCAGGCCACCCTCAGCCCCAGGCTGCCCGAGCGGCCCTGCGGCCTCACCCAGGCTCTGGGCTGGCAGCAGCAGCTCCCTGGGCACTGCTGGAGCTGGTGGCCTTCAGCTTCTCCCTGCTGCCTCCTGTCAGTGCCCGCCTGTGCTCAAGGTCTGCAGGGCAGCTGTGGCCAAAGTGGAGCCTCTGCAATTGGTTCCAAGGGCTGGCAGAGCTGCAGGCCCGGAGCCCTGTGTGCTCCCTGCTGGCCCCTCCATCCCCTGAGCCCCAGCGTGCCCTGGGCAAAGCCCCGGCCCCCTTCAGTTTCTTCAGCCCCTCACAGTCCTCTCAGCCCACTCCATCCCTTCAGAGCCATCCCGGGGCCTTGGAGCCGCCAGCGCCCTCAGCCTGTGCCACTTCCCTGTGCCCTGAGTGCCCCCGTGGCCCTCTGCTCCCCCAGAGCCCTCAGTGCCCCCAGCAGCTCAAGGGCACCGTCCCTGCAGCGTCAGCGCCTCCTCAGCCCCCTCAGCCCCCTGTGTCTCCCTGTCCTTCAGCAGCTCCTCAGGGGACAGTGCCTGGGGCCACCGGCAGCTCCCAGTGCTCCAGGGACACCCGGGGCTGGAACTGCTGCTCCGCCCGGCCCGGCCGCCAGCTGGGACCCAGCACAGACACAGGGGACACAGGGGGCACAGGGGGAAAAACAAGAGCTGAAAAAGGCAGCCCAGGGGGGACACAGGGAAAAATGCAGCCTGGGCCTACACAAACATCACTCCATCCACCTGCACCAATTCACAGACCAGCACAGAGCCTTTGCTTTGTGATGTCAGGGCACGGTTGCCACGTGCTCGTGGTGACATCACAAGGTTGCCTGGGAGCACGGGAGGCCTCAGGGGTGTCAGAGCAGCTCTTGGGCTCGCTCTGTGTAGGAGTTTGCTCCTGCGCTCGAGGTTTCTGTCAGTGGCCAAGTGCTCACTGACAGTCGCCTTGCGTTTTTCTTCTTTTTCAGCAGTTTGAAAACTTGCACAGCAGTTCCCACAATGATTGGGCAACTCGCTGCTGCAGTTTTCACTGCTTATAAAATAGGTTATTCAACCTATTTTATGACACACCTGGCACGTAAGTAGAGGTTTTCCCTGGGTGTCACCTAACCTGGCTTTTGTGTCTTCCTGCTCTTTTGAAACAGAAAGACCATTTGGATGCCACTTGGGTAAAGCTCCTCCTGCCAACACGTTCAGCTCACAAGGGGGTGTCTGTGGCCAGGGCTCTGCGGGCAGCATTTGCAAGGGAACCTGCAGGGGTTGTGTTCCCTCCATGGGACAGTCTGTAGCAGCAGAGTCTGTCATTTCCTCCCTTTGCTGGGTCAAGCAGCACAACTTGGAAAATGGGGGCTGGGAGACCTTCTAAAAATGCTCTGGTTGTTTCCAGTTTCCTCAAAGAATCTGGTTCATTTTCCCTTGCCCACTGCAGGTCACCTGAGCCAGGTATTCAGAGGGGCCGATCCGGAGGTGAGTGAGAAAGGAACATTTGATGTTCCTGGTGTTGAAGAATTGTGCAGCAAGCTGTGAGCTGGGCCTGGGGCAGTAGAGAGTAGAGGGCCAGCTGAGTAGGCTGCAAGAAAATCCATTTCCATGTCTGCAGCAGCAAGAGCAAAGGCATCATTGGCTATTTCCTAACTGTGCATTGCAGAGCTTTAAAAGAACTAAAAGCCCAGTTTTGCAGAGAGAATGTTGCCTGCCCAGAGTAGCCAGGGGGGATTATCTAATTCAGAGCAATTTGCAGTCCACTTGAATCAGCCCATTTGAATTTAGTCTGAGGGACTTAGAATCCCATTGCTCTAAAAGATGATAATTTGTGCTTAGTAGAGCTGGCTCTAGAGCTGAACAGAAAGAAGGTTATAAATGAGAGGTAATGGCCTGTGTCTCACACTCCTCTCTGTCCACAGAGCACAGAACCAAGAGAAGATTCTTCTCTGGCTCCCTGTGCTCCTGGAGAAGAGGCCAGAGAGGAGCCCAATGACCACCAGGCTCCAGCTGTGGTCACACCACGACCACAGCTTTCTCAGACAGTAAGTGCCAGTTCTGGAGGGTGCTGTCTTTAGTGCAAGGCAGAGCTGCAAGTTTCTGAGCAGCCAGCTCTTGCTGTTGGTGGCTGAGGATGCTGAGTGCTGGAGTCCTGCCAGGAGCCAGCCATTCCCCTCAGCCAGTGACACCTGGAAAATGGGCTTTGAGCTGTCCTGTTTAGGCCCCAGCTTGCTGGGATTCTGACAGGGGCAGCATCTCACAGTTACTTGCTCTGCATTTGTGTCTACAGAACATGGAGGCAGAGGCACAAGCAGAGCTGTTTGTGTTCCCCAGTGACATCATGGGAGTGAAGACAAGGAACACAGAAGAGATCAGGAGACTTCAGTACCACTGGAACATCTATAGACTGAGGCACAATCTCCAAAACCAGGTGAGTGGAGGAGTGGCAGCCACTCCACTCATGGAAGTATCTCCTTGTTCTTGGCAGACCTTTGGTGAAGAGCTGCAGGCAGACCTGCCGAAAAGCCCGGCTAGGATCAGGATGATGGACATGAGGCTGGAGGAAGAAATGGATATTCCAAGAGGAAGAGAAGAGAGCATACATCTCCCTGAGGTGCAAGAGGCTCTAGAGGAACCAGTGAGTGAAAGAGCCATAGCCACTGCAGTCACCAACCTGGTGCTTTCTGCCCTTCTTGCCTTTCCCCAGCAGAGCAGCAGGAGAGTGGGCTGATGCCTCTGAGTGTCCTCCTGCTCTAGCGTCTGTCACAGCCACTCTGAAGGACACTCCCTGCTGGGCTGAATCTCAGCTGCTGCCCTGGACAGGGGACTAGTGCTTTGGCCTTTTGGCCAGCAGTCATGGGAAGGCATTCCTGCTGGCCTCTTCCTGCTCTCCTTGTTTCTTGAGGGGTTCTTGCAGGTGAACACGGTGACCCAGGTGGATCTTGAAAGAAGCTGTCTGTATCCCTTGTGAATCTGGTCTCTCCCTTTCCTCACAGTCCATGACTCTTGGCTGACAGGGACAAGCTGCACTCTCTGACTGCTTTGTTCTCTTTGACTCCAGGTGGGAGTGTTGACATCTGGCCTGGCAGCCTGCAGAGATTTCCATCAAGGGACTGGCAACGAGGAGCCCCGAGATTCCTGCGAGGACCAGAAACTGTCCCAGGCAGAAGCGCTGCCCCTTGGGCACGTTCTGAAGATGGGGGAGACAAAAAGGACTCCATGGGAGGAGGTAGAACATCTGAACAAGGAGCTGCAAGTGGGTCTGCAGCCCTTGGAGGGGGAAAAGAGTTCTTTCGGAGAAATGGAATGGTCATTTTGGCAGTCATCCTTCAGAAAATCCATACAAATGGATCATGGAGGAAATGGAAAATGAATCTGGCCATGAACTTGAGTAAAACCAGCCTTTGAGATTGTCCCATCCAGTTAGAGAAGTGAACATCAGAAAAACCCCATGGCAGAGCCCTGCATGTGGCTGACAGCACCTCCCTAAGGCCTCGCATTTGAAATGGGATCTGGGGCTAATCTCTGCCAGCCACTTTTCTGACACAAACTCCTTTGTTGTCTCAGATCTCCACAGGCTCTTCTGTTGAACCTGCAGCAGCAGCAGCAGCAGCAGCAGCAGCAGCAGTGTCACCTAAAGGAGCCTTTGCTGCCCCAGCTCAGAAGTGGAGCCCGGGCAGTTGGTTCCTCTCCAGCAGTGACACAGCTGCTGCTCAGCAACAGGAGGTGGAGGATGACTCCCTGGAGCTCCTGAGTACGTCTGGTGTCTTTCTTCTCTGAGGGACAGTGCACTGTGTGCACGTGTCAGCACAGCTGCACCAAATGATCCTCCTCACTGTGGTGTCCCAGGGGCATTTAGGGCTCCCCACAGGAAATGCTGTGCTCCAAGGCAGCAAGAGAGTGCTCTGGGTGTTGCTGCTGCCTCTGAGGGCAGCTTGGACGTGCTGGGCTTTGCCTGAGCTTCCCTGTCTGCTGAAGGC
This sequence comes from Zosterops lateralis, assembly GCF_965231275.1. Lineage (NCBI taxonomy): Eukaryota > Metazoa > Chordata > Aves > Passeriformes > Zosteropidae > Zosterops > Zosterops lateralis. Next base: position 3,773,453 of record NC_139783.1, read on the forward strand.
AGAAGCAGGCCTTGTTCTTGCATCAGCAGAAGGCTGTGACCTAGGAAATGATCTGGGCAAGTCCTGTGTGCTGATGGGCAAACTGGATAGAATGGTTAGCTTCTTAAATTCTCCTTAGACTCCTGACTTCTCATCTGTCACCAGAACAAAAAACTTCACAGAATTTCTTTGGTTTAGGTGTTTTGTCTCTTGGTTGTGGTTTTGGTTTTAGTTTGGGGGTTTTCTGGATTTTTTTGGGTAGAGTTTTTAATTCATCCTGAAGGAGCTCTTCTGCCCCATGTGTCTTACTGGTGTCATTTTTATGACTGTTCTTATTACCGCTTCTACATCTACAGGTTTTTGTTTATTGTTTTTTTTTAAATAATATTATATTCTTGTCAGTGAGAACTCCTTTGAAAGAATGTCAGGTGACACACAAATAGAGAGCCAGATGTGTTCTTTTTGTGCCCCCGTTGAAAGGACAGATGATTTTATCACAATCTGTTTTAATATCCTAGTTTTGTTCTTAGAAAGATGTGTCCAAGAAACACATCCCTGGGGCTTGATCAGATCAAAGTGCACTGTAGGCATTTCTCAGGAGCAAGCCTCCAGCCCCTCTGCTGTATATTCCTCAGATCCATGGCACTTTTCCATCCCTGATTCCCAGCCATTCCCATGACTGTTAGAATGCTGCCCATTGACCCAAGCCCTGCTCAGATCAGTCACAAGGAACACACATCAAGTCCTCTGTGATTCTGCAGCACAAGTCATTGAATCTGCTGCTTGCCCAGAAGAGCTGCCAGTGCTGTGCTCTCAGATAAGAACTGGGGGGGCTGAGAACAGAGCCCAGGTGACTCTGTGTCTCCCATCCCCTGTTGGCACAAAAAGGGCCTTGATGTGCACCTGGGTGTGTCTGAGCTCAGAGCCAATCCTGCTGTGTCCTGAATGGGGTCCCCGGCTTGGAAGGGGCTGGGTGTGGCCGTGCCTTCTTGCCATGGCTTGTCAGGGCTGGTGCTGGGGCTTTGGCAGCTTTGTTGTGGTGGCTGCCCTGGCCCTGAGGGCCGGTGTGAGTGCAGAGGCTGGAGCCTTGCTGAGCTGGGAGAGTCCCGCTGCCGCCTGGCCGCTGCAGCGCGGAGCTGCCCCGAGGCAGCAGCCCCTGCTCTGGGCCGGCTCCTGCATGGCCTGGGCTGGGCTCAGCCAGGGGCAGCATCTCCTCTGGGCAGCTGTCCATGTCCCGCCGGCCCCTGAGGAGGGAGCACTGCTGTCCTTGCTGCCCTTGCCCGCTGCGGGAAGATGGGCACGTGTGCGGGGCTGAGAGGGCCAGTGCAATGGCAGGGACTGATCCCTGCTCTCAGGGGGAGGAGGAGCACTGTGCTTCTCCACCTGGCCCACGGCCAAGGGCGTCTTCCAGCTCAGCCTGCTCATCACGGCTCAGGCTCCTGCTGCTGCTGGAGGCCCCCTTGGCATTGCTTACAGCATCAGCTGCTTTGCTTTACAAAGGGAAAGGCATTCTCTTGGCCAACTGCTGCAAGGTGGAGAAGGTGCCCTCCTCTCCTGGGAATGCATCTCCCTCTGCTTTGTTTTCTCTCAAGAGATCTCTTCAAAGGCCTGTGGAAAATCAGGCTCTGTGCTGGCCTGCTTGTACTGCAGAGCTCCTGTCTTGTTGGGGTTGTTGGTGTTACCCAGCTGAGCACAAAGGACTCAGAAGCCCAGAGTGTACAGCCCCAGTGGGGCTGCCTTTTGTATCTCTTGGATGGTGGGATCTCTGCTTTCAAGTGAGCATCTTGCATTTTGTTTCCCTCAGGGAAAATGGTGAACATGGAGAATCCCCGGAGGAAATACATTGAACTGGAAAATGTTGGCAGTGGGTGAGTCCAACCACAGTTTCTTCTACACAGTCATGGGGCAGGTGATTTGCTGCTGGAATATCTACCAAGTGTGAAGTCAGGCATGCTGCAAACATATTCAGACACTGGGTTAGTCTGCCCCATGTCTCAGTACCAGCCAGAATTTGTAAGTGTGGTCAGGAGGCATTGTCAAAGACACTTGTATTTCATTGCCAGAAACAGCAACCTACCCCCAACCACAGCAGTGAGATAACAGTTCTCAGGAATATTCCTTCCCAAGTGTTTGCTGAAGGAAATAGTCTGTGCTCAGGATAAAATCTGCCCAGTTTAGAAACTGAAACCCAAGATGAAAGAATCACCTGGCATTTTGAGCTGAGCACTAAAGCCCAATGCTTCAGGAACAGGCCCAGTGCCCATGCACTGGAGAGGAAAATGCATCATCTGCCTTCTGGCAGAGCCCTCCTGCATGCTGCAGGTTTGAGGCATTTCCAGCAGACATCTCCTGTCTGGGCTGGCTTTCACTCCAAGATCTAAATGGCTTCTCCTTTCTTTGCTGCTCTTTTGTTTCCAGGGGATTTGGAGATGTTTGCAGAGCGGTCGACACTGCCACAGGAGGAGAGGTAAATGTCAAGAGCCCCTGCAGATCCTGCTGCTCTCCAGGGCTTTCCTCTCTTGTGTCAGCTGGAGCTGGAGCTGTGGCTAGAGCTGTGCTGCAAAGGCACAAGAAGCACAGAGTGGTGCCAGCCTGCCAAGTGCATTTGGGACAGTCTTTGTCCTGCTCAGCTGCCAGGAGGAAGGCAAGGAGGGCAGCGGTTCCTTTCAGAGAAGGACGCTCTCCCTGGCTCTCAATTGCTCCAACAAAGGTGCTGCCTTAGAGCATCTCACTGCTCTCTGGGCCGACGGCTTCAGAGTGCTGAATTCTTATTTCTGGCTGCCAGCAAATACATCTGAATGTTCCTGGCAGTTCCTCAGCCACCTGCAGTGCTGCACGTGGGAACTGCACGTAGGGAGAGATCTGCAAGGCCTCCCTAAAAGCCCCAAGCCCTGCCTGTAGCCCAAGATGTATCCACAGAGTACCAAGGCACGCTTTACTTCTTCTGAAGTGCAGACAGAGAAACAGAGAGTGTGCTCGGAGCTTTGGGGGTGATAGTTGAGACATGATTGCTAACAAGTGGACAAGGCAAAATGCCAGTGGCCACGTGTTCTGTAAGTGGCCCCCAAAGGAGCAGAGAAATGAGCTGTTGGAATGTCAGTTCCTAATTACTCCTAATTTGTCTAATCCCAAGGCACTTTGGCAAGGCTCACTCGTGTCATTGCTAAATCACTCATCCCATGTGTGCTGTGGTCTAGTGCCACCAACTTCTAAAGTTGTTGATTTTCAATGTCATTCTAGGTGGCCATCAAGAAAATTGATTTTCAAGGACTCATGATAGAAGATATTGTTACTGAAATCAGGGTCCTGAAAATGAATACAAGTCCCCAAATCGTCAATTATTTAGACAGGTGAGTGATCATGGTCTCATCCCATGAAAGTTTGTTTACATACTAAAAGCATGCAAGGTTAAAAACCCACTTTGGACATGGGCAGAAAAGAGAGCTGGTAATTATTGGGTTATAGGAACATTAGGTGCTTATTTCCAAAATGACGCCGTGTGACAGGTTTTTCATCTTGGCTGTTACAAAACTGCACTTTTTGCCTGCTGGCCATCTAAAACATCTCCTTTTTCACAGATGTGCTGTTCTCCTTGAGACTGCACAGACTGCAAACAATGCACAGCCTGGAGGGAATGTCTATTCCTTTCATTCTGTCCTTGTCACAAAGGGATCCAGAAACAAGAATCAAGCAAAGAAACCAACACATGCATGGCCTTGTTCCCTTCTTTCAGCTACCTTGTGCGTAAGGAACTCTGGCTGGTGATGGAGTTCATGGATGGAGGCACTCTGTTCGACGCTGTCAAGGTGTTCGAGATGACAGAAGATGAGATCGGAATCATCAGTCGGGAGGTCAGTCAGGGATCCCAGCTGTGCTTCCCAGGGCTGGGGCAGGACTGTCTGGGAAAGGGGCTCAGAACAGAAGCCATTCCATGGGCCAGGCTTTGTTTCTGTGTCGCTGGAATGCTCTGGGCAAGCAAGAGCATCCCACGTGAACTGCCTGCCAGTGCCCCTGCACTCACTGCACTCTGTTCTTGTCCTCTTCTCTCCTGCTCTTGCATTCTCACTCTGGCTCTTGTAGTTGCTCTTCTCCATCTTACCTCTCTAAACTTTGGCCTACACTGCATTCCTTGACTGTAAAAGCAAAGGTGGTGGTGGCAGCATTTGAAAGGAACAGCAAAGAAAAAAGAGAGACTCATTTCTCTCAGTGCTCAGCTGAAAAGGTTGGCAGTGCAGCCAAAATGCTCTTGACTTCTGGGCACATCCACTGCAGCAGCATCATCCTGGCTGGTTTGCAGGGCAGAGTCTGCACCAGCAGTTGCTGTTGCTCTTTGACAAGCTGACATGCCTTTCTTTAGAAGGGTGCTGCTCTGCCAGTGTTGGAGCAGCAAGCTCTTCCTCTCAATGGCACTGTGTTCTGCCATTCCTCCCCATTCCCCTGGAGAGGGAATCTTGGAGAGCTGTTTCTTTTCTTGTGTGATGAAATCCCATCACTGATTTTTGCCCTCCTGTTTCTGGTTCCTCTCTCAGTGCCTCCAAGGACTGAATTACCTCCACTCCCACCACGTGATGCACCGAGACTTGAAGAGCCCCAACATCCTCCTCAGGACCGATGGCTCTGTCAAGCTGGGTCAGTATATTCTTGGTCAGGTGCAGCATTCCAGGGATATGGCGGGTGTGGGGCTGCTTTGGAGTGACTGCCAGCTCCCCAAAAATGGTGCAGCTGGCAGTGCAGGGACCCCTGCTGTGAGCTGACCACACGGTTGCAACGTGCACAGAGCTATGGCAGGGAACAAGCAGTCCAGAGTGGCATTGCTCTGTGTGTGTCCCTTCCAGAGGGAGGGAGCTACAAGTCTAAAGCTTCAGGGCAACAAAAGCCACTACTGGAGGCAGTGTAAAAAATGTGGGGATTTTGGAAGTAGCCACTGGCATATTTCCTTGGCTAAAGTCCTGAGGAAACAGAGCAGGGACTGTTGCAGGAGATTCAACAGCACATTCTCCAACTTCTACTGGGCAATTCTTTTGCTTGCTTTCCTAACTGCACAGGATTCAAATCAAAACAGTCTTTTGCTTTCTCCCCAGCTGATTTTGGCTTGTCTGCTCTACTCACCCCTGAGCAGAGTAGACGCAGCTCAGAGGTCGGCACTTACTGGTGGAGAGCACCTGAGCTGGTGAAAGGTCACCCATATGGCCCCAAAATTGACATCTGGGCCTTTGGGATTGTGACAATTGAAATGGTGGAAGGAGAACCTCCTTATTATAATGAAACTCCTCGCTCGGTAAGGTGTAAATACTCTCTGATCTCACTGTCTTTCTCCCCCAGCCCACCTTCTGTGTGCCATTGGACAAAATCCCATTGCCATCTGCTGGAACTACTTCCACCACGGCCCCTTTCTGAAAATGTCCCTGCAGCACATCAGCATCTGCTGGAGTTTTGGTTGCATCACTGGGGGAGCTCAAGCCTTACCCCACACAAACAATCTCCCTTCTCAAACAACATTTGGCTTTGGCTTAGAAGTCGTTCCAGCTCTTTTGGCCACAGAGATGGCCCTACTAACAGGAAACAACCATCTTAGAGCTGCTGTTCCCTTTCCTGAAATGAAGAAACTTAAACCCAACCAAGTTTCTAAAAGAGTGGTTTGGAGAGAAGAAACAAACAAAAAGCTTGATGACTTTTGTTTGATGGCAGCTGTGCTTTAGGGACCAACAAGCACTGCAGAGATGCTTTGCATGTAATAATCCTTGGAAATAGTAGAGTGAGTTAATAGAGCAAAGTCCCTCTTCCAAATAGCCTGCCAAGCTGGTCAGGTGCATCCTCAGAGAAGCAAAGGTGCTTTTCTGATGTAGTTTCCACTAACAAGGTCAATCAATGAAATCTGCTGCAAGATCTGCTGCCAAGGCAACATCTGCTGCATGTTGGAGAAGCTGTGGCTGCATCGGGCTTTGGGTTTTTGTTGGTCCAGGAAAGTCTTCTCTGCCTCTGTGCCACGGCAGAAACTGCCACTGCAGAGTGCAGCTTGAACAATGGGATCTGGGAGAGCAGTTCCAGAGGTGAAAGAAGCAGCTGAGAGACTGGTGTTTCCTTTTTCTCCAGGCTCAGATCCTAATAGCCACCAAAGGGACCCCAGAGCTGCAGCAGCCCAAGCTCCTCTCCCCTTTGCTGCGGGACTTCCTGAGCTGCTGCCTGCAGACAGACGAGGCGCGGCGCTGGTCTGCCCAGGAGCTGCTGCAGGTAAAATGCCAAGGGGCTGCAGGGAAACGGTGTCCCAGGGATGGGCTCCTCCTCCACTCAAGTGCAAGGCATCAGATGAGCCCCCTCCTCCTCACCTCCACTCTTGGTGCTGTTCAAATGGAAACAGCCAGGAGTCCTAGACTGGGCTGGGCTGGCAGGGACCTGGAAAGCTCATCTGGTCCAAGTGCCCTGCAGTGAGCAGGGGCATCTTGAAAGAGATCAGGATGCTCAGACCTGAAATCTTTCCAGGGCTGGGGCACTTAGCAGCTCTTGCAGCAAACTCTGCCACTGCTGCCCCAGTGTTGGTCCTTAGACCTACTCTGTCTCAATCCCCTTTTCATTTAAAAAATATTGGACAGTAATGGTTCATTGTTGTTTCTTTTTCCTTTGTGCAGCATCCATTTGTAACGTTGGCGAAGCCGACATCCAGCCTGGTGCCATTGATCATGATGGTGAAAGAGTGGAAGGAGGAAAGAAGATTGAGACACCGACATTAGAACTGTTTGCTCCATCACCAGTCCAGAGAAAAAATTTAGAGTAGGATTGTAGATAGGATTGCAGTTAAGATTCTACTGTAGTATTGTAGCGTAGGATAGTAGCGTATGATATTAGCATTGATTGTAAACAAATAAATTTTGTGAAATCTCAACTCCTTTCAAAGATTCCCCTCCTTCGGAGCCTCTGAGAAAGCTCAACATTTTCTTCTGAACTTAGAGGTGGAAAATGACATTGAGGGCTTCTTTGGTACGGTTGGAAAGTGGGGAAGGCTCTTCTTCAGTCATCCTCTCCAGACCACAGGGCCTTTGGAATGTGGCCCACTGGCTGGGTTTTACCCAGCTGTGGCACTTGTGTTTGAGGCAGAAAGGGCAGTGGCATTTGCAGGCAGAACTAAAGGACGAGTGGGGCAGCCCAAACACCCTGTGCATCTGCAGGCCTTGAGCTCTGACTGGAGAGCATTTGAGTTCCTGCCCCTTGGATTTGTATCCCTAAGTGCAGTCTCTGTGTCTGGAGGAGAGTTTTGCCCCAGTGAGAAAGCAGCAAGGTCAGGGAGGCTGCTGGGAAAGGTGCAGAGCTGGTGCAGAGCTGTCAGCGGGCGCCAGGTGAGAGCAGGCCCCGCCTTGGCCAGGCTGGAGCCCCAGCAGAGCCCTGGCAGAGCCCGGAGCAGCCTGAGCCTGGGCAGGGGCAGGCTGGAAGGAGGCCCTTGGAGCTGCAAGAGGCAGCAGCCCGGCCCTGGGGGCCTCTTGGTGGCCGCGGGCGAATGCTGCGCTCTCAGAGCCCAGCTGGCAGCCGGCTGCTCCCGAGGGGAAGCGCAGCCGTGCCGGGCACAGCACAGACTGGTGGCATTGGCCGCCCGCAGTCTGCACAGGAGGAGAGAAAGGCACAGCACAGCCCAGGGCTGCAGGCCTGCCTGAGGATTCCTACTCTTGTGCTGGCTGCCCTGGCACTCCTGGCAAAGGTGAGCAGTGTGTGCAGCACTCTGGGCACAGGGAGGGAGCCGGGCTGCTCCGCAGGCTCCAGCACAGGGCAGCGTCCTTCAGGCACGGCGCTTCTGCCTCCCGGGGGAACCGAGGCCAGCGGGAGGCAGGGACAGCTTGGCAGGTCACATCTGCAGCACAAAAGGGCCTCCCACAGCTCTGCCAGGAAGCGCCTGCACTCCTGGAGCTCTGCACTCAGCCACAGCAAAGGGGTGAAATGCAGAGTGCTCTGCAGAAATATTCAGGGGCACCAGCCCAGCCTGCTTTGTGCTCTCTGGCACACAGCAAGCGCTGTGCAACACAGCCCTGAGCTGCTGGGAGAGAGGTGTTAGAAAGGAGCCAACTCTTGGATGAAATTAAATGGGGACAAAGTCATCAAAGCAAACGAGAACTGTTTCTTAGGAAGGATTCACCTGAGCTGGGTGTGTATCTCGCTCTCCCAAGAGCCAAACACACACACAACACACACTCACACAGAATGCTGCTTTTTATTGCCTTGCCCAGCCCAGGGTGAACCGTGTCCCCTTTCCCTTTGGCTGGGTACTAGGGAACTTATATTCTCTCCCCACTGCCTCCTTTTCCGTCCCCTCCCCTCTTATCCTACTTCCCTTTTGGTCCGGTCTTCAACCTGGCCCCTCTCCCAGCTCACAGCAACACCCAACAAATTAACTAGAACAAATACAAACCCTAAAAAAAACTCAGAACAAACGACTTTCTTTCTTTTTTTCTAATAACCTCTCAGGTGCAGCAAAATATGACCTCCTATCTCACTGAGGGAATCAGGGATGAGCCTGTGCCTTGTGCTTGTGCAGTGAACTGATTTGGAAGGGAGCAGAAGGGTTTCAGGAGGCAATTGGTGTTTTCTTTCTCAATTGCTGAAGGAAAGACACAATGTGGCTTCAGATAGCAAAAACACTTTCACGGTAAATTGAGGAAATGCTTGTGAGCAATTCCCAGAGAAGGAAGGTGTTGAGAAAATGCTGAACTGGAACAAATCATTAATTCCCTTCGCATTAACAGACAGTATTGAGCCCTCTATTCCCCCAGCACAGTGACTGATGTGTGCAAGTGGCTACCTCAGCCTTGAGAATAGAGTAGTCCTCCTAAGAAGGGAGCTGGAAAACTACTGGTAGGGGAAGAAAGTGGTTGTAGGAGGCTCTTGAGCATCAGAGGAGAATTGGAGGAATGGGATGTTCCCCAAATGACCACCAGAGACCCTCAGGATGATAGCAAAAGGGTTAAATTGATTTCTGAAGTAGCAAGGGCCCAAGAACAGGGGATCGGCTCTACTATAACCAGGATGTTATTCCATGCTATTGTTTTAACTAAATGAAGTATAAAGCATAACTTTGCACAGGTGGTGGGGGGAGAGAAAGGGGGAACCCTGGTAGAACGCACAGGTTCTAAAAGAATAAAGTTAGGTCAGGAGGATCTGTACTGATATAATCATTAGTATGACACATGCCAGAATTGTCAACTGTAATATCATGTAACAAGAAAGGTATAAAATTGTATTCATTTTAGCATGTTGGTGAGCCGAAATTTTGGGTTGTCCGAACAGGACGGTCAGCTCCCAGAGCTCTGAAATAAAGCACCGCACACAATTTCGTGATTGTGTGTTCTTTCCTTGGCTAACAGGTCTGGGGGCTGGGAGAGGCGGGGTGGCCGGGAAAAGGTTGTGTTGGTGCCGGATCAGGGGGTGCAGGGGGGTCTCAGGGCAGGGCAAAGGGGTAAAAGGGCACCTGGGCTCTCAGGAATGGGGGTGCAGGGGGGTCTCAGGGTCAGGGAAATGGGGAGCAGGGACTTGGAGAGGTAGAAGGGAGTTCCAGGGGGTCCTTGAGCCCAAGAAAGGAAAGTTCAGGGTTTCCCAAAAAAGCGGGGACCAGGGTGGGGACATTCAGAGTGTTTGGGAAGGGGGAGTTCAGGGGGTCTCTGGTTTTGAAGAAAGGTGGGGCTGGGGGTTGGGAAAGGCAGGAATGGGGGTCCAAGGCATTCCAGGCCATCCCAAAGTCAAGCACAGGGGATGTCTGGAGGCTGGGAGCCATGGGATGGGCGGGAAAAGGGGAGCAGGGGGTGCTGGTGTTCAGAAATGGGGGATTCAGGGGGTCCCTGTGCAGGATAAGGGGAGCAGGGGGGTCCCGGGGCCGGGAATGGCGGGGCAGGGTCCCGGGGCCGGGGGTCCCACTCCCCCTGGCCCCCCCAGGAGCGCCCCCAGCCCCAGCCCTGGAGCCATCCCGCTGCTCCTGCTCACTCCCAGCAGGATCCCAGTAGGATCCCAGTACAGCCCAGTCACTCCCACTCCTGGCATTCCCCCCGAGCCCCCGGGGATCCGGGGGATTCCTGGTGGCCACGGCGCTGCCCAGGTCACCAAGAGGCGCCGGGAACAGGAGGAGATCCAGGCTGAGGAATTGACAAATGCCCTGGGGCACTCCTGCCTGGAATGGCTCCGGAAATGTGTCAGATATGGGTGGGAGGCACTGGAGCATAAAGGGGGGGCAGGAGGGCAGAATTCCCGTGCCAATGTGGGATTGGGAAATGGGGGATTTGGGAGGGCAACATTTGGGAACATGGGAATTCCCGTGGGACCTCCAAGGATGGACCCCACTGCTGTCCCATTCCCATGGGAATTCTGTAGCTGGATCTCACTGCCATCCCATTCCCATGGAATTCCATGGGCAGATCCCATCCCCATCCCACTGCCAGGGAAGCTCCAGCCCAGATCCCCCCCAAACCCATCCTGGGGGTCGCCCTGTTCTTTGCCCTCCCCACCCCCCCCAAGACTCCTGGGGGTCCCCCCATGACCCCCCCGGCCCCCCCAAACTCCTCCTGGGTCCCCCCTCATCCCCCCACGGGGATTCCTGGGAGTCCCCCCATGTCCCCTCCCCCAGGACTTTGGGGGTCCCCCCGACATGTCCGTGCCCCTCCCCCGTTTCTGCCCCCCTGTGATGGTGGGGGGTGGGGGCTGAGTGCTGATGCCCCCCTGCCTGCAGCAGATCCAGCGCTGGGGGCACTGCAGGGGGTCCCTGGGCATTTGGGCTCCCCTGGGATTTGGGGTGACCCCCCGGGCCCCAGGATCTCCCTGAACACGCTGACGCTGCCCGGGCACAGTGAGAAGGTTCAGACCCGGCTCAGGGTCCCAGCTCTGTCACTGGCCCCGCCCAGGGACCCCCAAACCCTCCTGGGACCCCCAAATCCCCCCTGGGACCCCCAAACCCCCCCTGGGACCCCCAAATCCCCCCTGGGACCCCCAAACCCTCCCGGGACCCCCAAATCCCCCCTGGGACCCCCAAATCCCCCCTGGGACCCCCAGCCTCCCCGGGGCTCCGCTGCCGGAATCACCGGGAGTGGTGTTGCCCTTTGAAGGGGAGTTTTCCTGGGAACCCAAAACAGGCGCCTCTTAAAGCGGCCATGGCAGAGAGAATCCCAAAAATCCACCCCGGCGGGGGGGGGGCAAAACATCCCCCAGAGGGGCTTGGAATGGGGGTCCCCTATAAAATGTCACCTGACGGGGGTGATGAGGTGCTCCCAGCAGAGCCCAGTCACTGCCAGTCCTGGCATCCCCCTGGGCCCTCTCTGCCTTCCGACCTTTCCCGGCTCCATCCCCGCTCGTCCCGCGGGCTGCGAGGGGTTCGGGAACGGGGCAGGAGGAGGAGGGAGGGAGGAAGAGGCGGAGCGGCCGCGGGAAGCGGGAGGAAGAAGAGCAGAGGAGGGAGCGGGCGGCTCCAGCGCTCCCTGAAGCCGCAGCAGCCCCGGGACCATCGGCCCCATCCCGCAGGTGCCCGGGGAGGGGGAGCTCGCCCCAAATATCCCGGGTTTGGGCTCCCTGGGCTTGGGGTTTTTGGGGGGATGTTTGGAGCTGGCAGGGCTCCAAAGGCGAGGCGCAGATGGCCCTCGGGGGGACATGGGGGGGTCCCCGGGAGGTGGTTTTGGGGGGTCCCGGTGTGGGCAGAGCCCCGGCGGGGCCGGGGGGACCCCGGGTTTGGGGAGCCCGGGAGAGGGCCGGGGTTTGGGGAGCCCCTGAGCGGGAGCCCAGAGACAGGAGAGCCCCAGGAGCCCAAAGCGGGGAGCCCGAGAGGGGGGGGAGCCCTGGGATTGCCGGGACCCCATTGGGGGGCGCTGGGGCTGGAGGGGCGGGATGGCCGGGAAAGGGGTTCGGGGGTCCCGGGGCCGGCAGTGGCGGCTCCCAGGATCAGCCCTGGGCCCCCCATGGCCAGAACAAGGGCTGGGAGCTGTACAAATAGCATTAGCAGCAAATTAAAAAAGATGGATCCCTTAGGCTTAGCCTGAGAATGGTGCTTTTCAGAGTGGATGGGGTAAATTTAAAAGAAAATTCCTTAATTGTGTCAGAATTAAAAATGGCATTACTAGAGCCTTGTTTTCATATTTCTCCCTCCTTTGCTATGTTTGAGAGAAAAAGAAGCCAATAAATCTTTAATTGCATTAACTCATCCTTAATACAGAATGTCCTACAGAGAAGGAGAGATTTCTGTTCCCACAGGTATTTCTTGGAAAAGAAAGGAATGATTTTGAGGAATGAGGTTAACATATAGTAGAAGTAAATGCTGTATAGCAGTACTTGTGTCAGTCTAAAGTGTTTTGGTTTGGTTTTTTGGTGGTTTTTGTTTGGTTTTTTGGGATTTTTGGTTCCCTGTGGTTGTTTGGTTTGTTGGGGGTTTTTTGTGGTTGTTGTTTTTTGGAGGTTTTTTGGCTTTGGTTTTGGTTTGTGATGAATTTTTGTTTTTTTTTGTTTTTGTTTTGTTTTTTGGGGTGTTTTTTGGGGGAAGGAGGTTTTGTAGTCTTCTTTTAGTCATTGCCAGGCACTCCCAGTTCCCTCAGCATGGTTCAGTTGACCCCAGTTTTATCCCAGTCCCTGCCAGAACCTCCCAGTTGTTACCAGTATGCATCCTGTCATTCCCAGTTTTTTCCAGTTCCTCCCAGTGTGTGCACAGCTGGTTTCCTGCGTGGCTCTGGTAGCTCCCAGTAACCCCAGTCAGGGTCCCATCACAGAATCACAGAGTGTGTAGGTTGGAAGAGACCTTCAAGATCATCGAGTCCAACCCAGCCCCAACACCTCAACTGGATCATGGCATCGAGTGCCACATCCAGTCTCTTCTTAAACACATCCAGGGATGGTGACTCCACCACCTCCCCGGGCAGACTATTCCAGTATTTAATCACTCTTTCTGTGAAAATCTTCTTCCTACTATCCAACCTATATTTCCCTTGTCACAGCTGAAGACTGTGTCCTGTCCTTCTGTCAGTTGCTGCCTGGACAAAGAGACCAACCCCCAGCTGTCTGCAACCCCCCTTGAGGAAGTTGTAGAGAGTGATAAGGTCACCTCTGAGTCTCCTTTTCCCCAGGCTAAACAGCCCCAGCTCCCTCAGTCGTTCTTCCTCTGGCTTGTTTTCCAAGCCCCTCACCAGCCTCGTTGCCTCCTCTGGACACGTTCAAGCGTCTCAAGGTCCTTCCTAAACTGAGGGGCCAGAACTGGACACAGCACTCGAGGTGTGGCCTCACCAGTGCTGAGTCCAGGGGAAGAATGAGCTCCCTGCTCCTGCTGGCCACACCATTCCTGATCCAGGCCAGGGGCCATTGGCCCTCTTGGCCACCTGGGCACACTGCAGGCTCATGTTCAGCCGCTGCTGAGCAGAACCCCCAGGTCCCTTTCTGCCTGGGCACTGTCCAGCCACACCATCCCCAGCCTAGAGCACTGCAGGGGTTATTGTGGCCAAAGTGCAGGACTTGGCACGTGGACTCATTAAACTCCATCTCGTTGCACTCTGCCCACCCATCCAACCATTCCAGGTCTCTCTGCAGAGCCCTCCCACCTGCCAACAGATCAACAAATGTTCCCAGCTTTGTGTCATCTACAAATTTACTAATGAAAGACTCAATACCCTCATCCATGTCGTCAATACAAATACTGAACAGAGCTGGCCCCAGCACAGACCGCTGAGGAACACCCCTGGTGACTGTCCCCAGCTGGATGCAGCACCATTCCCCACCACTCTCTGGGCCTGGCCATGCAGCCAGTTCCTAACCCAGCAAAGAGTGCTCCTGTCCAAGCCCCGGGCTGCCAGCTTATCCAGGAGTGTGCTGTGGGAGACAGTGCCAAAGGCCTTGCTGAAGTCCAAACAGACATCCAGAGCCCTTCCTGCATCCACCAGGCAGGTCACCTGGTCATCAAAGGAGACCAGGTTGGTCAAACACGACCCACCCCTCCTAAACCCGTGCTGGCTGGCTCTGACACCCTGGCCATCCTGTAGGTGCTGTGTGATGACACTCAATATAAACTGCTCCATTACCTTTACCAGGTACTGAGGTCAGGCTGACTGGGCTATAATTACTGGGATCCTCCTTCTCACCCTTCTTGTGAATGGGTGTCACATTGGCAGCTTCCAGTCACCTGGAACCTCAGCAGTGAGCCAGGACTGTTGGTAAATGATGGAGAGTGGCTTCACAAGCTCATCTGCCAGCTCCCTCCTCACCCTGGGGTGGATCCCATCTGGGCCCAGAGATTTATAGTGTCCAAGCATCTCAGCAGTTCTCTGACTGCCTCCTCCTGGATAACAGGGGGACCATTCTGTTCCCTGACACCATCAATGAACCCAGGAGGGCAGTTGTCCTGAAGACAAGTTGTCTTCCCACTGAAAACTGAGGCAAAGAAGGCCTTAAGCACTTCTGCCTTCTCTTCATCTGCAGTTATTAAGTACCCTCCCACATCTACTAGAGAACAAAGGTTGGTCTTACGCTTCCTTTTGCTATTAGTATATTTGTAAAAACATTTTTTATTATCCTTTACAAAATTGCCAAATTAAGTTCAAACTGAGCTTTGGACTCCGTAATATTTTTCCTACATACTCTAGCAATCCCCTGAAATCCTTCTTGAGAGACCTAACCCTCCTTCCAAAGATGATACATCCTCTTTTTCTTGCTTATTTCCTCCAAAACCTCTTTTCCGATCCAGGCTGGGCATTTGCCTCGTCAGCTCATCTTTCGGCACACACGGACAGTCTCTTCCTGTGCCTTTAAAACCTCTGTTTTAAAGAACACCCAGCTTTCCTGAACTCCTTTGTTCTTAAGGGCCGCTTCCCAAGGAACTCTCTCAATAAGTCTCCTAAACAGGCCAAAATCTGCCCTCCAGAAGTCAAATGTAAGAGTCCTATTGATGTACATCCTGATTTCACCAAATATCGAGAACTCTGTAATTTCATGATCACTCTGCCCCAGTCGTCCTCCAACCACCACATCTCCCACCAGCCCATCTCTATTTGTGAACAACAGATCCAACATAGTCCCTCCCCTGGTGGGCTCACCTACCAACTGTGACAAAATGTTATCATCCATGCACTCTAAAAATTTCCTGGACTGCCTCATTTCTGCTGTATTAAATTCCCAGCAGATGTCTGGCAGGTTGAAGTCACCTACAAGAACAAGGACTGGTGATGCTGAAACATTCTCCAGCTGCTGATAGAATAAGTTTTCCACCTCTTCCTCCTGCTTGGGTGGATGATAACAGACTCCCAGTAGGATGTCAGCCTTGTTGGCTTTCCCCTTAATTCTCACCCATAGCCATTCAACTGAATCTTCATTTGTTTCAATACCTATTGCATCAAAAGCCTTCTTAATATAAAGGGCCACCCTCTACCTCTTCTCCCTTTCCTGTCTCTTTGAAGGGCCTGTAGCCATGGAGTGCAGTGCTCCAGCTGTGTGAGTCATCCCACCACGTTTCTGTGATGGTGACTACATCACAGCTTTGCTGTTGCCCCATGACCTCCAGCTCCTCCTGTTTGTTACCCATGCTACGTGCATTGGTGTACATGCCCTTCAGCTGGGCTACTGATTTCAGCCCTAACTCAGGCTTAGCACCCTTGGGTCTGCTTCCAGGCAGCCCAGCTGCATCCCCTTCCCCCTTCAAACCTAGTTTAAAGCCCTCTCAATGAGGTCAGCCAGTTCCTGAGCTAAGAACCTTCTACCCTTAACAGAGAAGGAACCACGAGCTTGAGCACTCCCTGAATTCACAGCCCCCCACCCATGGGATCATCACCCCCCATCTCACAGGTGACCAGGGAGGGGGAGCTGGGCCCAGATATCCTGGGTTGTCCCTGGGTTGCGGTTTTTTTTTTGTGGTATGTTTGGAGAATGGAGAACTCCAAAGGTGAGTGGAAAATGCCCCTTGGGGGGACATTGGGGGGTCCCAGTGGCAGCTGCTGGCAGAGGCAGCCTGGAGGAGCAGAGCCCTGTGTCCCCCAGGAGCCCAAAGTGGGGAGCCCAGAGAAGGGGGAGCGCCGCGATTGGCGGGACCCTCAACAGCCTGGAGAGGGGCAGGGGGGACTCCTTGGACCCCCTGCACCCCAAAGCAGAGAATAATGGGAGAAGGGACCTTGGGATCCCAAAAACCTCCAGCATCCCTGTGAGGAGATGGAAAAGGGGGGAACTTCTCATATTCCTGGGACTCCCAGCAGCCGGGGGAGGGCAGAGACCAAGTAGACGGGGGACCCCCAGTTCAAGCGTGACCCCCAGGAGCTGGGACAGGGGGAACCCCCAAACACCAAAGGGGAGAGAGCAGAGACAGGGGAACTCTTGGGAGGCATTTTCAGGGCTGAATGTTGATATTTGGGAGGTTTTTCTGGACCCCAGATGGGGAGTGACCTCTAGAGATGGACTTGGGCAAAACCTTAAACTCAACGCGCTCATCCCTTGTTTTCACCCGAAATCAGGACCTCCCATTCCAAACCATTGGCCAAGTGGAGGAGGAGGCTGCAAGGAAGAGAAAAATGCCCCAGGACAGCCAGGCAGGTGAGGAGGAAGTCAGTGCCCCTTTCCCCCTCTGTCCTGCTCCATCTCCCAGCCCAGCACGGCCCCCGGGTGCAGGACAACCCCACTGCCAACACCGTCCTGCTGGGGATGGACTGGGGGGATCTCCTTCCCCTTCCCTCTGGCACAGAGGAAAATCCCATCCTCTCATTGTCCTTCCTCCCCCAGACAAGGAGCTGAGGATGGAGACCAGGGAGGACAAATCCCCACAAGAGAACCTTTTGGGGGAGGCTGTTTTGAGCAACTCCACAGCACAGGAATCCAACGGGGAGGAAAAGCCCCAGAGATCCCGCAGGAGGAGGGGCTCCAAACCCAACCCAGGGTTCTCTGAGGAGGAAAGATCCACCCTGATCCGGGAAGGAGGACAGAACTTCAGCCAAGGCTCTGAGCTGGTCCATGAGCAGCTTCATGATGGGGAGAAGCCCCACAAGTGCTTGGAGTGTGGGAGGAGCTTCAGCCGGAGAGACCACCTGATCAGACACCAGAGGATCCACACTGGGGAGAGGCCCTATGAGTGTCCCCAGTGTGGGAAGAGGTTTCAGACCAGCTCCCTTCTCCTCCGGCACCAGCAGATTCACACAGAGGACAGGCCCTTCCGCTGCCCCGACTGCAGTCAGGGCTTCAAGCGAAACTCCCACCTCATCACCCACCGGCGCATCCACACTGGGGAGAGGCCCCACGAGTGTGGGGAATGTGGGATGAGCTTCAGCAGAAACTCCCACCTGATCCGCCACCTGAGGATCCACACCAGGGAACAGCCCTATGAGTGTGAGCAGTGTGGGAAGAGCTTCAGTGACAGATCCACCTTGATCCACCACCAGAACACCCACGCTGAGGAAAGGCCATACAAGTGTGGGGAATGTGGGAAGGGCTTCAACCAGAGGTCCCTACTGATCATCCACCAAATGAGCCACACCGGGGAGAGGCCCTATGAGTGTTCTGAGTGTGGGAAGGGGTTTAAGACCAGCTCAGATCTCCTCAAGCACCAGCGGATTCACAGAGAGGAGAGGCCCTTCCGCTGCCCCGACTGCAGGAAGGGCTTCAAGGACAACTCCCACCTCGTCACCCACCGGCGCATCCACACTGGGGAGAGGCCCCACGAGTGTCCCCAGTGTGGGAAGAGCTTCTCAGACAGCTCTAACTTGACCCGACACCAACGGAGCCATCAGTAAGGGAAGCCCTGTGAGTGCCCCAAATGTGGGAAGAGCTTCGTGCCCTGCTCCAACCTCATCCCCCGTCAGACGACCCACGTTGGGCAGAGCCCTGGTGACCCACATTCACTGTAATCTCCTTTGGGAAGACACTGGGCTGGTGGTCTTCTTGTTTGGTGGTCCTTAATATTCTTTTGATTCATTTCCATCCCTTTAAAATTGACAACATTTTGATAAAAATCAATAAACTTACCAAAGTGATCTAAAGCCTCACTTTTTACTAGTGTTTCCAGGGAATCTGGGATTCAGGGAGATACATGGGAGCATTTAGGGGCTTGGGGGGTGTTTGCTGTTGTTTTCTCCATTTCTTGGCACTCAAAGGGACAAGGGAGTTTGATCTGTCACCTCACAACCACTCAATGTCACTGAAAACTACTCAATCCCACCCCACAATTACTCTGTTCCAGAGCCCCTCAGGGTGGGATGGGTTGGAAGGGGATTGGGCAAAGTGTGACACAAATCAGCAGGGGTGAGATGGGCAGTGGATGGGGCAGGATGGGTGGGTTGGGGTTTGGGAGATGGGAAATGGGGGAAATAGGGTTTGGGAAGGGGGTCTCAGTGTTCAGCAGGGGTGGGATGGGTTTGGGTTGGGATTGGGGGGAAACCTGTTACTGAGGGAGATTTTGGATATTCCATGTTCCTGAAGAGATTTTGGGGTATCTCATGTCTCTGAGGGAGACACCTCCTGCACCACAATTCTGCCCTGGGAGCGACTTCTCTTTCTCTGCACCTCCAGGCTGAACCTTCCAAGCTGCACTTAGGGGAGGTTTCCTTCTCTTGCCACTCCCAAGAAATCTCTGTCTGCTGCTGTTCACAAACAGAGAAGGGCTGCTGGGGGACGTGGTGGTCAGGGCCATCTGGGGCACAGTGACCATGAAATAATCGAGTTTTCAATATTCAGTTAAACAAGGAGGTGGCATCAACAAAACTTCTACACTGGACTTCCAGAGGGCAGAGTTGGGCCTGTTCAGGATGCTGATTTGGAGACTACTGAATCAAGTACTGCTTGTTTTAAGGGAAGGAGCCCTTCAACAAAGGGGTCCAGGAAGGACTGATGTAATTCAAGAAAGAAATCTTGGGGACACAAGGCTGTGCCTGTGTGCCAAAAGATGAGCTGGCAAGGAGGACAAACTGGCCTAGATGTACGGGGAGCTTTGGCAGGAACTCAGGGCAAAAAAGAGGATGCATCATTTTTGGAAACAGTGGAAGGCTGCCCAGGAAATGTTTAAGGATGTCATTAGGTCCTGAGAAAGAAAATTAAGCATGTGAAAGCCCAATTAGATCTTAATCTGGCCACTTCTGTCAATGATAATAAAAATGTTATTACAAATACATTATGGCAAAAGAAGGGGCAAGGACAACCTGCACTCTTTATTGAATGCAGGGGGGATACAGCAACTAAATATGAGGAGAAGGCTGAGGTACTGAACACCTTCTTTGCCTCAGTTTTCAACATTAAGACAGGTTGTCCTCAGGACAAGTGTCCTCCTGAGCTGGTGGATGGGGACAGGGAGCAGAACAGCCCCTGTAATCCAGGAGGAAGCAGCTGGTGACCTGCTGAGCCACTCAGATGCTCACAGGTGTATGGGATCAGATGGGATCCATCCTGGGGGAATGAGGGAGCTGGGGATCAGCTCCCTCAGCTGCTCTCCATCATTTCTCCTCAGTCCTGGCTCACTGGGGAGCTCCCAGAGGACTGGAGGTGCCAATGTGAGCCCATCCCCAAAAAGGGCTGGCAGGAGGATCTGGGGAACTCCAGGCCTGTCAGCCTGACCTGGGTGCCTGGCAAGGGAATGGAACAGATCCCCTTGAGTGCCATCACAGGGCACCTGCAGCATGGCCCAGGGATCAGACCCAGCCAGCGTGGGTTTAGGAGGGGCAGGTCCTGCCTGACCAACCTGAGCTCCCTTTATACCCAGGTGACCCACCTGGTGGATGTGGGAAAGGCTGTGGATGTGTCTACCTGGACTTCAGCAAAGCCTTTGACACCGTGAGCCACAGCATTCCCTGGAAAAGCTGCAGCCCACGGCTTGGGCAGGTTCCCTCTTTGCTGGAGAATGAAGAACTGTCTGGAGGCTGGGCCCAGAGAGTGCTGGGGATGGTGCTGCATCCAGTTGGTGTCCAGCCCCTGGTGGTGTCCCCAGGGATGTGTGTTGGGCCCAGTCCTGTTTAATATCTTCATGGATGATCTGGGTGAGGGGATGGAGTCCAGCATTAACAAATTGCAGATGGCACCAAGCTGGGTGTGAGGGTGGATCTGCTGGGGGGCAGGACAAGGAGACACAGCCTTGGGCTGCACCAGGGGAGGTTTAGGCTGGAAAACAGGAAGAAGTTCTTCACAGAAAGGGGGATTGGGAATTGGAATGGGCTGGCCAGGGGGAGGTGGCAGAGTCACTGTCCCCCTCCAGGGGCACTTAGTGGTGTGGTCTGGGTGACAAGGTGGTATTTAGGGCATTGGTTGGACTTGATGATCTCCAAGGTCTTTTCCAACCTGATTCTGTCATTCTGTGATGATTGGGACACTCTGGGGAAGCAAGGGGCCGTTGTGACACTGTGGGGCCTCATGGAACTAAGAGGACCACAGTGACACTGTGCAGCCCTAAAAACCCCCCCAAAAAGGGGCCATTGTGACACCTGGGGGCTTCATGGGACCAAAAGTCATGTTGGCACTACAGGGCCCCATGAAACCAAGGGGACACAGAACACATCTGGCTGGTTTGCCCTCCCAGGGGCTGCCTTACAGTTCCAGCTGATGTTCACATCCCAAGGGTCACTTCTCCTCTGGCCCTGGAGCACTGGGGCTCTGGGCTTTCCTTCCTGTGGAAAAGAACTGTCCTCTTCCTCCTGCGGGTGTCCATGGCCAAAATGGGGAATCCACCTCCCACATTCTGAACATCCTGGGGTAGCTCCCAGACAAAAGCTGCCATGACTGACGAGTCTGGCTGCTCTTGGCTTCCTGAGGTCCAGCTCTCATCTGCCTTTGAAACACCAGGGCTCCAGGCTTTTCTTGCTGTGGAAAAGACCCACCCCTCCTGGCAGAAATTAGGATTCCACCTCCAAAATTCTCTATATGCAACGGTTGCCTCCAGACAAAATCTGCCATTACTGAAAAGTCTTACTGGCCTTGGCTTCCCGAGGCCTGGCTCTCATCTGCCTTTGAAACACTGGGGCTCTGTGCTTTTCTGCCTTTGGAAAAGAACTGTTGTTCTCATCCAGATACCCATGGCAGAAATTGGGATTCCACTGCCAAAATCCCATCTATCCAAGGGTTGCTCCCAGACAAGCACTACCAGGACAGACAGGTCGGGCTGGCTGTGTCCTCATGGGGAGCCACTTCTCATCTTCCCCTTAAACACTTGGACTTTGTGCTTTTCCTTCCTGTGGAAAAGAACAGTCATTCTCCCCCAGGTGCCCATGGCCAAAACTGGGATTCTAGATCCAAAATTCTGTATATCCAGATTGTTTCCTGATAAATGCTGACATAAAGACAGGTCTGGCTGGCTTTAGTCTTTTGAGGTGCCCCTCTCATCTGCCCCCGAAACACTGGGGCTCTGTGCTTTCCTTCCTGTGGACAACACTTGCCCTTCTCATCGGGGTGTCTGCAGCCGTAACTGAAATCCCACTTTCAAAATTCCATCTATGCAAGGGCTCTTCCAAGATGAATGCTGCCAGGATGGATGGGTCCTGCTGTCTTTAGTCTCCTGTGATTTGGTGACATAAATAATGAAAAATGAGGTTTGTTTATAAAAACCTGCAAGAGTGGGACAGGAGGGATAAGCTGGGGCCCCTCTGATGCTCACAGTGAGTCCCCCATGGCCCCTTCCTTCCCATAACCTGTGCTCTGAGCCCCCTGCTGGGACTGGGCTCATCCCAAATGCTGTGCACACCCTTCTGGCTAGAAACAACACCTTTTTTAATTCTTTTAATTTGGTAGTAGAACTAACTTTTCCTCAAAAATTAACCCCTGCTCGCCCTTTTTAAAAACACACACAGTGTGAATTTGCCTATCGTATATGTGTTATGTTTATCTGAAAAATGTTTTGAAGAGAAAAACACATTTACTATTTTTTATGTCTTCCAGTTTTCATAAGGAAATCCGACTGGCTTTGTTTTGTTCTGGTACTGCAGGCTTCAGACTCATTCCTTGCAGTCTAATTGAAGATGAGTTTCATGGCACAGAAGACTACCACAGAGAACAAAGGGTAAACAATTGCAAACCAATCTTATTTGGATTATGACTTGTGGTCCTTATAAAAACCCTTTCCAAGGGCTGGGTTTTCAAGCTGGAGGATGAAGTACAGCGAGTTTCTCTGGATAATGCTGGAGCCCATCTCAGCAGATGCAGAAATGGGACAGAATCCAGCATTTGGAGTGTGAATTTGGGCTCCTGGCCCTGCCCCAAAGGAGAGACAAGATGTCCCCTGCAGTGTCTGCATGGAGCAGACAGAACAGATGGGGAAGTGTCTGCAGGGCCCCTGGGAGGAAATCTTGGGGTTCCTGTCAGCAGGATCCTTTTGGAGCTTCAGCCTGGGCTGGGCAGCACTTCCATCTGCAGCTTCCATGTGCTGCTCCAGCAGCTGCTGCTGGGGACCCTGAGGGAAGAGGCCCCGGGAGGGATGGAAATGCTGCAGGGACAGCACCAGCCAGGGCCAGGAATGAGCTTTGCCTTCCTGGCTGGTGCAATGAGGCTCCTTTGGTGCAAGAGGAGGCAAAGATAAAGTCAAGTTCAACAGTTCAAGGAAAAATGTAGAAAATTGGAAGCCTCTAAAAATGCCACACACATTCATCTGTTAGCTCTTCAGTGTCAGTCCTTGTGAAAAGCCTTTCCAGTTTTCCTTTGGATTCCAAGGCACACAGCTGGGCTTCAGAGTTCAACTAGTAACTGTTTTTTTCCAGGTTTTTAAACAGAGTTTGATTGGGTATCTCTTGTCATTTTTTTCTGCTCTCCTGATCTTGAAAAAGGTTCTGTGCTCCTGTGAGGCACATCTGGAGGGGTGGTTGGCAACCATGGAATCCTCTGGGAAAGCACTTGATTGACTTTAGGGCAGGGGTGGAGAGCTCAGCCTGAGGACAGAACTGTTCCAGATGCCTCTGTCCATGTCCAGCTCCTCACAGCTGAGTCCCTGAACACACAGGGAGGTTTATAGGGATTTATTTTCCCCTCCTGTTCACTTGGAGGCAATTTTCGGATCCTTTAGAGGAACATCTGACCAGCCCCTGTCCCCATTCCATTTTATTCTCTCCACTTTGGCATTGGCCTGCTGGGTTTGACATGGAAATTGGTAGTGTCTCCCTGTTCTTCCCTCCAGGTCTCAATTGTGACTTGTATTAAACACTGCAAATGGCCTCATTTATCTGGTGGGGAAGACAGAGATGGAGAATATTAATAGGATTTGATTTCACAAACCCTGTGATGGTAAAGAAAAATGAGGTTTGTCATTTTGGTGTGGTGGTGGGTGTTGGGATTTGGGGGTTTATTTCTTGTTCTTATTATTCATTAGTATTACTTTTCATTGGTAAGACTTTTAAATCTTAGACATTATTAGCAATGGCTGGATATTCACTGGGAAAATTCCCTTGCTTTTCCCACCAAGATTAAACTGTACAGTCAAATCCAAGTAGCCAGTGGATTCTAAAGATGGAAAATCCTGTTAATGGTGGGTTTGGTGTGGTTTGGAGCTGGGGAAGGGTCTCATCCCCTCCCGGAGGTGCCCCAAGCCCGCTCTGCTGCCACGTCTGCACTGGCGGCCCCTCAGGGCTGCCCTGCCCTGGGGACATGGTGGGACCCCCCTCCTGCCAGGGCTGAGGCTCCTCATGGCCCCTCACAGCCCTTCATGGCCCCACAGAACCTCTCCTGGCCCCTCATGGCCCCTCACAGCCCTTCATGGCCCCATAGAACCTCTCCTGGCCCCTCATGGCCCCTCACAGCTCTTCACAACCTTTCTCATCCCCTCAAAGCTCTTCATGGCGTCTCACAGCCCTTCATGGACCCTCATTTTCCCTCACAGCCCCTCACGGCCCCTCACAGCCCCAGGCACGGGGCTCCTCCCAAAGGAGGAGGGGTCGGGCCCTGCTTGTTCTCCTTTCATTTCGGTCCCTTCACAGCCCTGAGGAAAGAAAGGCTGCAATGGAGCCTTTCCCCAGCCTTTCCCTCTGGGTTCATTGCGGCTGAAGCTCTGTGCTGGCGCTGGCCCCAGCGCCAACATCCCCGCAGCCCCGCAGGCCTTTGGTGTCCCCCCGTGTCCATTCCCTGTCCCCGAGTCCCGCCCGGCTCTGGCAGCAGCAGGAGCCGCAGCGCAGCGGGCGCCGGCCCGGCCCAGCCGGGGCTCCCGGGCAGGAGCAGCAGCAGCGCCGGCCCCTTCCCACCTGCTCCTGCCTCGCCTTCCAAGGCCTTTGTCCACCTCAATTCGGCACTAGAGCAACAATCACCCACCAACAGCCCTCATTGCTCAGGGCCCGCCTGTGCTGCCCTGACCCAGCCTGCAGAGAAAGAAAGGATCGGCTTCCAGCGCTCTTTTCAGCACTGTTTTACTCACCCTGAGGTGACAGGAGGAGGTGCTGGGTTGCCTTTGCCTTGGCAATTGTAGATCATGGCTGCTCTTGCCCCTCTTCTGGTTGCCTCTTGAATTTTATCAGTAACATTGAAGTTGCCTTTTTTGATCAGTGCCACCCAGAGGTGCTTTTATGATAGGAAACTCTGGCATCATGAGTAGCAGATCTCCAAATGTTCACAAGTCCCTGAGCACAAAGTTGAGGAGAATTAAAGCCACACAGGCCACATTTGCAGCACTCAAACACAGCCCTGTTGCTGCTGCTGCTGCTGAAATAGAATCAACTGGCAGAGGCCATCACAGAAATTGCCTCTGCAATGTCAAATAAAATGAAAAAAATCCACCAGGGGAAAGAGAAACCAGAACTCCTTGACTCCCTTCATTGCTTCCTCTGAGCAGCAGCAGCAGCGAGTGGAGGTGGGCAGAGGTATTTGCAGCTGCTGCTGATCCCAGCTGGAGCCCAGCCTGCTGCCCAGGGCCAGCGGGAACCTGAGCCCAGCCCGGGCAGCTCCCGCAGTGTCCGGAGCTCAGCGCAGGCGGGGCCAGGCCCAGAGCCCCGGGCACGGCCGCCCATTGCGGGGCAGCGGCGCAGGCGGAATGTCCTGCGGCCCAAACCTCCTGCTCCTGCCACACAGCAGCGCCCATCCTTCTCCCCCTGCTCCTCCTCTCCCAGCACGCCACCAATTCCAGCTCCCAGGAGCCTTCCCAAGACAGGCCTCAGGCTCCTCTTTCAGCCTGAGTGTCCCTGCAGAGGAACAGGGCATCTTTCAGGCACTTCCACAAGCTCAGGCTTCTCATTTCATGAGGCATCTGGAAGGAAAATGGCCTTTTGCAGAAACACAACAGCAGAGGGAATGGATTAGAAATGATTAGAAAAAAAATGACCCTTCTTCCAGACAAAGTTCACCAAGTCATTTCTTTCATTTCTCCTTTTCAGATTCTTTCAGTCATCTACTTGATGACTTTCAGCTTGTTCTGGTGCTTTTCATGAACTGATTGTGCTCTTGATTTAGATCAATGCATGAGATGTAGAATCATCTAAACTGAACACAGAAACAATCTCCCTCTTTCAGCCAATTATCATGTTCTAGATCACTTTTCAGGTATCCATGGGGAAGTTGGAATGATTATCACACAGCTCTGCACTCCTGGCTGCAGGCTCTGGAGATTCTTTCTCTGCATTCAGCCAGGCTTATATTCTCTAACAATTCCTGGTACCACGTCATGTATTCTTAGAGTAGAACAGTAACAATGAAAACCTCACCAATGGCACAACTCCCCAGTCCGCAGGGAAAAAGAAGAAGCTGTAAAGCTCTCCAAACATTTGACCTGCTTTGCTGCAAGAGTCGTGCTGCGCACACAGTGTGGAAAGCCAAGAGAAGCTGCAGTTGGTGGCACATCTTGTGACAGAAGTTTGACCTTGTTCTCCAGGAAAGGTTCTTGAAAAGGGCAGACAAGTCTGTGAAGAAGGTTCCTGGAAACCTGAAACAGCTTTCCAGAAGTGAAATGAAAATGGAAAGAAACAATCCAAGATGTTTTCTGCTATTGATTTCTATGCTCCCTTTTTCCAGTTTCTCCTACTTCTCCATCCCATTCATTCCAAATGGATCTCACCTCTAAGACTGATGGCTTAGCGAGTTTTAGACACTGCAAAATACCATGAGCTACACACAGTTGGCCTTCCCCTGTTCTTGTTGGAAAGCAATGCTGGAGCCACAAGTGCAGGGCTTGGGTCAGGCACGAATCCTCCAGGCAGGGAATGTGCCCTGACAGTGTGTGAGCCTGAGCAGGGCCAATGCCCAGCAGCGTTGCTGTGCTCGGGTTCCATGGAAGCATCCCAGGAGCAGCTGCTGAGGTCAGGAGCCATGGCAGGCACCAGGCTGCTCCAAAGGCCCTTGGCAGGGTGGGCTCCTGGGCTGGCTCTGTGTGCCAGGAGCCGGCAGCGCTGGGTGCAGGGAGCCCAGGGAGGGCACAGAAATGCTGGGCTGGGAAATGCTGGGGGGGACAGTGAGATGGGCGTGTGCAGCCGGCCAGGGCACAGCAGCAGCACGCACAGGGGGCACAGCCTGCAGGACACATGGCCAAGGGCTGGGCAGGGCTGGCAGGGCCACAGGCACCCAGGCCTTTGTCCCCTGGGCTCTGGCAGCGCCTCTGGAGGCCCCACAGGAGGAACTTTCCTTTCAGGGCCTGCACTTTGCTCCTCCCTGGCCCCTCCCTGAGGAGGCTGGCAGGGCTTGCAGTTTGATGACATTTGTCCTTGCTGCCCCTGCCATCCCACTGGCCCACAATGAGCCCCGAGGCACCCGGGAGGGACAGGCCCTGCTGTGCCAGGCCTGGGCTCAGGGCTTGGCCTTTCTGCTCCCTCCAGCCAAGGCAGGCCTTGCTCAGCACTGCAGTTCCTGCTGCTGTGCCCCAAGCTGGCTCGGCCGCTGTTGGAAAGGGACTTGAGGTACCTCGATCCCCTCAGGGGGCACATGGGAGAAAACAACAAACTTCTCACCAGGGTGGAGAGCAAACTTTTAGTTGCAAACTTCAGAAAATTAAATATTTCGGAAATCTTAAAGCACCATGGAATTCCAGTAAATCACTTCACAAGGCACTGATTGAGCAAACTCTGACCTGTCCAACCTACAGTTCTCCAGATTTCCAGGAGAGGAAGTCAGGAAAAGAGAGAGAGGGAGAGAGAGATCCACAGTCCCCCTTGGATCCAGCACCATCTCAGCTGCTGGGAGCTCTGGGGCCGTGGGACATGTCAGTGTCACACTCGTGTCACAGCCTCACCTGCTCTGGCCCCTCTCACAGGTGGGGTTTTTGGGGTGCCAGGGGCTTGGCAGCCACTTTGGGGCTGGAGCAGAGGCTGCAGTGGCTGGGGCTGGGGCAGTGACCGTCCCACCTACACAGAACTTGGCCTGGCCCCCAAACAGACCCTGGAGATGTCTGGGCCATTCATCATTTCTCTGCTCTCCAGCACCGAGGCAACGGACTGTGGCTGCAGCTCTGAGCTGGTGCCCAAGGCAGCCACCCCTGGCAATGGGGCTGCAGGGAGCTGCTCTCAGGAAACCCCCAAAAGCTGGGGAGTGCCCTAAACTGCCTCGGAAATGTGGGATATCGCAAAATCTCTTCAGGAATGTGAAATATCCAAAAACTCACTCAGTAATTGGCTCCCCTTCCTTTCATCATCCCCAAACTTGGTCTGTCTCAATCCAGACCCCACCCTACCTCCCCAGTCCCAACACCAACTCATCCCGCCCCTGCCGCACATCAAGACCCCCTTCCCAAGCCCTATTTCCCGCATTTCACACCTCCAAAACCCCCTCCCACCCATCCTGCTTCACCCAATGCTCACCTCATCCCTCCTGATTTGCATCCCAGTTCACCCAATCCCCTTCCAATCACATTCCACCCTGAGGGGCTGTGGAATCAATTTTAGAAGTAATTTTGGGGTGGGATTGAGTTTCCAGTGGCATTGAGTAGTTTTGAGGTGACAGATCGAACCTTCTCGTCTCTTTGAGTACAAAGACATCGAGAAAATTACACCACATACCCCCAAACCACCAAATGCTCCAAAGTATCTCCCTGAATCCCAGATTCACTGGAAACACTAGTAAAAAGTGAGGCTTTATATGTCTTTCATGAGTTTATTGATTTTTATCCAAATTTTGTCTATTTTAAAGGGATGAAAATTAATCAAAAGAGTATTAGGGAAAACCAAAAAAAAAGACCACCAGACCAGTGTCTTCCCAAAGGAGATTACAGTGAGTGTTGGTCATCAGGGCTCTGCCAAATGTGGGTCCTCCAATGAAAGATGGAGTTGGAGCAGAGCACAAAGCTCTTCCCACAGTTGGGGCACTCTCAGGGCTTCCCTTTCTGGTGCTTCTGTTGGTGTTGGGTCAAGTGAGAGTGCTGGGTGAAGCTCTTCCCACACTGGGGACACTCGTGGGGCCTCTCCCCAGTGTGGATGTGCCGGTGGGTGACGAGGTGGGAGTTGTACTTGAAGCCCTTCCTGCAGTCGGGGCAGCGGAAGGGCCTCTCCTCTCTGTGAATCCGCTGGTGCTTGAGGAGATCTGAGCTGGTCTTAAACCCCTTCCCACACTCAGAACACTCATAGGGCCTCTCCCCGGTGTGGCTCATTTGGGTTCCATAAAAACCTCCCAAACACCAAGATGCAGCCCTGAAAATGCCTCCCAGCAGTTCCCTGTCTCAGGTCTCTCCCCTTTGGTGTTCAGGGGTTCCCCCCTGTCCCACCTGCTGGGGGTCACGCTTGAACTGGGGGTCCCCCGTCTACTCAGGCCCTGCCCTCCTCAGGCTGATGGGAGTTCCAGGAATCTGAAGAGTTCTCCTGTTTCCCTCTGCCCACTCAGGGATGCTGGGGGTTTTGGGATCCCAAGGTCCCTTCTCCCCTTATTCTCTGCTTTGGGGTCCAGGGGGTCCAAGGAGTCCCCCCTGCCCCTCTCCAGGCCGTTGAGTGTCCCGCCAATCGCGGCGCTCCCCCCTCTCTGGGCTCCCCACTTTGGGCTCCTGGGGGACACAGGGCTCTGCTCCTCCAGGCTGCCTCTGCCAGCAGCTGCCACTGGGACCCCCCAATGTCCCCCCAAGGGGCATTTTCCACTCACCTTTGGAGTTCTTCATTCTCCAAACATCCCCCCCCAAAAAAAAACCGCAACCCAGGGACAACCCAGGATATCTGGGCCCAGCTCCCCCTCCCTGGTCACCTGTGGGATGGGGGGTGATGATCTCACAGGTGGGGGGCTGTGAATTCAGGGAGTGCTCAAGCTCGTGGTTCCTGCTCTGTTAAGGGTAGAAGGTTCTTAGCTCAGGAACTGGCTGACCTCATTGAGAGGGCTTTAAACTAGGTTTGAAGGGGGAAGGGGATGCAGCTGGGCTGCCTGGAAGCAGACCCAAGGGTGCTAAGCCTGAGTTAGGGCTGAAATCAGTAGCCCAGCTGAAGGGCATGTACACCAATGCACGTAGCATGGGGAACAAACAGGAGGAGCTGGAGGTCATGGGGCAACAGCAAAGCTGTGATGTAGTCACCATCACAGAAACGTGGTGGGATGACTCACACAGCTGGAGCACTGCACTCCATGGCTACAGGCCCTTCAAAGAGACAGGAAAGGGAGAAGAGGTAGAGGGTGGCCCTTTATATTAAGAAGGCTTTTGATGCAATAGGTATTGAAACAAATGAAGATTCAGTTGAATGCCTATGGGTGAGAATTAAGGGGAAAGCCAACAAGGCTGACATCCTACTGGGAGTCTGTTATCATCCACCCAACCAGGAGGAAGAGCTGGACAACTTATTATCAGCAGTTGGAGAATGTTTCAGGATCACCAGCCCTTGTTCTTGTAGGTAACTTCAACCTGCCAGACATCTGCTGGGAACTTAATACAGCAGAAATGAGGCAGTCCAGGAAATTTTTAGAGTGCATGGATGATAACTTTTTGTCACAGCTGGTAGGTGAGCCCACCAGGGGAGAGACTATGTTGGATCTGTTGTTCACAAATAAAGATGTGCTGGTGGGAGATGTGGTGGTTGGAGGACGACTGGGGCAGAGTGATCATGAAATTATAGAGTTCTTGGTATTTGGTGAAATCGGGACGTACATCATTAAGACTCTTTCATTGGACTTGCAGAGGGCAGACTTTGGCCTATATAGGAGACTTATTCAGAGAGTTCCTTGGGAAGCAGCCCTTAAAAACAAAGGAGTTCAGGAAAGCTGGGTGTTCTTCAAAACAGAGATTTTGAGGGCACAGGAACAGACTGTCCCTGTGTGCTGAAAGATGAATCAACGAGGCAAATGCCCAGCCTGGATGGGCAATGAGGTTTTGAAGGAACTCAAGAATAAAAAGAGGATGTATCATCTTTGGAAGGAGGGCCAGGTCCTTCGATAAGTATTTAAGGGGACTGCTAGAGCATGTAGGAAAATATTAAGGAGGCCAAAAGTCGGTCTGAACTCAAAATGGCGACTTCTGCAAAGGAAAATAAAAAATGTTTCCACAAATATATTAATGGAAAAAGGAAAGGTAAGGCCAACCTTTGCTCTCTATTGGATAAGGGAAGGAACTTAGTAACTGCAGATGGGGGAAAGTGACTAATGCCTTCTTTGCCTCAGTCTTCAGTGGGAAGATGGCTTGTCCTCAGGACAACTGTCCTCCTGGGCTGGTAGGTGGTGTCAGGGAGCAGAATGGTGCCCCTGTTATCCAGGAGGAGGCAGTCAGAGAACTGCTGAGCCACTTAGATGTTCATCAATCCCTAGGCCCAGATGGGATCCACCCCAGGGTGAGGAGGGAGCTGGCAGATGAGCTTGTGAAGCCACTCTCCATCATTTACCAACAGTCCTGGCTCACTGCTAAGGTTCCAGGTGACTGGAAGCTGCCAATGTGACAGCCATTCACAAGAAGGGTGGGAAGGAGGATCCCAGTAATTATAGCCCAGTCAGCCTGACCTCAGTACCTGGTAAAGGTAATGGAGCAGTTTATATTGAGTGTCATCACACAGCACCTACAGGATGGCCAGGGTGTCAGAGCCAGCCAGCACGGGTTTAGGAGGGGTGGGTTGTGTTTGACCAACCTGGTCTCCTTTGATGACCAGGTGACCTGCCTGGTGGATGCAGGAAGGGCTCTGGATGTCTGTCTGGACTTCAGCAAGGCCTTTGGCACTGTCTCCCACAGCACACTCCTGGATAAGCTGGCAGCCCGGGGCTTGGACAGGAGCACTCTTTGCTGGGTTAGGAACTGGCTGCATGGCCAGGCCCAGAGAGTGGTGGGGAATGGTGCTGCATCCAGCTGGGGACACTCACCAGGGGTGTTCCTCAGCGGTCTGTGCTGGGGCCAGCTCTGTTCAGTATTTGTATTGACGACATGGATGAGGGTATTGAGTCTTTCATTAGTAAATTTGTAGATGACACAAAGCTGGGAACATTTGTTGATCTGTTGGCAGGTGGGAGGGCTCTGCAGAGAGACCTGGACTGGTTGGATGGGTGGGCAGAGTGCAACAAGATGGAGTTTAATGAGTCCAAGTGCCAAGTCCTGCACTTTGGCCACAATAACCCCTGCAGTGCTCTAGGCTGGGGATGGTGTGGCTGGACAGTGCCCAGGCAGAAAGGGACCTGGGGGTTCTGCTCAGCAGCGGCTGAACATGAGCCTGCAGTGTGCCCAGGTGGCCAAGAGGGCCAATGGCCCCTGGCCTGCATCAGGAATGGTGTGGCCAGCAGGAGCAGGGAGCTCATTCTTCCCCTGGACTCAGCACTGGTGAGGCCACACCTTGAGTGCTGTGTCCAGTTCTGGCCCCTCAGTTTAGGAAGGACCTTGAGACGCTTGAACGTGTCCAGAGGAGGCAACGAGGCTGGTGAGGGGCTTGGAAAACAAGCCAGAGGAAGAACGACTGAGGGAGCTGGGGCTGTTTAGCCTGGAGAAAAGGAGACTCAGAGGTGACCTTATCACTCTCTACAACTTCCTGAAGGGGGGTTGCAGACAGCTGGGGGTTGGTCTCTTTCTCCAGGCAGCAACTGGCAGAAGGACAGGACACAGTCTTCAGCTGTGACAAGGGAAATATAGGTTGGATAGTAGGAAGAAGTTTTTCACAGAAAGAGTGATTAAATACTGGAATAGTCTGCCCGGGGAGGTGGTGGAGTCACCATCCCTGGATGTGTTTAAGAAGAGACTGGATGTGGCACTCGATGCCATGATCCAGTTGAGGTGTCAGGGCTGGGTTGGACTCGATGATCTTGAAGGTCTCTTCCAACCTACACACTCTGTGATTCTGTGATGGGACCCTGACTGGGGTTACTGGGAGCCACCAGAGCCACACAGGAAACCAGCTGTGCACACACTGGGAGGAACTGGGAAAAACTGGGAATGACAGGATGCATACTGGTGACAAGTGGGAGGTTCTGGCAGGGACTGGGATAAAACTGGGGGCAACTGAACCATGCTGAGGGAACTGGGAGTGCCTGGCAATGACTAAAAGAAGACTACAAAACCTCCTTCCCCCAAAACCCCCCCCCCAAAACAAAACAAAAAACCAAACAAAAACAAAACAAAACAAAAAAATCCACCACAAACCAAAAAAAAAACAAACAAACAAAAAACCAAAAAAAAAAAACTCCAAAAAGAACAATCACCAAAAAACAAACAAACAAACAAACAAACAAAAAAACCCAACAACAAACCAAACAACCACAGGGAACCAAAAATCCCAAAAAACCAAACAAAAACCACCAAAAAACCAAACCAAAACACTTTAGACTGACACAAGTACTGCTGTACAGCATTTACTTCTACTCTATGTTAACCTCATTCCTCAAAATCATTCCTTTCTTTTCCAAGAAATACCTGTGGGAACAGAAATCTCTCCTTCTCTGTAGGACATTCTGTATTAAGGATGAGTTAATGCGATTAAAGATTTACTGGCTTCTTTTTCTCTCAAACATAGCAAAGGAGGGAGAAATATGAAAACAAAGCTCTAGTAATGTCATTTTTAATTCTGACACAATTAAGGATTTTTTTATTTTAAATTTACCCCATCCACTCTGAAAAGCACCATTCTCAGGCTAAGCCTAAGGGATCCATCTTTTTTAATTTGCTGCTAATGCTATTTGTACAGCTCCCAGCCCTTGTTCTGGCCATGGGGGGCCCAGGGCTGATCCTGGGAGCCGCCACTGCCGGCCCCGGGACCCCCGAACCCCTTTCCCGGCCATCCCGCCCCTCCAGCCCCAGCGCCCCCCAATGGGGTCCCGGCAATCCCAGGGCTCCCCCCCCTCTCGGGCTCCCCGCTTTGGGCTCCTGGGGCTCTCCTGTCTCTGGGCTCCCGCTCAGGGGCTCCCCAAACCCCGGCCCTCTCCCGGGCTCCCCAAACCCGGGGTCCTCCCGGCCCCGCCGGGGCTCTGCCCACACCGGGACCCCCCAAAACCACCTCCCGGGGACCCCCCCATGTCCCCCCGAGGGCCATCTGCGCCTCGCCTTTGGAGCCCTGCCAGCTCCAAACATCCCCCCAAAAACCCCAAGCCCAGGGAGCCCAAACCCGGGATATTTGGGGCGAGCTCCCCCTCCCCGGGCACCTGCGGGATGGGGCCGATGGTCCCGGGGCTGCTGCGGCTTCAGGGAGCGCTGGAGCCGCCCGCTCCCTCCTCTGCTCTTCTTCCTCCCGCTTCCCGCGGCCGCTCCGCCTCTTCCTCCCTCCCTCCTCCTCCTGCCCCGTTCCCGAACCCCTCGCAGCCCGCGGGACGAGCGGGGATGGAGCCGGGAAAGGTCGGAAGGCAGAGAGGGCCCAGGGGGATGCCAGGACTGGCAGTGACTGGGCTGTGCTGGGAGCACCTCATCACCCCCGTCAGGTGACATTTTATAGGGGACCCCCATTCCAAGCCCCTCTGGGGGATGTTTTGCCCCCCCTCCCCCCCGGGGTGGATTTTTGGGATTCTCTCTGCCATGGCCGCTTGAAGAGGCGCCTGTTTTGGGTTCCCAGGAAAACTCCCCTTCAAAGGGCAACACCACTCCCGGTGATTCCGGCAGCGGAGCCCCGGGGGGGGCTGGGGGTCCCAGGAGGTATTTGGGGGTCCCAGGGGGGATTTGGGGGTCCCGGGAGGGTTTGGGGGTCCCAGGGGGGATTTGGGGGCCCCGGGAGGGTTTGGGGGTCCCTGGGCGGGGCCGGTGACAGAGCTGGGACCCCGAGCCGGGTCTGAACCTTCTCACTGTGCCCGGGCAGCATCAGCGTGTTCAGGGAGATCCTGGGGCCCGGGGGGTCACCCCAAATCCCAGGGGAGCCCAAATGGCCAGGGAGCCCCTGCAGTGCCCCCAGCGCTGGATCTGCTGCAGGCAGGGGGGCACCAGCACTCGGCCCCCACCCCCCACCATCACAGGGGGGCAGAAACGGGGGAGGGGCACGGACAGGTCGGGGGGACCCCCAAAGTCCTGGGGGAGGGGACACGGGGGGACTCCCAGGAATCCCCGTGGGGGGATGAGGGGGGACCCAGGAGGAGTTTGGGGGGGCCGGGGGGGTCATGGGGGGACCCCCAGGAGTCTTGTGGGGGGTGGGGAGGGCAAAGAACAGGGCGATCCCCAGGATGGGTTTGGGGGGGATCTGGGCTGGAGCTTCCCTGGCAGTGGGATGGGGATGGGATCTGCCCATGGAATTCCATGGGAGTGGGATGGCATTGAGATCCAGCTACAGAATTCCCATGGGAATGGGACAGCAGTGGGGTCCATCCTTGGAGGCCCCACGGGAATTCCCATGTTCCCAAACTTTGTCCTCCCAAATCCCACATTTCCCAATCCCACATTCCCACGGGAATTCTGCCCTCCCCCCCTTTATGCTCCAGTGCCTCCCGCCCATATCTGACACATTTCCGGAGCCATTCCAGGCAGGAGTGCCCCAGGGCATTTGTCAATTCCTCAGCCTGGATCTCCTCCTGTTCCCGGCGCCTCTTGGTGACCTGGGCAGCGCCGTGGCCACCAGGAATCCCCCGGATCCCCGGGGGCTCGGGGGGAATGCCAGGAGTGGGAGTGACTGGGCTGTACTGGGATCCTACTGGGATCCTGCTGGGAGTGAGCAGGAGCAGCGGGATGGCTCCAGGGCTGGGGCTGGGGGCGCTCCTGGGGGGGCCAGGGGGAGTGGGACCCCCGGCCCCGGGACCCTGCCCCGCCATTCCCGGCCCCGGGACCCCCCTGCTCCCCTTATCCTGCACAGGGACCCCCTGAATCCCCCATTTCTGAACACCAGCACCCCCTGCTCCCCTTTTCCCGGCCATCCCATGGCTCCCAGCCTCCAGACTTCCCATGTGCTTGACTTTGGGGTGGCGTGGAATGCCTTGGACCCCCATTCCTGCCTTTCCCAGCCCCACCTTTCTTCAAACCCAGAGACCCCCTGAACTCCCCCGTCCTGAACACTCTGAGTGTCCCTGCCCTGGTACCTCCTTTTTGGGAAAGCCTGAACTTTCCTTTCTTGGGCTCAAGGACCCCCTGGAACTGCCTTCTACCTCTCCAAGTCCCTGCTCCCCATTTCCCTGACCCTGAGGCCCCCCTGCACCCCCATTCCTGAGAACCCAGGTGCCCTTTTACCCCTTTGCCCTGCCCTGAGACCCCCCTGCACCCCCTGATCCGGCACCAACACAACCTTTTCCCGGCCACCCCGCCTCTCCCAGCCCCCAGACCTGTTAGCCAAGGAAAGAACACACAATCACGAAATTGTCTGCGGTGCTTTATTTCAGAGCTCTGGGAGCTGAGCGTCCAGTTTGGACGACCCAAAATTTCGGCTCACCAACATGCTAAAATGAATACAATTTTATACCTTTCTTGTTACATAAGGATTCATGTTAATCATTAAACCCCATTGTTCCATTGATTCTATCTCTTGGAACAATGGTCTGCGTGATTCTTGCTCAAGATTCTGGTTGGAGAAAATAATCATATTTAATTACCAAACTGATATTACAATTGACAATTCTGGCATGCATCCTGCTAATGATTATATCAGTATAGATCCTCCTGATTTAACTTTATTCTTTTAGAACCTGTGCGTTCTACCAGGGTTCCCCCTTTCTCTCCCCCCACCACCTGTGCAAAGTTATGCTTTATACTTCATTTAGTTAAAACAATAGCGTGGAATAACATCCTGGTTATAGTAGAGCCGATCCCCTGTTTTCGGGCCCTTGCTACTTCAGAAATCAATTTAACCCTTTTGCTATCATCCTGAGGGTCTCTGGTGGTCATTTGGGGAACATCCCATTCCTCCAATTCTCCTCTGATGCTCAAGAGCCTCCTACAATCACTTTCTTCCCCTATCAGTAGTTTTCCCACTACCTTCTTAGGAGGACAACTCTATTCTCAAGGCTAAGGTAGCCACTTGCACACATCAATCACTGCTGGGGGAATAGAGGGCTCAACACTGTCTGTTAATGCGAAGGGAATTAATGATTTGTTACAGTTCAACATTTTCTCAACACCTTCCTTCTCTGGGAATTGCTCATATGCATTTCCTCAATTTACCGTGAAAGTGTTTTTGCTTTCTGAAGCCACCTTTTGTCTTTCCTTCAGCAATTCAGAAAGAAAACACAAATTGCCTCCTGAAACCCTTCTGCTCCCTTCCAAATCAGTTCACTGCTCAAGCACAAGGCACAGGCTCATCCCCATTCCCTCAGTGAGATAGGAGGTCATACTTTGCTGCACCTGAGAGGTTATTAGAAAAAAGTATAAAACTACTTATTTCTGGATGTTGTTATTTAGGGTTTGGGTTTTTTCTAGTTAATTTCTTGGGTGTTGCTGTGAGCTGGGAGAGGGGCCAGGTTGAAGACCAGACCAAAAGGGAAGTAGGATAAGAGGGGAGGGGACAGAAAAGGAGGCAGTGGGGAGAGAATATAAGTTCCCTAGTACCCAGCCAAAGGGAAAGGGGACACGGTTCACCCTGGGCTGGGCAAGGCAATAAAAAGCAGCATTCTGTGTGAGTGTGTGTTGTGTGTGTGTTTGGCTCTTGGGAGAGCGAGATACACACCCAGCTCAGGTGAATCCTTACTAAGAAACAGTTCTCTTTTGCTTGGATGACTTTGTCCCCATTTAATTTCATCCAGGAGTTGGCTCCTTTCTAACACCTCCCTCCCAGCAGCTCAGGGCTGTGTTGCACAGCGCTTGCTGTGTGCCAGAGAGCACAAAGCAGGCTGGGCTGGTGCCCCTGAATATTTCTGCAGAGCACTCTGCATTTCACCCCTTTGCTGTGGCGGAGTGCAGAGCTCCAGGAGTGCAGGCGCTTCCTGGCAGAGCTGTGTGAGGCCCTTTTGTGCTGCAGATGTGACCTGCCAAGCTGTCCCTGCCTCCCGCTGGCCTCGGTTCCCCCGGGAGGCAGAAGCGCCGTGCCTGAAGGACGCTGCCCTGTGCTGGAGCCTGCGGAGCAGCCCGGCTCCCTCCCTGTGCCCAGAGTGCTGCACACACTGCTCACCTTTGCCAGGAGTGCCAGGGCAGCCGGCACAAGAGTAGGAATCCTCAGGCAGGCCTGCAGCCCTGGGCTGTGCTGTGCCTTTCTCTCCTCCTGTGCAGACTGCGGGCGGCCAATGCCACCAGTCTGTGCTGTGCCCGGCACGGCTGCGCTTCCCCTCGGGAGCAGCCGGCTGCCAGCTGGGCTCTGAGAGCGCAGCATTCGCCCGCGGCCACCAAGAGGCCCCCAGGGCCGGGCTGCTGCCTCTTGCAGCTCCAAGGGCCTCCTTCCAGCCTGCCCCTGCCCAGGCTCAGGCTGCTCCGGGCTCTGCCAGGGCTCTGCTGGGGCTCCAGCCTGGCCAAGGCGGGGCCTGCTCTCACCTGGCGCC
Organism: Zosterops lateralis; assembly: GCF_965231275.1. Lineage (NCBI taxonomy): Eukaryota > Metazoa > Chordata > Aves > Passeriformes > Zosteropidae > Zosterops > Zosterops lateralis. Next base: position 3,811,004 of record NC_139783.1, read on the forward strand.
CGCTGACAGCTCTGCACCAGCTCTGCACCTTTCCCAGCAGCCTCCCTGACCTTGCTGCTTTCTCACTGGGGCAAAACTCTCCTCCAGACACAGAGACTGCACTTAGGGATACAAATCCAAGGGGCAGGAACTCAAATGCTCTCCAGTCAGAGCTCAAGGCCTGCAGATGCACAGGGTGTTTGGGCTGCCCCACTCGTCCTTTGGTTCTGCCTGCAAATGCCACTGCCCTTTCTGCCTCAAACACAAGTGCCACAGCTGGGTAAAACCCAGCCAGTGGGCCACATTCCAAAGGCCCTGTGGTCTGGAGAGGATGACTGAAGAAGAGCCTTCCCCACTTTCCAACCGTACCAAAGAAGCCCTAAATGTCATTTTCCACCTCTAAGTTCGGAAGGAAATGTTGAGCTTTCTGAGAGGCTCAGAAGGAGGGGAATCTTTGAAAGGAGTTGAGATTTCACAAAATTTATTTGTTTACAATAGATGCTAATATCCTACGTGAAATTCCTACGCTACTGTCCTACACTTGAATCTGAACTACAATTCCTAACTATAATCCTACTCTATAATTCTCTAAGCTGGTGATGGATGAAACTGTTCTATTGTCATTGTCTCAATCTTCTCTCCTCCTTCCACTCCTTCACCATCATGATCAATGGCACCAGGCTGGATATCGGCTTGGCTAATGTTACAAATGGATGCTGCACAAAGGAAAAAGAAACAACAATGAACCATTACTGTCCAATATTTTTTAAATGAAAAGGGGATTGAGACAGAGTAGGTCTAAGGACCAACACTGGGGCAGCAGTGGCAGAGTTTGCTGCAAGAGCTGCTAAGTGCCCCAGCCCTGGAAAGATTTCAGGTCTGAGCATCCTGATCTCTTTCAAGATGCCCCTGCTCACTGCAGGGCACTTGGACCAGATGAGCTTTCCAGGTCCCTGCCAGCCCAGCCCAGTCTAGGACTCCTGGCTGTTTCCATTTGAACAGCACCAAGAGTGGAGGTGGGGAGGAGGGGGCTCATCTGATGCCTTGCACTTGAGTGGAGGAGGAGCCCATCCCTGGGACACTGTTTCCCTGCAGCCCCTTGGCATTTTACCTGCAGCAGCTCCTGGGCAGACCAGCGCCGCGCCTCGTCTGTCTGCAGGCAGCAGCTCAGGAAGTCCCGCAGCAAAGGGGAGAGGAGCTTGGGCTGCTGCAGCTCTGGGGTCCCTTTGGTGGCTATTAGGATCTGAGCCTGGAGAAAAAGGAAACACCAGTCTCTCAGCTGCTTCTTTCACCTCTGGAACTGCTCTCCCACATCCCATTGTTCAAGCTGCACTCTGCAGTGGCAGTTTCTGCCGTGGCACAGAGGCAGAGAAGACTTTCCTGGACCAACAAAAAACCCAAAGCCCAATGCAGCCACAGCTTCTCCAACATGCAGCAGATCTTGCCTTGGCAGCAGATCTTGCAGCAGATTTCATTGATTGACCTTGTTAGTGGAAACTACATCAGAAAAGCACCTTTGCTTCTCTGAGGATGCACCTGACCAGCTTGGCAGGCTATTTGGAAGAGGGACTTTGCTCTATTAACTCACTCTACTATTTCCAAGGATTATTACATGCAAAGCATCTCTGCAGTGCTTGTTGGTCCCTAAAGCACAGCTGCCATCAAACAAAAGTCATCAAGCTTTTTGTTTGTTTCTTCTCTCCAAACCACTCTTTTAGAAACTTGGTTGGGTTTAAGTTTCTTCATTTCAGGAAAGGGAACAGCAGCTCTAAGATGGTTGTTTCCTGTTAGTAGGGCCATCTCTGTGGCCAAAAGAGTTGGAACGACTTCTAAGCCAAAGCCAAATGTTGTCTGAGAAGGGAGATTGTTTGTGTGGGGTAAGGCTTGAGCTCCCCCAGTGATGCAACCAAAACTCCAGCAGATGCTGATGTGCTGCAGGGACATTTTCAGAAAGGGGCCGTGGTGGAAGTAGTTCCAGCAGATGGCAATGGGATTTTGTCCAATGGCACACAGAAGGTGGGCTGGGGGAGAAAGACAGCGGGATCAGAGAGTATTTACACCTTACCGAGCGAGGAGTTTCATTATAATAAGGAGGTTCTCCTTCCACCATTTCAATTGTCACAATCCCAAAGGCCCAGATGTCAATTTTGGGGCCATATGGGTGACCTTTCACCAGCTCAGGTGCTCTCCACCAGTAAGTGCCGACCTCTGAGCTGCGTCTACTCTGCTCAGGGGTGAGTAGAGCAGACAAGCCAAAATCAGCTGGGGAGAAAGCAAAAGACTATTTTGATTTGAATCCTGTGCAATTAGGAAAGCAAGCAAAAGAATTGCCCAGTAGAAGTTGGAGAATGTGCTGTTGAATCTCCTGCAACAGTCCCTGCTCTGTTTCCTCAGGACTTTAGCCAAGGAAATATGCCAGTGGCTACTTCAAAAATCCCCACATTTTTTACACTGCCTCCAGCAGTGGCTTTTGTTGCCCTGAAGCTTTAGACTTGTAGCTCCCTCTCTCTGGAAGGGACACACACAGAGCAATGCCACTCTGGACTGCTTGTTCCCTGCCATAGCTCTGTGCACCTTGCAACCGTGTGGTCAGCTCACAGCAGGGCTCCCTGCACTGCCAGCAGCACCCTGTTTGGGGAGCTGGCAGTCACTCCAAAGCAGCCCCACACCCGCCATATCCCTGGAATGCTGCACCTGACCAAGAATATACTGACCCAGCTTGACAGAGCCATCGGTCCTGAGGAGGATGTTGGGGCTCTTCAAGTCTCGGTGCATCACGTGGTGGGAGTGGAGGTAATTCAGTCCTTGGAGGCACTGAGAGAGGAACCAGAAACAGGAGGGCAAAAATCAGGGATGGGATTTCATCACACAAGAAAGGAAACAGCTCTCCAAGATTCCCTCTCCAGGGGAATGGGGAGGAATGGCAGAACACAGTGCCATTGAGAGGAAGAGCTTGCTGCTCCAACACTGGCAGAGCAGCACCCTTCTAAAGAAAGGCATGTCAGCTTGTCAAAGAGCAACAGCAACTGCTGGTGCAGACTCTGCCCTGCAAACCAGCCAGGATGATGCTGCTGCAGTGGATGTGCCCAGAAGTCAAGAGCATTTTGGCTGCACTGCCAACCTTTTCAGCTGAGCACTGAGAGAAATGAGTCTCTCTTTTTTCTTTGCTGTTCCTTTCAAATGCTGCCACCACCACCTTTGCTTTTACAGTCAAGGAATGCAGTGTAGGCCAAAGTTTAGAGAGGTAAGATGGAGAAGAGCAACTACAAGAGCCAGAGTGAGAATGCAAGAGCAGGAGAGAAGAGGACAAGAACAGAGTGCAGTGAGTGCAGGGGCACTGGCAGGCAGTTCACGTGGGATGCTCTTGCTTGCCCAGAGCATTCCAGCGACACAGAAACAAAGCCTGGCCCATGGAATGGCTCCTGTTCTGAGCCCCTTTCCCAGACAGTCCTGCCCCAGCCCTGGGAAGCACAGCTGGGATCCCTGACTGACCTCCCGACTGATGATTCCGATCTCATCTTCTGTCATCTCGAACACCTTGACAGCGTCGAACAGAGTGCCTCCATCCATGAACTCCATCACCAGCCAGAGTTCCTTACGCACAAGGTAGCTGAAAGAAGGGAACAAGGCCATGCATGTGTTGGTTTCTTTGCTTGATTCTTGTTTCTGGATCCCTTTGTGACAAGGACAGAATGAAAGGAATAGACATTCCCTCCAGGCTGTGCATTGTTTGCAGTCTGTGCAGTCTCAAGGAGAACAGCACATCTGTGAAAAAGGAGATGTTTTAGATGGCCAGCAGGCAAAAAGTGCAGTTTTGTAACAGCCAAGATGAAAAACCTGTCACACGGCGTCATTTTGGAAATAAGCACCTAATGTTCCTATAACCCAATAATTACCAGCTCTCTTTTCTGCCTATGTCCAAAGTGGGTTTTTAACCTTGCATGCTTTTAGTATGTAAACAAACCCTCATGGGATGAGACCATGATCACTCACCTGTCTAAATAATTGACGATTTGGGGACTTGTATTCATTTTCAGGACCCTGATTTCAGTAACAATATCTTCTATCATGAGTCCTTGAAAATCAATTTTCTTGATGGCCACCTAGAATGACATTGAAAATCAACAACTTTAGAAGTTGGTGGCACTAGACCACAGCACACATGGGATGAGTGATTTAGCAATGACACGAGTGAGCCTTGCCAAAGTGCCTTGGGATTAGACAAATTAGGAGTAATTAGGAACTGACATTCCAACAGCTCATTTCTCTGCCCCTTTGGGGGCCACTTACAGAACACGTGGCCACTGGCATTTTGCCTTGTCCACTTGTTAGCAATCATGTCTCAACTATCACCCCCAAAGCTCTGAGCACACTCTTCTGTTTCTCTGTCTGCACTTCAGAAGAAGTAAAGCGTGCCTTGGTACTCTGTGGATACATCTTGGGCTACAGGCAGGGCTTGGGGCTTTTAGGGAGGCCTTGCAGATCTCTCCCTACGTGCAGTTCCCACGTGCAGCACTGCAGGTGGCTGAGGAACTGCCAGGAACATTCAGATGTATTTGCTGGCAGCCAGAAATAAGAATTCAGCACTCTGAAGCCGTTGGCCCAGAGAGCAGTGAGATGCTCTAAGGCAGCACCTTTGTTGGAGCAATTGAGAGCCAGGGAGAGCGTCCTTCTCTGAAAGGAACCGCTGCCCTCCTTGCCTTCCTCCTGGCAGCTGAGCAGGACAAAGACTGTCCCAAATGCACTTGGCAGGCTGGCACCACTCTGTGCTTCTTGTGCCTTTGCAGCACAGCTCTAGCCACAGCTCCAGCCCCAGCTGACACAAGAGAGGAAAGCCCTGGAGAGCAGCAGGATCTGCAGGGGCTCTTGACATTTACCTCTCCTCCTGTGGCAGTGTCGACCGCTCTGCAAACATCTCCAAATCCCCTGGAAACAAAAGAGCAGCAAAGAAAGGAGAAGCCATTTAGATCTTGGAGTGAAAGCCAGCCCAGACAGGAGATGTCTGCTGGAAATGCCTCAAACCTGCAGCATGCAGGAGGGCTCTGCCAGAAGGCAGATGATGCATTTTCCTCTCCAGTGCATGGGCACTGGGCCTGTTCCTGAAGCATTGGGCTTTAGTGCCTCAGCTCAAAAGGCCAAATGATTCTTTCATCTTGGGTTTCAGTTTCTAAACGGGGCAGTTTTTATTCTGAGCACAGACTATTTCCTTCAGCAAACACTTGGGAAGGAATATTCCTGAGAACTTTTATCTCACTGCTGTGGCTGGGGGTAGGTTGCTGTTTGTGGCAATGAAATACAAGTGTCTTTGACAATGCCTCCTGACCACACTTACAAATTCTGGCTGGTACTGAGACATGGGGCAGACTAACCCAGTGTCTGAATATGTTTGCAGCTGGCCTGACTTCACACTTGGTAGATATTCCAGCAGCAAATCACCTGCCCCATGACTGTGTAGAACAAACTGTGGTTGGACTCACCCACTGCCGACATTTTCCAGTTCAATGTATTTCCTCCGGGGATTCTCCATGTTCACCATTTTCCCTGAGGGAAACAAAATGCAAGATGCTCACTTGAAAGCAGAGATCCCACCATCCAAGAGATACAAAAGGCAGCCCCACTGGGGCTGTACACTCTGGGCTTCTGAGTCCTTTGTGCTCAGCTGGGTAACACCAACAAGCACAACAAGACAGGCAGCTCTGCAGTACAAGCAGGCCAGCACAGAGCCTGATTTTCCACAGGCCTTTGAAGAGATCTCTTGAGAGAAAACAAAGCAGAGGGAGATGCATTCCCAGGAGAGGAGGGCACCTTCTCCACCTTGCAGCAGTTGGCCAAGAGAATGCCTTTCCCTTTGTAAAGCAAAGCAGCTGATGCTCTAAGCAATGCCAAGGGGGCCTCCAGCAGCAGCAGGAGCCTGAGCCGTGATGAGCAGGCTGAGCTGGAAGACGCCCTTGGCCGTGGGCCAGGTGGAGAAGCACAGTGCTCCTCCTCCCCCTGAGAGCAGGGATCAGTCCCTGCCATTGCACTGGCCCTCTCAGCCCCGCACACGTGCCCATCTTCCCGCAGCGGGCAAGGGCAGCAAGGACAGCAGTGCTCCCTCCTCAGGGGCCGGCGGGACACGGACAGCTGCCCAGAGGAGATGCTGCCCCTGGCTGAGCCCAGCCCAGGCCATGCAGGAGCCGGCCCAGAGCAGGGGCTGCTGCCTCGGGGCAGCTCCGCGCTGCAGCGGCCGGGCGGCAGCGGGACTCTCCCAGCTCAGCAAGGCTCCAGCCTCTGCACTCACACCGGCCCTCAGGGCCAGGGCAGCCACCACAACAAAGCTGCCAAAGCCCCAGCACCAGCCCTGACAAGCCATGGCAACAAGGCACGGCCACACCCAGCCCCTTCCAAGCCGGGGACCCCATTCAGGACACAGCAGGATTGGCTCTGAGCTCAGACACACCCAGGTGCACATCAAGGCCCTTTTTGTGCCAACAGGGGATGGGAGACACAGAGTCACCTGGGCTCTGTTCTCAGCCCCCCCAGGTCTTATCTGAGAGCACAGCACTGGCAGCTCTTCTGGGCAAGAAGCAGATTCAATGACTTGTGCTGCAGAATCACAGAGGACTTGATGTGTGTTCCTCGAGACTGATCTGAGCAGGGCTTGGGTCAATGGGCAGCATTCTAACAGTCATGGGAATGACTGGGAATCAGGGATGGAAAAGTGCCATGGATCTGAGGAATATACAGCAGAGGGGCTGGAGCCTTGCTCCTGAGAAATGCCTACAGTGCACTTTGATCTGATCAAGCCCCAGGGATGTATTACTTGGACACATCTTTCTAAGAACAAAACCAGGATTTTAAATACAGATTGTGATAAAATTATCTGTCCTTTCAATGGGGGCTCTAAAAGAACACATCTGGCTTTTGGTGTCACCTGATGTTCTTTCAAATGAGTTCTCACTGACAAATATAAAATATTATCAAAAAAAAACCCCTGTAAATGTAGTAGTGGTAAAAAGAACAGTCATAAAAATGACACCAGAAAGACACATGGGGCAGAAGAGCTCCTTCAGGATGGAGAAAAAAAGTCTTCCCAAAAAAATCCAGAAAAACCCCAAACTAAAACCAAAACCACAACCAAAAGACAAAACACCTAAACCGATCAATTTCTTTGAAGTTTTTTTCTCTGGTGATGGGTGAGAAGTCAGGAGTCTAAGGAGAATTTAGGAAGCTAACCATTCTATCCAGTTTGCCCATCAGCACACAGGACTTGCCCACATCATTTCCTAGGTCACAGCCTTCTGCTGATGCAAGAACAAGGCCTGCTTCTGCCTTCAGCAGACAGGGAAGCTCAGGCAAAGCCCAGCACGTCCAAGCTGCCCTCAGAGGCAGCAGCAACACCCAGAGCACTCTCTTGCTGCCTTGGAGCACAGCATTTCCTGTGGGGAGCCCTAAATGCCCCTGGGACACCACAGTGAGGAGGATCATTTGGTGCAGCTGTGCTGACACGTGCACACAGTGCACTGTCCCTCGGAGAAGAAAGACACCAGACGTACTCAGGAGCTCCAGGGAGTCATCCTCCACCTCCTGTTGCTGAGCAGCAGCTGTGTCACTGCTGGAGAGGAACCAACTGCCCGGGCTCCACTTCTGAGCTGGGGCAGCAAAGGCTCCTTTAGGTGACACTGCTGCTGCTGCTGCTGCTGCTGCTGCTGCTGCTGCAGGTTCAACAGAAGAGCCTGTGGAGATCTGAGACAACAAAAGAGTTTGTGTCAGAAAAGTGGCTGGCAGAGATTAGCCCCAGATCCCATTTCAAATGCAAGCCCTTAGGGAGGTGCTCTCAGCCACATGCAGGGCTCTGCCATGGGTTTTTTCTGATGTTCACTTCTCTAACTGGATGGGACAATCCCAAGGGCTGGTTTTACTCAAGTTCATGGCCAGATTCATTTTCCATTTTCTCCAAAATCCATTTGCATGGATTTTCTGAAGGATGACTTCCAAAAAGACCATTCCATTTCTCCAAAAGAACTCTTTTCCCCCTCCAAGGGCTGCAGACACACTTGCAGCTCCTTGTTCAGATGTTCTACCTCCTCCCATGGAGTCCTCTTTCGTTTCACCACATTCAGAACGTGCCCAACTGGCAGCGCTTCTGCCTGGGACAGTTTCTGGTCCTCGCAGGAATCTCGGGGCTCCTCGCTGCCAGTCCCTTGATGGAAATCTCTGCAGGCTGCCAGGCCAGATGTCAACACTCCCACCTGGAGTCAAAGAGAACAAAGCAGTCAGAGAGTGCAGCTTGTCCCTGTCAGCCAAGAGTCATGGACTGTGAGGAAAGGGAGAGACCAGATTCACAAGGGATACAGACAACTTCTTTCAAGATCCAGCTGGGTCACCGTGTTCACCTGCAAGAACCCCTCAAGAAGCAAGGAGAGCAGGAAGAGGCCAGCAGGAATGCCTTCCCATGACTGCTGGCCAAAAGGCCAAAGCACTAGTCCCCTGTCCAGGGCAGCAGCTGAGATTTAGCCCAGCAGGGAGTGTCCTTCAGAGTGGCTGTGACAGACACTGGAGCAGGAGGGCACTCAGAGGCATCACCCCACCCCCTGCTGCTCTGCTGGGGAAAGGCAAGAAGGGCAGAAAGCACCAGGTTGGTGACTGCAGTGGCTATGGCTCTTTCACTCACTGGTTCTTCTAGAGCCTCTTGCTCCTCAGGGAGATGTATGCTCTCTTCTCTTTCTCCTGGAATCATCATTACTTCCTCCAGCCTCTCGTCCGTCGTCCTGATCCTAGCCTGGGTGTTCAGCATCTCTGCCTGCAGCTCTGCACCAAAGTTCTGTGAAGAACAAGGAAACACTTCTATGAGTGGAGTGGCTGCCACTCCTCCACTCACCTGGTTTTGGAGATTGTGCCTCAGTCTATGGATGTTCCAGTGGTATTCAAGTCTCCTGATGTCTTCTGTGCTCCTCCTCCTCACTGCCATGATGTCATTGGGAAATACAGTGAGCTCTACTTGTGCCTCTGCCTCCATGTTCTGTAGACACAAATGCAAAGCAAGTGACTGTGAGATGCTGCCCCTATCAGAATCCCAGCAAGCTGGGGCCTAAACAGGACAGCTCAAAGCCCATTTTCCAGGGGTCACTGGCTGAGGGGAATGGCTGGCTCCTGGCAGGACTCCAGCACTCAGCATCCTCAGCCACCAACAGCAAGAGCTGGCTGCTCAGAAACTTGCAGCTCTGCCCTGAACTAAAGACAGCACCCTCCAGAACTGGCACTTACTGTCTGGGAAAGCTGTGGCTGTGGTGTGACCACAGCTGGAGCCTGGTGGTCATTTGGCTCCATTTGTGGTGTGACCACAGCTGGAGCCTGGTGGTCATTGGGCTCCTCTCTGGCCTCTTCTCCAGGAGCACAGGGAGCCAGAGAAGAATCTTCCCTTGGTTCTGTGCTCTGTGGACAGACAGGGGTGTGAGACACCGGCCATTACCTCTCATTTATAACCTTCTTTCTGTTTAGCTCTAGAGCCAGCTCTACTAAGCACAAATCATCATCTTTGATAGCAATGGGATTCTAAGTCCCTCAGACTAAATTCAAATGGGCTGATTCAACTGGACAGAAAATTGCTCTGAATTAGATAATCCCCCCTGGCTACTCTGGGCAGGCAACATTCTCTCTGCAAAACTGGACTTTTAGTTCTTTTAAAGCTCTGCAATGGAAAATTAGGAAATAGCCAGTGATGCCTTTGCTCTTGCTGCTGCAGACATGGAAATGGATTTTCTTGCAGCCTACTCAGCTGGGCCTCTACTGTCTATTGCCCCAGGCCAAGCTCACAGCTTGCTGCACAATTCTTAAACACCAGGAACATCAAATGTTCCTTTCTCACTCACCTCCGGATCGGCCCCTCTGAATACCCGGCTCAGGTGACCTGCAGTGGGCAAGGGAAAATGAACCAGATTCTTTGAGGAAACTGCGAACAACCAGAGCATTTTCAGAAGGTCTCCCAGTCCACATTTTCAACATTGTGCTGCTTGGCCCAGCAAAGGGAGGAAATGACAGACTCTGCTGCCACAGACTGTCCCATGGAGGGAACACAACCCCTGCAGGTTCCCTTGCAAATGCTGCCCGCACAGCCCTGGCCACAGACACCCCCTTTTGAGCTGAACGTGTTGGCAGGAGGAGCTTTACCCAAGTGGCATCCAAATGATAATTCTGTTTTGAAAGAGCAGGGAGACACAAAAGCCAGGCTAGGTGACACCCAGGGAAAACCTCTACTTACCTGCCAGGTTAGTCAGGAAATAGGTTGAATAACCTATTCCATAAGCAGTGAAAACTGCAGCAGCAAGTTGCCCAATCATTTTGGGAACTGCTGTGCAAGTTTTCAGACTGCTGAAAAAGAAGAAAAAACAAGTCTAATGTCAGTAGGCGGTTGCCTGCTGAAAAAATCGACGAGTGCAGAAGGACACTTCTGCTCTGAGCAAACTCAAGAGCCGCTCTGACACCCCTGAGGCCTCCCGTGCTCCCAGGCAACCTTGTGATGTCACCACGAGCACATGGCAACCGTGCCCTGACATCACAAAGCAAAGGCTCTGTGCTGGTCTGGGAATTGGTGCAGGTGGATGGAGTGATGTTTGTGTAGGCCCAGGCTGCATTTTTCCCTGTGTCCCCCCTGGGCTGCCTTTTTCAGCTCTTGTTTTTCCCCCTGTGCCCCCTGTGTCCCCTGTGTCTGTGCTGGGTCCCAGCTGGCAGCCGGGCCGGGCGGAGCAGCAGTTCCAGCCCCGGGTGTCCCTGGAGCGCTGGGAGCTGCCGGTGGCCCCAGGCACTGTCCCCTGAGGAGCTGCTGGAGGACAGGGAGACACAGGGGGCTGAGGGGGCTGAGGAGGCGCTGACGCTGCAGGGACGGTGCCCTTGAGCTGCTGGGGGCACTGAGGGCTCTGGGGGAGCAGAGGGCCACGGGGGCACTCAGGGCACAGGGAAGTGGCACAGGCTGAGGGCGCTGGCGGCTCCAAGGCCCCGGGATGGCTCTGAAGGGATGGAGTGGGCTGAGAGGACTGTGAGGGGCTGAAGAAACTGAAGGGGGCCGGGGCTTTGCCCAGGGCACGCTGGGGCTCAGGGGATGGAGGGGCCAGCAGGGAGCACACAGGGCTCCGGGCCTGCAGCTCTGCCAGCCCTTGGAACCAATTGCAGAGGCTCCACTTTGGCCACAGCTGCCCTGCAGACCTTGAGCACAGGCGGGCACTGACAGGAGGCAGCAGGGAGAAGCTGAAGGCCACCAGCTCCAGCAGTGCCCAGGGAGCTGCTGCTGCCAGCCCAGAGCCCGGGTGAGGCCGCAGGGCCGCTCAGGCAGCCTGGGGCTGAGGGTGGCCTGGCCTTTGGCCCTGGCCTTTGCACAAACTTGTTCTTTCTCCCCCTCCTGGGGAGGCGCTGCCATTTGCCCTGCCCTGACTGAAGGGCAGCTGCTGCCAAGGGAAACGGCCCCATCCTGACTCAGTGTTCCCTTTGCTCCCCACGGGTCCCATCTGCTGTCCCTGTCCAGGAGAGCTGCTCTGCACGGGAGGAAGAGACCCAGGGAGAGCCCGGGGACTTGGGCAGCTGCAATTCCTGCTGATGGACTTGGAGTTAGAGATGGTCACAGTGGGACTGAGAGTTACAAGTTGATGGTTATTTATATAGCCTGATGTAGACTGGTGTTTGTACAGGTATATATGTATGTCTATTGTTCTCTTGATGCATGTATATTGATGTGCTGACATCTGTATTTATACTGACAGACTTGTTCAGATGTATGGCTGTAGAGTTTTGTTGATGGGGTTGTAAGGATTCTTACATTGGTACATTGGTATTTGTGTACTTACAGATAGGGTTTTTGTGTGTGTATTTCTATATGCTTTGCTTTATGTCATATGGAATATAAATTATAGATTTACATCTGTATATTGTATAGTTAAGTGTATACAAATATTGAAATATATCTTGAGTTGTATGGTTATAGAATTCTGTTTCTTTAGTACTGGGTCTAAGATCTTTTAGAGAGGGATACTGATATTTCTGTATTTCTATATAGGCTGTACAGTGGGAATAATATGTAATACATTACACAGTTAAATTTCAATGGATATTTCTGTATAGTGAGTGGTTGTAGAGGGTTGCAGTATTTTATTTTTTAACTGAAGGTTATAATTCTATTTATTTACATAGCACAATTGTAACAATAAACTGGTTTTCTAAACTTGGATACTTGGGTGTTTCTATACCAGCAGTGTAGGTGTAGCAATTTAAAATAAATTTCATATTAAACTCAACGTGATTGTTTTGTATTTGTACATTAGTATTGCAGATGTCATGATCTGCAAGCAATTCAATGTTTCCACTTAAAGAAGTGTAGATTTGTGCTGCCCAGAGCAATGAGCAGATGTAAAGGTGACAATGGGGGAGGATTTTGTCCATGGAATTCTCCAGCCATGCCCAGCACATGCCCCACTTGCACTCAGGCTGGGCAAGGCAGGCACAGATTTGGGAGGGCAGCAGAGCCACACCTTGGCCAAGAACTGGCTGCAAAGGCTGCTGAGAAAACTCCGGGACTCCACGCAGCGTCCAACTCCAAGCAGAGCCACCCAGGGAGGACAAATCCACCGGCCAGGCCACGGGCAGCTCTTCAGGAAGCGCTCCAAGTGTCCCTCTGAAGGTCATCCTGGAGCCCAGGAGCCAACAGGGATCCTGAGCCAGCTCCGCTGCCTTTGGCAGCACTTTGGCCAAGGAGCTGCAGCAAGGGGGAGGCAACAGGGACTGGGACTGCTGCAGGCTGGGCAGGGAGGAAGGGCCAGCGACACTTGTGCTGACTTGCTCCACAATCCACAGGGATGGGGGACAACTGGGAAGCAACAAGTTCTCCCAGGCACGACAGGGATGGAAGCCCTTGGGGTGGAGTCCCCTGCAGGAACTGCCAGGGGAGTTGCTGCTGGGATCAGCAGCAGCAGAAGGCAGCAGGATCTGCTCCTTTTCCTGGCTCTGTGTGCAGGGCACAGGCTGTGCTGGCCCTGCTCCCACAAAGCCCTTGCCCATGGAGGCTGCAGGCTCAAAGCAATCCCAGTGCAGAGAGAGGCTTTGCAGCTGAACTCCACTGCCCTTGTGTTTGGGGCTGGAATGGCTCTCATGCCAAAGCACAGCAGGGAACCAGGGCTTGGGGAGGCAGAGCCTGTAGAGGGAAAGAGAGATCAGGCACTCACATGCCTCAGACTCCTTCAGCTCTCTTCTTTTGGAGAGTGAGAAATAAGCAAGCTGGGGAGAGGAACCTGCAGTCCTTTGAAAAAACATGGTGTCTAACAAGTCCTGTGGGAGAAGAAAAAGAGGGAGCAACCTTGCCTTGTTTTCATAGCCTGTGTCTTCTGCAGAGGAGACAATGGGATATGCAGGAGGGGAGGGGAGGAATAACTGTGATAACCCAGTCTGCCTTGCTGTGCACTGATACACTTTGTAGCAGTGACCATTAGAGGTAATGCCAGATTCTTATTTAGCATCATGACACGCTGCTGCTTCATTGCAAAACTGCCTCAGTGTGGAGAAAATCAGCTTAATTTCTTGTCAGTTTAAGTAGATGTGGTGAGAAACAGTGTCACAGATTAAATCAGGTTTTCTTACCTCATCATCCAGAGGGATTTTTTTGTTGCCTTTTCTTCATTGTATACACAACATTGTTGAGTTGTTCTGTATCCTCCAGGGAGGTATCCACTAGTGATTGAAAAAAGAAAAGGAGGATTATGGCATTCATTCTCTTTTAACACATATTTGCACTAAGCTGTAGCTTCAACTTAGTAAGGAAAAGGAGAGATTTTCTTTAGTCATGCAGTGTGGAATAAATGGTGTAGGAACAACCACAATCCCAGCTGTAAGAACAGCGTGTTCTTGGCCTTAACAGGACATTGTGGACAAGAAAGCACCACAACCTTCATGATTCACCTCTTAGGTCAAACCAGAACGGTTCATGGTGTCAAAGCAGCAGGTGATGGGAATAACCAATGTCCCTGGGCTGGGGCAGAAGCCTGGGAGTCAAAGGCTTGGGAAAAGAGAGCTGGCCAAGGCAGGCCGAGGTGCAGGCAGGCATTGGGCTGAAGGCAAGAGGCAGCTGGTGCTGCCAGCACGGGAAGGGACTCCAGGCACAGGAGCTGCCGGCGGCAGGAGCAGCTCCTGCTGTCACTGCCAGGGAAGGACTGGCAGCAGGCAGGAGCAGCGGGTGCATTGCTGATGGACAGCTGGCAAGTTGGAGCGGCCAGCCCAGGAACAAGAGAGGTGCTGCTGCTTGGAAAAGTAGTTTATGCCATGGCTGGATCAGCCTCACCAAGGTCAGGCTGTTACAGTCCGGGCCATCATGCAAAATGCCTTCCAGCACAGAGTCCCCATGGCCCAAGCAGAAGCAGCAGCAGCAGCCCCGATACAATGAATTCTATTCCTAAATCATCCAACCAGCCACAAACACGATGCTGTTCCTGTCTTTTTGCACCTCTCCTGGTCTAACAAAGTTGTGTGACAATGGGAATCATTTCTTACACAAGGCCTGTGCCTACAGCCTGTCTATTCTGCCTGGCAACGTCAGCAATGCTCTGGTATGTTTATATTATGTCTAGGACTTAGTTAACTTTGTACAAGGTAATGCTGCTGAACCTGAAACTGGACTTTGGGGCTTTTCTATCAATTAATACAGTCTCTTATTTGCTTAAGGCACGTAAGGCACTTAAGGCATATTTTTACTCACCTAAAACTAAAACTCACATTCCCACTTCATGTCTGTGTGACTTTATGGATCTCAGTTTCCCCGAGGGTTTCAAAGCAGCCCCTGCATTCTTTTCTGCCTCTAAGCCTGTGTGCCCGGGGTCCTGGGAGATTTCTATCTGCTTTCCAACAGGGCTGGGACACGACTCCATGGGTACCTTCACTCCTCCTTCCCAAAGAAGGAGTCTCCAAAGGGTGCAGGTGGTTTCCAGCTGTGACCTCCTGTCCAATGGAGCATCCATGGATCCCAGTTCCCCCAGTGTAGACCCAGTTACCCCCAGTCCCTCTCAGTGTGTTCCCAGTCACCCCTAGTATGGTCACAGACACTCCCAGTATATCCCAGTTGCCCTCAGCATACTCAGGGTCATTCCCAGCCACATTCACTTATCCCAGTGAGGTTCCAGTTTCCCCCAGTATGATCCCAGTCACTCTCAGTCTAATTCCAATATATCCCAGTTGGTCCAACTCTGATCCCTGTTCCCCAGTTTTGCTCCTGCTGGGTCCCAGTGTTCTCTGGGGCTCAGGGGCTCCATCTTGGCTCCGTCTGCCGGGGCTGGGGCTCGGCCTCCCCTGCGGGAGAAGGTGAGGGGGGTCCCCGGGGCTCGTGTCCCCCCCTCGCAGCGCCCAGGACTCCCTCGTGTCCCCCCGTGCCGGGCTCGGCCCCTTTTCTCTCCACACAGCTCCTGAGCCGGCTCCTGCTCCCCCCTGGGAGGGGCTTTGGGGAGCCCCCCCGGGAGCCCCGGACCCCCATTCCCGGCCATGGGTTCCCCCTGCAGCCCCTGACCCGGCACCGACAGCCCTGCGCCCCTTTCCCGGACATCCCGCCTCTCCCTGCCCCCAGAGCCCCCTTGGCCTTGGCCCATAGACCCCCTGGGCCCCTATTCCTGCCTTGCCCGGGACCCCCTGGGCCCCTCCTTTCCTCAGCACCGGGGACACCCGGGACCCCCATTCCCAAACATCCCGGGTTTTCCCAACTTTGGATGGGAGTGGGGACACCGGGGACCCTTGGAGCTCCCTTTCCTAAGCACAGGAACCGCTTTAACCCCACCCATCCCACACGTACCCACCCGCAGCCTCCCCTTTTCCCAGCCCTGGATCCCCCCAAGCCCCTTCCCTGCTCTCCCTTCCCCTCCCACACCCACCTTTGTGCTCCAGAGCCTCCCGACCATATCTGATGTCTTTTGGGGGCCCTTCCACACAGGTGTGTCCCAGGTGATGCTTCATCTGCTCCACCAGGATCCCTTTGCATTCCCAGCACCTCTGAGTGATCCAGTGGCACCGTGGGACACTGCAAAGCTCCTGGATCCCAGCTGGAAGGAGATGAAATCCCACCCGTCGTAGCCGTACCCGTGGGATCCATGGATGCTTCATTGGAAAGGAGGTCACAGCTGGAAACCACCTGCACCTGTGGAGACCTGGGAACGAGGAGAGAAGGGACCCATGGAGTCATGTCCCAGCCCCACAGAGCCCCTTGGAGCTCCCTGGATTCCCATTCCAGCCCCACAGATCCTCCTCATCCCCACAGATCCCATTGCAGCCCCTCAGAGTCCTCCATTCCCACAGATCCCATTGCAGCCCCTCAGAGTCCTCCATTCCCACAGATCCCATTGCAGCCCCTCAGAGTCCTCCATTCCCACAGATCCCAGCCCAGCCCTGGCTCCCCCCACTCCCCCCGCTCTGGTTGTCCCGGCCCCGTCTCCAGGTCACTGTCAGCCAGGAGCCGGTTCCTCTCCTTGAGCCGGGCCTGGTTATCCCAATGTCCTGGGCCTGGCTATCCCAGTATCCAGCTCTGGCTATCCCAGTATCCAGCTCTGGCTATCCCAGTATCCCAGCTCTGGCTATCCCAATACCCCGCTCTGGCTATCCCATATCCAGCCCTGGCTATCCCAATATCCCAGCTCTGGCTATCCCAATATCCAGCTCTGGCTATCCCAGTATCCAACTCTGGCTATCCCATATCCAGCCCTGGCTATCCCAATATCCAGCTCTGGCTATCCCAGTATCCCAGCTCTGGCTATCCCAGTATCCAGCTCTGGCTATCCCAATATCCAGCTCTGACTATCCCAATATCCCAGCTCTGGCTATCCCAATATCCCAGCTCTGGCTATCCCAATATCCCAGCTCTGGCTATCCCAGTATCCCAGCTCTGGCTATCCCAATATCCAGCTCTGGCTATCCCAATATCCCAGCCCAGCTCCCGCTGCCATCCCCGGTGTCTGCAGCTCCATCCGGCCCCGCTCGCTGTCCCAGCGCTCGCAGGGGGTCCCGTCCCCGTCCCCACAATCCAGGACTGGGGGACCCCCGGGCCGGGCTCCGACAGCGCCACTTCCAGGGACTGCAGGGAGTGGGGAACTGGGGGGACACGGAGATTTGGGGGAGCTGGGGGGCTGAAAGTGGGAGTTTGGGGATCCAGGGGGGTCAAAAGGCCAAGGAAAGGGGGGACAGGAAGAGCTGGGACAGCTGAAGGAGGTTCAGGGGCTCAGAGTCAAGGAAAGGGGGTGCAGGGACTGGGAGAGGTGGGATGGGGTGTCCAGGGAATCCTGTGCCCAGCAAAGGGGGTGCCAGGGCTCCTCAGTGTGAGGAAAGGAAGAGCTGGGGGCTGGGAAATGCAGGAATGGGGGCCCAGGGGTCCCAGGGTGAAGGAAAAGGGTGGCTCTGGGGGCTGGGAGAGGCGGGGTGGCTGTGAAAAGGCTGAGATGGTGCTGGATAAGGGGGTGCAGGGGGATCTCAGTGCCAAGCAAAGGGGTAAAAGGGCACCTCTGTTCTCAGGAATGGGGGTTCAGGGGTGTCCTGGATTTGTGAGATAAGAATGTATTCTATTTGCCATCTGTTGGAGGTGGGGGGCAGTTATCTTATCTCTTCCAAGAACAATGTCTCCCTCCGGGGAGATGTCTCCTGCTAATGGGCCATTAAGTGACTCACTGCATGACTGATAAGGTACATCATCCCATTGTGAGATGCTCCACCCAGAAGGAGGAACCAAGCATTCCTACCTGCATAAAATAAGCTTGGTCTAAGCCATCGGCCAGTTTTTCTTCACTGGATTCCCAGAGGAGCAGCCATCTTCGCTGGATTCCCAGAGAAGCAGCTTCTTCCCTGCTGGATTCCCAGAGGAGGACCAGGCCCATCTACTCTATCACCAGACCTTCACAGAGAACTATACCCTTCTACAGGATCTCTGCTTCAGCAGCATTTCATCTGCCACTGCAGGAGGCACAGCCACCATCCAACTGGACTTTTACCAACACCCTGACTCCTCAGGGTGTCAGGTTTTCTGACTGTATCAGTAGTTTTGTTTGTACTAATTACATTTGTTGTTCCTTTTTTTTTTTTTTAGTTTTTTCTAGTAAATAACTATTATTCCCATTCCCATACCTTTGCCTGAGAGCTGTTTTTTTTTTTTATTTTGAAATTGTGGTAATTCGGAGGGAGGGAGGGGGTTTACCTTTTCCACTTCACAGGAGGCTTTTGAGGAAATGAGGGGCAGGAACTTGGAGAGGTGGAAGGGAGTTCCAGGGGCTCCTTGAGCCCAGGATAGGGGAGTCCAGGGTTCCCCAAAACAGGAGGGTAACAGGGTGGGGACACCGGGGATGGTTGGGAAGGGGCAGTTCAGGGGGTCTCTGTTTTTGCAGAAAGGCGGGGCTGGGGGTTGGGAAAGGCAGGAATGGGGGTCCAAGGCGTTCCAGGGCATCCCAGGGTCAAGCACACGGGAAGTCTGGAGGCTGGGAGACATGGGATGGGTGGGAAAAGGGGAGCAGGGCGTCCTGATGTCCAGAAATAGGGGATTGCGGGGGGTCCCTGTGCAGGATAAGGGCAGCAGGGGGGTCCCGGTGCCGGGGGTCCCACTGCCCCCTCAGCCCCCAGGAGCGCCCCCAGCCCCAGCGCTGGAGCCTCGCGCTGCTCCTACTCACTCCCAGTGTTATCCCAGTGTGATCCCAGTATGATCCCAGTATAACTCAGTCACCCAGGAGCTGTTCCCAGTACGATCCCAGTTCAGCCCAGTCACTCCCAGTGGTCCCACTCCTGCCATCCCCCAGCCCTCTCTGCGTTCCGACCTGTCCCGGCTCCATCCCCGCTCCTCCCGCGGGCTGCGATGGGTTCGGGCCCGGGGGAGGAGGAGGAGAGAGGGAGGAAGAGGCGGAGCGGCCGCAGGAGCGGGAGGAGAAGGCGAGAGGAGAAACCGGCGGCTGCAGCGCTGCCTGAACTCGCAGCCCCCCCGGACGGCCCCAAATCCAGCAGGTGCCCGGGGAGGGGGAGCTCGCCCCAAATATCCCGGGTTTGGGGTCCCTGGGTTTGGGTTTTTTTAGGGGAGGATGCTGGAGCTCGCGGGGCTCCAAAGGCGAGGCGCAGATGCCGCTCGGGGGGACATCGGGGGCTCCCCGGGAGGTGTTTTTGGGGGGTCCCGGTGTCGGCAGAGCCCCTGGGATTGCCGGGACCCCGTTGGGGGCTGGAGGGGCTGGAGGGGCGGGATGGGCGGGAAAGGGGTTCGGGAGTCGCGGTGCTGGAAGTGGCTGCTCCCAGTATGTTGTAAATGCATATTATAAAGTTGGCTTTTCGCAAATATTAAGGTGAATGCTCTATGTATAATAACTTTGCTGTAAGGATGTAGCTGTTATTTCTGCTATTAGCAAAACTTAGACATGGTAGTTGGAGAACTGATCTATAGTTATGCTTTTAATTGAATGGCCTGTTTGGTTGAGATAACATCCAGCAAACACATGATGAGGCCCCTGCTGCTGACAGGCCAGTTATCAACACTGACTGTCTGTGGGAAGTAGGGACCAAGGCCCAAGCTGGAGGTGATAATGAAGACACAGCCAAGAAGCATGTGTGTTCTAAAAAGGCAGAGCCGAGGAAGAACCATGCTAAACAGTCCCTGGAATATGGAAACTAGTTTGTGGAAAAGTTGGAATATGCAGCGGACTAATGCAATTGAAAGGGTGTTTAAAGAATGTCTCTGAAATAGCAGGTGTGCTCTTGGCTCAATGCCAAGTCACCTGGCCAGCCATTAATACTTTCCTTAATTTTCTGGTTCCTAATTGTCTTATTCTTTTTATTAAACCTATTTGTTAAAATTTACCAAGAAAGTAAACCTTGCTTTTCACAGAGTATGAGCCCAGTTCCCTCCCTTTGTGGTTCCAGTTTGCTCGGCATTCCCAGTCCGAGCCCAGTCCCTCCCAGTCCGAGCCCAGTCCCTCCCAGTACCCGTAGGTGGGCAGACAGAACACGGGGGAGCTTTTCGGGTTCCCGGCACTCCCAGCAGCCCGGGGAGGGCGGGCACCGAGCGGACGGGGGATCTCCTTCCCCTTCCCTGTGGCACGGAGGCAAATCCCATCCTCTCCTTGTCCTTCCTGCCGCAGACAAGGAGCCGAGCATGGAGAGCAGGGAGGACAAATCCCCGCGGCAGAAGCTGCTGGGAGAGGCCGTTCTGAGCGGCTCCACGGCGCAGGAACGCAACGGGGAGGAAAAGGGCCGGAGATCGGTGAGGAGGAGGGGCTGCAAAGGCCGAGGGCGAGGATGTGAGGAGGAAAGAGCCGGCCAGGGCCGGGAAGGCGGCCGGAGATGGAGGCAGAGCTCAGAGCTGGTGGTCCATGAGCAGCTCCGTGATGGGGAGAAGCCCCACAAGTGCTTGGAGTGTGGGAAGAACTTCAGGCAGTGGTGCCACCTGATCAACCACCAGAGGATCCACACGGGGGAACGGCCCTATGAGTGTGGGGAATGCGGGAAGAGCTTCACGCAGAAAGGCAGCCTGATCATCCACCAAAGGATCCACACTGGGGAGAGGCCCTACAAGTGTTCCCAGTGTGGGAAGGGGTTTCGGATGAGCACCCTGCTCCTTGTACATCAGCAGAGTCACTCAGGGGAGAGGCCCTTCCACTGCCCTGACTGTGGAAAGGGCTTCAGCTCCAACTCCAACCTCATCAGGCACCGGCGCATCCACACCGGAGAGAGACCCCACGAGTGTCCCCAGTGTGGGGAGAAGTTTCAGACCAGCACCCACCTCCTTGTACACCAGCGGATTCACACAGACGAGAGGCCCTTCTGCTGCCCCGACTGTGGGAAGGGCTTCAGTCAGAACTCCCACCTCATCCAGCACCGGCGCATCCACACCGGGGAGAGACCCCACGAGTGTCCCCAGTGTGGGAAGAGGTTTCGGGTCAGCACCCAGCTCCATGAACATCAGCTGAGTCACTCAGGGGAGAGGCCCTTCCACTGCCCTGACTGTGGGAAGGGCTTCAAGCAGAACAACCATCTCATCACCCACCAGCACATCCACACCGGGGAGAGGCCCCACGAGTGTCCCCAGTGTGGGAAGAGCTTCTCACAGATCTCTAACTTGACCCAACACCAACAGAGGCACCACTAAGGGAAGCCCTGAGAGTGCCCCCAGTGTGGGAAGAGCTTCGTCCTCTGCTCCAGCTCCATCCCCCACTAGAGGAGCCACACTGGGCAGCGCTCTGGTAACCCACATTTGCTGTAATCCATCCTGGGAAGGCACCTCGCTAGTTATCCTCGGATGTTTGGCTTAATTTTTTTCTCTTCTCCCTCTCTTTGCACTCCAAAAGGCAAGAGGGATCAATCTGTCACCTCAAAACCACTCCAATCCCACTGAGAACGATTCAGTGTTACCCCAAAAGGGCTCAATCCTACCTCAAAGACCAGGACCCTCTGGATCAGGAGCATCCAGACTGGGATTGTGCAGGCTGGGCATAGTCTGGCCCCGGCCCTCTCCCCTCACAGTTCCCGCCCTTTCACTGGCCCCGCCCCTCTCCCCTCACAGTTCCCGCCCTTTCCCTGGCCCCGCCCCTCTCCCCTCACAGTTCCCGCCCTTTCCCTGCTCACCATCCCTGCAGCGATTTCCAGCCTTGTAGGGTGGAATTTTAGGTCCCTTTGATTGAATTTGGGCCAAATCTGGTGGGTTTTGGGGTGGATTTTCGATCCCTTTGGGTGATTTTAGGCTCATATGGGTAGAATTCGGGCCCGTTTGGTGATTTGATGATAAAATGGGCAGTTTTAGGTGGATTTTAGGTCTCCTTGGGTGAATTTAGCTCCATATGGGTGGATCTTAGGCCTGTGTGGGAGATTTTAGGCCAATTTTTTTGGTGATTTTAGGCCCATATGAGTTGACTTCCAGTGTCTTTGGGTAAATTTAGGTCAAGCAAAGCCCCTCTTTGGTGCTTTTAGGTCCCTGTGGGTGATTTTAGGCCAAATATGGTGGAGTTTAGGATTGGTTTTAGGTGCATTTGGGTAGTTTTTGGCCAAACCAGGTACTTTCAGGGGAGTTTTTAATTATTTCTAGGAGACTGAAGGGTGATTTCAGGCCATTTTGTGTGGGTTTTAGGCCCGTTTGGGCAATTTTAGGCCCATTTGGTTTGACTTTAGACCACTTTGGATAATTTTAACCACATTTGTTTGATTTGAGGCCAAACCATGTGGATTTAAGGTGGATTTTAGGGCCCATTATGTTGTTTTAGTTACTTTGTGGGGATTTTGGGATTCTTTTGGTGATTTGAGACGAAACCTCATCGGGTTTAGAGTGGCTTTTTGACCCATTTGGAGAAATTGAGGCCCATTTTGGTGATTTTCAGCGACACTGGGCGGTTTTAGGTCTGCACGTTCTCTTGGCCACATTCCCCTCCCAGAAAGAGAAAGTGCAGGAACTTTCTGGAAGGCGGCCGGAGATGGAGGCAGAGCTCAGAGCTGGTGGTCCATGAGCAGCTCCGTGATGGGGAGAAGCCCCACGAGTGCTTGGAGTGCGGGATGAGCTTCAGCCAGCGGAGCCCCCTGATCAACCACCAGAGAACCCACACGGGGGAATGGCCCTACAGGTGTTCCCAGTGTGGGAAGGGGTTTTGTCTCAGCACCAGCTTCTTCTTCACCAGCAGACACACACAGAGGATTGGCTCTTCCACTGCCCAACTTGTGGGAAGGGCTTCAGGCACAACTCCAACCTCATCACCCATCGGCACATCCACACTGGGGAGAGGCCCCACGAGTGTCCCCAGTGTGGGAAGAGCTTCTCACAGAGCTCAGCCTTGACCCAACACCAACAGAGGCACCACTAAGGGAAGCCCTGTGAGTGCCCCCAGTGTGGGAAGAGCTTCGTGCTCTGCTCCAGCTCCAGCCCCACTGGAGGAGCCACGTTGGGCAGAGCCCTGGAGACCCACATTCCCTGGGATCTCTGTTGGGAAGACACCTGGCTTGTTATCCTTTTGATTTGGCTTTAATCTTTTTCTCTTCTCCCTTTCTTTGTGCTCCAAAAGGCAGGAGGGATCGATCTGTCACCTCAAAACCACCCCAGTCCCACTGAGAACAACTCAATCTTACCCCAAAAGGGCTCAATTCCGCCTCAAAGTGGCTTGTTCCCACCTCAGAAAAACTCAATCCCACACCAAACTTGCTCGATTCCACAGTGCCCAGGGTGAGATGGGATTGGAAGGAGATTAGGAGGGGTGGGATCCAGATTTGGAGCGGTGGGATGGGAATTGTGTGTGGCTGGGTGGGTGGGATGTATTTTGATAGTAAATCAAACTTGGAGAGTTCTTGATTTGTGCCCCATTCATTTCCAGTCAGTTGCAGTTCTGTTTTCAGAGTGCCACCTTCTCAGCTGACTGTGTTTGTGTCCTCCTTTCTCTCCTGCCTCTCTCTCTGCTCTCTTTGTCTCTCAGTGTCTCCCTTGAGCCAGGGCAGCTCCCACCCAAGACCCTGCCCTGACTGAATTCCCACTGCAGGAGCTGCAACAGGCATGGATGGAGTTCTGGGGGCTGGCAGTGAAATGTGACTGTAGGATCTTGCTGCCCTTGGCTTTGGGCCCCTTCTCCAGAGCTTTGCCTTCAAGGGCAGGAAGATCTTTTCCTGTCTGGGAAGTGGAATTCCAGAGCCTTGGAGAGTGTGCCATGCAGGACCATCCAGAGTGGGATCATGTCAATTTGGGTGTGTCTTCGGGGAGATGGGAAGGGGGTTTTGTGGATTTTGGGGCTATTTATGTTGCAGCAGGTGGTTGGGATGATCCAGGCCAGGAGCTGTTGGGTGGTTTGAGGGGTCTGGGAGTGGCTGTTGGTGTGGGAGGGGTCTTTGGGGCAATTGTGACTCCCCCAGACCCCCAAAGCTGCTAACAGACCCCACCCCCCCAAGATGCTGCCGGTGTTTGGGGCTCCATGTTTGGGTTCATCCTCCTGGTGCTGCAGGAGAAGGTGAAGGGGAGTCCCCAGGGGCTGTGTGTGTCCCCCCAGAGTGTGTGTGACCCCCCCGTGCCGGTGTCACCCCCTTTTCCTTCCCCACAGGGCTCCTGCCCCAGCTCCTGCTGCCCCCAGGAGGGAATTTGGGGAGGAGACAGAGGGGGTGTGCAGCTCCCGCCGGGGGATGACCCCGGCCCAGCCCCTTTGTTTAGCACCAGTCTGGGCTTGGGGCCACAGGAGGAAGAGGCCCAGGGGAAGCAGATCCTGCAGGTGGGACAGGGCTTGGGCTCAGGGCAAGCTCCTGCCCTGCACACCTGGCTCAGGTGTGACCCTGCCCCGGGAAGGGAGTGGGACATTCCCATCCCCAGGGATCAGGGCTGGGAGCAGCACTTGGAGCACGGACATGGAAATACTGAGAGCAGCTGGGACCACATTGAGGGAGTGAATTATCCCCCCCACACCTTCCCAGGCCACTCTGCAATCTGAGAAATGCTCGTTGTGCCTCGGCCTTGGGCAGCAGCCCCTGGGCTCAGCTCCTCTGGAGCTCAGCAGAAACACTGTCTGCTCCCAGGCACTGCTGCTGTCCAACGAGGTCCTGGATTCTTTAGGAGCAGCCCTGGGGAGTGTTTTTGTTCCCTCAGTGGCACAACATCGCTGTTGTCACACTTCCAAAGAAGGCTGTTGATCCCAAGTGCGGCCAGGATGAACCATTGCTGTGACTAAAGCCCCTCTCTTGGGGCCCTACAAACAGCGCTCCAAAAGGAGCCCCTGGAGCTCTCCTGGGCCAGCGCCCTCCCTCTGAGTGGGGCCTCTGCCAGCCGGGAACTCTCCCCTCTGCTGCCCTCGGGGGATCCCCAAACAAGGCCGGGGCCGGGGCCGAGCCCCCACTCTTCGAGGCTCAACCCTTGGCCCGCTGGGGAGATGCCAAAGCATCCACAGGGAGCATTTCCCTGCCCTGCAGGGGGATTTCTCACAGGTGCCTTGCACTGCCTCTTTCTGTCTGTGTGCACACACGAGTGCCCGTGCCCTGGCAAATGTGGCAGAAATGTGGCTCTCTGAGGGGTTGGAGTGCCTTGGATACCTGAGTCAGTCAGGCCTGTGAGGAAGGTTATGTCACAAGATAGAAGCCAAGTTAAATGGCTGCTGGGTGTTGTTCTTTTGCTAAGTTGTTACATTTAATACAAGTTATAAACTAAGTTAAATACTGTTGAGTGTTAAGTATTCCTTTTATCTTTGCCCTCACTGTCCTTTTGTCACACACACACACAGAGCGACAGTTCTGGGTTCATTTCTGGTTTGATTGCCTGGATTTTGTTTGGTGTTGCTGCTTTGTTTCCTTGGTGTGTCTGAAATGTCCAGTCAGGAGGAGAGTGACTCTGGCCAAGGAACTTTGTCGTGCTGTCACTTGATATTAAATCTGGTTTTTGCTGATCCCTTGCTGGGGATTTTTTAAGCGCTCTCAGGCCCTGGTTGGTAACAGGGCGACGGAGGCCTGGCCCAGGCTCTGGCCCTGGGGGACACGGGGACGCTGCCGGGGGGTCCCTGTCCCCCTGTCCCACCCCCACGGCCCCGTGTCAGGCTCTGGGGTCGATCTCGTGGAACATCATCTGGGGGAGGCTGCGGCACCAGGGGTGGGGGGACCCGGGGGGACAGGGGACCCCGCTGTGCACGAGCAGTGTTGGACATCTCTGGGGGAACTGTGAGGGGGGCCGGGGTGGAGTGACCTCCCCAGTGACCTCACACAGCCCCTGTGATGTCACACTGCCCCCGTGATGTCACACAGCCACCTCTGTGGTGTCATCGTGCCACCCTGTAATGTCACAGCACACACTGTGACCTCACAGCCATCTTTCTGACATCTAACAGCTACACTATGATGTCACAGCCAGTTCTGTGATGTCATAGCCTTCATTGTGATTTCACAGTCACCACTGTTATGTCACAGCCCACTCGGTGATGTCACACGGCCTTCTCTGAGACATCACAGTGCTGGTCTTTGATGTAACAGAGCCTCGTCTGTGATGGCAGAGCCTGTACTGTGACCTCTCAGCGCACTTCATGATGTCACAGCCTGCTCTGTGACATCACAACCCACCCTCTGATGTAACAACTTGCTCTGTGACATTACAGTCCGTGCTGTGATGCCACAGCCCACTCTGTGATGTCATAAAGCCACCCTGTGATGTCACAGCCTGCTCTGTGATGTCATACAGCCACCCTGTGATGTCACAGCCCTGTCTCTGATGTCATAAAGACATACTGTGAAGTCACAGTCCACTCTGTGATGTTATACAGACACTGTGATTTCCCAGCCCATTCTGTGATGTCATTCAGCCACACCGTGATGTCACAGCCCAGTCAATGATGTCATACAGCCACACTGTGATGTCACAGCCCGCTCTGTTCCCATTGTGTGACAACAGTCTCCAGTGCTCTGGGAGGCTGCAATGTGAAACCGTGGACATTTGCTTCCATGACATTCCACGGTGTTTCCATGGCTTCCTGGATGCCAGAAGGGCCCTCTTTGTAACAATTCAGACTTGGTGCCATGAGAATCTATTGCCCCACAGAGCTCTCCTGGGTGCCATGAGGCCCCACTGTGTTTACAATGAGATTCCATGGTATCCCTGTGCTCCCCTGTGATTCATGAGGCTGTGCTGGCTCAGAGGGGACACTTGGCTTCCTCCAAGGCTGGAGATGTCCCAGTGGCACCGGGTGTGTCACAATGGGGGCCTTGGTTCCATGAGAATCCATTGCCCCAAGGTGCTCTCCTGGGTGCCAGGAGGCCTTTCTTTGTCACACTGGAACCTTGCTTGCACCAGACCTGGCCATGCCCCAGTGGCACGTGGGTTCCAGGAGGCCCCACTTGATCAAAGTAGAGCCTTGGATCCATGACATTCCACTGTGTCAAAATGTTCTCCTTGCTTTCCTGAGAACCTGATGTGCTGACAATTGACCCTGGATTCCTTGAGATTCAATCGAACCGACGTGAATTCCCCTCCACAGGCAAACAGTTCTTCCAGAACTGCTGCAATGTGGGTCTCTCTTCCCATGCAGTCCTCCAAGGACAGGCTGCTCCAGCCTGGGAGCAGCAGCCCCTCTCTCCACCAGGTCTCCCACCAGAGGGCAACTGGGATATACTGGGAGTCTCTGTAACCACACTGGGAGTGACTGGGAACACACTGGGGGTCGGTGGGATTAACTGGGATTTACAGAGCCTCCACTGGGGACAACTGGAAGTGATCCTGGCTCCCCCTCAGCCCTCCCTGGGGCACTGTCACATCTCCCAACCTGCGCCGCCGGGATCTGCCTGGAGCAGCGAGAGGCTCCAGCGCTGGGGCTGGGGGCGCTCCTGGGGGCTGAGGGGGCAGTGGGACCCCCGGCACTGGGACCCTGAACCGCCATTCCCGGCACCGGGACCCCCCTGCTCCCCTTATCCTGCACAGGGATCCCCCGCAATCCCCTATTTCTGGACATCAGGACGCCCTGCTCCTCTTTTCCCACCCATCCCATGTCTCTCAGCCTCCAGACTTCCCGTGTGCTTGACCCTGGGATGCCCTGGAACGCCTTGGACCCCCATTCCTGCCTTTCCCAGCCCCCAGCCCCGCCTTTCTGCAAAAACAGAGACCCCCTGAACTGCCCCTTCCCAGCCATCCCGGGTGTCCCCACCCTATTACCCTCCTGTTTTGGGGAACCCTGGACTCCCCTTTCCTGGGCTCAAGGAGCCCCTGGAACTCCCTTCTAGCTCTCCAAGTCCCTGCCCCTCATTTCCTTGACCCTGAGACCCCCCCTGAACCCCCATTCCTGAGAACAGAGGTGCCCTTTTACCCCTTTTCCCAGCACTGAGATCCCCCTGCACCCCCTTATCCAGCACCATCTCAGCCTTTTCACAGCCACTCCGCCTCTCCCAGCCCCCAGAGCCACCCTTTTCCTTCACCCTGGGACCCCTGGGCCCCCATTCCTGCATTTCCCAGCCCCCAACTCTTCCTTTCCTCACACTGAGGAGCCCTGGCACCCCCTTTGCTGGGCACAGGATTCCCTGGACAGCCCATCCCACCTCTCCCAGTCCCTGCACCCCCTTTCCTTGACTCTGAGCCCCTGAACCTCCTTCCCAGCTCTTCATGTTCCCTCTATCCTTGACCTGTTGACCCCTCTGGATCCCCAAACTCTCACTTTCAGGCCACCTGCTCCCCCAAATCTCTGTGTCCCCCCAGTTCCCCACTCCCTGCAGTGCCTGGAAGTGGCTCTGGCAGAGCCCAGCCCGGGGGTCCCCCAGTCCTGATTGTGGGGACATGGACGGGACCCCCCTGAGAGTGCTGGGACAGCGAGTGGGGCTGGATGGAGCTGCAGACACCGGGGATGGGAGCGGGAGCTGGGCTGGGATATTGGGATAGCCAGAGCTGGGATATTGGGATAGCCAGATCTGGGATACTGGGATAGCCAGAGCTGGGATATTGGGATAGCCAGAGCTGGGATATTGGGATAGCCAGAGCTGGGACATTGGGATAGCCAGAGCTGGAATACTGGGATAGCCAGAGCTGGATACTGGGATAGCCAGAGCTGGGATATTGGGATAGCCAGAGCTGGGATATTGGGATAGCCAGAGCTGGGATATTGGGATAGCCAGAGCTGGGATATTGGGATAGCCAGAGCTGGGATATTGGGATATCCAGAGCTGGGATATTGGGATGGCCGGAGCTGGGATACTGGGATGGCCAGAGCTGGGATATTGGGATATCCAGAGCTGGGATACTGGGATGGCCGGAGCTGGGATACTGGGATAGCCAGAGCTGGGACATTGGGATAGCCAGAGCTGGGATATTGGGATGGCCAAAGGGATCATGGTGGAACAGATGAAGCATTACCTGGGACACACTGGTGTGGAAGGGCTCCCAAAATACATCAGATGTGGTCGGGAGGCTCTGGAGCACAAGGGTGGGTGTGGGAGAGGGAGGGGAATTCCTGTGGGAATGTTGGCATTCTGACATGGGGGACTTGGGACTGCAGAAATTCCCATGGAATTTCCATGGCTGGATCTCAGTCTCATTCCAGTCAGGTGAGAACTCCATGGATGGATCTCCCCTCCAATCCACTGCCATGGGAATTCCATGGGGAAATTATTAAAATTGATGATCAATGAAATTACAGCATGTGGAGAGGATAGCTGAGAAATGGGTAGAGGATAAGGGACACAATAGCTCTCAGACTAATATTGTAACTTGAAGCTAGGACAAGACCAGCATGAGGATGAGGGAGAGAAACTGAGATCATGAGAAAAGAAGAACTGAACATTACAAGGCAATACAACTGTTGCAATATGCTGCTATAGCATGAAGTAAGCTATTGTGTAGTCACTACCAATCAGGAGCTTGGCTTTTGCAATATGTATGAACTAATTATGTAGAATATAAATGTAAGTGAGAAAACAAATAAAATCGAGCCTGATTGATCAACATCGGTTGAGTCAGTCTCCTTCCATCCAACAAATTGTGATCCCAAAACGTGATACAGCACCACGGTTGGAGGAGTAGGGGTTCAGGTCCTGCAAGCAGAGGGACGGCGAAAGAAGATCTTCTGCGCCCCGGTGCTCACATCGGTGGGGCCGGCAGAGAAACGGCGAAAGAAGCAATTACGCTTCCGCGCCCCGGTGCTCACATCGGTGGGGCCGGCTGATACGTGCTGCTGAAGACCTCTGGGAGCTGCACAGCGCTGACTAATATGGAGAGGCAAGCAGCATATGATTTATTTGCCCGTATGCTAGAAAAATGGCAGGTCCAGGGTATAGATATTAAAAAGGAGTTGCCAGGCTTACTAGCATATGGGTATGCTAAAGGGTGTTTTATGAACCCCCATTCAGTACATGAGCCTTCTGAATGGCGAAAATTTGGGGATAAACTATGGGAGGCAAGTTTAGATTGAACAGTTAAGGAAACAGTGGCGAGCAGTACGCAATGCTCTGCTGCAACACCAAGTAGAAAAACGGGCAGCTCAGCAGGCAGTAGCAGCCCAGGGAAAGAATCTGATGTATTCATCAGAGTCAGACTTTCCCTTGCCTCCTGGATGTACAACAGTACATCTGCCTCCAGAGCAAATGGGTGACACCAGAGGGGACACGGTGGCTGCAGACTCTGCACCATCAGCTCCCCCAGTGCCTCCAGTCGCTGCGGGTCAGCTGACAGATTCATGTCCATTACCATGGACTGGGGAGAGCGATGAAACTATTCCGAAAGTTGAATCAGATTTGACAGAGGTAGTGGCCAGGAATCGGAGGGAGGCATGGAGTGCACTAGCTAGAGAAGGAGTAGAACGAAGGAATGCACAGATGATAGAAGCAGGGAGCTCGATGACATGCCTGGTAATATATAATCCTGCACCGGGAGGAGGTGTCACTGCCCAATTGACTTCCCTTGATTGGAAATTACTTTCCCAATTGCGCTCCACTGTTAGCCAATATGGGGTAAACAGTGAGCCTGCTTGGCAAATGCTGGATTATATCTGGGGTACATATTTGCTGTTGCCAGCAGATTGTCGGGGTATTTCTAAGCTTGTGTTTACACCCCACCAACTTTTGTTATTTCAAGCTCACTGGCAAGCCCTAACACAGGAGTCAGTTGCCACACAGAGACAACCTGAGGATCCTCTACATGGGGTTACCTTAGATGAATTGCTGGGAATAGGCAATTGGATAAGGACAGAGGCACAGGCTCTGTTAGAACCGGAAAAATGTTGAGAAGTCATGAAGCTCGCTAGAGCTGCTATGGATAAGGTAAAAGATCCACATGGAACCCCTATATATATATGAGAATAAAACAGAGTAGAGAAGAACCATTAGGCAAATTTGTAGATCGACTAGTAGAGGGAATAGAAAAAGCTAGAGTGCCACTCTATATGCAAGGAGCTATGTTAAAACACTGTATACTTCAAAATGGTAATCAGGCTACAAAAAACCTAGTTAACACCTTGGGAGCTAATTGGTCTGGAGAAGAGGCTCTAGAGAAAGCAGCATTTGTACCCTCTGGGCCTCAGGCATTTATTGTCGAGGCTATTAAGAGGCTAGGTGAAACATTTCAGAAACAGGCAGAGAGTAGTCAGGCTCAAGTTTTTGCTGCTCTTGCTCCACTCCAAGCTGCTGTTACAGCAAGTCAGCCGAAGTGAGGCGGAGGAGACCGAGGAAGGAGCCTGTCGGAGGAAATCGGGAAACGGCAAGACTAGCGCGCCATCCAGCCGCCGCGCCGGGACACAAATAGCAGCTGTGCAGCAGCCAGTGACCTGCAACCCGCCATCTCTGGAAGCCTCGGCCTGGACCTGGCAGCCGCAGTAGATGTTACTATTCTCACCACTGCTCCAATGGCGGTACCTACAGGTGTGCATAGACCATTGATAATAAAGGGACAAAAACTTGAGAGACTGATAATAAGACAATCATCAGCATCTCTTATGGGATTATTTGTGTTGCCTGGTATTCTGGATGCAAACTATAACAGGGAAATAAAAATTATACTGCAGGTATCGCAACCCCCAACAAAAATAGAGGCAGGGCAACGTTTGGCTCAACTAGTTCCCCTGCCCCAGCTAGCTAAACCCTTAGCCCCTGAACACCCTGATTCAAGAACGGGGGGCTTTGGGTCCACTGGTGGTGTGGTGATGATCACACTCGATCTGTCCACCAAACCACAAAAGAACATTACTCTGACATGTTTTAGACACTCAATTACTATAAAGGGTCTCTTGGACACAGGTGCTGACACCAGCATTATTAACCCAGAAGTGTGGCCAAAAGAGTGGCCGTTAGAGACTGGAGGTTCTACTATTGCAGGAGTAGGAGGAGTAACGCTGGCTAAACATACCCCCAAAATAACAGTCTCCATGGACAATCGGACTGTAAATGGTGTATTAGCTGTGGCTCCGTTACCAACAGGAGTACGTTGCCTTATAGGCAGAGACTTACTATCCCAGTTGGGAATGGTCCTCACAAACGACCACCCTTTGGGGAAGGAGCCACTGCTTGGACTTTCCCAATTCCCGTAACCTGGAAAACAACCTCACCAGTGTGGGTAAAGCAGTGGCCGCTAAAACGGGAAAGTCTTCAACAAGCACATGATTTAGTGCAGCAACAGCTTTGCCAAGGCCATTTGAAACTGTCTGTTAGCCCCTGGAATACACCCATATTTGTTGTCAGGAAGAAATCAGGTAAATACCGTTTACTCCATGATTTAAGAGCTGTAAATAAAGAAATGGTTGCTATGGGAGCCTTACAACCTAGAATGCCTAGTCCAGCAATGCTCCCTGAAAAGTGGCCTCTGATGATTATAGATTTAAAAGACTGTGTTTTCACTATTCCCTTGCACCCAGAAGACACACAGCAGTTTGCATTCACTTTGCCGGCTATAAACAGAGCTGAACCTGATCAGCGTTATGAATGGACGGTCCTTCCCCAAGGCATGCGCAACAGCCCCACCTTGTGTCAATTGTTTGTAACAGCAGCCCTACAACCAATACGGCAGGCATGGCCCAATGTCATTACTTATAATTACATGGATGACATATTGTTGGCACAGGCTGAACCTTTTACAGCTGCGCAATTGAAATATGTAAAAGATATCTTGGCAAAACAGGGATTACAAATTGCACTGGAGAAAGTGCAGTTGCAAGCCCCGTGAAAATATTTGGGGTGGAAAATTACAAACAGCACTATTACTCCACAGAAACTTACATTGCAAACAGAACTACACACTCTAAATGATGCTCAGAAATTGCTTGAGGACTTACAGTGGCTCAAGCCGGTGGTTGGCATTCCAAATGAACTGCTTATAGAATTACGACCGATGTTGCAAGGGACTGATCCTACTGCAAAAATTGTGCCAACCTTACGTCAGCGTACAGTGCTCCAGAAAATTGCTGAAATCATTCAGCAGGGCAGTATTTCTCGTCGTGACCCTCTCCTGCCTATTGATTTGGCTATATGGCTCAGGAAACGCCATCTTCTTGGAGCCCTTGTTCAACAATTAAAGAAAAGGGGAGAGAATAGGGGAGAGGTGAAAGATATTCGGGTATTAGAATGGTTACAGCCACCCCTACGACAATGTAAAACTGTTTTTCAAAAATCAGAAATGTTGGCAGTCCTTATCCATAGAGGCAGTCAGCATGCACGACAGATTACAGGGAATGAACCAGGCACTATTCTGTTGCCAATAGCTCGAGATATACTGCAATGGTACATTGAAAATCATGAGGAGGTGGGCCTTGCTCTGCTGGGAGGAGGGGCCACAGTTGTGACAATGGTAAAGTGGCCCCACCCTTGTGATTGGTGGGAGAACAACAGTGGCTGAGCAAACCTCTGCGGAGTAAACAGCCCATCCCAGAAGCAATCACAGTTTTTACAGAATCTGGTAAAAGATCACAAAAAGCTGCTATTACATGGCAGCAGGGAAATGAATGGCAAGAAGTAATATTGCCTGCTGAAGAGGGGGATTCTTTGCAAACTTTGGAATTGTCAGCTGTTGTGTGGGTCATGACAAATTTGTCGGAACCGGTGAACATTGTTACAGATTCGTTATATGTTGCTGGGATAGTGCAGAGAATTGAGGGTTCAGAAATAAGACAAATAAATAACAAGACACTAGGGAACCTTCTCATTCAACTAAGGTTGGCAATTCAAACAAGAACACACCCCTATGCAGTTATTCACATTCGCAGTCATAAGTGGGACATTGGGTTAGGCGAAGGAAATGATAGAGCTGATAAGCTGGTTGCAGTAGCAGGAACACCACCCCTGCCCCCCCAGAACCAAGCTAGGGAGTCACACGCTATATTCCATCAGAATGCCAAAGGGTTGATGCGAGCATTTAAAATAACCTCAACAGAGGCTACTGATATAATAAGAGCTTGTCCTATTTGCAGTCACCACAATGGAGGGGTCGGTATAGGAGTGGGAGTCAACCCCCGGGGACAGGGGCCAAATGAAATATGGCAGATGGATGTTACTCATATTCCATCATTTGGTAGACTAAAATATGTGCATGTTACAGTGGACACATATAGCAAATATGTATGGGCTACAGCTCAGACGGGAGAACGGGCCAGTCACGTACTTCGACATTTTACTGCCTGCTTTGCAGTCATGGGAGTGCCGAAGACAATAAAAACTGATAACGGCCCTTCATATACTAGCTCTCGTGTCACAGCCTTCCTGCAAACTTGGGGGGTGGAACATAAAACAGGCATTCCTCACTCACCCACTGGGCAGGCTGTGGTAGAGCGCACACATGGAATACTTAAAGCGTATTTAAAGAAACAGGAGATGGTGACAGATTTACAGCAGAGATTGACCACTGTGTTGTTTATAATAAATCATTTGTGTGTGTTTGGAGATTTAAAGGAGCCAGCAGCCATAAGGCATGCTAAAGGCCCTGATAAGGAACAGCAAACCGATGTATGGGTTAAATACAAAGATCCTAAAACAGGCATTTGGCTGGAGCCAGCAAGAGTGCTGTTCTGGGGGCGTGGTTATCTGTGTGTTTCTACCCCCACAGGCTCACAGTGGATCCCAGCAAGAAATGCCAGGCCATATCATGGCAGAGTTTCTGAATGAGCAGTCGGAGGACTACGAGAGAATTAAAACGAAGATATTGATCACGCTGAGACCGATATTGGATAGTCTCAAAGGGCAAATAGATGAGCGAGTAGACCGAGCTATAGATCAAATTACATCCCCCAGAGGGATCAGAGAACTGCAGTTGGTCCTCTCATCTACCTTTGGTAGAACAACTACGACAGGACATTGCTCAATTTGTAAAGATTGGAAGTGTACTTCTTGGTTGTTGTTGGACTGTGGTGGATGCAGTCGTAGGGTGTGGGTTAACCAAGTGGAATTATTTGATCGAATTTGTTACTTGTGCTTTGATCGGTACTGCAGGGAGACACCCGTTACTGCACTAGAAAAAGATACAGGGCTTCCCGCCCACTTGGCAAGCCAGTTGTTTGAGTCTCCGGAACAAAGAATAATAGCCGGAGCACGCTGGGAGATAAAGCATCACGCTGTATGCTTGCTTGCTGCTGCACGCTCAAAGATTTGTGCTATGTGCTGTGGTAAAACAGTAGGTGTCCCCAGAAGGTGGGTAATTCCAGAAAATGACTGGGATGATCTTTGTGCTCGTTTTGTTAGGATGGGGCATAAATCTAAAAAAAGGGGAAAACGCAATGCCTCCAATATGGGAAAATGCTAATCTGTGGGTTACTTGGGCGAATGCAACCAGGACTAGTGCTTTTTGTCTGTCGTTAGCCAGTGTCTCACAGCCTTTCAAAACCTGCCTGATAGGGTTACCCCTTAATCTTACTAATCCAAAGGACAGAGGACTGTTTGGCAAATACAGTAGACTTGCTCGTTGTACTCAAGGTTACAGCAGTCAAATTGCTGCCTGCATTATTAACAATTTAAATACCAGTTTGCCTTGGGACCCACAGGAAATAGACTTGTTGGGATCGATAGCAATTGGAAATGATACTGAAGGTTGGACCCAAACGTGCTTTGTATTTGGTAATATTCAACAAAAGCAGAACCCTTTCAAAAACATCAATGGGGCAACCTGGACCAATGTGTCCTCTCATGTTCAGGGGTACAGCTATCAAGGAAAGGGGTACTATGGTAACAAGAGTGATCACCAGGGGTTTGGGGCCTATGGTGTTACAGCCAGCAGTAACAGAAACAGGATTTGGAACAATAATACGGCGAAAGCATTGCCAGCAGGAATTTTCCTGATCTGTGGGGATAGAGCATGGCAAGGAATACCTAAAGCAGTTATAGGAGGTCCTTGTTATCTAGGTCAGCTCACATTATTTGCCCCCGACCGCCACGCACTGCCCTCTTTGATCAATAGCACTCTGGTACGGCGACAACGATCTCTACGGGCCCTTGATAAGAATTGTAATGACAAAGTAGAGTTTTGGGGTCCTGCAGCTCGTATTTTTGCATCTCTAACCCCTGGAGTTGGCACAGCTCATGCATTGGTGTCACTTAATAAACTTGCATGTTGGGCCATAAAGCAGGCAAATGTTACTACGGAGGTCATATCAGCACTCACTCAGGATGTAAACAGCCTGAGACACGTGGTTCTTGAAAACAGAGCCGCTATTGACTTCCTCCTTCTTGCCCAAGGGCACGGGTGCTCAGAGTTCAAAGGGATGTGTTGCTTTAATTTATCCGATCATAGCCAATCAATACATGCACAACTAGACTGGCTAAGAAGGCACACGACAGAGGTTAAACTTTCCCAAAATCCCTTAGATGACTGGCTAACCCAGACTTTTGGTCTAACACCCTGGCTAACTCAGCTTTTGAAAGAAGGGCTACGATTTTTGCTTATGATTTTAATTGTCATTCTATGTGTGAGATTGGTGTTTGCTTGCCTTTTTCATCGTCAGTCACAAGCGCTTACAACCATTAAAGAAAAGGGGGGAACTGTGGAGGAGATAGCTGAGGAATGGTTAGAGGATAAGGGACACAATAGCTCTCAGAGCAATCTTGTAACTAGAAGCTAGGACAAGGCCTGCATGTTCTTGGCAGAACTGTTAGAAAAGAACAGGATGAGGGAGAGAAACTGAGATCATGAGAAAAGGGGAACTAAATGCTACAAGGTGATACAACTGTTGCAATATGCTGATATAACATGAAGTAAGCTATTGTGTAGTCACTACCAATCAGGAGCTTGGCTTTTGCAATATATATGAACTAATTACTTAGAATATAAATGTAAGCGAGAAAACAAATAAAATCGAGCCTGATTGATCAACATTGGTTGAGTCAGTCTCCCTCCATCCAACAGATTCTGGACTAGAGCAACAATCACCCCCAAAGAGCCCTGAGTCCTTAGGGCCCGGCTCTGCTGCCCTGACCCAGCCTGCAGAGAAAGAA
Source organism: Zosterops lateralis (assembly GCF_965231275.1). Lineage (NCBI taxonomy): Eukaryota > Metazoa > Chordata > Aves > Passeriformes > Zosteropidae > Zosterops > Zosterops lateralis. The sequence goes on from NC_139783.1 coordinate 3,847,799, forward strand.
AGGATCAGCTGCCAGTGCTGCTTGCAGCACTGTTTTACTCACCCTGAGGTGACAGCAGGACACTGCTGCTGCCTTTGTCTTGGCAATTGTAGATCCTGCTTGCTCTTGTCCCTCTTTTGCTTGTCACTTGAATTTTATCTGCAAAACTGCAATTGCCTTTTTTCATCAGTGCCACCCAGAGTGCTTTTGTGACAGCAAACTCTGGCATCATGAGTAGCAGATCTCCAAATATTCACAAGTCTCTGAACACAAAGTTGAGCACAATTAAAGCCACACAGGCCACATTTGCAGCACTCAAACACAGCCCTCTTGCTGGTGCTGCTGAAATAGCATCAACTGACAGAGGCCATCACAGAAATTGCCTCTGCAGTGTCAAATCAAATGAAAAAACTCCACCAGGAGAAAAGAAACCAGAATTTCTCAACTCGCTTCATTGCTTCCTCCAAGCAGCCCCAGAAAGCAGAGTTGCTCAGAGGTGTTTCCAGCTGCTGCTGATCCCAGCTGGAGCCCAGCCTGCTGCCCAGGGCCAGCGGGAACCTGAGCCCAGCCCGGGCAGCTCCCGCAGTGTCGGGAGCTCAGCGCAGGCGGGGCCAGGCCCAGAGCCCCGGGCACGGCCGCCCATTGCGGGGCAGCGGCGCAGGCGGAATGTCCTGCGGCCCAAACCTCCTGCTCCTGCCACACAGCAGCGCCCATCCTTCTCCCCCTGCTCCTCTTCTCCCAGCACGGCACAAATTCCAGCTGCGAGGAGGCTTCCCAAGACAGGGTTCAGGCTCCTGTTTCAGCCTGAGTGTCCCTGCAGAGGAGCAGGGCATCTTTCAGGCAGTTCCACAAGCCCATGTTTCTCACTTCATGAGGCATCTGGGATGAAAACGGCCTTTGTCAGAAAGAGAACAGCAGAAGGAATGGATTGGAAATTATTAGAAAAAATGACCCTTCTTCCAGACAAAGTTCACCAAGTCAGGACCCATGGCCAAGGGCTGGGCAGGGCTGGCAGGGCCACAGGCACCCAGGCCTCTGTCCCCTGGGCTCTGGCAGCGCCTCTGGAGGCCCCACAGGAGGAACTTTCCTTTCAGGGGCTGCACTTTGGTCCTCCCTGACCCCACCCTGAGGGGGCTGGCAGGGCTTGCAGTTTGATGACATTTGTCCTTGCTGCCCCTCCCATCCCACTGCCCCACAAACAGCCCCGAGCCACACGTGAGGGACAGGCCCTGCTGTGCCAGGCCTGGGCTCAGGGCTTGGCCCTTCTGCTCCGTCCAGCCAAGCCAGGCCTTGCTCAGCACTGCAGTTCCTGCTGCTGTGCCCCAAGCTGGCTCGGCCGCTGTTGGAAAGGGACTTGAGGTACCTCGATCCCCTCGGGCGGTGCATGGGAGAAAACAACAAACTTCTCAGGACGGTGGAGAACAAACATTTAGTTGCAAACTTCAGAGAATGAGGTAGTTGGGAAATCTTAAAGCAATTTGAAATTACAGTAAATCATTTCACAAACACTGACTGGACAAACTCTAATCTTGCGCACTTCCAGTTCTCCAGATCTTGAGTAGAGGAAGTCAGGAGAGGACAGAGAGGGAGAGAGAAATCCACAGTCCCCCTTGGATCCAGCACCATCTCAGCTGCTGGCAGCTCCAGGGCCGTGGCACGTGGCAGTGTCACACCCGTGTCACAGCCTCACCTGCTCTGGTCCCTCGCACAGGTGGGGGTTTTGGGGTGCCAGGGGCTTGGCAGCCACTTTGGGGCTGCACCAGAGGCTGCACTGGCTGCGGCAGTGACCGCCCCACCTACGCAGAACTTGTCCTGGCCCCAAACACACCCTGGAGATGTCTGGGGCCATTCATCATTTCTCTGCTCTCCAGCACCGAGGCAACAGACTCTGGCTGCAGCTCTCAGCTCGTGCCCAAGGCAACCACCCCTGGCAATGGGGCTCCATGGAGCTGCTCTCAGGAAACCCCCCAAGAGTTGGGGACTGCACCAAAACCACCTCAGAAATGTGGGATACCCCAAAATCTCTTCAGCAACACGCAATATCCAAAAACTCCCTTCGTAATGGGCTCCCCCTCTCTACATCATCCCCAGTCTTGGGCTGCGGCATTTCAGACCCAACTCCCCAATCCCATCCCCAACCCTTCCCACCCCTCTTGGACATCAAGACCCCCTTCCCAAGCTGGAATTCCCCCATTTTGCACCTCCCACAATCCATCCCACCCCACCCAATGCCCATCTCACCCCTTCTGATTTGCATCCCACTTGGCCCAATCCCGTTCCAACCCCATTCCACCTTGACGGGCTGTGGAATCAAGTCATTTTGGGGTGGGATTAAGTAGTTTTCAGTGTCATTTAGTGTTTTTGAGGTGACAGATCAAACCCTCTTGTCTCTTTGACCACCAAGAAATGGAGACAACCACACCAAATACCTCCTAAACCCTCAAGTCCTCCAACATATCCCCCTGAATCCCAGATTCCCTAGGAAATGATAAGGCTTTAGGTACCTTTTATGGAACTGTTGATTTTTACCCATATTTCCTGTTTTAAAGGCATGAAGATGAGTCAAAGAATATTTGGGACCACCAAACCAAAAGATCTCCAGCCCAGTGCATTCCCAACGCAGATCACTGGGAATGTGGGTCACCAGGCCTCTGCCCCATGTGGATCCTCTGAAGCAGGATGATGTTGGAGCAGTGCAGGAAGCTCTTCCTGCAGTTGGGGCACTCACAAGGCTTCCCTTACCAGTTCCTCCATTGGTGTCTGTTCAAGTGAGATCTCCTGGGCAAGTTCTTCCCACATTGCTGACACTGGTTGGGCCATTTCCTGGTTTGGATGCTCTGCTGGGGGCTCAGGTGGGAGCTTCTGCTGAAGATCATCCCACATTCCCCACAGTTGTAGGGCCTCTCCCCAGTGGGAATCATTTGGTGGATGATCAGTTGGGACTTCCAGATGAACCCATTCCCACATTCCCCACACTTGTACGGCCATTCCCTGATGTGGATCATCTGGTGCTGGATCAGGTGGGAGGTCTGGCTGAAGTTCTGTCCACCGTCCTGGCACAGGGAGGGTCTTTCCTCCTCAGAGCACCCTGGGATGGGTTTGGAGCCCCTTCTCCTGAGGGATCTCTGGAGATTTTCCTCTCCGTTGGATTCCTGTACCGTGGAGCTGCTCAAAACGGCGTCTTCCACAAGGTTCTGCCACAGGGATTTATCCTCCCTGATCTCCATCCTCAGCTCCTTGTCTGGGGGAGGAAAGAAAAGGAGAGGATGGGATTTGCCTCCGTTCCAGAGGGAAGGGGAAGGACATCCCTCCCGTGCATCTCCAGCAGGACGGCGTCAGCAGCAGGGCCAGGAGCCATGCTGGGCTGGGAGATGGAGCAGGAGAGAGGTGGAAAGGGGTACTGACTTCTTCCTCACCTGCCTGGCTGTCCTGGGGCATCTTCCTCACAGCCTAAAATAAAAAATAAAAAAATAAACTAAATATGCAGCAGTAAAAAAAGAACCTCCCAAAAACCACTGAGAAAGTCAGAATACAACCTGACACCCGGTTAGTCAGGGTGTTGGTAGCAGTCCAATCAAATCGTGCCTGCAGTCCTCCTGGAGTGACTGATGTGGTTTTCTTGAAGGTTTGCTCCTGTAGAAGGGTGTAGTTTTCCTCTGAAGGTCCAGTGGTGGTTTAGATGGGTCTGGTCCTCCTCTGGGGATCCAGTGGAAACTGGCTGCTTCTGGTGTGGTGAATCTCAGATTTTATCTTGGTCAGAATGCTTGGCTCCTCCTTCTGGGAGGAGCATCTCACAAGTGGATGATGTAATTTTATCAGTCATGCAGTGAGGTTCAATGGCCCATTAACAGAAGATATCGCCCTGGAGGGAGGATGGGTCATAGTAGAGATCAAGAACACTGCCCCACCTGGTTTTAACAGCTGGGCCATTAACACAAGATAACTCCTGGAGTTTTGAGGGATGTGTCATGGAAGAGATAAAGAACACTGCCCCACCTGGCTTTAACACATGGGAATGGAATACAAACTTTTGGTTACATCTTACATTGGGTTGGACTCAATGATGTTGAAGGACTCTTCCAACCTACACATTCCGTGATTCTGTGATTCTGAACCCAAGACAATTGGTCAAATGCATATTCATGAAGATGATACACATTTAAACATTCCTTTGAGTGCACATATTCCAGGAATCATTTCGCTTATGATGTCGACCCCTGACTTCATCTTCCTAAAGTAGGTGCCACAACGCAGATGTGATTTTGAGACTTTTGTATTTTATTTCTGCTCGTGGCCATCTGCTCTGTGGTTTGAGAGTTATTGATGGCCAAATGGTTGCTGGTGGATTCCTCCTGGCTCTTTCTGTGTTATTTGTCTGGGCTTTTTTTAATGTTATCTTATCATCCAGACATTTTAGCCAATGTTTTTCCTTCAATCAACATTAGCTCTTTCACTTTTGTCTGTCATTTACAAAATTAAAGTCATCAGTCATTATTTCACAACCATAGTCACTTCTGCAAAAGTCAATAAAACACAGCACGTTTTAATATTTTAATATTCATATAGTCGAATTACAAAAAATATAGTTATAGCTATGGTTGTAATTTTTATATTATATATTGAGAGTTTTATACTATACTCCATTTCAATATTTTGCAAAACCCTAAACTATAATACATTTATCACACAGAAATATGCAATCTCCACAGGGATTAAGGTACTAACCATAAAAGGCTGACCAATTATACTATATCAAAAGCAGTTAAAAAAAGATTACGAACTGTACTCCACCAAAATAATTTGCAAAAGCCAACATATAACAGCAAAAGCCAAGAACTACACAGTTTTTTTTAACAGGTCTCCCGGCCTAACAGAACACTAGGACTCTGCTAAATTAGCAGATTTAGGAATTACAAGTATGTATGCTAGGAGTACTGAGGATACATGAAAGGTATGGAAATGAAAAGGCAAAAAATCTTCTTGACATGTTAAAGAGTGTCTTGGGTTAAAAAATCATATAAAGGTGTAAAACAGAAAAATCCTCCCTCTGTGCTCTGCGGCACTCTACCAACCCCAAAACCTGCTGTAAATCCTTCCTTTTTTTGGTCTGGAGTAATGGTACTTGTCAAATTCCTTGTATTCTTTCTGGATCAATGCACCGTAACCCTCCAGTCAAAACATGCCCCAGAAATTTCCCCAAATATTCCCAAATATTTCACGTTTTTCTCTACCAACTGTGCCTTCTTTTCAGACACTCCAAGTCCCCTTTTTAGCAAGAAAATTAAACAGCTTCACAAAAAAAAAAAGCCTTTTCAGCCACCTTTTCCTGCTCTCCCAATAAAAGCAAATCTAATTCAAATTCTAACTCAAAATCTAGTTGCAATTCTAAATGCAACAACCGAATTCCTGAGGCTGGGGTAAATTATCTTCATATTTTATGTGTCATTTCTCACCATTATTAATTTGCGTTCCCACTTCAGCCATCAAATCCTTTCCCAGAAAATTACACTCAGAATTGCCAACAAAGTGGAATTTGGGCTAATTCAAACCTTCCCCTACTCTACTAAAGTGCACTCGCTCATCATTTCCACTCAGGCTGTGAATAATCACAGATCTTTTTGACAATCTTCCCTCCTTAAGGATAAAATTTAAGGTTTAAGGATAAAAAATTAACAATCCATCTCCATTATCCTCTGGACTTCTGCCTGTCTATGATCCCATTGTCTCCCCTGCCTACTCCTCTCTCTCCTTTCTCTTCTCTCTTTCTCACGCAAACAAACCTTGACACTTTCCCCACCTTTCCTACCAATTTTCTCCTTCATTTCCCAGCTCCAGGGAACCAGATCCCTTTGCCCAACCAACAAGAGATGCTCCTCATAATTCTCTTCTTATCCTCAGCCACTGGTCCTCTTACTCTAGCACTTTCTGCTCCTTCATCATCTCTCAAGTTATTTATCCCTGCTCTTTCCAGTCCAACACCAACCCCAAGCTTGGGGGACCCCAACCCCTTATTCCTTAAAGGTATCTTTCCTTTTACCCAGGACTAATTTTGGGAGACCCCAGTCTCCTCGGGTCGTTCAACCCACCCTTGTGGACTCAAAGTCCACACCTCTCACAAGTACGACTCAGTCAGGCAGCAAATACCTGAATTTGGTGCAGGCAGTTCTTGTCTGCCCCTGCCAGGAGCCAGAGAACAGCCCAGCTCCCTCTGAGAATTCAGGAATTCTGCTGACAATAGGTTTTGTTTCTCTTGTCCTGGCAAGGTGAAGGCACATTCTGCTTCTTAGACATGTGATTAATATTTGGTGCCTCTTACTAGTTAACTGGTGCTTACATGAGCGAACTATTGATCACCTCCTTTCACAGGCTCTGCCGGGCTCTGGGCCAGCAGAGAGGCCAGGCAGGGCTGGCCATGGCCGGGAACAGCCCTGAGCCCTGCAGGAGGATGGAGCTGGGCCACAGCCAAACGGCCCCACAAACCTGGGCTGAGCAGCCGGGGCTGGCAAGGGCTGGGCACTGAGGCTGGCATTGGTGACTATTGTCCCGGGCCCCCTCCCTGCTCTGTCCCCGCCACCAAGGACACCGAGCAGCCTCCTCTCTGGGCCACTTGCCTGTTTTCAATGCCTTCCACAGGCACTGACCCTGCCCCACAAGGCCTGGGCTCAGTCCTGCCCCTGCACGCTCACACAGGCTCACATGGACACCGATGGTTTCTCTGGCAGGCTCTCTCAGCCCAGCCCAGCTCCCTGCCAGCTCTGCCAGCTGCCCTGAGCTCTGGGCAGCACCAAGGGCCTCTCCCCAGCACAGCCCAGCCGGCTCTGGCCCCACAGCTCTGCTCAGGGCGGGCTGCTCTGGCCAGGGGCCCCACGGCCTCAGCCCCTCTGCGGGGCACAGCAGCAGCTGCAGCTCAGAGAGGACTCAGCCCCAGCCATGGGGAAGGGGCTGGGCCAAGGGAAAAGGAGCCTCCCTGTGTGCCCTGCTCTCCTCCCCCTGAGGTCCTGAGAGCTCTGCACCGCAGGAGGGGCCTGACCCAACAAGGACCAAGGCACAGCAACCAGGGATAGGCCTGCAGCAGGACTACAGCAGGGCTACAAGGGAAGTGGCTTAACATTAGTTAACAACCATTACAAGACAAACAGGAACGGCACAACAATAAACATTGTTGCTAACAGCAACTGTCACCTTTTTCTCTCTAACACTGCCCAGGCCAGCACAACAGCCCCGGCCTTGGGGCCCCCAGGAGCTGCTCCTGCTCCAGGCCCAGGGCCCATGCCAAAGCTGGGGCAGCCAGAAAGCTGTGCCCATTGCTGTTCATTCCTACTCTGATGGCGAGAGTAAAAAAATAACAAAAGTCTTGTTCATTTATTTCTCTTCAATACCTTGTGAGTCTCCTCATTCATAGGAAGTTTCTTCTTGGGGGGACTGACAGCGGGTCTGTGAGCCAAATGACTGAGTTAGCTGAAGAAGAGATTTGTGTTATACCTGTGAAAGGAAAAAGACAAGGTCCTTGGCCTTGGAACTGGTCAAACAGAGACAATGAAATGCATATTTGCAGGTTTTCAGTTTCCTAGAAATGAAGGCAAATGTTTAGATTTTTTTATGAATGCTTGCCAAATCTAGATTGATGTTAATTGCTTTGTGCCAATGAACACAATGAGCTGCTTTAATTAACCAATATTTTTAGTATACGCCTGGTTTAGAAATCTGTTCCGTACATGCGTTGTGGAGAACTGTATAAAAAGGGAACACACAGCACATAAATGAGAAGCTTTTGATACGATGCACAGTGTGTCATGTCTGTCTCTACAACAACAGTTTCTGGGTCACAAAACAAGATTATTAAATTGGCGGGAATGATTACCATGAGTGCTTGGAAGACAACAGCATCAGAAATGGAAGCAATAGAAATAAGGAGAGTATTGGCCTCTGGCGATGTGCACCAGGAGGCAATGAGAGAAGGAAGCAGGCAGTGTGTGGTAGCTGGAAAGCATCCAGACATCAGTCCCCTGAGAGCTTTCTTTGGCTCCGGGTTCCTCAGGCTGTAGATGAGGGGGTTCAGGGCTGGAGCCAGCACCGAGTAGAGAACTGCTATTGCCAGATTCAGGGCTGGGGATGCTGCCCGATCCCCAGAGAAAACACAAACCAACAGAGTGTCAGTTTATGCGGTGCTTTATTTGAAGCCCCGAGGACCTGAGGACTCGCGTCTCAAAGTCAGGGTCTCGAGTTGGTTACAAAAGATGCTCATCTTTTATACCTTTGTTACAAATCTTACTTCATCAACCTACGTGCAGCCTCCTACGTATTTTACTTTAAACATTCACATTCATCTTACAGGTAACCTTTCTAAAGGCTATAAATTTTGCACGCTTGCTGTAGCTAAAATAAAGGTTAATTCTCTAAGCTTAACTCCCACCATAGAAACATTTTATTGGTAACCATGTAATCATATTTCACAAGTAATTTGTATACCTATGTACTACATGCTCTACTAAGTCCTTTAAACGTTGTTCCTTGCATCAGCAGATTCTCAGGCCTCATTTCTCAGGTTTCGTTCTCATGGGCCTGCACAGGGACCAACTCCTTAGCCTAACTACTGCTAACAGAGGCCTTATGGCAACAACTCCTCCCTTTTGAGCATTCTTCAACCAGTTGCAAGGATGCTCAATTCTCTTCTTCATGCAGCAGTCTCTATATAAGATGATAGTGGAGTAATTCTTGTCATAACTTCATTTCGGGTCATGGCCTTCATGACTCTTCTCGTATGCATCCTTTCCCTAAAGATCATTCCTAAGAAACAACGATATGCTACAAAAATAATCACAACCAAGATTATAATCATTATTACATATTGAATGACAGAGGATATCCAACCAGAAACCTGGATCCCTAAAGAGCTAAATATTGCTCCAATCCAATTGTGTTCAGCATCTTCTTTGGTTTCCTCTATCTTAGACTCTGTATCTTCCAATTGACTTATGTCTTTTTCTACTTCCTTTGTAACGTTTGGGATATGGATACAGCAATGATCTGTTCTATCATGTAGGTACCCGCAGACACCATGTTCCTTTAATAACAACATATCCAATGCCATTCGATTTTGTATAGCCATCCTACTAGTTGCTTGTAGCTGCAAATTCAAATCTTTAAACCCCTATTTAGTGGCTGATGCTAATCTCTCAGTTTGTCCCAAAAGCCGGTAGAGCATTTCCCTATTTCTATAGGTCGATATGGGAGCAAATAATGATTCTAACATCCAACCCAATTTGACCCCTCCTGATGGTTCATGCCACTCATCTTCTGTATCTATTCCCTCCGTGACCTCTCTTTTATTCCTCCTTCCTATGTCCAAATCTGTCAATCTTGATTGTTTCCAGAATGGGCATAATGTGGACACTCCCAACGTTATTTGGGTCACCAATCCACCTATAGGTATATGTGTGGTCCACATTCCATGTCCCATGACCCCTACTAAATTCCCTGGACTCCTTATAGTAGTAGTTTTGCAATTCACCTGCTTTTGTCCTTTTAATTCTCCTTTTATAGAGTGGTTGTATCCTCTACATTCACATCCCCATTTCAGCAAAATCTTCACCGGTACCAGCCCTACCTGCTCTCCTGGTGTATCACACGTAATTACCCTTGTGCAATTCCATGACTCCACTTTCTCTGTCATTTTCCTATGACTTGTTTCTGCTGTCAGGACATGGACATGTGTCTGGTTCTTTCTACCAGTCCATTGTATACACCATCCAATTTTCCCCAGATAACTATATGTTTCCAGCAAGCTTGGCCCCCAGATTGCTTGCCATGTAGTCCACTCTTCCTTGCCATCCTGGCAAACCACTTCATAGTAATATTTTGTAATGGGCATTTTATGTGATTGTACCTCATCATATTCACACCATCCTACATTTTTGAATCGTCCAATCGTGACGAATTTGGAATTGGGTAAGGCTTCACAATCCCCTCTGCTTCCAGGTGATGACCACTGTTTGCGGAGAGTTGTTGTTTTAACTGTCCACTCAGTACGGTTATGCAACTCTTTCCTACATTCCTTTGTCCCATTTCTGGTGATCGGAGGCATTTCAGTGATAGGAATAATTCCCCAGGGTATGGGATCCCCTGCTGCATGGGGTAAAGGTAGACAAGCAGTTATGGATGACACATTCTGGGTTTTTCCAAAGTCTCGTATCAGTCCTACTACCAGATTTTCCTGTTTAGAGTTTCTTGGTAACCCTACCTCATTATCTACCTGCCAAGTCACTCTCATCTCACCTAGGTACATCGTCGTTCTTGCATGTGCCCACCAATCATTCTGTGCTATCCAACACCAGTAAATGCCTTCATCTTTTCCTGGCTGCACATTCCTTACTATCAGGATAATTGATTCTCCTAATCTCCTTTCTATCTGATACTTCCTTCCAGATGTTAAATTTTTCCCAAACCACCATCCATACTCGGAAAAATGCTGGCTTTCTTTAACTTCACAAGTAAAAATCACATCCTTCCCTTTGGTCACTTGATATTCTCCATGTTGGGCCTTAATTTCAGAGCCTAAGTGGGCCCTTGCCTCCACCTTTCGTAACCCAAAATTCCCTTTCCCTCCACAGGACACTATGCACAGATATATACCTTCTGTCTCTCCTATCTTTGGATCAGTATAATTCAGCCACCCCTTCCCATAAGTTCCCAGAGTCCACCAACTTATATTCCCCAGCTGTCTTTCCCATTGCTGATGTTTATTCTGTTTCCACCACTTGACTTGGATATCCTGATAACATTCCTTTTCCAATTTGAAGGTACAATTTATTCTCAAAGGAGGTCCGTCCCACATATCCACCTGAGTTGAGACTGGAGTTACATTTACAGCTACAGTTTCTTCACTTATTTTCCCAGTATCCCATGGTAAAACTTTCAATTTGAAACTCCCATAATCAAAACTCTCTCTTATCCAGACTACGCAACGATAAACGTCGCTGTCAGTTATTGTGACATTGGATAGTTGCAGGGTGGTATTTCCTTTTTGCTCATCCTCATCCCAAACCATAGTTATACCTGTATGAATTTGTTCTGCCCCTTGTCTCCTCCGCTTTATATTGATTTCGTCGGATCCAACTTTCTGGTTGTCCGTGAACAGACAGGTCATAGACACATTCATTCCTTCCATCATCACTATTTTGGGTTCAAGTTCTGTAATAACTAAAAATTCATTGGTTAAAGGTAATAAACAGATCAGCAAGAACCCAACTGTCAGAATCTGACCTTGGGCTGGAACACCATTCGAGTGGGGGTTAACGGTTGAACTTCCCAACGGGTCGGCACCTTCTTGACTCGGGTGTAATGTATCCAGTTGTCGATCCCCTCGACTTTTACTGCGGTGAAGGTAGTCATGATCACTTGTCGCGGGCCTTCCCATGTTTCTTTCAGAGGGTCTGTGTTCCAATTCTTCACATAGACCTGGTCTCCCGGCTGGATGTCATGGACAGGATTTTCCAGCGGCAGGGGTCTGTTCCATTGCAGGGCTCCTTTTAGGGCAGTAAGTACCTTATTCAGAGACAATACATAATTAAAAAGCACATCATTCCCTACTACATGAGGGTCTCCCTTTAATACTGTAGCATGATATGGTCTGCCATACAGTATCTCGTATGGACTTACTCCTATCCTCTCCCGGGGTTTAATCCTAATTCTTAACAAGGCTAATGGTAGGGCCTGAGGCCACTGAATTTTGGCCTCCTGACAGATTTTCTTAATCTGTCCTTTCAGGGTTTGATTCATCCTCTCTACTTGCCCGCTGGATTGAGGCCGCCATGGGGTATGCAAATTCCAGGTAACATCTAACAGTCGGGCGACTGTCTGTACCACTCCTGCCACAAAATGAGGTCTCCTGTCAGAAGAGATCCCTAATGGAACCCCAAATCTCGAAATGATTTCTCTCATTAATGTTTTCACTACTTCTTTGGCCTGATTAGTTCTGCAAGGGAATGCCTCTGGCCATCCCGAAAACGTGCAGACATACACCAGCAGATACTTGTATCCTTGTGATCGGGGCAATTCGGAAAAATCTATCTGCCAATAATCTCCTGGCTCTGCTCCTACCTGTAATTTCCCTAGTTGTATCTGCTTCCTCACTACTGGATTGTTTTTAAGGCACACTGGGCACATGGCATTCACTCGTTTAGCCATTGTTAACATCTGGTTAGAGATAATTTCCCTTTTCAGAAATTTTACCAATACCTCTGCTCCCCAGTGGCATTTATTATGCTCAGTTTCTAAAATCACCTTCATCAATTTGGTAGGGACCACTACTTGGCCAGTCCCAGTCACATACCATCCCACTGCATTCTCCTGGGCCTGGACCAGCTGTGCCAATTTCTCATCCTCAGCGGAATAACTGGATTTTTGTCCCATATAAGGTTGTACTGGTCCTACCTTCGTTGGAATCAGCGCCATTTCAGTCCAGACCTTTCTAGCAGCTTTTTGTGCGATTAAATCAGCCAGCCGATTCCCTCGAAAAATCTTTCCCTCATCTCTCTGGTGTCCTTTCACATGCATCACAGCCACTTCCACTGGCTTATACACAGCTTCCAGTAGCAGCAGGATCTCATTCCAATGTCGAATGGATGTCCCCTGTGAACTTAACAGTCCTCTCTCTTTCCATAAAGCCCCATGTACGTGCAGAACTCCAAATGCATATTTTGAATCTGTCCATATATTTACCTTTTTCCCACTGCTCAGGACCAGGGCTCTGGTTAATGCTATAATTTCAGCCTTCTGTGCAGATGTTCCTGGGGTGAGGGCCTTAGCTTCCACCACCTGCGTGAGGGTCACCACCGCATACCCGGCATACCTGGTTCCATTCTCTACGAAGCTGGATCCATCGGTGTACAGTTCCTAGTCTGGCACCTCCAGGGGCACATCTCTCGGGTCCGGTCGGCTAGCGTACACCTGTTCGATGGTTTCCATACAGTCATGTGTTAATTCGCCCTCATTCTGCTCACTGCGGAGGAACTCTGCTGGATTGATGCAATTAGTCACTTTGAGCTCAACATCATCCTGTTCTCTGAGCAATGCATGGTATTGTGACAATCTGCTAGAGGACATCCAATGCCCCCCTTTTTGTTCCAAAACTGCCAGTACCATATGGGGCACAAACACCTCCCTCTTTCTCTCCAGAGTCAATTTTCGGGCCTCCTGGATCAGTATCACTGTGGCTGACACTGCCCGCAAGCATGCCGGCCATCCTGCGCTCACAGTGTCCAGTTGTTTAGAGAAATACCCAACAGGCCTCTTCCACGATCCGAGGGTTTGGGTTAGTACGCCCAGGGCTAGTCGCTGCCTCTCATTGACATATAGCTGAAAGTCTTTATTTAAATCTGGTAGGCCGAGTGCAGGTGCCTCTTTCAAGGCCCGTTTCAGATCTAGGAAGGCCTTCTCCTGTGGTTTGTTCCACTGCAGTTGAGACTCCTTTAAAGCTTCATAAAGGGGTTTAGCCATTAGCCCAAAGTTTGGTATCCAGAGTCTACACCAACCCACCATTCCTAAAAAGGATCTTAGTTCTTGGTGGTTTCGGGGTGTGGGTATTGCACAGATAGCTTCAACTCTATTGATTCCCAATTTCCTTACCCCCTTTGAGATTTCACAGCCTAGGTATATCACACTCTCTTGGACTAATTAGGCCTTTTCCTTTGAAACCCGATATCCTCCTTGTCCCAGCATATTCAACAGTTCTATAGTTAGGGTTAAACAGACCTCCCATTGTTCTGTAGCCAGAAAGATGTCGTCCACATACTGGAGGAGAACGTAAGAGAAGGGTGATTCTCTTACCTGAGTCGTCTTCCATTCCTCCAGCTCTTTGGCTAATTGATTTCCAAAAATTGTAGGAGAATTCTTAAATCCTTGGGGAAGTCATGTCCAAGTGAGCTGCCTTTTTCGTCCGGTATCCGGATTTTCCCATTCGAAGGCAAAATATTTCCTACTTTCTAATGCCAGTGGGATGCAGAAGAAGGCATCTTTTAAATCAATAACTGTAAACCATTGGAATTTCTCTGACACAGATGTTAACAAAGTATACGGGTTGGCCACCACCGGGTGAATGTCTTTGACAATGTTATTTATTGCCCTCAAATCCTGCACTAGTCTATACTTACCATTTGACTTCCTTACGGGAAAAATAGGGGTATTGAATTCAGATTCACATTCCTGTAGTATCCCTAGCGTAATGAACTGAGCAATTAAAGGGGCTACCCCTTTCTGGGCTTCCAACTTTATAGGGTACTGTTTCACCCTAACAGGTTGTGCTCCCTCCTTTAATTCAATTACCACTGGCTGGGCTGCTTTGGATTTTCCTGGGACTCCTGTTTCCCAAACCCAAGGTACTACTGCCTGCTCTATTTCCTCTGGGACGGGGGTAGGTTCAACTTCTTTAAATACAAATAATTTGGACAATTGTTCATCTGGTATTTCCAGTTTAACTCTTCCTTTTTCAAATATTATTTTTGCATTTAATTGTGACAATAGGTCCCTTCCAAGAAGAGACTCTGGACAGTTAGGTAAATATAAAAACTGATGATCAAACGCCTTCCCTCCAAATTTAATATCTAGGGGCTGTAAGAAAGCCCTCTCTTCCATTTTTCCCATAGCCCCCACAACTTGAATTTTAGTATCACTTAATGGTCCTAATTTTGTGTTTAATGCTGAATGTGTTGCTCCAGTGTCCACTCTTAATTCATGTTCCTGTCCTCCAATTTCTAAGGTTACCTTGAGATCCTGGTCTAGTCAGCTCTGATTCTGATAGTTTCCTAAAACAAATGCTTGAGCAACATCTGCTGTCCCTGAAGCGAAAGTTCCCATATTTCCCATAGTAGTTGCTCCGTTCCCCATTCCCAATCTCACTGGACATTCGTTTTTCCAATGCCCCATCTGCTTACAAAAGGCACATTGATTAATATCCAACCTTCTCTGGACCCCCAACATATTCCCAGCTCCCCCTCTTCCCTGACTTTGCAGAATTCTCCCGTGACTGATACCTCCTCTCCCTCTTCCCCGCCCCCTTCTATTATCACCCCCCACCGCCTGCTGTAGCACTGCTAACATGCTAGCCTGATGCCTTTTCACTGTTTCCTTTTCCCTATTATTATACACTTTCCAAGCAACTTCCAACATCTTCTCTAAATTCCTCGTGTCCTCCCCTTCTAATTTCTGTAACTTCTTTCTAATGTCTTCCTGCGACTGCCCCATGAAAATCAAAGCCAATTGTAATTTTCCTGATTCTCCTTCCACTTCCAAATTAGTATATTTCCTGGCAGTCTCTTTCAGCCGTTCTAAAAATGCAGAAGGAGATTCGTTTTTATCTTGTCTTACAGAATATAATTTAGACCAATTTAAGGTTTTAGGTATTCCAGTCCTAACTCCCTCAATCAGCAACTCTTGGTAGTCTCTAAGCCTTTTCCAACCCCTGTTTGTGTTCGGGTCCCACCCAGGATCCTCTCTTGGCACCAGATCACTCAAAGTTCCCTCAGCCAGCTGCAACCGCACCATTTCCCTAGCTCTCTCCGTCATGACTCGTAATACCATCTCCTTTTCAGTGGAGTCCATTAATGTGTCTAGTAAAACTTGTAAATCATTCCAATCCGGATTCTGAGTTTTTATCACCATTTTAACCACACGAGCCACTCTTTCTGGGTCCTCCCGATACGACCCGGCTGACTGCTTCCAGATCATCAAATCGCCTGGGGAAAATGGGACTTTAATCACTACTTTCTCTCCTTGCGCCCCCATCGCTTCCCTCAATGGGGCCATCGATTGAGGGTCCTCCCGACCCTTTTTCCCTTTTCTAGTTCTTTCAGCTAAGGGAGTTCTCGGCTTCTCCTTCACCTTTCTCGCAGGTGACTCTTGAGTATCACTTTTCCCCGAGTCCCAGGAAACCACTTTCTCCCCCCCCCACATTCTGCTCCATCCTCTTCTTCAGAGGATTCTAGAGGGGGGGCACTAGGGGATACAAGCAACGAAATGTCTTCCTCTGTACTCATTAACTTACTAACGCACTCATCACATTTACTTCTATTTTTACATCCTAAACAGCCATCTCCATTCTCTGTCTTTTGCAAGATCATAATTCCACACTCCTTTTGCCACTCTGGTTTGTTTTTGAGAGCATAAAACAAATCAAGATAAGGTATTTCATCCCATTTCTCATTATTCTGTAAAAAGCACATCAAAGGGGTTATAACATCAGAGTTAACAGATCCATTCAAAGGCCACTCTGGGCCACCAGTTTCATATAGCGGCCATCGATGATTACAATAATCAATCATTTTACTTTTATGTAACTCTTGGTGGAATCCTTCCTTTTTCCACCTTCCCAGTAAACATCCCAAGGGGGAATTCCCTGGGACCTTATCATTAGATTGTACCAAAGTCTTAAAGGTTTTAAAGGGCATCATCTCTTTTTTTTTTTTTTTTTTTTACACTTTAAGTTGCTCACACACACACACACACACCAATACTAATACTAATACCAATACCAATACCAATACCAAACTTGCCACTTCTCGTCGCCGCGAGGGGCAAGTGCCGATCCTGCGAGGCTTTCGCCTTGTCTGACGGTCGGCGCCTAGGCTTCTCAGACCATAGACGTCTTTAGCCCAACCCTGCGGGAATCGCCGTCCCGTCTTATTAGGCAGGCACCCAAACCTTAAAAAAAAATAAAGCACCTTTCGGGCTTACCTTCTCACAGTTGTCCGTCAGGCGCGGGGTCGGGCGCGGGTCGATGACTCCCCAGAAATCACCTGGTGCCGGCGTGGAGTTGATCAGCTCGCGAACCGCCCCAGCCACCTCCGGAGGTCCTGCCGCGGTCGTCAGAAAACTGCTGCCCGTTCCCGAGAGAAAACACAAACCAACAGAGTGTCAGTTTATGCGGTGCTTTATTCAGGGCCTGGGGACCTGAGGACTAATGTCTCAAAGTCAGGGTCCCGAGTTGGTTACAAAAGATGCTCATCTTTTATACCTTTGTTACAAGTCTTACTTCATCAACCTACGTGCAGCCTCCTACGTATTTTACTTTAAACATTCACATTCGTCTTACAGGTAACCTTTCTAAAGGCTATAAATTTTGCACGCTTGCTCTAGCTAAAATAAAGGTTAATTCTCTAAGCTTAACTCCCACCATAGAAACATTTTATTGGTGACCATGTAATCATATTTCACAAGTAATTTGTATACCTATATGTACTACATGCTCTACTAAGTCCTTTAAACGTTGTTCCTTGCATCAGCAGATTCTCAGGCCTCATTTCTCAGGTTTGGTTCCCATGGGCCTGCACAGGGACCAACTCCTTAGCCTAACTACTGCTAACAGAGGCCTTATGGCAACACCGGGGGATGCCAGGAGGGATCGCGGGGAATTCCCGGGAATTCCCCCGTGCCCTCCCCCCGCGCTCCCTCGGGCACTTTGGCTTCCGCCTTCCCCGCCCTGCGCCGCCGGGATCTGCCCGGCGCCCGGTGACGTCACTTCACACGCCACCTCCCATTGGCCGCACCAATGGCGGGCCCGGGGCTGTGGGCGGGGCCGCAGCGGAGCCGCGCGATGGCTCCAGCGCTGGGGCTGGGGGCGCTCCTGGGGGAACAGGGGAGGGCGACCAGAGCTCAGGGGGACCCCCGGCACCGGGACTCTTTGCTCACCCATTCCGGAGCACCAGGGAGCCCCTAAAGCCCCATTCCTGGGCGCCGCGATCACCCCGAACCCCATTCCCGGGCATGGGTTCCACTCTGCACCCCCTTATCCGGCACCGACAGCCCCTGCACCCCTTTCCCGGCCATCCCGCCTCTCCCACCCCTCAGAGCCCCGTTTTCGCAATCCTGGAACACCCAAAGCCCCTTCCCAGCCCTCCCAGTCACCCCTTTCCTTCAGCCATGGCCCCGGGCCATCCCCCCGTTCCTGTCCGTGGGATCCGGGGGATTCCTGGTGGCCACGGCGCTGCCCAGGTCACCAAGAGGCGCCGGGAACAGGAGGAGATCCAGGCTGAGGAATTGACAAATCCCCTGGGGCGCACCTGCCTGGAATGGCTCCGCAAATGTGTCAGATATGGGCGGGAGGCACTGGAGCCTAAAGGTGGAGAGGGCACATTTCCCATGGGAATATGGGATTTGGAAATGTGGGATTTGGGAGGGCAGAATCTGGGAACGTGGGAATTCCCATGGAAATTCCATCCGTGGATCTCAGTGATCCCATTCCCATGGGACTTGCATGGATGGATCCTGCTGCTCCACCATCCTGATGGGAATTCTGTAGATGGACCTCACTGCCATCCCATTGCCATGGAATTCCACGGGCAGATCTCACTGTTACCCCATTGCCATGGAATTCCATGGATGCATCTCAATGTTATCCCATTGCCATGGAATTCCACGGGCAGATCTCACTGTTATCCCATTGCCATGGAATTCCACGGGCAGATCTCATCCTCTTCCCATTGCCATGGAATTCCATGGGCAGATCTCACTGTTATCCCATTGCCATGGAATTCCACGGGCAGATCTCACTGTTATCCCATTGCCATGGAATTCCACGGGCAGATCTCACCCTCCTCCCATTGCCATGGAATTCCATGGGCAGATCTCACTGTTATCCCATTGCCATGGAATTCCACGGGCAGATCTCACTGTTACCCCATTGCCATGGAATTCCACGGGCAGATCTCACCCTCCTCCCATTGCCATGGAATTCCATGGGCAGATCTCACTGTTATCCCATTGCCATGGAATTCCATGGGCAGATCTCACTGCCATCCCATTGCCATGGAATTCCATGGGCAGATCTCACTGTTATCCCATTGCCATGGAATTCCATGGATGCATCTCACTGTTATCCCATTGCCATGGAATTCCACGGGCAGATCTCACCCTCCTCCCATTGCCATGGAATTCCATGGGCAGATCTCACCCTCCTCCCATTGCCATGGAATTCCATGGGCAGATCTCACCCTCCTCCCATTGCCATGGAATTCCATGGGCAGATCTCACTGTTATCCCATTGCCATGGAATTCCACGGGCAGATCTCACTGTTATCCCATTGCCATGGAATTCCACGGGCAGATCTCACTGTTATCCCATTGCCATGGAATTCCACGGGCAGATCTCATCCTCTTCCCATTGCCATGGAATTCCATGGGCAGATCTCACCCTCCTCCCATTGCCATGGAATTCCATGGGCAGATCTCACCCTCCTCCCATTGCCATGGAATTCCATGGGCAGATCTCACTGTTATCCCATTGCCATGGAATTCCATGGGCAGATCTCACTGTTATCCCATTGCCATGGAATTCCATGGGCAGATCTCACTGTTATCCCATTGCCATGGAATTCCATGGGCAGATCTCACTGTTATCCCATTGCCATGGAATTCCACGGGCAGATCTCACCCTCCTCCCATTGCCATGGAATTCCATGGGCAGATCTCACCCTCCTCCCATTGCCATGGAATTCCACGGGCAGATCTCACTGTTATCCCATTGCCATGGAATTCCATGGGCAGATCTCACTGCCATCCCATTGCCATGGAATTCCATGGATGCATCTCACTGTTACCCCATTCCAGGCCCCCCTGATGTCCGTGTGTCCGGCAAAGTGGAACACGGGATCCTGATGTTGTCCTGCCCCGTGTACAGATGTTACCCCAGCACCTCGGGGATCAGCTGGATGAAGGGGGATGAAATCCGGGATCGTTCCCAACAGTGACGGCACCTTCCACACCTGGGCCAGGATGGAGGCGCTGCCGGAGGAGCGGGAGCAGCACCGGTGCCGGGTGGAGCATCCCGGAATGCCGGAGCCCGGGATCTTCTCCTGGGCTGAGCCTGGGAATGTGCAATGTGCTAACTGGGAGTTTGGGAATGTGGAGCAGTGGGATGGGGGTTCCCTGCCCCTCTTCACCATCCCGAGCTTCCCAGAGCCGCAATCCAGCGGGAATCTCACCCTGGTGGTCGCTGTGTCCGTCATCGCTGCCATCGTGGTCATTCTCCTCATCGGATTCAGCGTCTGGAAGCTCCAATCTGGCTCTCCCCAAACCCATCCTGGGGGGTCACCCTGTTCTTCCCCCCCCTCCCAAGACTCCTGGAAATCCCCCCATGACCCGACCAGCCCCAAATCCTCCTGGGTCCCCTGTAAGCCCCTCATGGGGATTGCTGGGATTGTCCCCGTGTCCCCTCCTCCAGGACTTTGGGGTTCCACCCTGACCTGTCTGTGCCCCCCCGGTATTTTCCAGAGCCCCCCCATGATTGTGAAGGGCAGGGGCCGAGTGCTGGTGCCCCCCTGCCTGCAGCAGATCCAGGGGTGAGGGGAATTCAGGGGAGTCCCTTTGTATTTTGGGTCCCCTGGCAATTGGGGTGACCCCCCGGTCCCCCAGGATCTCCCTGAACACGCTGACGCTGCCCGTGCACAGTGAGAAGGTTCAGACCCAGCACGGGGTCCCAGCTCTGTCACCTGCACTGCCCAGGTACCCCCCAAACTCCCGAGAACCTCCAACCCCCCTGTGACACCCCAACCTCCCCTGGAACCCCTAAAACATCCCTGGGACCCTCCAAAAACTCCCCAAGACTGCAAACGCCCCATAGGAAACCCCTAAACCCTCTCAGGACATCAAAATTCCCATGGGACCGCCCAACACCCCCCCAGACCCCCCTGAGAAGGTTCATACCTGGCACGGGGACACATCACCATCATCGGCATCACCCAGGTACCCCCAGACCCTCCCGGGACCCCCAGACCCTCCCGGGACCCCCAATTCCCCCCACTGGGGCTCCTCTACCAGAATCAACGCCATCGCCCCCCGTGTCCTGCAGGTGACCGGGGAGGGGGAGCTCTCCCCAAATATCCTGGGCGGTTTTTTTGAAGGGGGGAGGGATAGTTGGAGCTCACAGAAAATATATTTGCGGCTCCCTGGGCTTTTTTCTGTCGGGGCCGGGCAGCTGGATGTTTGCACCTTGCAGGGCTCCAAAGCTGAGGCGCAGATGCCCCTCAAGGGGACATGGGGGGTCCCCGGGAGGTGTTTTTGGGGGGTCCCGGTGGCGGTGCCGGCAGAGCCCCGGCGGGGGCGGGTCCCCCCGCGGTCGGGGTTGGGCTCCCTTAACTTGGTGTCTGTCTCTTTGGGGCTGACCCTGCCCGCCAGCAAAACCCTGCGGGCCTGTTGTGGTTTGAAAGGAAAACGAATGAGAGGCTCCAAGTCAGAGATATAATTTAATGAGAAGAAAGGTACAAAGGTAAAAATAAAATAAAATAAATGCAATAACACAAAGGATCACTGACAGGGTCAGAATACAACCTGAGCAGGATGGTGGAAGCAGTCCAGGTGAGGTGCTCTTCCTGAAGCAGTGGTCCTGTAGAAAGGTCTGGGAGCTCTGGTTCTCTGGTCATCCAGTGGGTAAGTGCCCTGGCACTGTCCCACATACCAGCTTATATCCAGGTGGGAATGCTTGGCTCCTCCCCCTGGGCAGAGCATCTCACAATAGGATGAGAAGTGTGAAGTGGGTCCTTGATGTCCCATTAAACAGAGATAACCCCTGGAGGGAGTTACCTGTGAGTCATGGGCCAGGCGTTAATGGGCCATTAGCAGAAGACACCCCAAAGGTCATTAGCAGAAGGGGCAGGGGGCTTGGGAAAACACTGCCCCACCTGGTTTCAACAGCTCATGAAGATGGTGATAGAATAAATACTTTGTGTACATCCTACACTGCAACCCAGGACAGGGCCCCAGAGAAGCAGAGGTGCCCTGGGACACTGCGGGGCCTTGTGGAACCAGGGGACCACAGTGACACTGGGGATCTCCTCTTTTCACAACTGTTTGGAAAACTGCAATATCAGTAATTGCTACCGTGCCATAGGCTTAAATAATCCACTATGGCCACTAGTGTTTAAAAGGATTACTTTGATTTCTCCCTGATAATCTGCATCAATTCCTTCTCCCATGACAGCAACACTTTTCAAGGCCAAGCTCCAGTGAGCAGTTCTCAAACCTCCAGTGTCCTGCAGGAATCTGAGTTCCTATTCCTGTATTGATAACTCTCATTGCCTTCTGATTTATCCTAATTAACACTAATGCATGAAGGTCCAGCCCTGCAGCCTCTGGGGTGGCCCTGTCAGGGGCCATTCACACCCAGAACAATTTCCCCACAAGTCAAAGTCTCCCAGTGCACGGTTGGATTTGCAAATTGGGTGCAGCCGTGCACATCCAGTGGTTTCCATTTCCACACTGGGCCCGTTGTTAAGGGGATGGAGAACATCTGTGGGATGGGTTCTCCATCAGGACAGGTTCCCATCTCCTCGTTGTTTCAACTGCTCTTTCAACTGCCCCTTTGTCTGTTCAATCAATCCTGCAGCTTGTGGATAGTCTGGTACAGGAAAAAGCCAGCAGTCCTAATCACTGTATTTTTCACAGGAACAGACAAAGCATTCCACATCACAGGGTCAGCAATCCCCATAAAAATTGCTAATTTCATCTCTTCCTCCTTTATTCGTTGTGTGCAGTCTCACAAAGTTTACCACTGACATTTGGGTCCTGGCCACTGCTTTTCTGGAGGGTATTTAGTGTTCCATCCCTGAGCAGCCAAAGGTGGCAAATCAGTATTGTCAGCATTATTAATTCACATTATTATTATTATTATTATTATTATTATTATTATTATTATTATTTCACATATAAAGATATAGATATAAACAGAGATTTAGATATAGATATAGCGTGGTGTGAGGCTGGTGGGTTGGAGACAGACACAGGACACAGTATCTTCTTGAGTTCTGACCAACAGCCACGATTTATTGTTCCAAGCTCCTTTTTATGATGACTTTGAATTCCCCGGGCTTGGAAAGACAAACTGGTTGGGAATCTCTGCCCTGCCCAGAGCTCTGGCCAGTGCTGTGTCTGCAGCCAGGGCTTGCATGGGCTTGGCTGAGCTCTTTGTTCCCCCAGGGACTTCTAGAACAAGCCAGGTCAGCCCAGTTGGGTCTGTTCTGATCAGACTCATTATGTCCAGCTGTAAACCACCTGCACCTTGCTATATCTCCTGCCTTGGTCTTTATTAAAATGCCAATTGTTTTCTGTTATCCCATTTGCAAGGGCCCTTTTGCAGACAGGGGAACAGAAGACAGCATGGGTTTAGTTTGAAGGAGGTTTTGACAAACTGAATCCTCCTCAGCCAGTGATGTGTCCCATGTACCACTGGAGCTGCAGCACTCACTGCCAGGAGCTGTCAGGTGAGATCACAATCTTCTAGGCTGGCATGTTACAGGTTAACTGCTTATGGTTCCAAATTACAACTTAACACCAAAACAGGAGAGCATTCAACTTTTAAAACTCTGAGAAAAACAACCAATTAACAGAAAGACAATTTCTAAACAGAAAAACAGTTTGTAAACAAACAGAATCCTTAAAGGAAGGGTCACTTGAAGAGTCCCAGGTCTCCATGAGGTTGGTGAACAAGCTGTTCACTGTCCCACACACGGCTCCACACTGTCTGCTTTTAACATTTGATAATTAACCATGCAATTAGTTCAAAGACGGTGGGTGCGTCTTTTTTGATTGATGAGGTAGAAACATTCATTCTAGAATGTGCAGAGGATCCGGCCAGTGTGTATTCCACTGTCCAATAACACCCGTAGGATGAAAATTAACAAGGAGAATAAACACAGTGATCCACACCTCTGGGCATATCCGGTGGACTTGTCTGTTTGTGATGGTTTGCTCTCCTGTTTGGAGAGCAGCTTTTGCCTCTGGGGTTAATTTTCTGGGGGAAGTTAATTCAGAGTCACCCTTTAGGAGGTCAAATAAAGGTGCTAATTGAGAGTCAGTCAGTCCTAGGTAAGGTCTGACCCAGCTCATGGTACCCAAGAGGTTTTGTGCATGGTTTAGAGTTGGAATTTCGGGTGAAAATTGAATTGTTTGTGGCTGTATAGTCTGGTTCATTAGTTTGAGTCCCAAATATTTCCAGGCTGGTTGCTGCTGCACTTTCTCCGGTGCTACTTGCAGCCCAACTGTTTTGAAGGCTTGCAACAGGCTTGGTTGGATCAGTGAGAGTTCTTTTTTGGTTTGGGCTGCAATCAAAATGTCATCCATGTCATGGTAACAGTGTGCCCCTGGGAATTGTTCTCTCACTGATGAGAGTACCTGGGCTTTCAGGGCATCTAGTTTCTCCTTTTTAAGGCACCACTGTGGTACCCACACTGGCTGAGCAGTTTTAGAGCCATTTTAGAGCCACTGTGGGATACTTTACACCCTCTAATACAGTGGCCCCTGTCAAAAATCCGTTCCCACCTCAGCCCACTCCAGAGCCAGAGAACTCTGGGAAGGGCTTCCCATCCAGGAATTTTGGATAGGACTGATTCCTCACCTTTAGGTTTAAAAAGTGACACTTTGTGGTGATTCAGCCAAACGATGCCAGTTTTGTTTTACCGGTGGGCAGAGTCAGCACCAAAGGCACAGACACCACCTGAAGGAAACAGTGAAATTTACTACAGTTCAAAGCAGCAAAGGAGCACCAAAGGAGCAGCTCAGCAATGCAGCCAATCATCACTACCAAAGGCTGCCCGCAGTGATTAAGGAAGATCCATCCCCAGTCACCCTCAGACTCTCCCATGGCCCAGATCCACACATCATCTGGGGGAAGCTGTCACAGCCAAGGGCTGCAGAGCCACTCCCGGGCACTGGGAATTCCTGCAGCTGCCTCCAGCCACAGGTGAGGCTCCAGCCTGGCTGGGAGAGGGCCCAGCTCTGATAGTGCTGAATGAACAAACTGACAGCAGCACTTCTGGTGCAGGAACATCTGGTTTCATTCTCCTCTTGGGTCCCTCCCAAAGCCTGGCCAGGGCCCAAGGAGGAACCAGGGGGGTTGCCTTTGACCACACAGCCCCAAACAAAGCCAGATGTCAGATTTCACAGCCTTGTCTGGCTTCTAAATACACAAAGGTCAATACATGTTTCACTAAGGAGTGCATACATCTATTACAACGCTAATGATCATGCATATTTTGTTAATGAGCAGATACAAAGATAACCTTTGGCTGGAAGGTTCATCCAGAGGTCACCTTTGGCTCAGGGCCTGTTGTTCAGGCCTCAGTCAGGCCTCTTGTCCAGGCCTTGGCACTTCAGGCTTTAGTGCTGGGCTTGACACTGCTGCCTTAACCCTGGGACTGGATGAGCTCACAGGCCTTTCCCAACACACAGGATTCTGTATTTCCATGATTTGATCTGCTGGACTCAGTCAGGTCCATGTTAGCAGCATTACTTTGGTCAAAAAGTTCCCTCTTGCTCAGCTCTTGTGGCCTCAGGCTGCAGCTCCTTCAGCTCCTGGTGCTGAGCTGCTCACACTGAAGGAGACAACACAGAGAGAAGAATACAGTTCATGCAATTCCTTCTGGGACACTGAGAGGGGAGGGTGTGGAAGCAGGAGCATTGTTTGATGTCCCTCTCTCCCCTTCCTGCATTTGAGCCCTTTGAAGCAGCCCAGAGCTTTCTCCAAGAGTGCAATGAAGCAGCTGTTCCTGCTCCCAGCTCTGGCTCTCTCCAGGCTCTGCCCTTGCCGGGTTTTGTCCCTCTTGCTGTGCCCTCTGTTCCCCTGGGGCTCGGTGGCTGCTGCCCAGGACTGTGGGACTGGCACAGATCCAGTGTCCAGACCCTCCTTTCTCTGCCCCTGGAGCTGCCTGGTCACAGCAGACTTTTCCATCAGGAAGCTCTGTGTGGAGAAGGAATTGCCACTTCTGTTCCTTGCACAACCTCCAGGAGCCCAGGGCTGCCATCTCAAGTCCCCGCTGGCCCTCAGGGCTCCCAGGTGCCTCAGGCTGCTGTGACACCCCTGCACACGGGAGGGAACAGTGGCAGGGGCTGTGCTGAAAGTCAGCTCCATGTGCTGCTGCTGCTGTGGGGGTCGTTTGTCCAGCCCTGCCCCAGAGTGAGGGATCAGATCCAGGCCCTGCTGCTGCTCCCTGGGGATCAGGCACAGTTTGGTGGTTGCTGTCAGGGCCAGCAGAAGCTGTGGCTGGAGCAGCAGGTGCTGACAGTGCCCCAAGGCCCGGGGCCGGAGGGGTCCCTGGGCTGGGGCTGGCAGGGAGCTGCCCCTTGTTCTCCCTCTGCCTCCCGCAGAGCTGGGCCGGGCACAAGTGGGGCAGCACAGCAAACAGGGAGCCTGCCAGGCTCTTCCAGCCCTGTCTGCTCACAGTTTGGGCCTTGGAGCTGCAGGTGGACAAAGGCAGCTGCTTCTGCTCCCTGTGTGTGTCCCCGTGTTGAGCAGTGCTGCTCCATCAGTCTGTGCCCAGCAAGGGGGAAAAGCCTCAGCCCTGCAGGGCCAGGAGCTGCCGGGCTCTGCCTGAGCAGCTCAGCCAGAGGGAAGGGAGCTGCTCCACATGGGAACCAGCAGCAAAAGACATTTATAGGACATGTTATCTCTTTCAAAAAAGAAAAAAAAAAAAAGAAAAAGAAAAAAATTGTACATAAAATGTACATAAAAGATATTCCAACTTTTTAGTGGAATATCTTCTGTAACTTTGCATTAAGAGGTAACTGATCTTTTGAAAAAGAGAACTCAGGTATTTAGTTTGTGAATGTGCTGATGACATGGATCCATCTTACTGATCTCAGCAGCCTCTTTTAAAGATTTTGGGGACTGTTTTCAACATTGTTTTTTAATTGTGATTGAAGCAATAGGGAATTGCTTGTACCCTTCCAGCTTCAAGCAGGACTGGGAATCTAAACTCCATCAAACCCCAAATCCTTTAGAGGATGACCTTCCTTCTCACCCTGTGAATGAGGTGCACATTCCCTTTGAAATGGTCAGGGCTTACTTAAGGATGGAAAATCCCGCTTACAGTTTTTGCTCTGGTGTACAAATGCAGAAGGGCAATTCTTCATCCACCAACTCCAGACCGCACTGCCTCAGGAACACGGCCCCCTCACCAGGTTTGGCCCACTCGTGGCACTTCTAGAGGAGGAAGAAAGTGCAATTGCACAATTCCAGCCAAAAAGGAGAGAGGAGTAGGGCAGATAAAACATCCTGTGGAGATCCGGGTGTTCAGTTGGGATCGTGTAGCATCTGGGTTCTTGCCAATTGGGTGTGCACCCCTAACTGCAATCTCTTGGCCTGCAGGAGAGTCTCACTCACCTGCAAAAGCAGAAAGCTCAGGCGCTGTGCTCAGAACGGGCTCAAATGATGCAAAGCTGTCAGAGCCATGTGAAGGCACAGCCAGCCCAGCCATGCCCAGGGCTGAGCCCAGCAGAGCCCTGGCAGAGCCCAGAGCACCCTCAGCATCTGCAGAGCCCGGCTGCAAGGAGAGAAACCAGAAACCACCCGTGAGCTGAAGGCTCCTGTGCCCTTGTCCCAGCCCCCCACGGTGCCCAGGCCGTGCTGGCCGTGCTCAGAGCGGGGCCCAAAGCTGTCCATCATTGCTGCCCTTGGCAGCAGAGCAGGAGGGCAGGACATGTGCCCAGCCTGCAGCCAGCCATGGCAGATCCAGCCCTCAGCAGCTGCCCAGAGCAGGATGCTCCTGTGCTCGCTGCCATCCCCCAAAACCTCTTCTCTCACCCATGCCGAGAAGACGTGGACCCACCTCACGCCATCTGCGGCCTCAGGAAAAGCTGCTCCCAAACCATGTCCTCATCCTTTTCCAAGGGCACGGCACATCCACACCACAGCTGGTCCCAAGCACTTCCTGATCCAGACTGGACACCACCTAGAACACTTCCTTTAGAAAGACAAACAACAAATTAATGAAAATAGATTACAGAGAAAAAGGGGAAACAAGAGAAAAGGTAAAAGGTCTTGTAGCTGTCAGGGGCTTGAGGAAGCCCCAATCCTGACATGCTGGGGAAAAACCCATCCACCAGTGAGGGAAGCCCAGGCTTTCTCCCAATCCCCCTTCCACTGCCCGCCAAAAATCATGGTGATCCCAAAGCAAACAAGGGGAGTGCAGCAGCCCAAGCCCTTCCTTGCCTGCAAGGCAAAGCAGCCCATGGACAGGCTCTGGAGTCCCACCTCTGCTCCCACCAAGGGGGTTTGTTTGTGTTGGGCTGCCCCAGCCCCAGCCCAGGGCACGGTGGGTGGTGGGGGCTGTTGGCAGGGCCAGGAGCCAACTTCCATTTCATAACCACCCCAGCCCATGATCCCAGCCCTGACAAAAAGCAGCTTGGCAGTGCACTGAACAATCAGTTGCACCTGCCCCAGCAAAGGGAGAACCTTTTGTTCCTGGTCAGGCTGTGCAATGCCCAAATCTGGGAGCATCCCCCTGTGTGTGAACTCATCTGCAAATTCGCTGTGGAGCCTGGCTTTGAAGAAGGTGCCAGAATCCAAGTCCATCATCTTCAGCCTTGTGGTGGCCAGGACGAGGAAGAGCTTGTCCTCCTTGGTGTCGTTCTCACCGTCTCCAGCAGCAGCAGCCCCACCTGGTCCAGCTTCTCCAGGGGCTCCTTCTCCTTCCCTGGGGGTGAGACCAGGCTGTCAGGGTTCTGCCCAGGGCTCCAGCTGTCAGTGAACCAGGACAAGCCAAACCAGCCTGGATGGCAGCCACCAGTGCTGGGCAGAGCAGCTCAGCTCCAGCACAAGGGCCCATCCGATGACCCCTGCACAGTGACACAGGCAGCACAAAAAAGTCTGGGTTTCTTTGCCTCTGGTTGCCAAGGCGTGTGTGGAGCTGTAACTTACCAGGGCCCTGCATCAAAGTGTGCTTGTGGCTCTTTCCCTTCTTCTATGGCCGATGATTATCCTGCATCCAAGGATGACACAAGAGGTCTTCTAATGAAGGCCTTTCCCAGTCAGGCACGGATAAACACCTCCTGACCAGATCTTGGCACTCTGGGGAGAGAAACCAGAAAGCCCCGGTCAGCTGGAGAAGGCTCCTGTCCGCTTTGCCCCACTATTCCCATGCCCAGTCCATGCTGGATGTGCTCAGAGCTGGGCCTAAACTTTCCCATCAATTCCCTGTTTTGGAGGAAAGCAGGAGAGCAGCACATGTGCCACCTCCCCAGCTGCTGCCAGAGCAGGATGCTCACAAGCCCCACTGCTGTCTCCCAGCACTGGCATTCCCCTGTGCCCAGAGATGAGGAACCACCTTGAGAGAGCCGTTGTGGCAGCGAGAGCTGATGGTCCCAGCTGATCTTCTGGCCCCTCCTGAAAGGGTGCTCCCCGCAGACCATCTGGTGCAGCAGGATGCCCAGGGACCAGATGGTAGCTGGCCTGCCATAGTACCAGCCAAAGTGGGTCCATTCCGGGGGGCTGTAGGATGGTGTTCCTATGGAATACAGATGGAGATCATCAGGGGGATGCTGCTGCTCCCAGAGCCTGGCCCCAGCATCCCTGGGCATGTCGGGGCTGCCCCAGTGGCACATGGTGTGACCCACTGCCCTCTTGCCAGCACCTGGGACTTGTGTACAAACTTGGAGTTGGGAAAGAAGCCACTGGTGTCAGAAGAGGGCAACAAAAAACCTGGAAAGGCCTGACCATAACAAGAGAAAACCCACTCAAAGCTGGGGAAAATCCATACTTTCCTCCTCCCTGCCTGCATTGCCCCCAAAAACATTATGATTCCAAAGCAAACCAGGAAGGCAGAGCAGTCCAAGCCCTGTATCGTCTGCACACCAAACTGGCTGGTGCTCAGGTTCTGGCCACCTCTCTCTGCTACCTTCACCCATAGGCGTTTCTGTCGGGCTGGATGCCCCAGTCCCAGTTCCAGTCCTGGGCAGAGTGGCTGGCAAAGGCTGCCAGCTGGGCTGGAAGCTGCCCCCCACACAACTCTGCTCAAAAGCAACCCATCTGAAGTCTAAGTGCCATGACTAGCAGCAAAAGGGAGAATCCCTGCTGCCACACCCAGGTGGGGCTCTGAGATATTGGGCCATGAGATGTCCAGAACTGGGAGAACACTCTTCCTGGGCTCACCTGCAAATTGAGTGTAGGCTGTGTCTTGCAGGTAGGTGCCACAGCCAAAATCGATCAATTTGGCCTGCCCAGTGGCCAGGTCGACCAGGATGTTTGCAGGTTTGATGTCCCTGTGCAGGACTCCACAGCTGGTGCAGTGCTGCACAGCTTCCAGGACCTGCCGGAACAGCTCCTGCGCCACCTCCTCGGACAGGAACCTCCGTGCCCGAATGAAGTGCCGCAGGTCCTGACACCGCTCTGGGCGCTCCAGCACCATCACGATGTCGTTGGGGAACTCCCGCCACTCCAGCAGCTGGTCAATCCCAGGGAAGCCAGTGGAGACCCGGTCGAGCAGCACAACCTCCAGGGGTGCCCTGGTGCCGTTGGGCTGCGGGAGGACCACGATGCCGTCAGTGGGGCTGAGGCCGTGCCAGGGCTGGGGCAGCCCTTTACCCAGCCCGGGATGCTCTGCACCCTCTGCTGGCCCCACATCACCCCCCTCGAGGCGTCCTGGCAGCTTCCACCCTGCCAGGCCTGGGCTCATCCCCGCCCGGCACAGCCCGGCTTCTCCTGCTGGCCCCGCTCACTCACCAGCTCGTCCCAGTGCTGGATGTGGTTCCGTGGCACCCTTTTGATGGCCACCTACAAGCCAAGGGGAGCAGCGGGCTGAGCTCGCCGCCTGCCCTGCCTGGCCCCATCCTCCTCCTCCTCCTCCGCCCTCCTCCTCCTGTGCCCGCCGCCGGCCCTGGCGCTCACCGGGGCGCCGTCCGAGAGCCGCGTTGCCGCGAAGACGCTGCTGAAGCCGCCGCGCCCCAGCAGCGAACCCAGCCGGTACTGCTCCTTGCGGCCCGGCTGCGCCTTCCCTGCCGGCGAGACGCGGCTGTCAGCGCTTGGCCCAGGGCCAGCAACGGCCCCCGAGCGCCCCCCGAGCGCCCCGGGCTGGGCATCCCCAGGGGTTCCTTCCTTGGAACCCGACAGCGCCGGGTCGGGGCCGGCGGCCGCGCTGCCGAGCGGAGGAGCTCGGGCCGGGGAAGCCGCAGCGGAGGCGGCGGGAGCGGCCACTCCGCCTGTGCCCTCGGCGGGGTCCGGGAGGGGCCGGGGCCGGGGCCGGGCTCGGAGCAGGCGGAGCCAAAGGGCGGCGATGCTGCCCCAGCCCCGGGCACTGATCCCCGCCCAGCAGCGCCACCGCCAGTACAGCCAGAGCCGGGCGGAGACCAGACCGCGGCGGGACGCCCGGGGACTGGGACGGGGCAGCCCCACCCGGGGCCGGGGGCGGGCCCGGGGCATTGCCCGGCCCGACAAGGGAGAGGGAGACTGGGAGAGGAGGGGGACACCGGGAGGAGACTGGGAGAGGGCGTGGGACTGCAGGAGAGGGAGAAGAAAGGTAGGAGAAACTCAATAAATCGCTGCTTTCGTCACTGCTGCTGCTGCCGCCGCTGCTGCCACTGCTGCTGCCGCTGCTGCAACTGCTGCAACTGAAGCCCTGGGGCCGTTTGTCCCCATGTCCGTTTTTCCATTGCCCGCTCGGCCCAGCGCTGAGCCCCGCGCTCCTCGGGGGCAGCCCCTGAGCCTGTCCAAACATGGGAACTTTGCCCTGTTGAGCCAAGACCCAGAGTCTTGACTCCTGCACTGCGGCAGAGGAATCCCCTTGGTTGCTGCTGTGCATTGTCCCTGCTGAGGGTCAGACATTATCAGAGCACATTCCCTAATGCAGAATTTGTACCTGACCAAAGCATTGCACTTGTGTCTCCAGCATTGCTTTCCAGGAAAAGCAGGGGAAGGCAAGCACGATGTAGCTCATGATATCTCACAGGATTTAAAACTTGCCAAGTCATGGATCTTAGAGGTGAGATCCATTTGGGATTAATGGCATGGAGAAGTGGTGCAAGATGGAAAAGGGGAGCATAAAAATAAATAGAGAAGACTATCATGGATTGTTCTTTCCTATTTTAATTTTATTTCTTAAAAGCTGTTACAGTTTTCCCACAATCTTCACAGTCCTGTCTGCTCGTTCCAAGAACCTTCCCTGAGAACAAGGTGCAGCTTCTGTCACAAGATGTGCCACCAGTTGCATCTTCTCTTGGCTTTCCACACCATGAGTGCAGCACAACTCTTGCAGCAAAGCAGGACAAATGTTTGAGAACTTTACAGCTTGTTCTTTTTCCTTGTGGAGTGGGGAGTTCTGCCATTTTTAATGTTTTCATTGTTACCGTTCTACCCTACAAAACATGACAAGGTACCAGGAGTTGTTAGAGAATAGAAGCCTGGCTGAATGCAGAGAAAGAATCTCCAGAGGCTGCAGCCAGGAGTGGAGAGTTGTGTGATAATAATTCCAACATCCCCATGGATACCTGGAAAGTGATCTAGAACATGGAAATTGGCTGACAGAGGGAGTTGTGTTTCTGTGTTCAGTTTAGATGATTCTACATCTCATGCATTGATCTAAATCAAGAGCACAATCAATTCATGATAAGCACCAGAACAAGCTGAAAATCACCAAGTAGATGACTGAAAGGATCTGAAAAGGAGAAATGAAGGGAATGACTCGGTGAACTTTGGAAAAAGGGTCATTTTTTCTAATCATTGCTCAGCCATTCCCTCTGTATTTCTCCTTCTGAAAAAGGCCATTTTCATCCCAGATTCCTCATGAAATGAGAAGCCTGAGCTTGTGGAAGTGCCTGAAAGATGCCCTGTTCCTCTGCAGGGACACTCAGGCTGAAACAGGAGCCTGAGCCCTGTCTTGGGAAGGCTCCTGGGAGCTGGAATTGGTGGCGTGCTGGGAGAGGAGGAGCAGGGGGAGAAGGATGGGCGCTGCTGTGTGGCAGGAGCAGGAGGTTTGGGCCGCAGGACATTCCGCCTGCGCCGCTGCCCCGCAATGGGCGGCCGTGCCCGGGGCTCTGGGCCTGGCCCCGCCTGCGCTGAGCTCCCGACACTGCGGGAGCTGCCCGGGCTGGGCTCAGGTTCCCGCTGGCCCTGGGCAGCAGGCTGGGCTCCAGCTGGGATCAGCAGCAGCTGCAAATACCTCTGCCCATCTCCACTTGCTGCTGCTGCTCGGATAAAGCAATGAAGGGAGTCGAGGAGTTCTGGTTTCTCTTTCTCCTGGTGGATTTTTTTCATTTTATTTGACATTGCAGAGACAATTTCTGTGATGGCCTCTGCCAGTTGATTCTATTTCAGCAGCAGCAGCAACAGCAACAGGGCTGTGTTTGAGTGCTGCAAATGTGGCCTGTGTGGCTTTAATTCTCCTCAACTTTGTGCGCAGGGACTTGTGAACATTTGGAGATCTGCTACTCATGATGCCAGAGTTTCCTATCATAAAAGCACCTCTGGGTGGCACTGATCAAAAAAGGCATTTGCAGTTTTACTGATAAAATTCAAGTGGCCACCAGAAGAGAGGCAAGAGCAGCCATGAGCTACAATTGCCAAGGCAAAGGCAGCAGCACCTCCTGCTGTCACCTCAGGGGGAGTAAAACAGTGCTGGAAACAGCGCTGGAAGCCGATCCTTTCTTTCTCTGCAGGCTGGGTCAGGGCAGCACAGGCGGGCCCTGAGCAATCAGGGCTGTTGGTGGGTGATTGTTGCTCTAGTCCCGAATTGAGGTGGACAAAGGCCT
Organism: Zosterops lateralis; assembly: GCF_965231275.1. Taxonomy (NCBI): domain Eukaryota; kingdom Metazoa; phylum Chordata; class Aves; order Passeriformes; family Zosteropidae; genus Zosterops; species Zosterops lateralis. The sequence continues at coordinate 3,881,276 of NC_139783.1, forward strand.
TGGAAGGCGAGGCAGGAGCAGGTGGGAAGGGGCCGGCGCTGCTGCTGCTCCTGCCCGGGAGCCCCGGCTGGGCCGGGCCGGCGCCCGCTGCGCTGCGGCTCCTGCTGCTGCCAGAGCCGGGCGGGACTCGGGGACAGGGAATGGACACGGGGGGACACCAAAGGCCTGCGGGGCTGCGGGGATGTTGGCGCTGGGGCCAGCGCCAGCACAGAGCTTCAGCCGCAATGAACCCAGAGGGAAAGGCTGGGGAAAGGCTCCATTGCAGCCTTTCTTTCCTCAGGGCTGTGAAGGGACCGAAATGAAAGGAGAACAAGCAGGGCCCGACCCCTCCTCCTTTGGGAGGAGCCCCATGCCTGGGGCCGTGAGGGGCCATGAGGGGCTGTGAGGGGCTGTGAGGGGCTGTGAGGGGCCATGGAAGGATGTGAAGGGCTGTGAGAAACCGTGACGGAGTGTAGGGGCTGTGAGGGGCCATGAGGAGCCTCAGCCCTGGCAGGAGGGGGGTCCCACCATGTCCCCAGGGCAGGGCAGCCCTGAGGGGCCGCCAGTGCAGACGTGGCAGCAGAGCGGGCTTGGGGCACCTCCGGGAGGGGATGAGACCCTTCCCCAGCTCCAAACCACACCAAACCCACCATTAACAGGATTTTCCATCTTTAGAATCCACTGGCTGCATGGAGTTGACTGTACAGTTTAATCCTGGTGGGAAAAGCAAGGGAATTTTCCCAGTGAGTGACATCCAGGCATTGTTAATAATGTCTAAGATTTAAAAGTCTTACCAATGAAAAGTAATACTAATAATAAGAACAAGAACAAGAAATAAGCCCCCGAATTCTGACACCCAGCACCACGCCAAAATGACAAACCTCATTTTTCTTTACCATCACAAGGTTCATGAAAACAAAACCTATTAAGTTTCTCCACCTCACAATTTCCCCACCAGATAAATGAGGTTATTTGCAGTGTTTAATACAAGTCACAATTGGGACCTGGAGGGAAGAATGGGGAGACACTACCAATTTCCATGTCAAACCCAGCAGGCCAACTCCAAAGTGGAGAGAATAAAATGGAATGGGGACAGGGGCTGGTCAGATGTTCCTCTAAAGGATCCCAAAAACATCTCCAAGTGAACAGGAGAGGAAAATAAATCCCTGTAAACCACTGTGTGTGTTCAGGGATTCAACTGTGAGGAGCTGGACATGGACAGAGGCATCTGGAACAGTTCTGTCCTCAGGCTGAGCTCTCCACCCCTGCCCTGAAGTCAATCAAGTGCTTTCCCAGAGGATTCCATGGTTGCCAACCACCCCTCCAGATGTGCCTCACAGGAGCACAGAACCTCTTTTTCGAGATCAGGAGAGCAGAAAAAAATGACAAGAGATGCCCAATTAAACTCTGTTTAAAAACCTGGAAAATAAAAATTTTCCAGAGCTAACAAATGACCATGTGGCATTTTGAGAAGCTTCCAATTTTCTACATTTTTCCTGTTGAACTTGACTTTATCTTTGCCTCCTCTTGCACCAAAGGAGCCTCATTGCACCAGCCAGGAAGGCAAAGCTCATTCCTGGCCCAGGCTGGTGCTGTCCCTGCAGCATTTCCATCCCTCCCGTGGCCTCTTCCCTCAGGGTCCTCAGCAGCAGCAGCTGCTGGAGCAGCACATGGAAGCTGCAGACGGAAGTGCTGCCCAGCCCAGGCTGAAGCTACAAAAGGATCCTGCTGACAGGAATGCCAAGATTCCCTTCCAGGGGCCCTGCAGACACTTCCCCATCTCTTCTGTCTGCTCCATGCAGACATTGCAGGGGACATCCTGTCTCTCCTTTGGGGCAGGGCCAGGACCCAAAATTCACACTCCAAATGCTGGATTCTGTCCCATTTCTGCACCTGCTGAGATGGGCTCCAACATTATCCAGAGAAACTCGCTGTACTTCATCCTCCAGCTTGAAAACCCAGCTCCTGGAAAGGGTTTTTATAAGGACTACAAGTAATAATCCAAATAAGATTAATTTTAAACTGTTACCCTTCATTCTCTGTGGTAGATTTGTCTATTCTATGCCATGAAATACATCTTCAATTCGACTGCAAAAAATGGGTCTGAAGCCTGCAGTATCAGAACAAAACAAAGCCAGCCAGAATTTCTTAGGAAAACTGGAAGTCATTAAAAAAGTAAATGTGTTTTTCTGTTCAAAACATTTTTCAAGTTAACATAACATGTACACGATAAAGCAAATTCAAACTATGTGAGTGTTTTAAAAATGGGCAAGCAATGGTTATTTTTTGAGGAAGGGTTAATTCTGCTACAAATAAACTAGGTAAAGTTGAAGATAAATTGAACTTGGCATATTAAACCTGCACATGGTGCCTACACAGGGTGTTTGCTGGCTCCTGGTGGCCTGCAAGGAACAACTGGAGAACAAGAGCTGGCCCAGAGGAGACAGGACACGTGGGTGCAGAGGAGATGCAGCACTTGAGAACAGCTTTCTGTTGGCTACTTAGGATTTTTTCAATAAAAACTATTGAATCTCAAATCCCTTGCAAGTTTCCCTTCTTTCCCAGTGTGATTCAGGTGCCTGGAGCAATGTGATGGGCAGCAGGCCCAGCGTGGCCGAGAGCTGAGCCCCAGCAGAGCCCTGGCAGAGCCCAGAGCAGCCTCAGCAGCCCCAGAGCCCGGCTGGAAGGAGGCACTTGGAGCAGGGAGTGGCAGCAGCTCCAGCCGTTCCCTGCAGTCCTGTCCCTGGGCCCCAGAGGGAAGAGGTTCCCACAGCCCCCAGCCAGGGACCCGCTCCCAAGGCTGTTGCCAGGGCAGCCAGGGCTGGCACCAGCTGTGATGCTCGGTTTCCCCAGGCCGGGCTTTAGGAATGGGATTCCCCAATTTCCTGCTCCCGCTAAAACCGTGCCACCCCTCGCTGCCCTCCAGCCTCCCACTGAAAGTACAAAAGGCAAAGACCCCAGGCTGGGATAAGAACAATTTGCTGGGAACTGCAACAAGATAAGCAACAAATAGGAACAGAAGCAATATAGGTAACAGAAGGGGTATGGCAAACTATATGCAGGGAAAACTACAAGATCTACGGGCTCTTCCTGGCCACATATTTCCTCATTCCTGCAAAGGACACCCTTCTTCTTGGGGGGGAGAGATAGTCCCTTTCCTGCCCCTGGCAATGACATGAGATGGCATCAAATACAATGACAGAGCCATGACAAGACCCTGACACTCTTCAATTCCACCTCACACCATTTCCAGCGGCAGGAAAAGAGACAGGTGTCCTCCCTGCATGGGTCATGGTAAATGTGGGTCACCAGGGCTCTTCCCAATGTGGGTCATCCAATGGGGGATGGAGTTGAAGACTCACATGAAGTTCTTCTCACAGTTGAGACACTCGCAGGGGTTCCCTCACCGATGTCTCCGTTGGTGATTGGTCAAGGCAGAGCTCTGGGTGAAGCTCTTCCCACACTGGGGACACTCGTAGGGCCTCTCCCCAGTGTGGATGCGCCGGTGGGTGACGAGGGTGGAGTTTTGCTTGAAGCCCTTCCTGCAGTCAGGGCAGCGGAAGGGCCTCTCCTCTCTGTGAATTTGCTGGTGCTGGAGGAGATGGGAGCTAATCTTGAACCCCTTCCCACACTCAGAACACTCGTAGGGCCTCTCCCCAGTGTGGATCATTTGGTGGATGATCAGCTGGCCCCTCTGGTTAAAGCCCTTCCCACATTCCCCACACTTGTATGGCCTTTCCTCAGCGTGGGTGTTCTGGTGGCGGATCAGGTGGGAGCGCTGGCTGAAGCTCTTCCCACACTGCACACACTCGTAGGGCCGTTCCCTGGTGTGGACCCTCTGGTGGCTGATCAGGTTGGATCTCTGGGTGAAGCTCATCCCACATTCCCCACACTCGTGGGGCCTCTCCCCAGTGTGGATGCGCCGGTGCCTGATGAGGATGGAGTTTCGCTTGAAGCCCTTCCTGCAGTCGGGGCAGCAGAAAGGTCTCTCCTCTGTGTGAATGCACTGGTGTGAGAGGAGATTGGAGCTGGTCTTAAACCTCTTCCCACACTCGGGACACTCATAGGGCCTTTCCCGAGTGTGCATCCTCTGGTGGGTGATCAGGTGAGACCTCCTGCTGAAGCTCTTCCCACACTCCAAGCACTTGTGGGGCTTCTCCCCATCATGAAGCTGCTCATGGACCAGCTCAGAGCCCCGGCTGAAGCTCTGACCACCTTCCTGGCACAGGGTAGATCTTTCCTCCTCAGAGCATCCTGAGAGGGGTCTGCAGACCCTCCCCCTTTGGGATCTCTGGGGGTTTTCCTCCCTGTTGGACTCCTGCACTGTGGAGCCACTCAAAACAGCCTCTTCCACGAAGTTCTCCCACAGGGATTTGTCCTCCCTGGTCTCCATCCTCAGCTTCTTGTCTGGGGGAGAAAGGACAAGGAGAGGATGGGATTTGCCTCTGTGCCAGCGGGAAGGGGAAGGAGATCCCCTCAGTCCATCCACAGCAGGACAGTGTTGGCAGCAGGGTTGTCCTGCAGCCGGGGGCTGTGCTGGGCTGGGAGATGGAGCAGGAGAGAGGGGGAAAGGGGCACTGACTTCCTCCTCACCTGCCTGGATATCCTGGGCCATCTTCCTCTTCATCGCAGCCTAAAGTAAAATGTTAAACTAAAAATGCAGTCGAAAAAAAAAAGAAAAAAACACTGACAGAGTCAGAATACAACCTGACACTCAGTTAGTCAGGGTGTTGGTGGCTGCAGTCGTCCTGGAGTGACAGATGTGCTTTTCTTGAAGCAGTGATCTTGTAAAAGGGTATAGTTTTCCTCGGAAAGTCCAGTGGTGGTGCAGATGGGTCTGGTCCTCCTCTGGGAATCCAGTGGAAACAGGCTGCTTCTGGTGTGCTGAATGTCAGATTATATCCAGGTAGGAATGCTTGGCTCCTCCCTGTGGGAGGAGCATCTCCCAATGGGATGATTTACTTTTATCAGTCATGCAGTCAGCATCAATGGCCCATTAGCAGAAGATAATCCCTGGAGGGAGGATGGGTTGTGGAAGAGATAAAGAACACTGCCCCACCTGGTTTTAACAAATGTGAATGGAATACAAACTTTTGGTTCCATCTTGCATTGCAACCCAAGACTATTGGTCAAATGCATATTCATGAAGACTATACACTTTTAAATATTCCTTTGTGTGCACATTTTCTGGCAATTCTTTAGCTTAGTTCGACCCCTGACCTCATCTTCCTAAAATATGTGCCATAATTCAGATGTGATTTTGAGACTTTTGTGTTTTATTTCCTCTCAAGGCCACCTGGTCTGTGGTTTGGCAGTTATTGATGGCCAAAGGGTTGGTTGTGGATTCCTCCTGGCCCTTTGTGTGTTATTTGCCTGGGGTTTTTTTCAATGTTATCTTATCATCCAGACACTTTAGTCGACGTTTTTCTTTGAATCAACATTAGCCATTTCACTATTGTCAGTCAGTTACAGAAATACAGGCATCAGTCATTATTTCCCAACCATAGTCACTTCTGCAAAGATAATTAGCACATTTTAATTTTTTAATAATAATATAGTCTATTAAATAGTATATCTATGTTGTTGTTTATATTTGTATTTGTATTTGTATTTGTATTTATATTTATATTTATATTTATATTTATATTTATGATTATTGCGTTTATATTGTATATTTATAGTTTTATAATATACTCTATTTCAATATTTTGCACTACCATAAACTGTAATACATTTATCACACTGAAATATGCAATCTCCACAGGGATTAGGGTATTAACTGCTAAAGGGTGACAAATTAGACTATATCAAAAGCAGTTTAAAAGAGATTACAAACTGCAATGTGCCAAAAAAATTTGCAAAAGCCAAGATATAAGTGTGAAAGCCAAGAACTACACAGATATTTCTAACAGGTCTCCTGGTCTAACAGAACACCAGGACTGTGCTAAATGAGCAGATTTAAGGAATTACAAGGATGCATGCTAGGAGTACTGAGGACACATGAAAGGCTGTCTTTGTTTGAAAGACAGGGATCTGCTGGGGAGGGGCAGGGTCTCCCTAGAAATGGAGAATTCAAACCCCCTCCCTCCAAATTATTAGAATTTAGAAAAGGAAAGGGGCTTTCAGGCAGAGGGATGAGGTTAAGAAGAACAGTTCTTTCCTAGTATATATAACAAGGCAAACAAACAACAACCACTACAGCATTAATAGCAAACACAACCAGGAACCTTGGGAGGCATTGTTTCACAAAGCCCGGGGCAGTCCAATCTCTTGGGACCCTGAGAGCACCAAGCTGGAAGAGTGGAAAAAATCCCGGGCTGGTGGATGGGACCAGAAGCTGTGCAGTGGCAGCTGGAATGGCAGGGATGTCCCAGCAGGGCAGGGCAGTGTGGGGTCACAGAGCAGCAAAAAGCCTCAAGGCAGCGCCGAAGAAACGGCGGCAGCGGGATGGGGCTGGGCCAGCAGGGCAGGGGGAGACGAGCTCAGAATTCCTGGGCACATGAGCAGGGGTTGGCAGATTTCACAGGACTGCACTTTGGTGGTGGCAGCAAACTCCTCCCACAGCAAGCAGCAGCCTGGCTGTCCTCTCACCGACACCGAGAGCAAGAGAGAGAAGCTGCCCCCAGCCCTGTCCTTTTTCCTGCCCCAAAACTCACGTTATCTCCCCCTCCTGACTTTTGGCCACCTCTGTATTTTGGTCAAGCACCCATAATCACTCAGTACTTAGTCTCCTAGCAACTTATGGAGAAAAAAAAATCAGTAAATAAAAAAGGATCAAACCGAACTTCCAACACTCTCCTGCTCCAACTCTTACTTCAGGGAACTTGGGCTCTGTTTTGGTTTGAATAGACAGGGATCTGCCAAGGAAGACTGGAGTCTCCCTTGGAATGTAAGCCCCCTCTCCTCCGTTTCAAATTATTGTAAATTTGCAATTAAAAGGCTGTTAGGCAAAGATTTTGGGGATAGGTATAGCAGTTCTTTACTAGGGATATTAAAAATACAAATCTTTTAGTAGAAAAGAATAAGCAAGCAAACAAACAAACAAGGAATCTCAGAAAACAAACAAACAAAACCAAAACAAAACAACTTAAAACTTGACAGAGTCAGAAATACAACCTGACACCCTGTTAGTCAGGGCGTTGGAAACAGTCCAAAGTCAGCCCTCCTGGACTGGCAGAGGTGTCCTGTTGGAAGCAGAGATGGTCCTGTGGAGCCAGGGGTCCTGAAGTGGGTCCAGACTTCCTTTGGGAGTCTCATGGGAACACCAGAGTGCCTGATGACACCTGCGGCTCTTTTTTGTCTCGGCAGAAATGGTTTGCCTTCTGCTCTGTGGTAGAGCATCTCACAATCGGGTGATGAAATGTGTCATGCCATTGCTGAGCTTTAATGGTGCGTTAACAGAAGATATTCCCATGGGGGTAGTGAAAGACTGGGCAGAGATTAGAGATAATACCCCACCCGGTTTTTAACAGCTGGCTTGTTATCAGAGAAGGGAGTTACCCCCCCCCCTCCCCCCCACCCCCTTCTGGAGTTACAACAGATAAGATAAAACCTCCCCAACCGAGCTTTGCGCCATCTCTTTGTTTTTGGTCAAGTACTTTTTAGGTATCCAACACTTCATCTCCTTGGTAACTTATGGGGAAAAAATCTTTAAAGTAAAAAAGGAGCAAACCTAACCCCCAACAAGCAGCCAGCCTGGCTCAGGGCACCAGCCTGCACTTCTTCACTTTGGAGTTCTGCAGTGGCTTTGACTTGCCTGATTGTCCTTGGGAGATATTCTTCTCTTTAATGCCTCATTGCCATGACTATCTGTGCATGCACTGAAGAGAAATGAACTCACTTTCTGGGGAAATGAGCAGCTGCAAGTTGAGGGTGTGAATTTTAGATGGTTGATAACTGGGTCTTGCAGGGCCTTGGGGCTGGCCATGGATTTTCCAGCAAAGGCTGCAAAGACACTGGAACAGACTTGTCTCTGGATTTCTCAGTCCCTGTGGATTGGTTTTCAAAACCTGTGGATGTATTGCTGAAAGTCTCTAGATGCTTGTTGAACTCCAGGAATTTTACCAGAGCAGACTTTCTTGGTTGATTTTCCAACCTATACTCTGAATTTTGAATTTGAACCATTCAAGAGCGTAAAATTGAATTAAGTTGATTTTTATTTCTTCCCATGTCAGTAAAGGTTTTTTAACTTTGAGAACTTTTTTTAGTTTTCTGCAAGGGCATATGCTTGTCTCTGATGATTTTGCAGTTTTCTTCCTCAGTACTGTTTTCATTACATGACTTTTATCAGTATGTTATAAATGCTTAATGTCTGAAAAGTGTAATTCAGATAAATTTATCACAGCCCATAATCAGCCTCAAAGATTTTCCAGATTATCTGAAAGGGGGTATAGGTAATTTAAAGGTGTCAAATACCACAGTCACTTAGACCTTGATCTCTCAAAGTATTCATCAGCATTTTTTAAACAGTATTCTTTTCCATCTCCTTTCATATAAGAAAGGTCTTATTCCTGCCATCACGGTGTCCCACAATTAAAACCCCACAGCTCTGTTTAGTACCTGTAGGTAGTTGAATTGCACTGTTTCCTTTGAAACCAGGTATGTGTTTGGGCTGCAGCCCTTGAAAGTATTCCTGATTGCAACATAATTTTCTGTGTCACAGGAGATTACTGCTGCTGGGAGGCTCTGTGTTGATTTTTTTGAAAAAAATATTGAAGAATAAATCAAATGGAAAGCTGGGACAACAGAATCATTGATAGTTTTACAGGTCTTAATTTTGTCAGTTTTACCTTCCTTTTATTTTTTTAAAAATAATTTTATTTTAAAGTGAAAATCTGTTTTTCAGCAAAAAAATTTTTGGAAGTTTAGTGGGCCATTCATTCACCCCAAATCTGGTACCTGTCCTTTTGACTCCATAATGACTTAGAAAATTTACAGTCATTGCTTTTGAACTTTTTCCTATTGCTTCTCTTATCTTTTTCTTATCAGTGGTAGTGCTTACGAAATTTGAAGGCCGATGCTTTGGGAAAAAACCCTTTTAAATACATCATCAGATTATTTTCATTGTGGGAAAGAGGTATTAGCTGGAAATAGATTCTCTTAGGAGCAGTAAGATTTTCTATTTTGAGGTGGTGATGTGTTGAAAGAGATTGATGGAAAGATTTGACCCATTTATCTCCATCTGGTTTTAGGGGGAAGATGTGCAGGCTCTGAAGAGCAGCATTTGATGGCCTCAAGTTGGGGAACTCCAAACCCAAGGGGTCTGTTTGGGAAACGTTGATTTCTGTAGAGCAGGTACTAAAGTTGGGGCCAGAGCTGGGAAGTGTGGCTCCCAGCGCAGAGCCATCATCTCCATAAAACCACTCCTCCAAAGTCCTGGCATATTTTGGGATAGCCTGCACCTCAACAGTGAAAACCAAACTCTTGTATAAACAACAAAGAGGGAAAAGGGTAAAAAAATGTCAAAAGAAAGTAATTTGGATGTCTTGGGAGCAGAGAAATCATTTCAGTGAGCCCTCTCTGACAGAGAGTTTTGGAAAACGAACACAGAATATTAAATTCACTGCAGGGGAAAAGCCAACTCCATGCTCAGGCCCTGATATTTATCAAAAGCAAGTCTGTGACTGCAGGAACTCTCCTGCACAGAGGAATCCTGCAGGGCCAGCTGCTCTCCGGAAGGAGCCTGTGAGCTCCATCAGCCTTTTTGTCAAGCAGGGGCCAAGTCCCAAGTGTAGCAAGTGATTGAAAGATCCTGCCCAAGCCCTGCCCAGGTGACCCAAGGTGAAGGGGGGGGAGACCCCAGAGCCTTTTGGGGACACCTGGGACACACCTGGGACCCCCTGAAATCCCTTTGGGAGACCCCAGATTCTTTAAGGAGGCTCCAGACCTTTATGGCGACACATGGGGACCCCCTGGTTACTCCTGGGATCCCCCCAGATCCATTTGGGACACCCCTGAGACCCCAGACCCATTGGGGGCACCTGGGACTCCCCCAGTCCCATTTGGGGAGCCCTTTTTGACCCCCCACAACTCCTCTGGGACCCCCTTGGGACACCCCCAGACCCATTTGGGGGCCCCCAGAGACCCCAGACCCATTTGGGGATGCTCCAGGACCCTCCTGGGACACCCCCAGACATATTTGGAAACCTTGAGATCCCCCCATATCCCCTTGTGCCACCCCTAGTCCCATTTTTCCCCCTCCCCCTTCCTTTCCCCGTCTTCCCAGAACCCCCTGGGTAACTTAGGGGGTATTTTGAGGTTATTTTGGAGATATTTTATAGTAAATTTGAGGCATATTTTGGAGTAATTTTGGCAATATTTTGGGTCAAATTTGAGCTAATTTGGTCTAATTCTGAGGTATATTTGCTGAGATTTTGGGGATAATTTGGGGTAATTTTGTGGATATTTTGGGGTAATTTGGAGACAGGTGAGAGAAAATTCCCCGAGAAGGTTCCCAAAACTTTTCCAAAAATGTGCGGGGTTGGTGCCTAAAATGTCCCTGAAATATTCCAGAAAAAAATCCAAAAAATGTTTGGGGAATGTTTCTATAATCCCCTAACATGTTCCCAGAATATTGCAAAAAATGTGCAAGCATGTTTCTAAAATCCCCTGAAACACTCTCAAAAAATATTCCCAAATATGTGCATGGAGTCTTTCTAAAATCCCTTGAAATATTCCCAAAAAATTCCCAGAAGTGTTCATGGAGTGTATCTAAAATATCCTCAAAATGTTCCCCAAAAATTCCCAATAATGTGAGTGGACTGCTTCTGAAATGTCTCTGAAATATTCGTGAAATATTCCCAGAATCTTCTCAAATCATCTCCAAAATATCCTCAAAATATCCCTGAAATATCCCAAAAATGTTCCCAAAATATTTCTGGGATATTCCCAAAACATTCCTGAAATGTCCCTGAAATATGCCCACAACTTCATCAAAATATCCCCCAAACATTCCTAATTCCCCCCAAAAAAATCACAGAACATTTCTAAAATGTCTGTGAAATGTTCCTAAAATAATTAAGGAATCTTCTCAAAATGTCCCCAAAATACTCCAAGAACAAACATTCCCAAACTATTCCCAAATATCCCTACACTGGTACCAAAATATCTGAAAAATATCCCACAAATATTTTTTAACTGTCATTGCTGAGCTGTAATGGCCCATTAACAGAAGAGATCCCCATGGAGGTAATGGGAGGGTGAACAGAGATAAGAATCAATGCCCCACCCGGTTTTAACAGCTGGCTTGTTATCAGAAAGGCACTTGCACCCTCCCTCCTGGAGATACAACAGATAAAGAAAAACACCTCAACAAACAAGGTTTCAAAAGATGGAATAGAATAAACTTTTTTTCTTTCATGTTTGTTTTTTGTTTGTTTGTTTGTTTGTTTGTTTGTTTTGTTAGAAAACCCAAGACACCCTTCATGGCTGACAGAAATTCGACTTTGTCCCCAGGCCCTGCCCACCATGTCCCCCATCCAAGCCCTGGCATTCCTATGGATCAGGAACAGTGTGGCCAGCAGGAGCAGGGCAGAGATTCTTCCCCTGTGCTGGGCACTGCTTGAGGCAGCACCTCGAGTGCTGTGTCCAGTTCTGGGCCCCCCAATTTAGGAACAACATGGAGGGGCTGGAGCGTGTCCAGAGAAGGGAACAAGGCTGGGGAGGGCTCTGGAACACAAGTCCTGGGAGGAGCAGCTGAGGGAGCTGGGCTTCTTTCTCCTGGACAAGAGGAGGCTCAGGGGAGACAAGGCAGTGTCAGGGCACAGCTTGGACTTGATGATGTCCAAGGTCATTTCCAGCCTTGCTGATTGTGTGATTCTCTGAAAGCAGCCTTGCAGCAGTGTCCGGATGAGGCCTGGGCCTCCTCTTCAGAAGGTGCAGCAGCCCAGGTCCCTCAGCTTCTCCTGACAGCCCCAAAGCCCATCCTGTCAGTCCTGCAGAGCCTCTGCAGCTCCTCTTCATGGCCCACAACAGGAGCCCCACAGCCAGACACAGCAGCCCAGATGTGCCCCCCTGGCCTGGGGTGCCTCTGGCAAGGGAGCAGCCCCAGGCACTGCAGGAGCCTGCAGACAATTCCTGAAGCCCTTGGAGGATGATCCTGCTCCCCAAGGGACGTTCCCATGGTGCCAACTCAGGAACTGCAATGGGGAGTGGGGCCAGAGAGGAAAGGGCAACCAGGGATGGGCTGTTTGCAGGGGAGGGAACAGGGGTGGGCAAGAGGAAGAAATTTGTAGCAGGAAGAGGAAAGAAAGCCAAGGTGAAGCAAAGGAAATGTTGAGGGCAGTTTGGGGGTGGCTGCCAGGCAGCCCTGGCTCTGAGCAACAACGTCTGCAGTGGCACAGGAAACTCAGAGCTGATGGGAACAAACTCTCTGTGTGACTTGAGAGGCCACGACAAAGCTGAATGGTTTCCCTGCTGTGGCCCAGCCCTTCCTGGCCCCAGGGGCTGATGGCATTTGTGCTCCCTCAGGTTCATCTCCCCACCCCAACAGCATGGGGGTGCTGAGGCCTGCTCCGGGCAGTGCAAACAGGGGCTCCTGAGGCAGTGCTGCCGTGTCTGTGCCTGCAAGGATGCGGCCCCTGTGTGAGCTGGGGGAGAGGCCAGGGCTGCCCAGGGGGGATGTTGTTGGCAGGTGCATGAGGACGCTCTGGGACGCTGCCCTGGGGTGTCCAGCGCAGTGGGGATGGATCAGCCCCTGCTCTGCTGCTCCTTCCCGTCTCCCCCAGGGCCCTTGCAGAGCCCCAGCCCTGCTGTTTGCCCCCAGCCTGCCCAGGGCCAGCCTGGGGCTGCTCCCGGGGCTTTTCTGTGCTGAGCATTGGCCTGGGCGTGTTCTGGAGAGAGCCTGGGCAAGGAGCCTGGAGCCCCCAGGCCCTGCCTTGAGGCGTCAGCGCTGCCCCAGCAGTGCCCATGGCCTGTCCCTGCTGCAGCCCCGGCACTGCCACCCCCAGCCCTGTGCCCGGCCCCGAGAGCCCTCAGGCCCTACAGCAACACCAGGGCCAGGAGGGCAGCGGGGCAGGGCCACGGCAGCAGCACTGGCAGCACCAAGGGCTGCTGCTCCTGGGCACAGCTGCTGTGCCAGCCCTGATCTGCCCCCAGCTCTGCACACAGACCGTGCTGCTGCAGCTGCAAAGAAGAGAACAAAAGGGGATCTCTGCAGAAAACTTGGCTGGGAGATCCTTGAGTTCTTTTAAAGACACCAAGAGAGCAGTCCCTCATTGACACAGACTGTGGCTGCAAGGAAGATGGAGAGAATCAAAATTAGAACAGATACAAACAACGACATTTCTTTGTTGATAAGATTAAAAATACCAAATGCTGGAAGAAAACCCACAACCAAACAAACAAGAAATATCAAAGATTAATTTTATTACAAGTGATTTTCAGAAATTGGCCAGCAGTTTAATAGTTCTGAAAACATCCAGTCATCAGTGTCCACACTGCAGCCTGGAGCTCCTGGTTCCTCAGGCTGTAGATGAGGGGGTTCAGGGCTGGAGGCACCACCGAGTACAGAACTGACAGGGCCAGATCCAGGGATGGGGATGAGATGGAGGGAGGCTTCAGGTGAGCAAACACGATAGTGCTGAGGAACAGGGAGACCACGGCCAGGTGAGGGAGGCAGGTGGAAAAGGCTTTGTGCCGTCCCTGCTCAGAGGAGATCCTCAGCACAGCCCTGAAGATCTGCACATAGGAGAAAACAATGAACACAAAACAGCCAAATAATAAACAGGCACTAACAGCAATGAGCGCAAGTTCCCTGAGATAAGATTTGGAGCAGGAGAGCTTGAGGATCGGGGGGATTTCACAGAAGAACTGGCCCAGGGCATTGCCATGGCACAGGGGCAGGGAAAATGTACTGGTTGTGTGCAGGAGAGCATTGAGAAAGGCACTGGCCCAGGCAGCTGCTGCCATGTGGGCACAAGCTCTGCTGCCCAGGAGGGTCCCGTAGTGCAGGGGTTTGCAGATGGACACGTAGCGGTCGTAGCACATGATGGTCAGGAGGGAAAACTCTGCTGACATGAAGAACAGAAAGAAAAAGAGCTGAGCAGCACATGCTGTGTAGGAGATGTCCCTGGTGTCCCAGAGGGAATTGTGCATGGCTTTGGGGACAGTGGTGCAGATGCAGCCCAGGTCACTGAGGGCCAGGTGGAGCAGGAAGAAGAACATGGGGCTGTGCAGGTGGTGGCCGCAGGCTGCGGCGCTGATGACGAGGCCGTTGGCCAGGAGGGCAGCCAGGGAGATGCCCAGGAAGAGGCAGAAGTGCAGGAGCTGCAGCTGCCTCGTGTCTGCCAATGCCAGCAGGAGGAAGTGGCTGATGGAGCTGCTGTTGGACATTTGTGGTGTCTTGGCATGGGGATCTGTAAAAAGAGTAATCATGGAATAGTTCAGTTAAGACAAGACTTTCAATATCCCAGCACAATTTCCCCCCACTGCCTGCCCAGGGCTCTGCTGCCTGGAGCTGTCCCTGCCTGCAGCTGCTTCCCTGTGCCCAGGGCTGGGCCCTGCCAGTGCTGCCAGAGCCCAGCCCAGCCCTGGGGGCTCAGCTCTGCCCTGCAGAGCCCTCCCAGCTCAGGCACTGCCCAGGGGCAGCTCTGGCTCTGCAGGCTCTGATGGCAACATCAGAGCAACCCTGAGGAGGCTGGGAAATCAACACTGGTGCTGCCTGCAAGGGACACTCTGTGATTCCTGTCACTGCCTGGTTTAGTAAGATCTGAGAGAAAAATGTGTTATTTTTCTCAACCTGGACAGAGAGATTAATATCTGTGTGCAATTTCCCATGCAGGCTACCCAGAGATGTAGATTAACATGCAAGAGTTCCCCATTTTTCCAGCCCCTGCCTCGCTTTGCTCCCTGTATAATCTGCTTGGAAATGTTCTGCAGTTAAATGTCATGGTGGGAGCAGTCCTGAACAATTCAGCATCTTCACCACACAAGAAGAACACTTCCACAACTCACCAGCTATGTCTCCTTCCACCCAGATCTTGTCCCCCAGTGCTGGGAGCAGCTCCCAGGGCTGGCTGAGAGCTGTCCCTGGCAGGCAGCAGAGTCCCTGCCCCAGCACAGCGCCCTGGGCTGCAGGGCCCTGCTCTGCAGGACAGCCCTGGGCACCCCTGGCTGCTCTACACAGGAGAGAAGCAGAGAATGTACTCACAGAGTCTGTAGGCATTGGCATGTTCCAGCTTTAGGAGAGGACTGCAGGAGCTGCAGCTGCATTGTCCTGCAGCCAGAGGTTCCTGTGCCAAGGGCTGGGAGTGATTCTCCCCCAGGCACTTGTCAGCCCCTTCCCAGCCCTGAGTGATTGAAGGTCTCTGTGCCTGTGTGCTGTGCCCAGGGTGGCTGCAGGCAGTGCCCCAGCCCTGCTGGGCTGGGAGAAGAGCTGCTCATCAAGAGAAATGTGGTTTTAAGCTCTTCTTGGTTGCCAGGAGCTGCCTCTGTGCCAGGAGCCCGGCCCATCTCAGCAGCAGAGACACAGCAGAAGGACTTTAATGACCCTCTTGGGGCTTCTGCTGAGGCCCTGAACATCAGTCCCTGAGAGGGAGATGAAGAAACCTCTCCAGATCTACAGGTCAGAATCCAACTCCAAAGTTTCTGGAAGTTTTAATGGGTCCCACTGAGGGACATGAGAGAGAAAGTGTCCCCAGGCCCCAGGCAGAGCAGAGAACTGCAGGCAGTGATGACAGGTGGGGACAAAGAGAAGCCAAGTCCTGATGTCCTGGGGCACAGCAGCCTCTGTGCCACCAAGGGCTGTGAGCAGACACCTTGTCCTGAGGCCCTGGGGCCTCCTGGCACAGCCCCAGCAAGGCTGGGCACTGTCAGCCCCCTGTCCTGCCCTCAGCATCCCCCTCCCATCCCAGTGGCCTCAAGGATCTGCTGGAAGGAGTCCCTGGGGAGCCCTGGTCAGGAATGGCCCTGGGGGGCTCCTTAATGCTCCCAGGGACTGCAGGTTCTTCAAAGGACTTTGGGTTTTGCTTTTGCCTTGGAATCTCTGAGAAGTTTGTGCAATCCAATTATCTGCTGTAATTACTCCCTTGTGAGGCTTTGTCAGTAATGACACTCAGTGGGGCTCAGTAATGCTTCAAGATACTTTAGTTATTTTAAGGTACTTGGAGTTTCCCTTTTA
Source organism: Zosterops lateralis (assembly GCF_965231275.1). Classification (NCBI taxonomy): domain Eukaryota; kingdom Metazoa; phylum Chordata; class Aves; order Passeriformes; family Zosteropidae; genus Zosterops; species Zosterops lateralis. The sequence goes on from NC_139783.1 coordinate 3,897,372, forward strand.
AAAACTGACTCGATGAGAAGTTTGTGCAATCATGGCCCCAATTATCTACTTTAACAAGTCCCTTGGGATTCTGAGTCAGTAACAACACTCAGTGGGGCTCATTAGCACTTCACAGAACTCAAAGTTTATTAAGGAACTACTTTTTGACACTGAGTCTGAGTGCTGTGTGTGATAATTGGCCTCCAATTATCTGCTTTAACGAGTCCCTTTGGAGCTTTGCATTGACACTCAGTGGGGCTCATTCATGCTTTAAGATACTCAAGGTTTTAAAGGTATTTTGGATTTTCATCTCTACACTGAGTCTCTGAGAAGTTTTTGTGCAATCCTGGCCTCCAATTCTTTCCTCCAAGAACTCCATGAGAGGCCTATGTTGGGGATGGACCTCAGTGGGACTCATTAATGCTTTGAGACACTTTGGGTGTTTCTTCTGACTTTGACTCCTGGAAAGGTTTGTGCAATCTCCTCTCAGGCCCTGAGGTTCCAGGGCTCAGCACCAAATGCACCACGGGGCTCATTAGGATCAAACAAGTCCTGACAAACCATGGCTGTGCCTTGATTTCCCTCTGGTCTGCTGCAGTTCATTAGGAAGTCATTTTTCCTAGAGTTATTGAGGAAGCTTTCAAAGAGTTTCTAATAAACCCACATTCCTATTTTCAAGGGTCTATTTTTGTCTTTAGAGAAAAGGTGACTGCAGCACTCTGTGATTGATATTAACCCAGAGTCTCTCCCAAGGAGGTCTGCTTTGGTCAGAGAGGCTGTGCCTTGAGCTCTGGCTCAGTGTGGACAGCCTTGCTCCACATTCCTCAACCCCATCCTGTCTCTCCTCACTCACCTGGGACCTGCTTTGCTTGCAGAAATGGCTGTACTCAGCCAACATAGGGGTTTTCTTCTGTTATTTTTTGAAGCAGTCTAAAACTTCTGAGTTTCCCCATTGAAAACAAACACACTCCTCAAGTGTGTGTGCCAAGCCCAAGGTGCCACCAAGGAGGTTCCCCTTCCCCAAGGCAGAACCATGCAAGGAATGTTTCAGACACACAGGAAGTTCTGCAAGAAACACAAATCCAGAGTTGGCTGAAGGCAGAATTAGACCAACTGCTGAAGGACAGACAAGCTTTGAACTCCTTGCAGCTCCAAGCTGCAGGTGGGTTGTTGGCAGGTGTGTGAGTGAGCCCAGAGTGAGGGAAGGGAAATGCAGAGAGGCCTGGAAGTGCTTGTGTGCAGACAGGCAGTGGGGAAGGGCAGTGCAGGGCTGGCCTGGGCCAGGAGTGAGGCTGGATCATCATGCCAAGCTGGCCTGGGCCATGGCAAGGGGCTGTGGCCACGGGCACTGCCCTGAGCCCACTGCCTGGGCCCCTTGCTCAGGGCTGGTGTCAGTGCCCAGAGGCAGAGGGGATCCCTTGCTGGGGGCTGTGCCATGGCCACCTGCCCTGTGCCGCGCTGGCTGCTCAGGCGCCGCGGGACCAGCAGCAAACGCCACTGCCAGGGCCAAAGGCAGCTCAGGCAGACAGAAAGGGTCAGGGCTGGCCACTGTTTCCATGGCAGCCCTCCCTGGGACACCACACCTGGGTCACCTGGCCTGGCCATTGCCATGGAAAGCCCTTGTGGGGACCGATGCCACAGAGGCTGGCACTGGGACACTGCTGGGGCCGGGTGCTGAGCACAGGCTGAGCACACAGAGATGGGTTTTGGGGGATTAGAGAAACATTCCCCACACATTTTTTGGAACTTTTTTGGAATATTTCAGGTACATTTTAGGCAACCTCCCCCGCAGATTTTTGGGAATTTTTTCGGAAAATTCCTGGGGAATTTTCTCTCACCTGTCTCCAAATTACCACAAAATATCCACAAAATTACACAAAAATTACCACAAAATATCATCAAAATGTGTACTCTCAAAAAGCCAAAACTACCCCAAATTTACCACAAAACATCCCCCAAAACTACCACAAAATCACACGAGAATTAGCCCAAAATATCACCAAAACATCCCCAAAATTACCCCAAAATATCCAAAAAACTACACCAAGATTAACCCCAAATTACCCCAAAACATCCCCATAATTACCCCAAATTATCCTCAAAATCTCAGAAAAATTACCTCAGAAATAGGCCAAAATTAGCTAGAAATAGTCCCAGAATATTGCCAAAATTACCCCAAAACATTCCTTAAATTTACTCCAAAATATCTCCAAAATAACCTGAAAATATCCCCTAAGTTACCCAGGGGGGTCTGGGAGGGTGGAGAAAGGGAGGGGGAGGGGCAGAAATGGGCCTGGGTGGTGTCCCCAGGGCATTTTGGGGCGTTCTAAAGGTTACCAAATGGGTCTGGGGGTGTCCCAGGTGGGTCCTGGAGCATCTTCAAGTGGGTCTGAGGGTCTCTGGGGGTCCCCAAATGGGTCTGGGCGTCCAAGTGTGTCCCAGGTGTCCCCACATGGGTCTGGGACAGGGTCCCAAAGGGTTCCAGAGAGTTTTTGGGAGTCCCCAAATGGGTCTGGGATCTCAGAGGAGTCCGAAATGGGTCTTGGGGTGTCCCAAGGGGTCTCTGAGGAGTTTGGGGGGTCCCAAAGTGCTCCCCAAATGGGTGTGGAGGAGTCCCAGGCACCCCCAATGGGTCTGGGGTGTCAAGGGTGTCCCAAATGAGTCTGGGGGGATACCAGGAGAACCTAGGGGTGCCCACGTGTCCCCATAAAGGTCTGGGGCCCCCAGGAGGTTCCCCAAATGGGTCTGGGGGTGTCCCAAGGGGGGCCTAAAGGAGTTTGGGTGGGTCCCAAGAGAGTTTTGGGGGTGTCCCAGGGGGGTCCTGGGGCTCCCCAAATGGGTCCGGGGGTTCCCAAGTGTCCCCAAAAGAGTCTGGGGTCTCTCAAAGGGATTTCAGGGGGTCCCAGGTGTCCCCAAAAGGCTCTGGGGTCTCCCTCCCTTCACCTTGGGTCACCTGGGCAGGGGTTGGGCAGGATCTTTCAGTCACTTGCTACACTTGGGACTTGGCCCCTGCTTGACAAAAAGGCTGATGGAGCTCACAGGCTCCTTCCGGAGAGCAGCTGGCCCTGCAGGATTCCTCTGTGCAGGAGAGTTCCTGCAGTCACAGACTTGCTTTCGATAAATATCATGGCCTGAGCATGGAGTTGGCTTTTTCCCTGCAGTGAATTTAAAACTCTGTGCCAGTTTTCCAAAACTCTCTGTCAGAGAGGGCTCACTGAAATGATTTCTCTGCTCCCAAGACATGCAAATTACTTTCTTTTGACGCTTTTTTCCCCTTTTCCCTCTCTGTTCTTTATACAAGACTTAGATTTTCACTATTGAGCTGCAGGCTATCCCAAAATATGCCAGGACTTTGGAGGAGTGGTTTTATGGAGATGATGGCTCTGGCCTGGGAGCCACACTTCCCAGCTCTGGCCCCAACTTTAGTACCAGCTCTACAGAAATCAACGTTTTCCCAAACAGATACCTTGGGTTTGGAGTTCCCCAACTCAAGGACATCAAATGCTGCTCTTCAGAGCCTGCACATCTTCCCCCTAAAACCAGATGGAGATAAATGGGTCAAATTTTTCCATGAATATATTTCAACACATCACCTCAAAATAGAAAATCTTACCTTCCCTAAGAGAATCTATTTCCAATTAATACCTCTTTCCCACAATGAAAATAATCTGATGATCTATAAAAAGGCATTTTTCTGCTGAAACCATAGCCTTTAAATTTTATCAGCACTACCACTGATAAGAAAAAGATAAGATAAGAGGTAAGAAAAAGTTCAAAAGCAATGACTGTAAATTTTCTGAGTCATCATGGAGTCAAAAGAACTGGTACCAGATTTGGAGTGAATGAATGGCCCACTAAACTTCCAAATAATTTTTTGCTGAAAAACAGACTTTCTCTTTAAATTACAATTACTTTTAAAAAAATTAAAGGAAGGGAAAACTGACAAAACTAAGACCTGTAAAACTTTCAATGACTCTGTTGTCTGAGCTTTCCATTGGATTTATCCTTCAATATTATTTATCTTCTCCAAAAGATCAGCACAGAGCCTCCCAGCAGCAATAACCTCCTGTGACACACAAAATTATGTTGCAATCAGGAATTCTTTCAAGGGCTGCAGCCCAAGCACGTACGTGGTTTCAAAGGAAACAGTGCAATTCAACTACCTACAGGTACTAAACAGAGCTGTGGGGTTTTAATTGTGGGACACCGTGATGGCAGGAATGAGACCTTTCTTACATGAAAGGAGATGGAAAAGGATACTGTTTAAAAAATGCTGATGAGGACTTTGAGAGATCAAGCTCTAAGTGACTGTGGTATTTGACACCTTTATCTTAGCTATATCCCCTTCAGATAATCTGGAAAATCTTTGAGGCTGATTATGGGCTGTGATGTATTCATCTGAAATACACTGTTCAGATGTTTAATATTGATAAAACACTGATAAAAGTCATGTAATGAAAACAGTACTGAGGAAGAAAACTGCAAAATCATCAGAGACAAGCATATGCCCCTGCAGAAGACTGATAAAGTTCTCAAAGGTAAGAAACTTTACGGGCATGGGAAGAAAAAACCCCACAACAACCTTAATTCAGTTTTATGTTCTTGAATGGTTCAAATTCAAAATTCAGAGTATAGGTTGGAAAATCAATCAAGAAAGTCTGCTCTGGTAAAATTCCTGGAGTTCAACAAGCATCTAGAGACTTTCAGCAATCCATCCAAAGGTTTTGAAAACCAATCCACAGGGACTGAGAAATCCAGAGACAAGTCTGTTCCAGTGGCTTTGCAGCCTTTGCTGGAAAATCCATGGCCAGCCCCAAGGCCCTGCAAGACCCAGTTATCAACCATCTCAAATTCACACCCTCAACTTGCAGCTGCTCATTTCCCCAGAAAGTGAGTTCATTTCTCTTCAGTGCATGCACAGATAGTCATGGCAATGAAGCATTAAAGAGAAGAATATCTCCCAAGGACAATCAGACAAGTAAAAACTACTGTAGAACTCCAAAGTGAGGAAGTGCAGGCTGGTGCCCGAGCCAGTCTGGCTGCTTGTTGGGGGTGAGGTTTGCTCCTTTTTTACTTTAAAGAATTTTTTTCTCCATAAATTAGCAAGGAGACTAAGTGTTGGATACTTAACAAGTACTTGACCAAAAACAAAGAGATGGCGCAAAGCTCGGTTGGGGAGGTTTTATCTTATCTGTTGTAACTCCAGAAGGGGGGGGTAACTGCCTTCTCTGATAACAAGCCAGCTGTTAAAAACCGGGTGGGATATTATCTCTTATCTCTGCTCAGTCTTTCACTACCCCCATGGGAATATCTTCTGTTAACGCACCATTAAAGCTCAGCAATGGCATGACACATTTCATCACCCGATTGTGAGATGCTCTACCACAGAGCAGAAGGCAAACCATTTCTACCAAGATAAAAAAGATCCACATGTGTCATCAGGCACTCTGGTGTTCCCACGGGACTCCCAAAGGAAGTCTGGACCCACTTCAGGACCCCTGGCTCCACAGGACCGTCTTTGCTTCCAACAGGACACCTCTGCCAGTCCAGGAGGGCTGACTTTGGACTGTTTCCAACGCCCTGACTAACAGGGTGTCAGGTTGTATTTCTGACTGTCTAGTTTTAGGGGTTTTTTTGGTTTTGTTTTTGTTTCTTTTTTTGTTTGTTTGTTTGTTTTCTGAGATTCCTTGCTTGTTTGTTTGCTTATTCTTTTCTACTAAAATATTTGTATTTTTAATATCCCTAGTAAAGAACTGCTATACCTATCCCCAAAATCTTTGCCTAACACCCCTTTAATTGCAAATTAACAATAGTTTGAAAAAGAGGAGAGGGGGCTTACATTCCAAGGGAGACTCCAGTCTTCCTTGGCACATACCTGTCTATTCAAACCAAAACAGAGCCCAAGTTCCCTGAAGTAGGAGTTGGAGCAGGAGAGTATTGGAGGTTCAGTTTGATCCTTTTTATTTACTGATTTTTTTTCTCCATAAATTGCTAGGAGACCAAGTACTGAGTAATTATGGGTGCTTGACCAAAATACAGAGATGGCCAAAAGTCAGGAGGGGGAGATAACATGAGTTTTGGGGCAGGAAAAAGGACAGGGCTGGGGGCAGCTTCTCTCTCTTGCTCTCGGTGTCAGGGAGAGGACAGCCAGGCTGCTGCTTGCTGTGGGAGGAGTTTGCTGCCACCACCAAAGTGCAGTCCTGTGAAATCTGCCAACCCCTGCTCATGTGCCCAGGAATTCTGAGCTCGTCTCCCCCTGCCCTGCTGGGCCAGCCCCATTCCGCTGCCGCCGTTTCTTTGGCGCTGCCTTGAGGCTTTTTGCTGCTCTGTGACCCCACACTGCCCTGCCCTGCTGGGACATCCCTGCCATTCCAGCTGCCACTGCACAGCTTCTGATCCCATCCACCAGCCCGGGATTTTTTCCACTCTTCCAGCCTGGTGCTCTCAGGGTCCCAAGAGATTGGACTGCCCCGGGCTTTGTGAAACAATGCCTCCCAAGGTTCCTGGTTGTGTTTGCTATTAATGCTGCAGTTGTTGTTGTTTGTTTGCCTTGTTATATATACTAGTAAAGAACTGTTCTTCTTAACCTCATCCCTCTGCCTGAAAGCCCCTTTCCTTTTCTACATTATAATAATTTGGAGGGAGGGGGTTTGAATTCTCCATTTCTAGGGAGGCCCTGCCCCTCCCCAGCAGATCCCTGTCTTTCAAACAAAGACAGCCTTTCATGTGTCCTCAGTACTCCTAGCATGCATCCTTGTAATTCCTTCAATCTGCTCATTTAGCACTGTCCTGGTGTTCTTTTAGGCCAGGAGACCTGTTAGAAATAACTGTGTAGTTCTTGGCTTTCACATTTATATCTTGCCTTTTGCAAATTATTTTGACACAGTACAGTTTGTAATCTCTTTTAAACTGCTTTTGATATAGTCTAATTTGTCACCCTTTAGCAGTTAATACCCTAATCCCTGTGGAGATTGCATGTTTCAGTGTGATAAACGTATTATAGTTTATGGTATTGCAAAATATTGAAATAGAGTATATTATAAAAGTCTAAATACATAATATAAAGACAATAATCATAAACATAAATATAAATATAAATAATATAAATATACTATTTAACAGATTATATAAATATTAAAAAATTAAAATGTGCTAATTACCTTGGCAGAAGGGACTATGGTTGGGAAATAATGACTGATGCCTGTATTTCTGTAACTGACTGACAATAGTGAAATGGCTAATGTTGATTCAAAGAAAAACGTTGGCTAAAATGTCTGCATGATATGATAACATTGAAAAAAACCCCAGGCAAATAACACAGAAAGAACCAGGAGGAATCCACCACTGACCCTTTGGCCATCAATAACTGCCAAACCACAGACCAGGTGGCCTTGAGAGGTAATAAAACACAAAAGTCTCAAAATCACATCTGCATTATGGCACATACTTTAGGAAGATGAGGTCAGGGGTCAAACTAAGCCAAAGAATTCCCAGAAAATGTGCACACAAAGGAATGTTTAAAAGTGTATAGTCTTCATGAATATGCATTTGATCAATAGTCTTGAGTTGCAATGCAAGATGGAACCAAAAGTTTGTATTCCATTCCCATCTGTTAAAACCAGGTGGGGCAGTGTTCTTTATCTCTTCCACAACCCATCCTCCCTCCAGGGGCTCATCTTCTGTTAATGGGCCATTGATGCTCACTGCATGACTGATAAAAGTAAATCATCCCATTGTGAGATGCTCCACCCACAGGGAGGAGCCAAGCATTCCTACCTGGATATAATCTGACATTCAGCACACCAGAAGCAGCCTGTTTCCACTGGATTCCCAGAGGAGCACCAGACCCATCTGCACCAGCACTGGACTTTCAGAGGAAAACTACACCCTTCTACAAGGTCATTGCTTCAAGAAAACCACATCTGTCACTCCAAAAGGACTGCAGACACGAACACCCTGACTAACTGGGTGTCAGGTTGTATTTTGACTCTGTTAGTAGTTTTTTTGTTTTACTACTGAATTGTTATTTTAATTTTTAGCTTTTTAATTTAGTCTACGATGAAGAGGAAGATGCCCCAGGACAACCAGGCAGGTGAGGAGGAAGTCAGTGCCTCTTTCCCCCTCTCTCCTGCTCCATCTCCCAGCCCAGCACGGCCCCCGGCTGCAGGACAGCCCTGCTGCCAACACTGTCCTGCTGGGGATGGACTGAGGGGATCTCCTTCCCCTTTTCTCTGGGATGGAGGCAAATCCCATCCTCTCCTTGTCCTTCCTCCTCCAGACAAGGAGCTGAGGTTGGAGACCAGGGAAGACAAATCCCTCCAGCAGAACCTCGTGGAAGAAGAAGTTTTAAGTCGCTCCACAGTACAAGAATCCAACAGGGAGGAGAAGCCCCAGATATCCCTCAGGAGGAGGAGCTCCAAACCCATCCCAGGGGGCTCTGAGGAGGAAAGACCCACCCAGTGCCAGGAAGGTGGACAGAGCTTCAGCCAGGGCTCTGAGCTGGTCCATGAGCAGCTTCATGATGGGGAGAAGCCCCACAAGTGCTTGGAGTGTGGGAAGAGCTTCAGCCGGAGAGACCACCTGATCAGACACCAGAGGATCCACACTGGGGAGAGGCCCTATGAGTGTCCCCAGTGTAGGAACAGGTTTCACACCAGCTCCAATCTCCTCTCACACCAGCGCATTCACACAGAGGAGAGGCCCTTCCGCTGCCCCGACTGCAGGAAGGGCTTCAAGCACAACTCCACCCTCGTCACCCACCGGCGCATCCACACTGGGGAGAGGCCCTACGAGTGTCCCCAGTGTGGGAAGAGCTTCACCAGGAGCTCTCACTTGACCCGACACCAACGGAACCATCAGTAAGGGAAGCCCTGTGAGTGCCCCAAATGTGGGAAGAGCTTCGTGCCCTGCTCCAACCTCATCCCCCGTCAGATGACCCACGTTGGGCAGAGCCCTGGTGACCCACATTCCCTGTTATCTGCATTGGGAAGACACTGGGCTGGTGGTCTTCTTGTTTGGTGGTCCTTAATATTCTTTTGATTCATTTCCATCCCTTTAAAATAGACAAAATTTTGATAAAAATCAATAAACTTACCAAAGTCATCTAAAGCCTCACTTTTTACTAGTGTTTTCAGGGAATCTGGGATTCAGGGAGATACATGGGAGTATTTAGGGGTTTGGGGGGTATTTGGTGTGGTTTTCTCCATTTCTTGGCACTCAAAGGGACAAGGGAGTTTGATCTGTCACCTCACAACCACTCAATGGCACTGAAAACTACTCAATCCCACCCCACAATTACTCTGTTCCAGAGCTCCTCAGGGTGGGATGGGTTGGAAGGGGACTGGGCAAAGTGTGCCACAAATCAAGAGGGGTGAGATGGGCATTGGGTGGGGCAGGACGGGTGGGTTGTGGTTTGGAAGCTGGGAAATGGGGGAAATAGGGCTTGGGAAGGGGGTCTCAGTGTCCAGCAGGGATGGGATGGGTTTGGGTTGGGATTGGGGACGTGGGATCTGGAATGAGACTGCCAAAATTTGGGGATGATGAAGGGAGGGGGAACCTGTTATTGAGGGAGATTTTGGATATTCCATGTTCCTGAAGAGATTTTGGGGTATCTCATGTTTCTGAGGGAGACACCTCCTGCACCAAAATTCTGCCCTGGGAGCGACTTCTCTTTCTCTGCACCTCCAGGCTGAACCTTCCAAGCTGCACTTTGGGGAGGTTTCCTTCTCTTGCCACTCCCAAGAAATCTCTGTCTGCTGCTGTTCACAAACAGAGAAGGGCTGCTGGGGGACGTGGTGGTCGGGGCCATCTGGGGCACAGTGACCATGAAATAATCGAGTTTTCAATATTCAGTTAAACAAGGAGGTGGCATCAACAAAACTTCTACACTGGACTTCCAGAGGGCAGAGTTGGGCCTGTTCAGGATGCTGATTTGGAGACTACTGAATCAAGTACTGCTTGTTTTAAGGGAAGGAGCCCTTCAACAAATGGGTCCAGGAAGGACTGATGTAATTCAAGAAAGAGATCTTGGGAACACAAGGCTGTGCCTGTGTGCCAAAAGATGAGCTGGCAAGGAGGACAAACTGGCCTAGATGTACGGGGAGCTTTGGCAGGAACTCAGGGCAAAAAAGAGGATGCATCATTTTTGGAAACAGTGGAAGGCTGCCCAGGAAATGTTTAAGGATGTCATTAGGTCCTGAGAAAGAAAATTAAGCATGTGAAAGCCCAATTAGATCTTAATCTGGCCACTTCTGTCAATGATAATAAAAATGTTATTATAAATTCAATAATGGCAAAAGAAGGGGCAAGGACAACCTGCACTCTTTATTGAATGCAGGGGGGATACAGCAACTAAATATGAGGAGAAGGCTGAGGTACTGAACACCTTCTTTGCCTCAGTTTTCAACATTAAGACAGGTTGTCCTCAGGACAAGTGTCCTCCTGAGCTGGTGGATGGGGACAGGGAGCAGAACAGCCCCTGTAATCCAGGAGGAAGCAGCTGGTGACCTGCTGAGCCACTCAGATGCTCACAGGTGTATGGGATCAGATGGGATCCATCCTGGGGGAATGAGGGAGCTGGGGATCAGCTCCCTCAGCTGCTCTCCATCATTTCTCCTCAGTCCTGGCTCACTGGGGAGCTCCCAGAGGACTGGAGGTGCCAATGCGAGCCCATCCCCAAGAAGGGCTGGCAGGAGGATCTGGGGAACTCCAGGCCTGTCAGCCTGACCTGGGTGCCTGGCAAGGGAATGGAACAGATCCCCTTGAGTGCCACCATAGGGCACCTGCAGCATGGCCCAGGGATCAGACCCAGCCAGCGTGGGTTTAGGAGGGGCAGGTCCTGCCTGACCAACCTGAGCTCCCTTTATACCCAGGTGACCCACCTGGTGGATGTGGGAAAGGCTGTGGATGTGTCTACCTGGACTTCAGCAAAGCCTTTGACACCGTGAGCCGCAGCATTCCCTGGAAAAGCTGCAGCCCACGGCTTGGGCAGGTTCCCTCTTTGCTGGAGAATGAAGAACTGTCTGGAGGCTGGGCCCAGAGAGTGCTGGGGATGGTGCTGCATCCAGTTGGTGTCCAGCCCCTGGTGGTGTCCCCAGGGATGTGTGTTGGGCCCAGTCCTGTTTAATATCTTCATGGATGATCTGGGTGAGGGGATGGAGTCCAGCATTAACAAATTGCAGATGGCACCAAGCTGGGTGTGAGGGTGGATCTGCTGGAGGGCAGGACAAGGAGACACAGCCTTGGGCTGCACCAGGGGAGGTTTAGGCTGGAAAACAGGAAGAAGTTCTTCACAGAAAGGGGGATTGGGAATTGGAATGGGCTGGCCAGGGGGAGGTGGCAGAGTCACTGTCCCCCTCCAGGGGCACTTAGTGGTGTGGTCTGGGTGACAAGGTGGTATTTAGGGCATTGGTTGGACTTGATGATCTCCAAGGTCTTTTCCAACCTGATTCTGTCATTCTGTGATGATTGGGACACTCTGGGGAACCAAGGGGCCATTGTGACACTGCGGGGCCTTGTGGAACTAAGAGGACCACAGTGACACTGTGCAGCCCTAAAAACCCCCCAAAAAGGGGCCATTGTGACACTTGGGGGCTTCATGGGACCACAAGTCATGTTGGCACTACAGGGCCCCATGAAACCAAGGGAACACAGAACACATCTGGCTGGTTTGCCCTCCCAGGGGCTGCCTTACAGTTCCAGCTGATGTTCACATCCCAAGGGTCACTTCTCCTCTGGCCCTGGAGCACTGGGGCTCTGGGCTTTCCTTCCTGTGGAAAAGAACTGTCCTCTTCCTCCTGCGGGTGTCCATGGCCAAAATGGGGAATCCACCTCCCACATTCTGAACATCCTGGGGTAGCTCCCAGACAAAAGCTTCCATGACTGACAAGTCTGGCTGCTCTTGGCTTCCTGAGGTCCAGCTCTCATCTGCCTTTGAAACACCAGGGCTCCAGGCTTTTCTTGCTGTGGAAAAGACCCACCCCTCCTGGCAGAAATTAGGATTCCACCTCCAAAATTCTCTATATGCAACGGTTGCCTCCAGACAAAATCTGCCATTACTGAAAAGTCTTACTGGCCTTGGCTTCCCGAGGCCTGGCTCTCATCTGCCTTTGAAACACTGGGGCTCTGTGCTTTTCTGCCTATGGAAAAGAACTGTTGTTCTCATCCAGATACCCATGGCAGAAATTGGGATTCCACTGCCAAAATCCCATCTATCCAAGGGTTGCTCCCAGACAAGCACTACCAGGACAGACAGGTCGGGTTGCCTGTGTCCTCATGGGGAGCCACCTCTCATCTTCCCCTTAAACACTTGGACTTTGTGCTTTTCCTTCCTGTGGAAAAGAACAGTCATTCTCCCCCAGGTGCCCATGGCCAAAACTGGGATTCTAGATCCAAAATTCTGTATATCCAGATTGCTTCCTGATAAATGCTGACATAAAGACAGGTCTGGCTGGCTTTAGTCTTTTGAGGTGCACCTCTCACTTGCCCCCGAAACACTGGGGCTCTGTGCTTTCCTTCCTGTGGACAACACTTGCCCTTCTCATCGGGGTGTCTGCAGCCATAACTGGAATCCCACTTTCAAAATTCCATCTATGCAAGGGCTCTTCCAAGATGAATGCTGCCAGGATGGATGGGTCCTGCTGTCTTTGGTCTCCTGTGATTTGGTGACATAAATAATGAAAAATGAGGTTTGTTTATAGAAACCTGCAAGAGTGGGACACGAGGGATAAGCTGGGGCCCCTCTGATGCTCACAGTGAGTCCCCCACGGCCCCTTCCTTCCCATAACCTGTGCTCTGAGCACCCTGCTGGGACTGGGCTCATCCCAAATGCTGTGCACACCCTTCTGGCTAGAAACAACACCTTTTTTATTTCTTTTAATTTGGTAGTAGAACTAACTTTTCCTCAAAAATTAACCCCTGCTCGCCCTTTTTAAAAACACACACAGTGTGAATTTGCCTATCGTATATGTGTTATGTTTATCTGAAAAATGTTTTGAAGAGAAAAACACATTTACTATTTTTTATGTCTTCCAGTTTTCATAAGGAAATCCGACTGGCTTTGTTTTGTTCTGGTACTGCAGGCTTCAGACTCATTCCTTGCAGTCTAATTGAAGATGAGTTTCATGGCACAGAAGACTACCACAGAGAACAAAGGGTAAACAATTGCAAATCAATCTTATTTGGATTATGACTTGTGGTCCTTATAAAAACCCTTTCCAAGGGCTGGGTTTTCAAGCTGGAGGATGAAGTACAGCGAGTTTCTCTGGATAATGCTGGAGCCCATCTCAGCAGATGCAGAAATGGGCCAGAATCCAGCATTTGGAGTGTGAATTTGGGCTCCTGGCCTTGCCCCAAAGGAGAGACAGGATGTCCCCTGCAATGTCTGCATGGAGCAGACAGAAGAGATGGGGAAGTGTCTGCAGGGCCCCTGGGAGGGAATCTTGGGGTTCCTGTCAGCAGGATCCTTTTGGAGCTTCAGCCTGGGCTGGGCAGCACTTCCATCTGCAGCTTCCATGTGCTGCTCCAGCAGCTGCTGCTGGGGACCCTGAGGGAAGAGGCCCCGGGAGGGATGGAAATGCTGCAGGAACAGCACCAGCCAGGGCCAGGAATGAGCTTTGCCTTCCTGGCTGGTGCAATGAGGCTCCTTTGGTGCAAGAGGAGGCAAAGATAAAGTCAAGTTCAACAGTTCAAGGAAAAATGTAGAAAATTGGAAGCCTCTAAAAATGCCACACACATTCATCTGTTAGCTCTTCAGTGTCAGTCCTTGTGAAAAGCCTTTCCAGTTTTCCTTTGGATTCCAAGGCACACAGCTGGGCTTCAGAGTTCAACTAGTAACTGTTTTTTTCCAGGTTTTTAAACAGAGTTTGATTGGGTATCTCTTGTCATTTTTTTCTGCTCTCCTGATCTTGAAAAAGGTTCTGTGCTCCTGTGAGGCACATCTGGAGGGGTGGTTGGCAACCATGGAATCCTCTGGGAAAGCACTTGATTGACTTCAGGGCAGGGGTGGAGAGCTCAGCCTGAGGACAGAACTGTTCCAGATGCCTCTGTCCATGTCCAGCTCCTCACAGCTGAGGCCCTGAACACACAGGGAGGTTTATAGGGATTTATTTTCCCCTCCTGTTCACTTGGAGGCAATTTTCGGATCCTTTAGAGGAACATCTGACCAGCCCCTGTCCCCATTCCATTTTATTCTCTCCGCTTTGGAGTTGGCCTGCTGGGTTTGACATGGAAATTGGTAGTGTCTCCCTGTTCTTCCCTCCAGGTCTCAAATGTGACTTGTATTAAACACTGCAAATGGCCTCATTTATCTGGTGGGGAAGACAGAGATGGAGAATATTAATAGGATTTGATTTCACAAACCCTGTGATGGTAAAGAAAAATGAGGTTTGTCATTTTGGTGTGGTGGTGGGTGTTGGGATTTGGGGGTTTATTTCTTGTTCTTATTATTCATTAGTATTACTTTTCATTGGAAAGACTTTTAAATCTTAGACATTATTAACAATGGCTGGATATCATTCACTGGGAAAATTCCCTTGCTTTTCCCACCAGGATTAAACTGTACAGTCAACTCCAAGCAGCCAGTGGATTCTAAAGATGGAAAATCCTGTTAATGGTGAGTGTGGTGTGGTTTGGAGCTGGGGAAGGGTCTGATCCCCTCCCGGAGGTGCCCCAAGCCCGCTCTGCTGCCACGTCTGCACTGGCGGCCCCTCAGGGCTGCCCTGCCTTGGGGACATGGTGGGACCCCCCTCCTGCCAGGGCTGAGGCTCCTCATGGCCCCTCACAGCCCTTCATGGCCCCACAGAACCTCTCCTGGCCCCTCATGGCCCCTCACAGCCCTTCATGGCCCCATAGAACCTCTCCTGGCCCCTCATGGCCCCTCATGGCCCCTCATGGCCCCTCACAGCCCCAGCCATGGGGCTCCTCCCAAAGGAGGAGGGGTCGGGCCCTGCTTGTTCTCCTTTCATTTCGGTCCCTTCACAGCCCTGAGGAAAGAAAGGCTGCAATGGAGCCTTTCCCCAGCCTTTCCCTCTGGGTTCATTGCGGCTGAAGCTCTGTGCTGGCGCTGGCCCCAGCGCCAACATCCCCGCAGCCCCGCAGGCCTTTGGTGTCCCCCCGTGTCCATTCCCTGTCCCCGAGTCCCGCCCGGCTCTGGCAGCAGCAGGAGCCGCAGCGCAGCGGGCGCCGGCCCGGCCCAGCCGGGGCTCCCGGGCAGGAGCAGCAGCAGCGCCGGCCCCTTCCCACCTGCTCCTGCCTCGCCTTCCAAGGCCTTTGTCCACCTCAATTCGGCACTAGAGCAACAATCACCCACCAACAGCCCTGATTGCTCAGGGCCCGCCTGTGCTGCCCTGACCCAGCCTGCAGAGAAAGAAAGGATCGGCTTCCAGCGCTGTTTTCAGCACTGTTTTACTCCCCCTGAGGTGACAGCAGGAGGTGCTGCTGCCTTTGCCTTGGCAATTGTGGATCATGGCTGCTCTTGCCCCTCTTCTGGTGACCACTTGAATTTTATCAGTAAAACTGCAATTGCCCTTTTTGATCAGTGCCACCCAGAGGTGCTTTTATGATAGGAAACTCTGGCATCATGAGTAGCAGATCTCCAAATGTTCGCAAGTTCCTGAACACAAAGTTGAGGAGAGTTAAAGGCACACAGGCAACATTTGCAGCACTCAAACACAGCCCTGTTGCTGCTGAAATAGAATCAACTGGCAGAGGCCATCACAGAAATTGCCTCTGCAATGTCAAATAAAATGAAAAAAATCCACCAGGAGAAAGAGAAACCAGAACTTCTCAATTCGCTTCATTGCTTCCTCTGAGCAGCAGCAGCAAGTGGAGATGGGCAGAGATATTTGCAGCTGCTGCTGATCCCAGCTGGAGCCCAGCCTGCTGCCCAGGGCCAGCGGGAACCTGAGCCCAGCCCGGGCAGCTCCCGCAGTGTCGGGAGCTCAGCGCAGGCGGGGCCAGGCCCAGAGCCCCGGGCACGGCCGCCCATTGCGGGGCAGCGGCGCAGGCGGAATGTCCTGCGGCCCAAACCTCCTGCTCTGCCACACAGCAGCGCCCATCCTTCTCCCCCTGCTCCTCCTCTCCCAGCACGGCACCAATTCCAGCTCCCAGGAGCCTTCCCAAGACAGGGCTCAGGCTCCTGTTGCAGCCTGAGTGTCCCTGCAGAGGAACAGGCCATCTTTCAGGCACTTCTACAAGCTCAGGCTTCTCATTTCATGAGGAATCTGGGATGAAAATGGTCTTTTTCAGAAACACAACTGCTGAGGGAATGGATTAGAAATGATTAGAAAAAATGACCCTTCTTCCAGACAAAGTCCACCAAGTCATTCTCCTTTTGCATTTCTCCTTTTCAGATTCTTTCAGGCGTCTATTCGGACAGGTTCAGCTTGTTCTGGTTCTTACCATGAACTGGTTGTGCTCTTGATTTGGATCAATGCCTGAGATGTAGAATCATCTAAACTGAACACAGAAAGAAGCTCTCTCTGTCAGCCCATTTTCATGCTCAAGATCCCTTTTCAGGTATCCATGGGCATGTTGGAATGATTATCACACAACTCTCCATTTCTGGCTGCAGCCTCTGGAGATTCTTTCTCTGCATTCAGCAAGCCTTGTATTCTCTAACGACTCCAGATACCCAGTCATGTTTTCTTAGGGTAGAACAGTAACAATAAAAACCTCACCAATGGCACAACTCCCCAGTCCACCAGGAAAAAAAAGGACAAGTTGTAAGGTTCTCCAAATATTTGACCTGCTTTGCTGCAAGAGTTGTGCTGCACTCATGGTGTGGAAAGCCAAGAGAAGCTGCAGTTGTGGCACATCTTGTGACAAAAGTTTGACCTCATTCTCCAGGAAAGGTTCTTAAAAAGAGCAGACGAGACAGTGGAGAAAATTCCTGAAAAATTGAAACAGCTTTCCAGAAGTGAAATGAAAATGGAAAGAAACAATCCAAGATGTTTTCTGCTATTGATTTCTATGCTCCCCTTTTCCATGTTGTCCTACTTCTCCATCCCATTCAGTCCAAATGGATCTCACCTCTAAGACCAATGACTTAGCCAGTTTTAGACACTGTAAAATACCATGAGCTACACACAGTTTGCCTTCCCCTGTTCTTGTTGGAAAGCAATGCTGGAGCCATAAGTGCAGGGCTTGGGTCAGGCACGAATCCTCCAGGCAGGGAATGTGCCCTGACAGTGTGTGAGCCTGAGCAGGGCCAATGCCCAGCAGCGTTGCTGTGCTCGGCTTCCATGGAAGCATCCCAGGAGCAGCTGCTGAGGTCAGGAGCCATGGCAGGCACCAGGCTGCTCCAAAGGCCCTTGGCAGGGTGGGCTCCTGGCCTGGCTCTGTGTGCCAGGAGCCAGCAGCGCTGGGTGCAGGGAGCCCAGGGAGGGCACAGAAATGCTGGGCTGGGAAATGCTGGGGGGGACAGCGAGATGGGCGTGTGCAGCCGGCCAGGGCACAGCAGCAGCACGCACAGGGGGTACAGCCTGCAGGACACATGGCCAAGGGCTGGGCAGGGCTGGCATGGCCACAGGCACCCAGGCCTTTGTCCCCTGGGCTCTGGCAGCGCCTCTGGAGGCCCCACAGGAGGAACTTTCCTTTCAGGGCCTGCACTTTGCTCCTCCCTGGCCCCTCCCTGAGGAGGCTGGCAGGGCTTGCAGTTTGATGACATTTGTCCTTGCTGCCCCTGCCATCCCACTGCCCCACAAAGAGCCCCGAGGCACCCGGGAGGGACAGGCCCTGCTGTGCCAGGCCTGGGCTCAGGGCTTGGCCTTTCTGCTCCCTCCAGCCAAGGCAGGCCTTGCTCAGCACTGCAGTTCCTGCTGCTGTGCCCCAAGCTGGCTCGGCCGCTGTTGGAATGGGACTTGAGGTACCTTGATCCCCTCAGGGGGCACATGGGAGAAAACAACAAACTTCTCACCAGGGTGGAGAACAAACTTATAACTTGCAAATTTCAGAGAATGAGCTACATGAGAAATCTTAAAGCACCATGGAATTCCAGTAAATCACTTCACAAAGCATTGAGTGAGCAAACTCTGACCTGTCCAACTTAACAGTTCTCCAGATTTTTAGAAGAGGTTAGTCAGGAGAAGAAAGAGAGAGAGAGAGAGAGGAGATCCACAGTCACCCTTGGATCCAGCACCATCTCAGCTGCTGGGAGCTCTGGGGCCATGGGTCGTGTCAGTGTCACACCCGTGTCACAGCCTCACCTGCTCTGGGCCCTCTCACAGGTGGGGTTTTTGGGTTGCCAGGGGTTTGGCAGCCACTTTGGGGCTGGAGCAGAGGCTGCAGTGGCTGGGGCTGGGGCAGTGATGGCCCCACCTACACAGATCTTGCCCTGGCCCCCAAACACACCCTGGAGATGTCTGGGGCCATTCATCATTTCTCTGCTCTCCAGCAGCGAGGCAACGGACTGTGGCTGCAGCTCTGAGCTGGTGCCCAAGGCAACCACCCCTGGCAATGGGGCTGCAGGGAGCTGCTCTCAGGAAACCCCCAAAAGAGTTGAGGACTGCCCAACAAGTGCCTCAGAAACATGGGATATCCCAAAATTTCTTCAGGAATGTGAAATATCCAAAAACTCACTCAGTAATTGGCTCCCCTTCCTTTCATCATCCCCAAACTTGGCCTGTGTCAATCCAGACCCCACCCCACCTCCCCAGTCCCAACACCAACTCATCCCACCCCTGCTGGACATCAAGACACCCTTCCCAATCCCTATTTCCCCCATTTCACACCTCCAAAACCCCCTCCCACCCATCCTGCCCCACCCAATGCTCACCTCATCCCTCCTGATTTGCATCCCACTTCACCCAATCCCCTTCCAATCACATTCCACCCTGAGGGGCTGTGGAATCAATTTTGGAAGTAATTTTGGAGTGCGATTGAGTAGTTTTCAGTGGCATTGAGCAGTTTTGAGGTGACAGATCGAACCTTCTCGTCTTTTTGAGTGCAAAGACATGGAGAAAACTACACCACATACCCCCCCAAACCACCAAATGCTCCCAAGTACCTCCCTGAATCCCAGATTCCCTGGAAACACTAGTAAAAAGTGAGGCTTTAGATGTCTTTCATGAATTTATTGATTTTTACCCAAATTTTGTCTATTTTAAAGGGATGAAAATTAATCAAAAGAGTATTAGGGAAAACCAAACAAAAAGACCACCAGCCCAGTGTCTTCCCAAAGGAGATTACAGTGAATGTGGGTCACCAGGGCTCTGCCCAATGTGGGTCCTCCAGTGGGGGATGGAGTTGGAACAGACCATGAAGCTCTTCCCACATTTGGGGCACTCTCAGGGCCATTCCCTTAACGGTGACTCTGTTGGTGTTGGGTCAAGGTAGAGCTCCTGGTGAAGCTCTTCTCACACTGGGGACACTCGTGGGGCCTCTCCCCAGTGTGGATGCGCCGGTGGGTGATGAGGTGGGAGTTTCGCTTGAAGCCCTTCCTGCAGTCGGGGCAGCGGAAGGGCCTCTCATCAGTGTGAATCCGCAGGTGCAGGAGGAGATCTGAGCTGGTCTTAAACTTCTTCCCACACTCAGAACACTCATAGGGCCTCTCCCCAGTGTGGCTCATTTGGTGTCTGATCAGCTGGCCCCTCTGGTTGAAGCCCTTCCCACATTCCCCACACTTGTGTGGCCTTTCCTCAGCGTGGGTGTTCTGGTGGAGGATCAAGTGGGAGCGCCGGCTGAAGCTCTTCCCACACTGCTCACACTGGTAGGGCCGTTCCCTGGTGTGGATCCTCTGGTGGCTGATCAGTTGGGACCTCTGGCTGAAGCTCTTCCCACACTCCAAGCACTTGTGGGGCTTCTCCCCATCATGAAGCTGCTCATGGACCAGCTCAGAGCCCTGGCTGAAGCTCTGTCCACCTTTCCGGCTCAGGATGGGTCTTTCCTCCTCAGAGCACCCTGGGATGGGTTTGGAGCCCCTCCTCCTAAGGGATCTCTGGGGCTTTTCCTCCCCATTGGATTTGGTTGCCTTGGAGCTCCTCAAAGTGGCTTCATCTATGAGGTTCTGCCATGGTGATTTGTCCTCCCTGGTTTCCATCCTCAGTTCCTTGTCTGGGGGAGAAGGACAAGGAGAGGATAGGATTTGCTTCTGTGCCAGAGGGAAGGTGAAGGAGATCCACCCCCCGTCCATCCCTGCAGCCGGGGGCCGTGCTGGGCTTGGAGATGGAGCAGGAGAGAGGGGGAAAGGGGCACTGACTTCCTCCTCACATTCCTGGCTATCCTGGGGCATCTTCCTCTTCCTCAAAGCTTTCTCTTCCATCCAGCCAGGTTTTGGGAATGGGAAATCCTGGTTAGGGGAAAAACAAGGGATGAGCATGTGGAGTTTGAAGGTCCCTCTGCCCGTCCATCTCTCGATGTCACCGCCCATCTGGGTTCCATAAAAACCTCCCAAACACCAAGATGCAGCCCCGAAAATGCCTCCCAGCAGTTCCCTGTCTCGGGTCTCTCCACTTTGGTGTTCAGGGGTTCCCCCTGTCCCAGATGCTGGGGGTCACGCTTGTATTGGGGAACCTCGTGGTTCCTTCTCTGTTAAGGGTAGAAGGTTCTTAGCTCAGGAACTGGCTGACCTCATTGAGAGGGCTTTAAACTAGGTTTGAAGGGGGAAGGGGATGCAGCTGGGCTGCCTGGAAGCAGACCCAAGGGTGCTAAGCCTGAGTTAGGGCTGAAATCAGTAGCCCAGCTGAAGGGCATGTACACCAATGCACGTAGCATGGGTAACAAACAGGAGGAGCTGGAGGTCATGGGGCAACAGCAAAGCTGTGATGTAGTCACCATCACAGAAACGTGGTGGGATGACTCACACAGCTGGAGCACTGCACTCCATGGCTACAGGCTCTTCAGAAGAGACAGGGAGAAGAGGTGCAGGGGTGGCCCTTTATATTAAGAAGGCTTTTGACACCATAGGTGTTGAAACTAATGAAGATTCAGTTGAATGGCTATGGGTGAGAATTAAGGGGAAAGCCAACAAGGCTGACATCCTACTGGGAGTCTGTTATCATCCACCCAACCAGGAGGAAGAGGTGGACAACTTATTCTATCAGCAGCTGGAGAATGTTTCAGGATCACCAGCCCTTGTTCTTGTAGGTGACTTCAACCTACCAGACATCTGCTGGGAACTTAATACAGCAGAAATGAGGCAGTCCAGGAAATTTTTAGAGTGCATGCATGATAACTTTTTGTCACAGTTGGTAGGTGAGCCCACCAGGGGAGAGACTATGTTG
This sequence comes from Zosterops lateralis, assembly GCF_965231275.1. Lineage (NCBI taxonomy): Eukaryota > Metazoa > Chordata > Aves > Passeriformes > Zosteropidae > Zosterops > Zosterops lateralis. Next base: position 3,918,569 of record NC_139783.1, read on the forward strand.
GATCTGTTGTTCACAAACAGAGATGGGCTGGTGGGAGATGTGGTGGTTGGAGGACGACTGGGGCAGAGTGATCATGAAATTTCAGAGTTCTTGATATTTGGTGAAATCAGGAGGTACATCAATAGCACTCTTTCACTGGACTTCCAGAGGGCAGACTTTGGCCTGTTTAGGAGACTCTTTCAGAGAGTTCCTTGGGAAGCAGCCCTTAAAAACAAAGGAGTTCAGGAAAGGTGGGTGTTCTACAAAACAGAGATTTTGAGGGCACAGGAACAGACTGTCCCTGTGTGCCGAAAGATGAGCGGACGAGGCAAATGCCCAGCCTGGATAGGCAAGGAGGTTTTGGATGAACTCAGGAATAAAAAGAGGATTTATCTTCTTCGGAAGGAGGGTCAGGTCTCTCCGGAAGGATTTCAGGGGATTGCTAGAGTATGAAGGAAAAATGTTACAGAGTCCAAAGGTCAGTTTGAACTTAATTTGGTAATTTTGTAAAGGATAATAAAAAATGTTTTTACAAATATAGTAATGGCAAAAGGAAGGGTAAGACCAACCTTTGTTCTCTAGTAGATGTGGGAGGGTACTTAATAACTGCAGATGAAGAGAAGGCAGAAGTGCTTAAGGCCTTCTTTGCCTCAGTCTTCAGTGGGAAGACAACTTGCCTTTGGGACAACTGCCCTCCTGGGTTCGTTGATGGTGTCAGGGAACAGAATGGTCCCCTGTTATCCAAGATAAGGCAGTCAGAGAACTGCTGAGATGCTTGGACACTATAAATCTCAGGGCCCAGATGGGATTCACCCCAGGGTGAGGAGGGAGCTGGCAGATAAGCTTGTGAAGCCACTCTCCATCATTTACCAACAGTCCTGGCTCACTGCTGAGGTTCCAGGTGACTGGAAGCTGCCAATGTGACACCCATTCACAAGAAGGGTGGGAAGGAGGATCCCAGTAATTATAGCCCAGTCAGCCTGACCTCAGTACCCAGTAAAGGTAATGGAGCAGTTTATATTGAGTGTCATCACACAGCACCTACAGGATGGCCAGGGTGTCAGAGCCAGCCAGCACGGGTTTAGGAGGGGTGGGTCCTGTTTGACCAACCTGGTCTCCTTTGATGACCAGGTGACCTGCCTGGTGGATGCAGGAAGGGCTGTGGATGTCTGTTTGGACTTCAGCAAGGCCTTTGGCACTGTCTCCCACAGCACACTCCTGGATAAGCTGGCAGCCCGGGGCTTGGACAGGAGCACTCTTTGCTGGGTTAGGAACTGGCTGCATGGCCAGGCCCAGAGAGTGGTGGGGAATGGTGCTGCATCCAGCTGGGGACAGTCACCAGTGGTGTTCCTCAGGAATCTGTGCTGGGGCGAGCTCTGTTCAGTATTTGTATTGATGACATGGATGAGGGTCTTGAGTCTTTCATTAGTAAATTTGTAGATGACACAAAGCTGGGAACATTTGTTGATCTGTTGGCAGGTGGGAGGGCTCTGCAGAGAGACCTGGACTGGTTGGATGGGTGGGCAGAGTGCAACAAGATGGAGTTTAAGGAGTCCAAGTGCCAAGTCCTGCACTTTGGCCACAATAAGCCCTGCAGTGCTCTAGGCTGGGGATGGTGTGGCTGGACAGTGCCCAGGCAGAAAGGGACCTGGGGGTTCTGCTCAGCAGCGGCTGAACATGAGCCTGCAGTGTGCCCAGGTGGCCAAGAGGGCCAATGGCCCCTGGCCTGGATCAGGAATGGTGTGGCCAGCAGGAGCAGGGAGCTCATTCTTCCCCTGGACTCAGCACTGGTGAGGCCACACCTTGAATGCTGTGTCCAGTTCTGGCCCCTCAGTTTAGGAAGGACCTTGAGACGCTTGAACGTGTCCAGAGGAGGCAACGAGGCTGGTGAGGGGCTTGGAAAACAAGCCAGAGGAAGAACGACTGAGGGAGCTGGGGGTGTTTAGCCTGGAGAAAAGGAGACTCAGAGGTGACCTTATCACTCTCTACAACTTCCTGAAGGGGGGTTGCAGACAGCTGGGGGTTGGTCTCTTTGTCCAGGCAGCAACTGACAGAAGGACGGGACACAGTCTTCAGCTGTGACAAGGGAAATATAGGTTGGATAGTAGGAAGAAGTTTTTCACAGAAAGAGTGATTAAATACTGGAATAGTCTGCCCGGGGAGGTGGTGGAGTCACCATCCCTGGATGTGTTTAAGAAGAGACTGGATGTGGCACTCGATGCCATGATCCAGTTGAGGTGTCAGGGTTGGGTTGGACTCGATGATCTTGAAGGTCTCTTCCAACCTACACATTCTGTGATTCTGTGATGGGACCCTGACTGGGGTTACTGGGAGCTACCAGAGCCGCGCAGGAAACCAGCCATGCACACACTGGGAGGAACTGGGAAAAACTGGGAATGACAGGATGCATACTGGTGACAACTGGGAGGTTCTGGCAGGGACTGGGATAAAACTGGGGGCAACTGAACCATGCTGAGGGAACTGGGAGTGCCTGGCAATGACTAAAAGAAGACTACAAAACCTCCTTCCCCCAAAAAACCCCCCCCAAAACAAAACAAAAAACCAAACAAAAACAAAACAAAAAAAAAATCCACCACAAACCAAAAAAAAAAAAACAAAACAAAAAAAAAAAAAACAAAAAAAAAAACTCCAAAAAGAACAATCACAAACAAACAAACAAACAAACAAACAAACAAACAAAAACAACAACAAACCAAACAACCACAGGGAACCAAAAATCCCAAAAAACCAAACAAAAACCACCAAAAAACCAAACCAAAACACTTTAGACTGACACAAGTACTGCTGTACAGCATTTACTTCTACTATATGTTAACCTCATTCCTCAAAATCATTCCTTTCTTTTCCAAGAAATACCCGTGGGAACAGAAATCTCTCCTTCTCCGTAGGACATTCTGTATTAAGGATCAGTTAATGGGATTAAAGATTTATTGGCTTCTTTTTCTCTCAAACATAGCAAAGGAGGGAGAAATATGAAAACAAAGCTCTAGTAATGTCATTTTTAATTCTAACACAATAAAGGATTTTTTTATTTTAAATTTACCCCATCCACTCTGAAAAGCACCATTCTCAGGCTAAGCCTAAGGGATCCATCTTTTTTAATTTGCTGCTAATGCTATTTGTCCAGCTCCCAGCCCTTGTTATGGCCATGGGGGGCCCAGGGCTGATCCTGGGAGCCGCCACTGCCGGCCCCGGGACCCCCGAACCCCTTTCCCGGCCATCCCGCCCCTCCAGCCCCAGCGCCCCCCAACGGGGTCCCGGCAATCCCAGGGCTCCCCCCCTCTCGGGCTCCCCGCTTTGGGCTCCTGGGGCTCTCCTGTCTCTGGGCTCCCGCTCAGGGGCTCCCCAAAGCCCGGCCCTCTCCCGGGCTCCCCAAACCCGGGGTCCCCCCGGCCCCGCCGGGGCTCTGCCCACACCGGGACCCCCCAAAACCACCTCCCGGGGACCCCCCCATGTCCCCCCGAGGGCCATCTGCGCCTCGCCTTTGGAGCCCTGCCAGCTCCAAACATCCCCCCAAAAACCCCAAGCCCAGGGAGCCCAAACCCGGGATATTTGGGGCGAGCTCCCCCTCCCCGGGCACCTGCGGGATGGGGCCGATGGTCCCGGGGCTGCTGCGGCTTCAGGGAGCGCTGGAGCCGCCCGCTCCCTCCTCTGCTCTTCTTCCTCCCGCTTCCCGCGGCTGCTCCGCCTCTTCCTCCCTCCCTCCTCCTCCTGCCCCGTTCCCGAACCCCTCGCAGCCCGCGGGACGAGCGGGGATGGAGCCGGGAAAGGTCGGAAGGCAGAGAGGGCCCAGGGGGATGCCAGGACTGGCAGTGACTGGGCTGTGCTGGGAGCACCTCATCACCCCCGTCAGGTGACATTTTATAGGGGACCCCCATTCCAAGCCCCTCTGGGGGATGTTTTGCCCCCCTCCCACCCGGGGTGGATTTTTGGGATTCTCTCTGCCGTGGCCGCTTGAAGAGGCGCCTGTTTTGGGTTCCCAGGAAAACTCCCCTTCAAAGGGCAACACCACTCCCGGTGATTCCGGCAGCGGAGCCCCGGGGGGGCTGGGGGTCCCAGGGGGGATTTGGGGGTCCCGGGGGGGATTTGGGGGCCCCGGGAGGGTTTGGGGGTCTCGGGAGGGTTTGGGGGTCCCAGGGGGGATTTGGGGGTCCCGGGAGGGTTTGGGGGTCCCGGGAGGGTTTGGGGGTCCCAGGGGGGATTTGGGGGTCCCGGGGGGGATTTGGGGTCCCAGGGGGGATTTGGGGGTCCCGGGAGGGTTTGGGGGTCCCGGGAGGGTTTGGGGGTCCCTGGGCGGGGCCGGTGACAGAGCTGGGACCCCGAGCCGGGTCTGAACCTTCTCACTGTGCCCAGGCAGCGTCAGCGTGTTCAGGGAGATCCTGGGGCCCGGGGGGTCACCCCAAATCCCAGGGGAGCCCAAATGGCCAGGGAGCCCCTGCAGTGCCCCCAGCGCTGGATCTGCTGCAGGCAGGGGGGCACCAGCACTCGGCCCCCACCCCCCACCATCACAGGGGGGCAGAAACGGGGGAGGGGCACGGACAGGTCGGGGGGACCCCCAAAGTCCTGGGGGAGGGGACACGGGGGGACTCCCAGGAATCCCCGTGGGGGGATGAGGGGGGACCCAGGAGGAGTTTGGGGGGGCCGGGGGGGTCATGGGGGGACCCCCAGGAGTCTTGTGGGGGGTGGGGAGGACAAAGAACAGGGCGACCCCCAGGATGGGTTTGGGGGGGATCTGGACTGGAGCTTCCCTGGCAGTGGGATGGGGATGGGATCTGCCCGTGGAATTCCATGGGAATGGGACAGCAGTGGGGTCCATCCTTGGAGGCCCCACGGGAATTCCCATGTTCCCAAATTCTGCCCTCCCAAATCCCACATTTCCCAATCCCACATTCCCACGGGAATTCTGCCCTCCCCCCCTTTATGCTCCAGTGCCTCCCGCCCATATCTGACACATTTCCGGAGCCATTCCAGGCAGGTGTGCCCCAGGGCATTTGTCAATTCCTCAGCCTGGATCTCCTCCTGTTCCCGGTGCCTCTTGGTGACCTGGGCAGCGCCGTGGCCACCAGGAATCCCCCGGTCCCCGGGGGCTCGGGGGGAATGCCAGGAGTGGGAGTGACTGGGCTGTACTGGGATCCTACTGGGATCCTGCTGGGAGTGAGCAGGAGCAGCGGGATGGCTCCAGGGCTGGGGCTGGGGGCGCTCCTGGGGGGGCCAGGGGGAGTGGGACCCCCGGCCCTGGGACCCTGACCCGCCATTCCCGGCCCCGGGACCCCCCTGCTCCCCTTATGCTGCACAGGGACCCACTGAATCCCCCATTTCTGAACACCAGCACCCCCTGCTCCCCTTATCCTGCACAGGGACCCCCTGAATCCCCCATTTCTGAACACCAGCACCCCCTGCTCCCCTTATCCTGCACAGGGACCCCCTGAATCCCCCATTTCTGAGCACCAGCACCCCCTGCTCCCCTTATCCTGCACAGGGACCCCCTGAATCCCCCATTTCTGAACACCAGCACCCCCTGCTCCCCTTTTCCCGCCCATCCCTTGGCTCCCAGCCTCCAGATTTCCCCTGTGCTTGACTTTGGGATGTCCTGGAATGCCTCGGACCCCCATTCCTGCCTTTCCCAGCCCCCAGCCCCACCTTTCTTCAAAACCAGAGACCCCCTGAACTCCCCCTTCCCAAACACTCTGAGTGTCCCCACCCTGGTACCCCCTTTTTGGGAAACCCTGAACTTTCCTTTCTTGGGCTCAAGGGCCCCCTGGAACTCCCTTCTACCTCTCCAAGTCCCTGCTCCCCATTTCCCTGACCCTGAGGCCCCCCTGCACCCCCATTCCTGAGAACCCAGGTGCCCTTTTACCCCTTTGCCCTGCCCTGAGACCCCCCTGCACCCCCTGATCCGGCACCAACACAACCTTTTCCCGGCCACCCCGCCTCTCCCAGCCCCCAGACCCCCCTTTTCCTTCTCCCTGGGACCCCTGGGCCCCCATTCCTGCATTTCCCAGCCCCTCCTTTCCTCACACTGAGGAGCCCTGGCACCCCCTTTGCTGGGCACAGGATTCCCTGGACACCCCATCCCACCTCTCCCAGTCCCTGCACCCCCTTTCCTTGACTCTGAGCCCCTGAACCTCCTTCAGCTGTCCCAGCTCTTCCAGTCCCCCCTTTCCTTGGCCTCTTGACCCCCCTGGATCCCCAAGCTCCCACTTTCAGCCCCCCAGCTCCCCCAAATCTCCGTGTCCCCCCAGTTCCCCACTCCCTGCAGTCCCTGGAAGTGGCGCTGTCGGAGCCCGGCCCGGGGGTCCCCCAGTCCTGGATTGTGGGGACGGGGACGGGACCCCCTGCGAGCGCTGGGACAGCGAGCGGGGCCGGATGGAGCCGCAGACACCGGGGATGGCAGCGGGAGCTGGGCTGGGATATTGGGATAACCAGAGCTGGATATTGGGATAGCCAGAGCTGGGATATTGGGATAGCCAGAGCTGGGATACTGGGATAGCCAGAGCTGGGATACTGGGATAGCCAGAGCTGGGATATTGGGATAGCCAGAGCTGGATATTGGGATAGCCAGAGCTGGATATTGGGATAGCCAGAGCTGGGATATTGGGATAGCCAGAGCTGGATATTGGGATAGCCAGAGCTGGGATATTGGGATAGCCAGAGCTGGGAAGTTGGGGGAGCAGGCAAAGATGTAAAATTTTTAGTTGACACTGGAGCAAAATATTCTGCTTTGAACAAGGGTTTAGTACCTATAGAAGGTGATTATGTCACAGTAGTAGAAGCAACTGGCCCATCTGAAAAATCATATTTTTGTAAAACATTAAAATACAAGTTTGAGAAACAGTAGGGCATTCATGGATTACTGCATCGAGAAGGAAGGGATTTGCTGGAATTACTATAAGTAAATATTAAATTTTTTAATGTTAACATGAAATTTTTTAATGTCAACAATAAAATTTTGTGGGATAATCAGACCTGGCATATTGGGATAGCCAGAGCTGGGATATTGGGATAACCAGGCCCAGGACATTGGGATAACCAGGCCCGACTCAAGGAGAGGAACTGGCTCGTGGCCGACAGTGACCTGGAGACGGGGCCGGGACAAGCAGAGTGGGGGGAGTGGGGGGAGCCAGGGCTGGGCTGGGATCTGTGGGAATGGAGGACTCTGAGGGGCTGAACTGGGATCTCTGGGGATGAGGGGGATCTGTGGGGCTGGAATGGTAATCCAGGGGGCTCCAAGGGGCTCTGTGGGGCTGGGACACGACTCCATGGGTCCCTTCTCTCCTCGTTCCCAGGTCTCCACCAGGTGCAGGTGGTTTCCAGCTGTGACCTCCTGTCCAATGGAGAATCCATGGATCCCACAGGTACGGCTATGACGGGTGGGATTTCATCTCCTTCCAGCTGGGATCCAGGAGCTTTGCAGTGTCCCACGGTGCCACTGGATCACCCAGAGGTGCTGGGACTCCAAAGGGATCCTGGTGGAGCAGATGAGGCATTACCTGGGACACACCTGTGTGGAAGGGCCCCCAAAAGACATCAGATATGGTCGGGAGGCTCTGGAGTACAAAGGTGGGTGTGGGAGGGGAAGGGGAATTCCGATGGGAATGTGGGATTCAAAAATGAGGAGACTTGAGAATACAGTAATTCCCATGGAATTTCCATGGCTGGATCTCACTGTCATCCCAGTCAGGTGAGAATTCCATGGATGGATCTCCCCCCCAGCCCACTGCCATGGGAATTCCATGGGGAAATGATTTGAATGGATGACCAATGCAATGAGAGCAGTGAGGTGAGGAGCAATCCCTGCTGGGATTCCAGGGGCCATCAATGCCAATGCTGTCCCCAGGCCAGCTCTGCTGTGCCCGTGGCAGCGCCAGGGGAGTGCCCTGTCCCTGCCCTGAGCCCAGCTGGAACAGGGCATGGGGTACAGACACTGCACTGTGTCGCCCAGGGAGGAGGTTTTGGGCTTCCTGCATCAGGAGGAGTGTGGCTGCCACAGCCCTCAGGCATCCTGGGCAGCCCTGGGGAACATTGTCTGTCTGTCTGTCTGGAAAAGTGGCCCCAGCCCTCCGTGGATTCCCGAGGCTGTGCTGGTGCCCCCAGAGCCAGATTCCGTCTGTGGGCTGTGAAGAGTTCCAAAGGCTCAGTTAAGTCTGGCAGTGCCAGGGCTGGGGCTGGCCGTACAGAGTGTTTCAGCTGTTGAAATGCTGCTCTGGTGTTCTCAGCCCACAGGATAATTCTTTTCTCGGCTGCTTTTCCTGCCCCATGCTGGGTTTTTCCAGCAGTCCATAATTAGCCCTCCACAAAGGACACCACCCCCCCCATTCCCAGGAAAGCTGCCTCTCTCTCCCAGTGTGGGGCTCTGGGAGTCCACAGGTGGCTTCTTTCCCTTCTTTGCTCAGCTGCCCGTGTCCAGGGGAGATCTCCAGGCCCCAGTAAACTCCTGCTTCCTTGGCCATCTGTGCTTTGTCTTTAGAAACTTTGGACTCACTCCCTCCCAAAAAGTGTAATAAACTTGGGGTAAGTCGTGTGCAACCATCTCTAGTTTTGGCTGCACTCAGGATGTCATCTGCATGTTGAAGAATAATTCCTTCTGGTTCTTGTTTTCTCCAGTCTTTTATTTCCTTTATTAGCTGCTTTTTAAAATTTGTGGGGCTGTTCTTGTAATCTTGTGATAAAACTGTCCATGTGAGCTGAGTTTTCCTCCCTGTCTCAGGATTTCCCCACTCCAAAGCAAAGAGCTCCTGGCTGTTTTCATGCCCAGGGATGCAGGAAAAGGCACCTACAACAGTAAACCCCCCTAATTCGTCTGTCAGTGTGGTCAGAAGGGTGTAGGGATTGGCCACTATTGGGTTTATGTCCTCGGTGTTTTGTTAATTGCTCTTCAATCTTGTACTAATGGATAACTCTCCCCATCTGCTTTCTAAATGGCCAAAATTGGGCTGTTGGATTTGGGCTCCCATTGCACTAACAGACGGTGCTGCAGGAATGTTTTAGTTGCAGGTGCCAATCCCTTCCAGTTCTCTGATTTCCAAGGGAATTGTTTTTGCCTTCCCTTTGCTGTGGCTCCTGGTTTGAGTGCAATCCTCACTGGTTCTGCTGCCTTGGATCTTCCTGGGACACCCCTGGCCCCCACTATTGGATTGGCCACATTTTCCACTTGGGCAGGGATTGCATCACATTTTTCCTGTCAAAAACGTGCAGCAACTTGGACAAATTTAGATTCAGGAATCCCTTGTACACCCAGGGGTGGGAAAAGGGGAGGCTGGAGGTGGGTAGGGGTGGGATGGGTGGGGTTAAAGCGGTTCCTGTGCTTAGGAAAGGGAGCTCCAAGGGTCCCCGGTGTCCCCACTCCCATCCAAAGTTGGGAAAACCCGGGATGTTTGGGAATGGGGGTCCCGGGTGTCCCCGGTGCTGAGGAAAGGAGGGGCCCAGGGGGTCCCGGGCAAGGCAGGAATAGGGGCCCAGGGGGTCTATGGGCCAAGGCCAAGGGGGCTCTGGGGGCAGGGAGAGGCGGGATGTCCGGGAAAGGGGTGCAGGGCTGTCGGTGCCGGGTCAGGGGGTGCAGGGGGAACCCATGGCCGGGAATGGGGGTCCGGGGCTCCCCGGGCTGACGGGAACAGGGGATGCCGGGGCCGGGAGAGGAGGATCCCCGGGCAAGGGGCTGCGGGGGGTCCCGGTGCCCGGGAATGGGGATTCCAGGGGCTCCCGGGGGGGCTCCCCAAAGCCCCTCCCAGGGGGGAGCAGGAGCCGGCTCAGGAGCTGTGGGGAGAGAAAAGGGGCCGAGCCCGGCACGGGGGGACATGGGGGAGTCCCGGGCGCTCCGAGGGGGGGACACGAGCCCCGGGGACCCCCCTGACCTTCTCCCGCAGGGGAGGCCGAGCCCCAGCCCCGGCAGACGGAGCCAAGACGGAGCCCCCGAGACCCGGCAGCATCTTGGGGGGGCGTCCGGCGGCAGCTCCGGGGGCGGGAGGGGCAGGACCCGGGAAAGGGACCGGGATGGGCCCCATTCCAAAGGCACTGTGGTCTGGAGAGGATGACTGAAGAAGAGCCTTCCCCACTTTCCAACTGCACCAAAGAAGCCCTCAATGTCATTTTCCACCTCTAAGTTCAGAAGGAAATGTTGAACTTTCTCAGAGGCTCAGAAGGAGGGGAATCTTTGAAAGGAGTTAAGATTTCACAAACTTTATTTGTTTGCAATCAATGCTAATATCCTACTTTACAATCCTACAGTATAATCCTACAGTAGAATCCTAAGTACAATTCCTGACTACAATCCTACTCTATAACTCTTCTCAGGACTGGTGATGGAGTAAAGAGTTCTAATGGTGTCTTCTCATTCTTCTCTCCTCCTTCCACTCCTTCACCGTGATAATCAGTGGCACCAGGCTGGATGTCGGCTTCGCCAGTGTTACAAATGGATGCTGGACAAAGAAAAAAACAAACAAGAATGAATCGTTACTCTCCAATATTTTTAAATGAAAAGGGGATTGAGACAGAGCAGGTCTAAGGACCAGCGGTGGGGGAGCAGTGGCACATCTTGCTGCAAGAGCTGCTAAGTGCCCCAGCCCTGGAAAGATTTCAGGTCTGAGCATCCTGATCTCTTTCAAGATGCCCCTGCTCACTGCAGGGCACTTGGACCAGATGAGCTTTCCAGGTCCCTGCCAGCCCAGCCCAGTCTAGGACTCCTGGCTGTTTGCATTTGAACAGCACCAAGAGTGGAGGTGAGGAGGAGGGGGCTCATCTGATGCCTTGCACTTCAGTGGAGGAGGAGCCCATCCCTGGGACACCGTTTCCCTGCAGCCCCTTGGCATTTTACCTGCAGCAGCTCCTGGGCAGACCAGCGCCGCGCCTCGTCTGTCTGCAGGCAGCAGCTCAGGAAGTCCCGCAGCAAAGGGGAGAGGAGCTTGGGCTGCTGCAGCTCTGGGGTCCCTTTGGTGGCTATCAGGAGCTGAGCCTGGAGAAAAAGGAAACACCAGTCTCTCAGCTGCTTCTTTCACCTCTGGAACTGCTCTCCCAGATCCCATTGTTCAAGCTGCACTCTGCAGTGGCGGTTTCTGCCGTGGCACAGAGGCAGAGATGACTTTCCTGGACCAACAAAAACCCAAAGCCCGAGGCAGCCACAGCTTTTCCAACATGCAGCAGATCTTGCCTTGGCAGCTGATTTCATTGACTGACCTTGTTAGTGGAAACTACATCAGCAAAAGCCCCTTTGCTTCTCTGAGGATTCACCTGACCAGCTTGACAGACTGTTTGGAAGAGGGACTTTGCTGTATTAACTCACTCTACTATTTCCAAGGATTATTACGTGCAAAGCATCTCTGCGGTGCTTGTTGGTCCCCAAAGCACAGCTGCCATCAAACAAAAGTCATCGAGCTTTTTGCTTGCTTCTTGAAAACAATGGTAATTGCAAGTAAAGAAAGGAAATCCCTCAGTTATTCCTCCGATCAGGAAACAAACATTTGGAATCTCATCTTCAACACAGACACATGAAGATGCATGCACAAATTTTGGGATGAAAATGCCTGTTTGGGCACACAGGAAACACCTGCAGCTCTGTCTCTCAGCAGACTGCAAATTTCAGCTTCCCTTTTATGGCAAAAGGAAAATTTTGGTGGTCAAATCAGAAGAGGGAGAAATGCCATCCCTACAGTAGTCCTCTGCTGATTTGGATCCTCAAGTCAATGCATTAATAATATGGCCATCCTAGGAAGTGCCAGGGAGCAAAGCGGTGGTTTTGGCAGGCTCTCCACATGGCCAGGCTTCAGCTGGGTGCCATGGAGAAAGTGGTTTGGGTTAGGAAAGAAGGATGATCACTAAGTGTTTCAGCACCACTGCACAAGAAGCATACAAGATTGTGTGGCCTTCACAGCCTCTTGTCCAGGTTTCAGACAAGTTTCCCTGTGAGAAGAATGAGGGTGCACTTCTTCTCTCCAAACCACTCTTTTAGAAACTTGGTTGGGTTTGGGTTTCTTGCCTTCATTTCAGGAAAGAGAACAGCAGCTCTAAGATGGTTGTTTCCTGTTAGTAGGGCCATCTATGTGACCAAAAGAGCTGGAATGACTTCTAAGCCCAAGCAAACTGTTGCCTGAGAAGGGAGATTGTTTGTGTGGGGTAAGGCTTGAGTTGCCCCAGTGATGCAACCAAAACTCCAGCAGATGCTGATGTGCTGCAGGGACATTTTCAGAAAGGGGCCGTGGTGGAAGTAGTTCCAGCAGATGGCAATGGGATTTTGTCCAATGGCACACAGAAGGTGGGCTGGGAGAGAAAGACAGCGGGATCAGAGAGTATTTACACCTTACCGAGCAAGGAGTTTCATTATAATAAGGAGGTTCTCCTTCCACCATTTCAATGGCCACAATCCCAAAGGCCCAGATGTCAATTTTGGGGCCATATGGGTGACCTTTCACCAGCTCAGGTGCTCTCCACCAGTAACTGCCGACCTCTGAGCTGCGTCTACTCTGCTCAGGGGTGAGTAGAGCAGACAAGCCAAAATCAGCTGGGGAGAAAGCAAAAGACTGTTTTGATTTGAATCCTGTGCAATTAGGAAAGCAAGCAAAAGAATTGCCCAGTAGAAGTTGGAGAATGTGCTGTTGAATCTCCTGCAACAGTCCCTGCTCTGTTTCCTCAGGACTTTAGCCAAGGAAATACGGCATTGGCTACTTCAAAAATCCCCACATTTTTTACACTGCCTCCAGCAGTGGCTTTTGTTGCCCTGAAGCTTTAGACTTGTAGCTCCCTCTCTCTGGAAGGGACACACACAGAGCAATGCCACTCTGGACTGCTTGTTCCCTGCCATAGCTCTGTGCACCTTGCAACCGTGTGGTCAGCTCACAGCAGGGCTCCCTGCACTGCCACCAGCACCATTTTTGGGGAGCTGGCAGTCACTCCAAAGCAGCCCCACACCCCCCCTATCCCTGGAATGCTGCACCTGACCAAGAATATACTGACCCAGCTTGACAGAGCCATCGGTTCTGAGGAGGATGTTGGGGCTCTTCAAGTCTCGGTGCATCACATGGTGGGAGTGGAGGTAATTCAGTCCTTGGAGGCACTGAGAGAGAAAGCAGATTCAGGAGGGCAAAAATCAGTGATGGGATTTCATCACACAAGAAAGGAAACAGCTCTCCAAGATTCCCTCTCCAGGGCAATGGGGAGGAATGGCAGAACACAGTGCCATTGAGAGGAAGAGCTTGCTGCTCCAACACTGGCAGAGCAGCACCCTTCTAAAGAAAGGCATGTCAGCTTCCCAGAGAGCCACAGCAACTGCTGGTGTAGACTCTGCCCTGCAAACCAGCCAGGATGATGCTGCTGCAGTGGAGGTGCTCACAAGTCAAGAGCATTTTGGCTGCACTGCCAACCTTTTCAGCTGAGCACTGAGAGAAATGAGTCTCTCTTTTTTCTTTGCTGTTCCTTTCAAATGCTGCCACCACCACCTTTGCTTTTACAGGCAAGGAATGCAGTGCAGGCCAAAGTTTAGAGAGGTAAGATGGAGAAGAGCAACTACAAGACCAGAGTGAGAATGCAACAGCAGGAGAGAAGAGGACAAGAACAGAGTGCAGTGAGTGCAGGCGCACTGGCAGGCAGTTCACGTGGGATGCTCTTGCTTGCCCAGAGCATTCCAGCGACAAAGAAACAAAGCCTGGCACATGGAATGGCTCCTGTTCTGAGCCCCTTTCCCAGACAGTCCTGCCCCAGCCCTGGGAAGCACAGCTGGGATCCCTGACTGACCTCCCGACAGACGACAGCGATTTCGTCTTCTGTCATCTCGAACTCCTTGACAACGTTGTACAGAGTGCCTCCATCCATGAACTCCATCACCAGCCAGAGTTCTTCATGCACAAGGTAGCTGAAAGAAGGGAACAAGGCCATGCAGTGAACATGCATACATTGGTTTCTTTGCTTGATTCTTGTTTCTGGATCCCTTTGTGACAAGGACAGAATGAAAGGAATAGACATTCCCTCCAGGCTGTGCATTGTTTGCAGTCTGTGCAGTCTCAAGGAGAACAGCACATCTGTGAAAAAGGAGATGTTTTAGATGGCCAGCAGGCAAAAAGTGCAGTTTTGTAACAGCCAAGATGAAAAACCTGTCACACGGCGTCATTTTGGAAATAAGCACCTAATGTTCCTATTACCCAATAATTACCAGCTTTCTTTTCCGCCCATGTCCAAAGTGGGTTTTTAACCTTGCATGCTTTTAGTATGTAAACAAACCTTCATGGGATGAGACCATGATCACTCACCTGTCTAAATAATTGACGATTTGGGGACTTGTATTCATTTTCAGGATCCTGATTTCAGTAACAATATCTTCTATCATGAGTCCTTGAAAATCAATTTTCTTGATGGCCACCTAGAATGACATTGAAAATCATCAACTTTAGAAGTTGTTGGCACAAGACCACAACACACATGGGATGAGTGATTTTGCAATGACACAGGTGAGCCTTGCCAAAGTGCCTTGGGATTAGACAAAGGAGTCATTAGGAACTGACATTCCAACAGCTCATTTCTCTGCTCCTTTGGGGGCCACTTACAGGACACGTGGCCACTGACATTTTGCCTTGTCCACTTGTTAGCAATCATGTCTCAACTATCACCCCCAAAGCTCTGAGCACACTCTCTGTTTCTCTGTCTGCACTTCAGAAGAAGTAAAGCGTGCCTTGGTACTCTGTGGATACATCTTGGGCTACAGGCAGGGCTTGGGGCTTTTAGGGAGGCCTTGCAGATCTCTCCCTACGTGCAGTTCCCACGTGCAGCACTGCAGGTGGCTGAGGAACTGCCAGGAACATTCAGATGTATTTGCTGGCAGCCAGAAATGAGAATTCAGCACTCTGAAGCCATCAGCCCAGAGAGCAGTGAGATGCTCTAAGGCACCACCTTTGTTGGAGCAATTGAGAGCCAGGGAGAGCGTCCTTCTCTGAAAGGAACCGCTGCCCTCCTTGCCTTCCTCCTGGCAGCTGAGCAGGACAAAGACTGTCCCAAATGCACTTGGCAGGCTGGCACCACTCTGTGCTTCTTGTGCCTTTGCAGCACAGCTCTAGGCACAGCTCCAGCCCCAGCTGACACAAGAGAGGAAAGCCCTGGAGAGCAGCAGGATCTGCAGGGGCTGGTGACATTTACCTCTCCTCCTGTGGCAGTGTCGACTGCTCTGCAAACATCTCCAAATCCCCTAGAAACAAAACAGCAGCAAAGAAAGGAGAAGCCATTTAGATCTTGGAGGGAAAACCAGCCCCGACAGGAGATGTCTGCTGGAAATGCCTCAAACCTGCAGCATGCAGGAGGGCTCTGCCAGAAGGCAGATGATGCATTTTCCTCTCCAGTGCATGGGCACTGGGCCTGTTCCTGAAGCATTGGGCTTTAGTGCCTCAGCTCAAAAGGCCATGTGATTCTTTCATCTCAGGTTTCAGTTTCTAAACGGGGCAGTTTTTATCCTGAGCACAGACTATTTCCTTCAGGAAACACTTGGGAAGGAATATTCCTGAGAACTGTTATCTCACTGCTGTGGTTGGGGGTAGGTTGCTGTTTCTGGCCATGAAATACAAGTGGCTTTGACAATGCCTCCTGACCACACTTACAAATTCTGGCTGGTACTGAGACATGGGGCAGACTAACCCAGTGTCTGAATATGTTTGCAGCTGGCCTGACTTCACACTTGGTAGATATTCCAGCAGCAAATCACCTGCCCCATGACCGTGGAGAACAAACTGTGGTTGGACTCACCCTCTGCCGACATTTTCCAGTTCAATGTATTTCTTCCGGGGATTTTCCATGTTCACCATTTTCCCTGAGGGAAACAAAATGCAAGATGCTCACTTGAAAGCAGAGATCCCACCATCCAAGAGATACAAAAGGCAGCCCCACTGGGGCTGTACACTCTGGCCTTCTGAGTCCTTTGTGCTCAGCTGGGTAACACCAACAACCCCCACAAGACAGGCAGCTCTGCAGTACAAGCAGGCCAGCACAGAGCCTGATTTTCCACAGGCCTTTGAAGAGATCTCTTGACAGAAAACAAAGCAGAGGGAGATGCATTCCCAGGAGAGGAGGGCACCTTCTCCACCTTGCAGCAGTTGGCCAAGAGAATGCCTTTCCCTTTGTAAAGCAAAGCAGCTGATGCTCTAAGCAATGCCAAGGGGGCCTCCAGCAGCAGCAGGAGCCTGAGCCGTGATGAGCAGGCTGAGCTGGAAGACGCCCTTGGCCATGGCCCAGGTGGAGAAGCACAGTGCTCCTCCTCCCCCTGAGAGCAGGGATCAGTCCCTGCCATTGCACTGGCCCTCTCAGCCCCGCACACGTGCCCATCTTCCCGCAGCGGGCAAGGGCAGCAAGGACAGCAGTGCTCCCTCCTCAGGGGCCGGCGGGACACGGACAGCTGCCCAGAGGAGATGCTGCCCCTGGCTGAGCCCAGCCCAGGCCATGCAGGAGCCGGCCCAGAGCAGGGGCTGCTGCCTCGGGGCAGCTCCGCGCTGCAGCGGCCGGGCGGCAGCGGGACTCTCCCAGCTCAGCAAGGCTCCAGCCTCTGCACTCACACCGGCCCTCAGGGCCAGGGCAGCCACCACAACAAAGCTGCCAAAGCCCCAGCACCAGCCCTGACAAGCCATGGCAAGAAGGCACGGCCACACCCAGCCCCTTCCAAGCCGGGGACCCCATTCAGGACACAGCAGGATTGGCTCTGAGCTCAGACACACCCAGGTGCACATCAAGGCCCTTTTTGTGCCAACAGCTGATGGGAGACACAGAGTCACCTGGGCTCTGTTCTCAGCCCCCCCCCCCAGGTCTTATCCGAGAGCACAGTACTGGCAGCTCTTCTGGGCAAGAAGCAGATTCAATGACTTGTGCTGTAGAATCACAGAGGACTTGATGTGTGTTCCTCGAGACTGATCTGAGCAGGGCTTGGGTCAATGGGCAGCATTCTAACAGTCATGGGAATGACTGGGAATCAGGGATGGAAAAGTGCCATGGATCTGAGGAATATACAGCAGAGGGGCTGGAGGCTTGCTCCTGAGAAATGCCTACAGTGCACTTTGATCTGATCAAGCCCCAGGGATGTATTACTTGGACACATCTTTCTAAGAACAAAACCAGGATTTTAAATACAGATTGTGATAAAATTATCTGTCCTTTCAACGGGGGTCTAAAAGAACACATCTGGCTCTTGGTGTCACCTGATGTTCTTTCAAATGAGTTCTCACTGACAAATATAAAATATTATCAAAAAAAAACCCCTGTAAATGTAGTAGTGGTAAAAAGAACAGTCATAAAAATGACACCAGAAAGACACATGGGGCAGAAGAGCTCCTTCAGGATGGAGAAAAAAAGTCTTCCCAAAAAAATCCAGAAAAACCCCAAACTAAAACCAAAACCACAACCAAGAGACAAAACACCTAAACCGATCAATTTCTTTGAAGTTTTTTTCTCTGGTGATGGGTGAGAAGTCAGGAGTCTAAGGAGAATTTAGGAAGCTAACCATTCTATCCAGTTTGGCCACTAGTACACAGAACTTGCCCGCATCATTTCCTAGGTCACAGCCTTCTGCTGATGCAAGAACAAGGCCTGCTTCTGCCTTCAGCAGACAGGGAAGCTCAGGCAAACCCCAGCACAGGTCCAAGCTGCCCTCAGAGGCAGCAGGAACACCCAGAGCACTCTCTTGCTGCCTTGGAGCACAGCATTTCCTGTGGGGAGCCCTAAATGCCCCTGGGACACCACAGGGAGGAGGATCATTTGGTGCAGCTGTGCTGACACGTGCACACAGTACACTGTCCCTCAGAGAAGAAAGACACCAGACGTACTCAGGAGCTCCAGGGAGTCATCCTCCACCTCCTGTTGCTGAGCAGCAGCTGTGTCACTGCTGGAGAGGAACCAACTGCCCGGGCTCCACTTCTGAGCTGGGGCAGCAAAGGCTCCTTTAGGTGACACTGCTGCTGCTGCAGGTTCAACAGAAGAGCCTGTGGAGATCTGAGACAACAAAGGAGTTTGTGTCAGAAAAGTGACTGGCAGAGATTAGCCCCAGATCCCATTTCAAATGCAAGCCCTTAGGGAGGTGCTGTCAGCCACATGCAGGGCTCTGCCATGGGTTTTTTCTGATGTTCACTTCTCTAACTGGATGAGTCAATCCCAAAGCCTGGTTTTACTCAAGTTCATGGCCAGATTCATTTTCCATTTCCTCCATGATCCATTTGCATGGATTTTCTGAAGGATGACTGCCAAAATGACCACTAAATTTCTCTGAAAGAACTCTTTTCCCCCTCTAATGGCTGCAGACCCACTTGCAGCTCCTTGTTCAGATGTTCTACCTCCTCCCATGGAGTCCTCTTTTTCTCCTCCATCTTCAGAAAGTGTCCAAGGGGCAGCGCTTCTGCCTGGGACAGTTTCTGGTCCTCGCAGGAATCTCGGGGCTCCTCGCTGCCAGTCATTTCTTCCTCCAGCCCCTCGTCCGTTGTCCTGATCCTAGCCTGGGTTTCCTGCAGCTCTTCCTGAAGCTCCTCCCCAAAGTTCTGAGAAGAACAAGGAGAAGCTTTGATGAGTGGAGTGGCTGCCACTCCTCCACTCACCTGGTTTTTTAGATCGCGCCTCAGCCAATAGATGTTCCAGTGGTAGTGAAGTCCTCTGATCTCTTTGGTGTTCCTCTTCTTCACTACCACGGTGTCTCTGGGGAACACAGACAGCTCTGCTTGTGCCTCTGCCTCCATGTTCTGTAGACACAAATGCAGAGCAAGTGACTGTGAGATGCTGCCCCTGTCAGAATCCCAGCAAGCTGGGGCCTAAACAGGACAGCTCAAAGCCCATTTTCCAGGTGTCACTGGCTGAGGGGAATGGCTGGCTCCTGGCAGGACTCCAGCACTCAGCATCCTCAGCCACCAACAGCAAGAGCTGGCTGCTCAGAAACTTGCAGCTCTGCCTTGCACTAAAGACAGCACCCTCCAGAACTGGCACTTACTGTCTGGGAAAGCTGTGGTCGTGGTGTGACCACAGCTGGAGCCTGGTGGTCATTGGGCTCCTCTCTGGCCTCTTCTCCAGGAGCACAGGGAGCCAGAGAAGAATCTTCCCTTTGTTCTGTGCTCTGTGGACAGACAGGAGTGTGAGACACAGGCCATTACCTCTCATTTATAACCTTCTTTCTGTTCAGTTCTAGAGCCAGCTCTACTAAGCACAAATCATCATTTTTTGATAGCAATGGGATTCTGAGTCCCTCAGACTAAATTCAAATGGGCTGATTCAAGTGGACTGCAAATTGCTCTGAATTAGATAATTCCCCCTGGCTACTCTGGGCAGGCAACATTCTCTCTGCAAAACTGGGCTTTTAGTTCTTTTCAAGCTTTGCAATGGAAAATTAGGAAATAGCCAGTGATGCATTTGCCCTTGCTGCTGCAGACATGGAAATGGATTTTCTTGCAGCCTACTCAGCTGGCCCTCTACTCTCTACTGCCCCAGGCCAAGCTCACAGCTGGCTGCACAATTCTTAAACACCAGGAACATCAAATGTTCCTTTCTCACTCACCTCCGGATCGGCCCCTCTGAATACCTGGCTCAGGTGACCTGCAGTGGGCAAGGGAAAAGGAACCAGATTCTTTGAGGAAACTGCAAACAACCGGAGCATTTTTAGAAGGTCTCCCAGCCCCCATTTTCAAAGTTGTGCTGCCTGACCCAGCAAAGGGAGGAAATGACAGACTCTGCTGCCACAGACTGTCCCATGGAGGGAACACAACCCCTGCAGGTTCCCTTGCAAATGCTGCCCGCACAGCCCTGGCCACAGACACCCCCTTTGGAGCTGAACGTGTTGGCAGGAGGAGCTTTACCCAAGTGGCATCCAAATGGTCTTTCTGTTTCGAAAGAGCAGGAAGACACAAAAGCCAGGTTAGGTGACACCCAGGGAAAACCTCTACTTACGTGCCAGGTGTGTCATAAAATAGGTTGAATAACCTATTTTATAAGCAGTGAAAACTGCAGCAGCGAGTTGCCCAATCATTGTGGGAACTGCTTTGCAAGTTTTCAAACTGCTGAAAAAGAAGAAAAACGCAAGGCGACTGTCAGTGAGCACTTGGCCACTGACAGAAACCTCGAGTGCAGGAGCAAACTCCTACACAGAGCGAGCCCAAGAGCCGCTCTGACACCCCTGAGGCCTCCCGTGCTCCCAGGCAACCTTGTGATGTCACCACGAGCACGTGGCAACCGTGCCCTGACATCACAAAGCAAAGGCTCTGTGCTGGTCTGTGAATTGGTGCAGGTGGATGGAGTGATGTTTGTGTAGGCCCAGGCTGCATTTTTCCCTCTGTCCCCCCTGGGCTGCCTTTTTCAGCTCTTGTTTTTCCCCCTGTGCCCCCTGTGTCCCCTGTGTCTGTGCTGGGTCCCAGCTGGCGGCCGGGCCGGGCAGAGCAGCAGTTCCAGCCCCGGGTGTCCCTGGAGCGCTGGGAGCTGCCGGTGGCCCCAGGCACTGTCCCCTGAGGAGCTGCTGAAGGACAGGGAGACACAGGGGGCTGAGGGGGCTGAGGAGGCGCTGACGCTGCAGGGACGGTGCCCTTGAGCTGCTGGGGGCACTGAGGGCTCTGGGGGAGCAGAGGGCCACGGGGGCACTCAGGGCACAGGGAAGTGGCACAGGCTGAGGGCGCTGGCGGCTCCAAGGCCCCGGGATGGCTCCGAAGGGATGGAGTGGGCTGAGAGGACTGTGAGGGGCTGAAGAAACTGAAGGGGGCCGGGGCTTTGCCCAGGGCACGCTGGGGCTCAGGGGATGGAGGGGCCAGCAGGGAGCACACAGGGCTCCACGCCTGCAGCTCTGCCAGCCCTTGGAACCAATTGCAGAGGCTCCACTTTGGCCACAGCTGCCCTGCAGACCTTGAGCACAGGCGGGCACTGACAGGAGGCAGCAGGGAGAAGCTGAAGGCCACCAGCTCCAGCAGTGCCCAGGGAGCTGCTGCTGCCAGCCCAGAGCCCGGCTGAGGCCGCAGGGCCGCTCAGGCAGCCTGGGGCTGAGGGTGGCCTGGCCTTTGGCCCTGGCCTTTGCACAAACTTGTTCTTTCTCCCCCTCCTGGGGAGGCGCTGCCATTTGCCCTGCCCTGACTGAAGGGCAGCTGCTGCCAAGGGAAACGGCCCCATCCTGACTCAGTGTTCCCTTTGCTCCCCACAGGTCCCATCTGCTGTCCCTGTCCAGGAGAGCTGCTCTGCACGGGAGGAAGAGACCCAGGGAGAGCCCGGGGACTTGGGCAGCTGCAATTCCTGCTGATGGACTTGGAGTTAGAGATGGTCACAGTGGGACTGAGAGTTAGAAGTTGATGGTTATTTATATAGCCTGATGTAGACTGGTGTTTGTACAGGTATATATGTATGTCTATTGTTCTCTTGATGCATGTATATTGATGTGCTGACATCTGTATTTATACTGACATACTTGTTCAGATGTATGGCTGTATAGTTTTGTTGATGGGGTTGTAAGGATTCTTACATTGGTACATTGGTATTTGTATACTTATAGATAGGGTTTTTGTGTGTGTATTTCTATATGCTTTGCTTTATGTCATATGGAATATAAATTATAGATTTACATCTGTATATTGTATAGTTAAGTGTATACAAATATTGAAATATATCTTGAGTTGTATGGTTATAGAATTCTGTTTCTTTAGTACTGGGTCTAAGATCTTTTAGAGAGGGATACTGATATTTCTGTATTTCTATATAGGCTGTACAGTGGGAATAATATGTAATACATTAAATTGTTAAATTTCAATGGATATTTCTGTATAGTGAGTGGTTGTAGAGGGTTGCAGTATTTTATTTTTTAACTGAAGGTTATAATTCTATTTATTTACATAGCACAATTGTAACAATAAACTGGTTTTCTAAACTTGGATACTTGGGTGTTTCTATACCAGCAGTGTGGGTGTAGCAATTTAAAATAAATTTCATATTTAAACTCAACGTGATTGTTTTGTATTTGTACATTAGTATTGCAGATGTCATGATCTGCAAGCAATTCAATGTTTCCACTAAAAGAAGTGTAGATTTGTGCTGCCCAGAGCAATGAGCAGATGTAAAGGTGACAATGGGGGAGGATTTTGTCCATGGAACTCTCCAGCCATGCCCAGCACATGCCCCACTTGCACTCAGGCTGGGCAAGGCAGGCACAGATTTGGGAGGGCAGCAGAGCCACACCTTGGCCAAGAACTGGCTGCAAAGGCTGCTGAGAAAACTCCGGGACTCCACGCAGCCTCCAACTCCAAGCAGAGCCACCCAGGGAGGACAAATCCACCCCCCAGGCCACGGGCAGCTCTTCAGGAAGTGCTCCAAGTGTCCCTCTGAAGGTCATCCTGGAGCCCAGGAGCCAACAGGGATCCTGAGCCAGCTCCGCTGCCTTTGGCAGCACTTTGGCCAAGGAGCTGCAGCAAGGGGGAGGCAACAGGGACTGGGACTGCTGCAGGCTGGGCAGGGAGGAAGGGCCATGGACACTTGTGCTGACTTGCTCCACAATCCACAGGGATGGGGGGCAACTGGGAAGCAACAAGTTCTCCCAGGCACGACAGGGATGGAAGCCCTTGGGGTGGAGTTCCCTGCAGGAACTGCCAGGGGAGTTGCTGCTGGGATCAGCAGCAGCAGAAGGCAGCAGGATCTGCTCCTTTTCCTGGCTCTGTGTGCAGGGCACAGGCTGTGCTGGCCCTGCTCCCACAAAGCCCTTGCCCATGGAGGCTGCAGGCTCAAAGCAATCCCAGTGCAGAGAGAGGCTTTGCAGCTGAACTCCACTGCCCTTGTGTTTGGGGCTGGAATGGCTCTCATGCCAAAGCACAGCAGGGAACCAGGGCTTGGGGAGGCAGAGCCTGTAGAGGGAAAGAGAGATCAGGCACTCACATGCCTCCAACTCCTTCAGCTCTGTTCTTTTGGAGAATGAGAAATAAGCAAGCTGGGGAGAGGAACCTGC
Source organism: Zosterops lateralis (assembly GCF_965231275.1). Taxonomy (NCBI): domain Eukaryota; kingdom Metazoa; phylum Chordata; class Aves; order Passeriformes; family Zosteropidae; genus Zosterops; species Zosterops lateralis. Next base: position 3,941,460 of record NC_139783.1, read on the forward strand.
AGTCCTTTGAAAAAACATGGTGTCTAACAAGTCCTGTGGGAGAAGAAAAAGAGGGAGCAACCTTGTCTTGTTTTCATAGCCTGTGTCTTCTGCAGAGGAGACAATGGGATATGCAGGAGGGGAGGGGAGGAATAACTGTGATAACCCAGTCTGCCTTGCTGTGCACTGATACACTTTGTAGCAGTGACCATTAGAGGTAAGGCCAGATTCTTATTTAGCATCATGACACGCTGCTGCTTCATTGCAAAACTGCCTCAGTGTGGAGAAAATCAGCTTAATTTGTTGTCAGTTTAAGTAGATGTGGTGAGAAACAGTGTCACAGATTAAATCAGGTTTTCTTACCTCATCATCCAGAGGGAATTTTTTGTTGCCTTTTCTTCATTGTATGCACAACATTGTTGAGTTGTTCTGTATCCTCCAGGGAGGTATCCACTAGTGATTGAAAAAAGAAAAGGAGGATTATGGCATTCATTCTCTTTTAACACATATTTGCACTAAGCTGTAGCTTCAACTTAGTAAGGAAAACGAGAGATTTTCTTTAGTCATGCAGTGTGGAATAAATGGTGTAGGAACAACCACAATTCCAGCTGTAAGAACAGCGTGTTCTGGGTCTTAACAGGACATTGTGGACAAGAAAGCACCACAACCTTCATGATTCACCTCTTAGGTCAAACCAGAATAGTTCCTGGTGTCAAAGCAGCAGGTGATGGGAATAACCAATGTCCCTGGGCTGGGGCAGAAGCCTGGCAGTCAAAGGCTTGGGAAAAGAGAGCTGGCAAAGGCAGGCCGAGGTGCAGGCAGGCATTGGGCTGAAGGCAAGAGGCAGCTGGTGCTGCCAGCACGGGAAGGGACTCCAGGCACAGGAGCTGCCGGCGGCAGGAGCAGCTCCTGCTGTCACTGCCAGGGAAGGACTGGCAGCAGGCAGGAGCAGCGGGCACATTGCTGATGGACAGCTGGCAAGTTGGAGCGGCCAGCCCAGGAACAAGAGAGGTGCTGCTGCTTGGAAAAGTAGTTTATGGCATGGCTGGATCAGCCTCACCAAGGTCAGGCTGTTACAGTCCGGGCCATCATGCAAAATGCCTTCCAGCACAGAGTCCCCATGGCCCAAGCAGAAGCAACAGCAGCAGCCCCGATACAATGAATTCTATTCCTAAATCATCCCACCAGCCACAAACACGATGCTGTTCCTGTCTTTTTGCACCTCTCCTGGTCTAACAAAGTTGTGTGACAATGGGAATCATTTCTTACACAAGGCCTGTGCCTACAGCCTGTCTATTCTGTCTGGCAATGTCAGCAATGCTCTGGTATGTTTATATTATATCTAGGACTTAGTTAACTTTGTAAAAGGCAATGCTCCTGAACCTGAAACTGGACTTTAGGGCTTTTCTATCAATTAATACAGTCTCTTCTTTGCTTAAGGCACTTAAGGCATTTTTTTACTCACCTAAAACTAAAACTCACATTCCCACTTCATGCGTGTGTGACTTTATGGATCTCAGTTTCCCCGAGGGTTTCAAACCAGCCCCTGCATTCTTTTCTGCCTCTAAGCCTGTGTGCACGGGGTCCTGGGAGATTTCTATCTGCTTTCCAACAGGGCTGGGACACGACTCCATGGGTCCCTTCTCTCCTCCTTCCCAGGTCTCCACTCGGTGCAGGTGGTTTCCAGCCCGGGGGTCCCGCGGGGCGTGGCCGAGGAGGGTCCCGGGGGATGCCCGGAGGGGATCCCGGGGAATTCCCGGGAATTCCGCCTCGCGCTTCCGCCGCGCTCCCTCGCGCCTTTCGGGATCTGCCCGGCGACCGGTGACGTCACGGCATCCTCGGCTGCCATTGGTGGGCGGCAGAGAGGGGCCCCCAACCGGCAAATCCCGGGCGCCGCCATCCCCCCAGACCCCCATTCCCGGCCATGGGTTCCCCCTGCACCCCCTGACCCGGCACCGACAGCCCTGCGCCCCTTTCCCGGACATCCCGCCTCTCCCTGCCCCCAGAGCCCCCTTGGCCTTGGCCCACAGACCCCCTGGGCCCCTACTCCTGCCTTGCCCGGGACCCCCTGGGCCCCTCCTTTCCTCAGCACCGGGGACACCCGGGACACCCATTCCCAACCATCCCGGGTTTTCCCACCTTTGGATGGGAGTGGGGACACCGGGGACCCTTGGAGCTCCCTTTCCTAAGCACAGGAACCGCTTAACCCCACCCGTCCCACATCCATCCTTTTTATGCCCAACTCCCCTGAACCGCTGCTGGGGAGGGACTTGCTGCAGAAATTGGGAGCAGAAATTAAATTTAAAAAGGGGAAGGGTCCACAAGGAATTCCCGACTCTAAATTTCCCCAAGTTGCTGCACGTTTTATACAGGAAAAATTGGATGCAATCCCTGCCCAAGTGGAAAATGTGGCCAATCCAATAGTGGGGGCCAGGGGTGTCCCAGGAACATCCAAGGCAGCAGAACCAGTGAGGATTGCACTCAAACCAGGAGCCACAGCAAAGGGAAGGCAAAAACAATTCCCTTGGAAATCAGAGAACTGGAAGGGATTGGCACCTGCAACTAAAACATTCCTGCAGCACGGTCTGTTAGTGCAATGGGAGCCCAAATCCAACAGCCCAATTTTGGCCATTTAGAAAGCAGATGGGGAGAGTTATCCATTAGTACAAGATTTAAGAGCAATTAACAAAACACCGAGGACATAAACCCAATAGTGGCCAATCCCTACACCCTTCTGACCACACTGACAGACGAATTAGGGGGGTTTGCTGTTGTAGGTGCCTTTTCCTGCATTCCTGGGCATGAAAACAGCCAGGAGCTCTTTGCTTTGGAGTGGGAAAATCCTGAGACAGGGAGGAAAACTCAGCTCACATGGACAGTTTTATCACAAGATTACAAGAACAGCCCCACAATATTTGGAAATCAGCAAATAAAGGAATTAAAAGACTGGAAAAAACAAGAACCAGAGGGAATTATTCTTCAATATGCAGATGACATCCTGAGTGCAGCCAAAACTAGAGATGGTTGCACATGACTTACCCTGAGTTTATTACACTTTTTGGGAGGGAGTGAGTCCAAAGTTTCCAAAGACAAAGCACAGATGGCCAAAGAAGCAGGAGTTTACTGGGGCCTGGAGATCTCCCGTGGCCACGGGCAGCTGAGCAAAGAAGGGAAAGAAGCCACCTGTGGACTCCCAGAGCCCCACACTGGGAGAGAGAGGCAGCTTTCCTGGGAATGGGGGGGTGGTGTCCTTTGTGGAGGGCTGATTATGGACTGCTGGAAAAACCCCAACATGGGGCATGAAAAGCAGCAGAGAAAAGAAGGTGCTGTGTGATGACACTCAATATAAACTGCTCCATTACCTTTACCAGGTACTGAGGTCAGGCTGACTGGGCTATAATTACTGGGATCCTCCTTCCCACCCTTCTTGTGAATGGGTGTCACATTGGCAGCTTCCAGTCACCTGGAACCTCAGCAGTGAGCCAGGACTGTTGGTAAATGATGGAGAGTGGCTTCACAAGCTCATCTGCCAGCTCCCTCCTCACCCTGGGGTGGATCCCATCTGGGCCCAGAGATTTATAGTGTCCAAGCATCTCAGCAGTTCTCTGACTGCCTCCTCCTGGATAACAGGGGCACCATTCTGCTCCCTGACACCATCTACCAGCCCAGGAGGGCAGTTGTCCCAAGGACAAGTTGTCTTCCCACTGAAAACTGAGGCAAAGAAGGCATTAAGCATTTCTGCCTTCCCCTCATCTGCAGTTATTAAGTACCCTCCCACATCTCCTAGAGAACAAAGGTTGGTCTTACCCTTCCTTTTGCCATTAGTATATTTGTAAAAACATTTTGTAACATCCTTTACAAAATTGCCAAAATGAGTTCAAACTGAGCTTTGGACTCCCTAACATTTTTCTTTCATACTCTAGCAATCCCCCGAAATCCTTCCTGAGAGACCTGGCCCTCCTTCCAAAGATGATACATCCTCTTTTTCTTGCTAATTTCCTCCAAAACCTCTTTGCCCATCCTGGGCATTTGCCTTGTCGACTCATCTTTTTGTACACAGGGACAGTCTGTTCCTGTGCCTTCAAAATCTCTGTTTTGAAGAACACCTACCTTCCCTGAACTCCTTTGTTCTTAAGGGCTGCTTCCCAAGGAACTCTCTGAATAAGTCTCCTAAATAGGCCAAAGTCTGCCCTCTGGAAGTCCAGTGAAAGAATCTTATTGATGTAGCTCCTGATTTCACCAAATATCGAGAACTCTGTAATTTCATGATCACTCTGCCCCAGTCGTCCTCCAACCACCACATCTCCCACCAGCCCATCTCTGTTTGTGAACAACAGATCCAACATAGTCTCTCCCCTGGTGGGCTCACCTACCAGCTGTGACAAAATGTTATCATGCATGCACTCTAAAAATTTCCTGGACTGCCTCATTTCTGCTGTATTAAGTTCCCAGCAGATGTCTGGCAGGTTGAAGTCACTTACAAGAACAAGGGCTGATGATCCTGAAACATTCTCCAGCTGCTGATAGAATAAGTTGTCCAGCTCTTCCTCCTGGTTGGGTGGATGATAACAGACTCCCAGTAGGATGTCAGCCTTGTTGGCTTTCCCCTTAATTCTCACTATAGGCATTCAACTCCATCTTCATTAGTTTCAATACCTATGGATTCAAAAGTCTTCTTAATATAAAGGGCCACCCCTGCACCTCTTCTCCCTTTCCTGTCTCTTCTGAAGAGCCTGTAGCCATGGAGTGCAGTGCTCCAGCTGTGTGAGTCATCCCACCACGTTTCTGTGCTGGTGACTACATCACAGCTGTGCTGTTGCCCCATGACCTCCAGCTCTTCCTCTTGGGTCTGGTGGCTGCCAGTAACCCCCAGGCAGTGTCCATTCACACCCACTCTAATCCCAGTACGATGCCAGTTGCCCCCAGTGTGATCCCAGTCTCTCCCTGTCAATGCCAGCATGACCCCAGTAGCCTCCAGCAGGATCCCCATGACTTCCAGTCTCTCCCAGTATATTCCAGTCACCCCTAGAATGTTCCCAGTCATTCCCAGTTCCTCCCTGTTTGTGTCAGTGTGATTCCAGTCGCTCACAGCCACTCCCAGTCAATCCCAGTATGAGTCCAGTCCCCCTGAGTGTGATCCCAGTCTCACCCAGAGTGGACCCAGCTGCTTCCACTGTGATCCCAGTATGACCCCATTTTCTGCCAGAATACTTCCAGTTGTTCCCAGTTCGTCCCACTATTAACAAAATTGCCCCCATTTGCCCCTAGAATATTCCCAGTCTCTCTCAGCAGGGACCCAGTCATGCCCAGTAGCCCCCAGCATGGATCCATTAACTCCCAGTTGCCCCCAGCATGGTCTCATTTGTCCCGTGCATGATCCCAGCTGTTCCCAGTGTGGTTCCAGTCACTCCAGTACAGTTACAGACACTCCCAGTATATCCCAGTTGCCCTCAGCATGCTTGTAGTCCTTCCCAGTCACTCCCAGTTGCCCCAGTAAGATTCTGGCTGCCTCAGAATGATCCCAGTCTTTCCCAGTTACTCCCAGTTGCCTCCAGCATGTTCCCAATTTCTGTCAATTGCCGCAAGTGTGTTCCCAGTTGCTCCCAGTATGATTCCAGTTATCCCAGTTGTGGTCTCATGGTTCTAGTACCTTCCATTTGATCCCAGCTGCTCCCAGTGTATCCACATTTTCCTCCCAGCATGGGCCCAGCAGCTCCCAGTAAGCCCCAGTCAGGATCCATTCACATCTGCTGTAATCCCAGTGGCTCCCAGGATGATCCCAGTAGGACCCGTAGTCACTTCCAGTGTGGTTCAAGTCACTTCCAGGATGATCCCAGTCATGCCTGCTACAATCCCAGTCACTCCCAGTATGAGCTGTTGCACCCAGTCACTCCCAGTATGACCTCAGTCACTCCCAGATATTCCCATTATTATTGCAGCCATGCCCTGGGGGACTCCCTGTCCCTCCCACTGTGGGCCCAGTTGTTTCCAGTTGCCCCTAGTGTAGTCCCACTCACTCCATAGATGATCCAAATCCCTCCCAGCATAGTCCCAGTCATGCCCAGTTGCCCCCAGTGCAGTCCCACTCACTCCCAGTCACGCCCAGTGTGGTTCCAGCTGTTCCCAGTGTGGTTTCAGTCCCCCCATTATGGTCACAGACACTCCCAGTATATCCCAGTTGCCCTCAGCATGCTTGTAGTCATTCCCAGTCACTCCCAGTTGCCCCTGTAATGTTCCAGTTACCCCAGTACAAACCAGACCCTCCCAGTGATGCCACTCCTGGGATCCCCCACCCCTCTCTGCCTTCCCCCCATCCCAGATCTCTCGAGAGGAGCCCCAAGGGCTGGCAGTGCCCAGCCAGGGTCCCCAGCAAGGCCCAGTTTGGATGTGCAGCCTCCAGTTTTCCCAGTTTCCCTCTCCTTTTCCCCGGGCCGGGTTCCCCCTGGCCCCAGCGGGTGGGAGCAGCCGAGAGCCCCGCGCTGCCCATCCCAACCTGTCCCGGCTCCATCCCCGCTCCTGCCGTCCTGCCAGGAATGGACTGAGAGGATCTCCTTCCCCTCTCCTCTGGCACAGAGGCAAATCCCATCCTCTCCTTATCCTTCTTCCCCCAGACAATGAGCTGAGGATGGAGACCAGGGAGGACAAATCCCCGCAGCACAACCTTGTGGAAGAGCCCATTTTGATTGGCTCCACTGAACAGGAATCCAACAGGGAGGAAGAGCCCCAGAGATCCCTTAGGTGGAGGGGCTCCAAACCCATCCCAGGGTGCTCTGAGGAGGAAAGACCTGCCTTCTGCATGAAAGGTGGACAGAGCTTCAGCCAGGGCTCTGAGCAGCTTCATGATGGGGAGAAGCCCCACAAGTGCTTGGAGTGTGGGAAGAGCTTCAGCCAGAGAGACCACCTGATCAGACACCAGCGGATTCACACAGAGGAGAGGCCCTTCCGCTGCCCTGACTGCAGGAAGGGCTTCAAGCAAAACTCCAACCTCATCAGGCACCGGTGCATCCACACTGGGGAGAGGCCACACAAGTGTGGGGAATGTGGGATGAGCTTCAGCAGAAACTCCCACCTGATCAACCACCAGAGGATCCACACCAGGGAACGGCCCTACAAGTGTGAGCAGTGTGGGATGAGCTTCAGTCAACCCTCCCACTTGATCCACCACCAGAACACCCACGCTGAGGAAAGGCCATACAAATGTGGGGAATGTGGGAAGGGCTTCAACCAGAGGTCCCTACTGATCATCCACCAAATGAGCCACACCGGGGAGAGGCCCTATGAGTGTTCTGAGTGCGGGAAGAGGTTTAAGACCAGCTCAGATCTCCTCAAGCACCAGCGGATTCACAGAGAGGAGAGGCCCTTCCGCTGCCCCGACTGCAGGAAGGGCTTCAAGGACAACTCTGACCTCATCAAGCATTGGTGCATCCACACTGGGGAGAGGCCCCACGAGTGTCCCCAGTGTGGGAAAAGCTTCTCAAACAGGTCTAACTTGACCCGACACCAACGGAGCCATCAGCAAAGGGGAGCCCTGAGAGTGCCCTGACTGTGGGAAGAGCTTTGTGCCCTGCTCCAACTCCATCCCCCATTGGAGGACACACCCTGGTCAGAGCCCTGGTGACAAACACTCACTGTAATCTCCTTTGGGAAGACGCTGGGCTGGTGGTCCTTTTGTTTGGTGGTCCTTAATATTCTTTTGATTGATCTCCATCCCTTTAAAGCAGACACATTTGGATAAAAATCAATAAACTCATCAAGGGCATCTGTCGGCTCACTTTCTTCTAGTGTTTCAAGGGGATCTGGGATTCAGAGAGATACTTTGGAGCATTTGGGGGTGTGGGGGGTATTTGGTGTAATTTTCTCCATGTCTTGGTGCTCAAAGGGACAAGGGGGTTTTATTTGTCACCTCACAACCACTCGATGTCTCTGAAAACTACTCAATCCCACCCAAAATTACTTGATTCCACAGCCTCTCAGGGTGGGATGGGGTTGGGAGAGGATTGGGCAAAGTGGGATGCAAATAAGAGAGGGATGAGTGGGCATGGGGTGAGGCAGGATGGGTGGGATGGGGTTTAGGAGGTGTGAAATGGAGAAACAGGAGTTCGGAAGGGTGTCTTGATGTCCAGCAGGGGTTGGGATGGGTTTGGGTTAGGACTGGGGAGGTAGGGTGGGGTCTGGAATGAGACAGCCAAAGGCTGGGGATGATGAAAGGAGAAGGAACCGATTACTGAGGGAGATTTTGGATATTTCACATTCCATGGAGTATCCTATGTTTCTGATGCATTTGTAGAGCACTCCCCAGCTCTTGGGGGTTTCCTGAGAGCAGCTCCCTGCAGCCCCATTGCCAGGGGTGGTTGCCTTGGGCACCAGCTCAGAGCTGCAGCCACAGTCCATTGCCTCGGTGCTGGAGAGCAGAGAAATGATGAAGGGCCCCAGACATCTCCAGGGTGTGTTTGGGGCCAGGGTAAGTTCTGTGTAGGTGGGGCGGTCACTGCCCCAGCCCCAGCCACTGCAGCCTCTGCTCCAGCCCCAAAGGGGCTGCCAAGCCCCTGGCACCCCAAAAACCCCACCTGTGAGAGGGGCCAGAGCAGGTGAGGCTGTGACACGAGTGTGACACTGACAATGTCTCATGGCCCCAGAGCTCCCAGCAGCTGAGATGGTGCTGGATCCAAGGGGGACTGTGGATCTCCCCTCTCTCTCTCTTCTCCTGACTTCCTGTTCTCAAAATCTGGAGAAATGTAAGTAGGACAGGTCAGAGTTTGCTCAGTCAGTGCTTCGTGAAATGATTTACTGGACTTCCATGGTGCTTTAAGATTTCACATGTAGCTCATTCTCTGAAATATGCAGGTTAAAGTTTGTTCTCCACCCTGGTGAGAAGTCTGTTGTTTTCTCCCATGTGCCCCCTGAGGGGATCGAGGTACCTCAAGTCCCTTTCCAACAGCGGCCGAGCCAGCTTGGGGCACAGCAGCAGGAACTGCAGTGCTGAGCAAGGCCTGCCTTGGCTGGAGGGAGCAGAAAGGCCAAGCCCTGAGCCCAGGCCTGGCACAGCAGGGCCTGTCCCTCCCGGCTGCCTCGGGGCTCTTTGTGGGCCAGTGGGATGGCAGGGGCAGCAAGGACAAATGTCAGCAAACTGCAAGCCCTGCCAGCCTCCTCAGAGAGGGGCCAGGGAGGAGCAAAGTGCAGGCCCTGAAAGGAAAGTTCCTCCTGTGGGGCCTCCAGAGGCGCTGCCAGAGCCCAGGGGACAAAGGCCTGGGTGCCTGTGGCCCTGCCAGCCCTGCCCAGCCCTTGGCCATGTGGCCTGCAGGCTGTACCCCCTGTGCGTGCTGCTGCTGTGCCCTGGCCAGCTGCACACGCCCATCTCGCTGTCCCCCCCAGCATTTCCCAGCCCAGCATTTCTGTGCCCTCCCTGGGCTCCCTGCACCCAGCGCTGCCGGCTCCTGGCACACAGAGCCAGCCCAGGAGCCCACCCTGCCAAGGGCCTTTGGAGCAGCTTGGTGCCTGCCATGGCTCCTGACCTCAGCAGCTGCTCCTGGGATGCTTCCATGGAACCCGAGCACAGCAACGCTGCTGGGCATTGGCCCTGCTCAGGCTCACACACTGTCAGGGCACATTCCCTGCCTGTAGGATTCGTGCCTGACCCAAGCCCTGCACTTATGGCTCCAGCATTGCTTTCCAACAAGAACAGGGGAAGGCAAACTGTGTGTAGCTCATGGTATTTTACAGTGTCTAAAACTGGCTAAGTCATTCGTCTTAGAGGTGAGATCCATTTGGAATGAATGGGATGGAGAAGTAGTGCAAGATAGAAAATGGGAGCATAAAAACAAATAGGGAAAAGCATCTTGGATAGTTTCTTTCCATTTTCTTTTCACTTTTGGAAAGGTGTTGCAGTTTTCCCAGAATCTTCCCTGCAGTTGTGTCTGCTCTTTTCAAGAACCTTTCCTTGAGAGTGAGGTCAAGACCTTGTCACAAGATGTGCCACCAACTGCAGCTTTCCTTGCTTTCTACACAGTGTGTGCAGCACAACTCTTGCAGCAAAGCAGGTCAAATGTTTGGAGAACTTGACAACTTGTCCTTTTTTTTTCCTGGTGGGCTGGAGAGTCGTGCCATTGGTGAGGTTTTCATAGTTACTATTCTACCCTAAGAAAACATGACGGGCTATCTCGAATTTTTAGGGAATGTAAGCCTGGCTGAATGCAGAGAAAGAATCTCCAGAGGCTGCAGCCAGGAGTGGAGAGTTGTGTGATAATCATTCCAACATGCCCATGGACACCTGGAAAGTGATCTAGAGCATGAAAATGAGCTGACAGAGGGAGTTTGTTTCTGTGTTCAGTTTAGATGATTCTACATCTCAGGCATTGATCTAAATAAAGAGCACAATCAGTTCATGATAAGCACCAGAACAAGCTGAAAGTCACCAAGGAGATGACTGAAAGAATCTGAAAAGGAGAAATGCAGGGAATGACTTGGTGAAGTTTGTCTGGAAGAAGGGTAATTTTTTTTCTAATAACTTCTAATCCATTCCCTCTGTTGTTGTGTTTCTGAAAAAGACCCGTTTCATCCCAGATGCCTCATGAAATGAGAAGCCTGAGCTTGTGGAAGTGCCTGAAAGATGCCCTGTTCCTCTGCAGGGACACTCAGGCTGCAACAGGAGCCTGAGCCCTGTCTTGGGAAGGCTCCTGGGAGCTGGAATTGGTGGCGTGCTGGGAGAGGAGGAGCAGGGGGAGAAGGATGGGCGCTGCTGTGTGGCAGGAGCAGGAGGTTTGGGCCGCAGGACATTCCGCCTGCGCCGCTGCCCCGCAATGGGCGGCCGTGCCCGGGGCTCTGGGCCTGGCCCCGCCTGCGCTGAGCTCCCGACACTGCGGGAGCTGCCCGGGCTGGGCTCAGGTTCCCGCTGGCCCTGGGCAGCAGGCTGGGCTCCAGCTGGGATCAGCAGCAGCTGCAAATACCTCTGCCCATCTCCACTTGCTGCTGCTGCTGCTCGGAGGAAGCAATGAAGGGAGTCAAGGAGTTCTGGTTTCTCTTTCTCCTGGTGGATTTTTTTCATTTTATTTGTCACTGCAGAGGCAATTTCTGTGATGGCCTCTGCCAGTTGATTCTATTTCAGCAGCAGCAGCAGCAACAGGGCTGTGTTTGAGTGCTGCAAATGTGGCCTGTGTGCCTTTAATTCTCCTCAACTTTGTGCTCAGGGACTTGTGAACATTTGGAGATCTGCTACTCATGATGCCTGAGTTTCCTATCATAAAAGCACCTCTGGGTGGCACTGATCAAAAAGGGCAATTGCAGTTTTCCTGATAAAATCAAAGTGGCAACCAAAAGAGGGGCAAGAGCAGCCATGATCTACAATTGCCAAGGCAAAGGCAACCCAGCACCTCCTGCTGTCACCTCAGGGTGAGTAAAACAGTGCTGAAAACAGCGCTGGAAGCCGATCCTTTCTTTCTCTGCAGGCTGGGTCAGGGCAGCACAGGCGGGCCCTGAGCAATGAGGGCTGTTGGTGGGTGATTGTTGCTCTAGTGCCGAATTGAGGTGGACAAAGGCCTTGGAAGGCGAGGCAGGAGCAGGTGGGAAGGGGCCGGCGCTGCTGCTGCTCCTGCCCGGGAGCCCCGGCTGGGCCGGGCCGGCGCCCGCTGCGCTGCGGCTCCTGCTGCTGCCAGAGCCGGGCGGGACTCGGGGACAGGGAATGGACACGGGGGGACACCAAA